>NC_051250.2:81438967-82090038 GCF_015237465.2 Chelonia mydas
CCTAACCATGGTGAAAGAGAACACGAGGTTCCCACCCCCTTTACATTTACTTCCAGAAACAGAATCAGGGAGGGCGTTTTGGGTTGGGGTTTTTTGGCACAGCTTCGTTCAGCATGAACTATTTCACATCGCTCTCAGCCCATCACACACAGTAGGACTATGCTGTGAAGTTTTGGGTTAGGCATACTGCAGGGCACCATTCATTTCCACCTATAACGAGTGTGATTGATGTTCAGTTTTGTAAAACCTTAGTCATACCCAATAGAGATGTGGGGTCTAGCTCAGCCTGACAGTACCCTGTTAGGCAGATTTAGACAGCACAGCGTGTGACAACTCTCCCTGCTCCCAAAATCTCCCACACAGTTCCTTAAGCCATTTGAATACACCTTTTATTCTACAACTCAGATATCTTCGCAGACAAGCAATCTGTTTGTGCCAAACAAGCCTATACACAAATGAATTAATGTTTTACTCAACTGGGTTAAAGAACACAGAGAATTTTGGAACAGTGACGCCCACACATTGGACGTATATTGATTGTATGTTGTTTTAGGTTAAAGGAACAAAATCTTCAGGAGATGCATGTGACAGAGGTAGCAGCATCCTATTCAATGAAATAAAGCTTTGCCACTTTTTTGGCCACATTATTGAAAGGCAATTCTTATGTCCAGGTCTGGCCCTGTTTTACAGGAATCCACTCTAGACTTTGTACAGAGTTTACACTCTCTTGGAACATGAGCACTTCAGGCCAAATGGCAGATTTTCAGTCTTTGCCTCTCTTCTTGGGCACTCAAAGTTTCTCCTCACCCCCATGTACTAGCCTAATAAAAAGCCGATTCTCAAGAAAGTCCCTGTCCCTTTCTTTTAGAAACCACCATTCTGTCTTTTATGGACATCTCTAGTCCCGCACTCCATGAGATTGTCACAAACACAAAGACCCTGCTTTTCTTCATTGCCACACTGAGTCAGCCAGCCAGAGGCACTTGTGCAATAAAAGAGCCATAGCTTTCCTTTGTACTCTTGTCTGCACAGACATTTCCCATGGCTGCTACCACCAGTCTTGGGAGTCCCAGTGTTGCAAGCTATTGGCTGCTGCCAGCGTTTTAAGCACCTCATCTAACCCTGCTCACAACAAGTCTACATTTGATGTGATGATAAAAATGCCAGCAGCAACTGACAGCCCTTCTGTACTAGAGCTCCCAATGTTGCATACATCAGTGGAGATGAAAAAGATATCAACAGTAATGGAAAGCTTCCTTAGCTTAGACAGGGCTACGGAGCCTAAATAGCTCATTCCCACAGCACACCTGAGCATCAACAGCTCAGAGAAGGTGTTCAGATGTTATGGTGATGAAGGCCACATAAGTACCTGCATAAAGAGACAGCGAAAAAGAGCCCCTCATGGCCACTCTTGAATCTAGTCTTCCACAATGCACTGCCTAGTCTCAAACTAGCAAAATTTCTGCCCCATGCTAAAATGAGTCAGAATAAAATCAAGCAGCTTTTGAGTTGTTCAGTATAAAACACTTCCAACAGGCTGCTCTGAGAAACAGGTGGGTTCTAAGTCCCAAACTTTTTACAGACATGAAAGTTGCGATATTACAACAGAAAAACTTCAAAACCAGACTCCAGTGAGAGACTGTTGAATTGGAATTCATTTGCAAATTGGATACAATTAACTTAGGCTTGAATAGAGCCTGGGAGTGGCTAAGTCATTATGCAAGGTAACCTATTTCCCCTTGTTTTTTCCTACCCCCCACGCCCCCGACGTTCTTGTTAAACCCTGGATTTGTGCTGGAAATGGCCCACCTTGATGATCATACACATTGTAAGGAGAGTGATCACTTTAGATAAGCTATTACCAGCAGGAGAGTGGGGTGGGAGGAGGTATTTTTTCATGCTTTGTGTGTACATAAAAAGATCTTCTACACTTCCCACAGCATGCATCCGATGAAGTGAGCTGTAGCTCACGAAAGCTTATGCTCAAATAAATTGGTTAGTCTCTAAGGTGCCACAAGTCCTCCTTTTCTTTTTGCGAATACAGACTAACAAAGCTGCTACTCTGAAACCTGTTCTTATTTACAATGTCACCTGAAAGTGAGAACAGGCATTCGCATGGCACTTTTGTAGCAGGCATTGCAAGGTATTTACATGCCAGAAATGCTAAACATTCGTATGCCCCTTCATGCTTCCTATTCACTTATCGCAAGCTGAACTCTTGCTTTCACTCTACCAGCAGATCCATCTCTAACATCTGACTTCCCGCTGCTGTGAGAAGTGCTTTCATACACTCTCCCCACCTACCCCTTACAAGCTCCCGGTCAGAAAGCCACCACCCTGTCCTCCACCCAGTCCCTCCTCAGAACTCACTTCTGCTGGAATGCAGACAGTAGAGTACAACCTGCTGAGAGCTGGGCAAATGGAGAGCTCTGATCACTACCAACGGGCGGAGGCCAATTGAAGATTGCACATTTTATTATATTTGTTATCCAGTCCCCCTCACTCCTCCCTCCTTGTTTTTTTCCTCCACCTGTGACCTCTGGTCTGTCACACTACGTTCTTTGGGACATTTCCTATATGGTTGTACAGCAACTAACACAATGAGGTCTTTAGGTGCTACTGCGATATAAATAATAAACAACAATCATGTAATTTATGCTTTGTCTACACTGGCAAACCGACCCGCTGCTGACAACAGTTGCCAGCCATGGGAATTGCTGAGCTGGTACTGAATGCCACGTCACAGTTTTGGGGTAACTGCACTTCTAACCCCTTTGTGCCCCCCCCCCAGGTCTCAGGACTCTTTGACAGGGTGAAAACTGACATCCCGCTCCATCCAGAGCAGGAATTTAGTCTGCAATTCCTTTTTCAATTTACTGTGACTAACTCAGCAGATCTAACTTTAGCCCAGCGCCTGCAGATCTGCTCTCTCCCAGGAGCTAGGAGAGGGGACCAGTGACTAGCCAGCCTTCACAAAGCACCAGACATTTATTGAAGACAAAAGCATTACAGAGAAAAACACAATTAATTGTCAGCACACATGCTAGCTTAGCGGTTGTCTCCGTCTGCCACATGGAGACCCTATGAGGTTTCAAAAGACCTTCAAACCCTTCCAGCAGGGTTTTGCCCTCTTGATTAAAGTCTCCTCTCAGTTCATGGACCAAGGGAGGGCCACAGTTCAGGCTGACTGTATACCATTCCTTTGTCTGCTGTCTCTTGAACCCAGCCAAAACTCGTCTATACAATTCCACCAGCGGGTGGTACTTCTGTAGAGTGGTTTACCTGCCAGGGATTTCTTGCTTTAATTAACCCCTCACTGATTTCGTTTCTGCAGGAAGCTCTGTAATGGTAACTCTTCTCCACTGAGCCAGCAATGCCTAACTCAATACAGAGACAAGGTGGATGAGGTGACATCTTTTGGGTCTGTTGGCGAGAGAGACAAGCTTTCAACCTACGCAGAGTTCGTCGGGTCTGGAAGAAGAGCATTACTAACAAACTAGCATTATATCACTACAGCTAAACAAGAGGACACTGCTGTGCAGCGGTGGAGAATGCATGGGCCCACAAGGCCCATGCCCAGAGGCCCCAGCCAATGGGGGGCTCCCCAGGAGCTCCTGCCGACAAAGCCACGTTGTTCACACTGCCACTTGCATCGGCAAAACTTTTGTCTTTCACCACAGGAGGGTGGGGGCTTTTTAAAGTACCCGTGAAAGACAAAAGTTTTGTCGACAACTTCGCAGTGTAGACAAGCCCTAAGTGCCTTCGTGGTTTTCACATGGTTTACAAGGCAGATAAACAGAGTGGCTTGGCTTTATTGCCTGTATCCCATTGCTTAGCTTCTTCACGAGCACGGTCAGGAGGAAGTAAAGTTTAAAACTCGAAAAGAAAAAAAAAGTGAAACACCCAGTTTGTTGCATGGCTGGGCGGCTTTGCTCATCTGGAGGAACTTGCCTCCATGTCTGGCAGGTGAGCCACACCTGGCGAGAGGATACGAGTATACCTTCTCCAAAGGAGATGAACTCCACACTTTGAACCCTCGTGCAGGGGGTGTCCCCGCTATTGCAGGGACTTGTTCACCCAGGAAAGCTCTGCTCTACACAGAAGCAGCTTTCACTGGAGCCTAGCTTTGCTCCCCAGATTTAGCCATTTTCAATACTACCGTGCCGGCGATGTTTTTAGACACCCATTCAGGGGCCATTTTGACACATGCCTCAGCCAACCACGGGTTTCTGCTCTCGAGGGAGGCACACAAGGAAATAATGACCAAACAAACCAGGGAGTTGGGTGGCACTACTCTCACCCACTGAGCCAGGAGGCTGGGAGAGGGGAAGGGTGTTAATGTGCCTATCTGCTATGGTGACTGACCTGGGGCGGGGGGGGGGGGGAGAAGAAAAGGAGGGGACTTCCATTCAGAGGCTACCTCTCCCCATTTCATTGTCCATGTAAACCCACCTTCCAGTCACTGGGCATGCAGAAAGCAGCATAAAGAAACACAAAGAAGGTGATGGAAATGGTACATAAGAACGGCTGTACTGGGTCAGACCAAAGGTCCATCGAGCCCAGTATCCTGTCGTCTGACAGTGGCCAATGGCAGGTGCCCCAGAGGGAATGAACAGAACAGGGAATCATCAAAGTGATCCATCCCCTCTCACCCATTCCTAGCTTCTGACAAACAGAGGCTAGGGACACCATTCCTGCCCATCTTGGCTAATAGCCATTGATGGACCTATCCTCTATGAACTTATCTAGTTCTTTTTTGAACCCTGTTATAGTCTTGGCCCCCACAACATCCTCTGGCAAGGAGTTCCACAGGTTGACTGAGTGTTGTGTGAAGAAATACTTCCTTTTTGTTTGTTTTAAACCTGCTGGTCTCTAATGTGTGTGCTCCCCACACCTTTCACAGCTGAGTATTACCTACCCTTTCATTTTGCACCTCGCCCACATTCTCAGATGGGTGGAAACATGTTTAGATGAACATTACCACATGGATTGTGCTCACAGGCCCTTCTCCAGGACCAGCTTTGCTCAATGTTGACCTGTGAAAAGGCAAGCTATGAGCCAACTTCCACAGAGCTTAATGTGGCAAAAGCAGGGCTATGATTTCTTATTATCATCATTACATTCATATCACTGTAGTGTCTAGAAGACACAACCAAGAATGGGGCCGTAGTGTGGCAGGCACAGCCTGTACCTAGCCAGAGCAGGGGACAGTCCCTGCCTCAAAGAGCCTCCACAGCCTAACAGACAACAGGTGGAAGGGGAAAGTGGCACAGAGACGCCAATTGACTTGTCCAAGGTCACATGGTAGGTCAGGGCTGAGAATAGAACCCAGCTCTCCTGGTTCCTGGTCTAGTGCATCATGGTGTGACACTGTTCATGCAAAATAAGAGGAAAACTACCTACAGGTAAACCCCGTTCTTCAGAGAACAGCATGCCCCCCACCCCACAGGGCTGCTGGTTTGCAAAAAGTGCTGACCATCAGCAATCTGTTAAAAGAAATTTACAGTCTGTCTTTGTACAAAATTGCAGTTGATTATCTGCATACAGCCTGCAGCCTTCTTCCCAGAAAAATGTGTCTGAATTCACATTCAACTCCTGGATCATAACCAAGATAAGAATGCATTGTGGGAGATGGCAGAGCCAGAACTAGAAATGGGTGTGAGTGTACCGCCCTCACAAATTGACATATCTATTAGAAAATCACCACAACTAATCAGTTTCTGGCTCCCAGGGCAGACAAAGGCGGTCCTCTGCTACCAGCAATAACCCAGACCAGCTTCTATCAGACACTGCGAGCCCTGTAACATGGGAACTTTGTCTGACTGGCTGCCACACGGGAAGCTGTGACACAGTTGTTCTCAGGCAAGAAAAACATTTATGCAAACAGAGTCAAGCTGAGAGGTGTTTTACTAGGGGCCATTACTCATAGTCATCACCAAAAAAGTAGGAGGAAGGAGACAGAGGCAGGAGAAAGAGGGCAACGAGCTGAGACCAATTCTCTTTAAGGATTTAGTTCAAGTATATTGAGATCCTGAACCCATTCTGCGTAGCTGTTTGTCTAGACATCTATTCCAAGCTCAACACCAGGGGTACCAGCGAGACACCGTAATGTCAGCATTCCCTTACAGGTGATGGACCAAATTTACACCTGGGGTAGTTCCATTGGCTGTGGCTGGAGATAGACAGCATACGGGCCAAAGACCAATTCCTTCCATTCGGCTGTGTCTGCACTGGCCTCTTATCCCTAAAAAACTTCCTACCGCTGCAGCACAAGCTCTTGTGTGGACATGGCTCCAGACAAGTCTGGGGTCTGACCCACCACGTCCTCTAACCCTGCTCAAAGCAGATCTACCGGAGGAGGTGGTTAAAATGCCAGCAGCCCCCAGTGCTCCTGGTGGAGTGTAGCAATGGTAGGAAACATTAGGAAAAAGATCGAGTGTAGACCAGGCCTCTATCAGCAGTGAGCCAGTTTTCTAGCACAGACAAGGCTGTAGCATAGATACAGCCACAGGGAAGCCAGACGCAGACCAGGGATAGAAGTCGAATGATAACGAGGGTAAAAGAATGTAATAATCAAAGGAGCAAACTGTAAACAGAAGGAATTCTGCATGAGGAACACACTGATAAAGGGAGATGGGGACTGGAACTCTGCTATAGGCCTTATAGAACGTGCCAGCCAGATAGGGACCTCACACCACATTATTGATTTATTTGCCATGCAGAATAGAGCAGAACCTAAGTATTGCGCCCATCACCTTGGTATCTGAGCATTAACAGAACTGCAGGCAGATGACCAAAGAGGCAGACGCTCTGCACATGGGAATCACCAGGAGCTAGCTGCTCTCAGACTCACTGGAGAACACCTCAACTAACTATCCCCGAGCTGCAAGCAATTCCTGTAGTGTTCCACGCTGCATTCAGTGCAATGTCAGCTCCCAAACAGCCCAGACAGCAGTCACATTCACACTCTCCATGGGCATAGTTGTGAGGTCAGAGGGGAAGGGGAAGCCCTCCATATGAAAAGTAATCAGTTCACTTTCTAGAGCTGGATCGTTAACACCACAGTTGCCTGTTTAAGCCCCAGTGGATACACGGTGAAATCCGAGTCCTTTAACCTTCAGTAACATCCTTGCTCACCACTTCATCTTAGAAACCATCATCTCAGCTCAGGAGAGATTGTTAGGTTCATTGGGAAGTTCACAAGGAGAAGAGTGAGTGGGATCTTATGTTAGCAACTCACCTTTGGGTATGTTTGCAGTAAGCACCCCAGTAACAATCAAGATCCAGAGCAGCATGGTTTCCTCAAGCTGCGTAAATCCCATGTGACATTTTCAGTCAAAAGAAACAGCTACATTATCTCCATAGTGGCCCACTCGGCCTTTGCATTTACCCTAATGCAGATCACCACAGAGCCGGTCAGCTTCGAATGCTGCCCTCGGCTGAGATGAGGCCAGAGCCTGCGACACCAACCTCAGCAGGAGGTTTTTTACTTCAAAAGGAGCAGAAGCAGGGCCATGAAGGAGCTGAAGGCTTTGGGAGCCCTTCCCCACAAGCCATCAGGCAGGAGAACTCCAGAGAGCATAGAAGTGCACTGGGAGATGATAGGTTAATGCAGCAGCCAATACACCAGGTCTCCAGAGGGTCACCCTAGCCTGCAAGTTTGGGCAGGCTCTGTCCAATGCTGCTATCAGCAAAGCATGGTCAGACATGTGGCTCCTGCATAGAAGAGTAGTGAAGTGAATCCCTCCAGGGCAGGGTCCTGGGCTTTTCTGTAGAATCCTGCCCAGTACAGATGAATCTCTGTAGCAAAGGATGCAGCAGGCGGGATCTCTGCTCCCTCTCACTGGTTCAGCCAGCGTGGGATTTGGCCGCAGTGTTCTCCGTTATCTGGCGCGCTCTCTCGTTTATTTTGAGATGGGAGCCCTGGCTTGTTCTAAACAAAGGTGTCTTGGCTGCAGAAGTGGAGGCCCAGGGTCCAATTCTAACCTGGAAAGAAGATGGACTTTGCATCTTTTTACTATGTTTCCCATAAATACTCAGTGACGGGCACAGAGACAGACGCTGCAAGGAGAGAGCCGCAAGCTGGCCAAGAGAACCGACATGTTCTGTTCTACAGCCCGCATGACAGGAGCCCAGGTTTTGTGCTGTGGCTCTTCAAAAGCTAGTGAACAACGGGGGATTTCTCAAAGTCTTGTAATAACCAGGGGAAAAACCTGGGCCAAAATCTTTGAATGAGCTTCATCGTGAAAATAATCTCAGCCTTCCCAGCCCATTCCAGTGGCTTCACATTGGTGCACAGCATGGAGCTGGTGCCAGAAACTGGTTCAGCAATCAGGACCTGTCCAAGAACTGCTGTTCAGTGCAGCCTCCCCGCAGCATGCACCTGCGTTTGTACACTTCCCTGCCAATGGCCAGGCCTTTATTTCTGCTTAACCTTTAGCACATTCAAACGGGGCCACTTATCTCCTTCTGAGAGCCGAGCAAATAATTCATGTTGTATAAAGTATTTGATAAATGCAGCCCTTTCTCTGCTCCCAGGCCTTCGCCTTCAAATCCATTCTTAAATGCATTTCTGGGAAGCCCTTCGAGAATTGCTTCTGTAAGATTCCCCGCAGCACTGTCCTACCAAACAAATGACCAACAAGCCACGCAGAAATGGTACCAATAATCTATAATTGCAAGTTACCGTTCTCTTCTTTCTTGGCTTTGTGCTCACTAAAAATCCCATAGCATTTTCCATTAACTCAGGGCTTGTCTACACTTAAAACACTGCAGCGGTGCTGCGGTGAAGACACGACGTATGCTGATGGGAGGGGTTCCCCCATCGATGTAACTAATACATCTCCCTGAGAGGCAGTGACAAGGTCAACAGGAAAATTCTCTCATCTACCTAGCACTGTCTATACCAGAGATTGGGTCAATTTAACTGCGTCGCTCAGGGGTCTTGATTTTTCACACCCCTGAGCGACGTGGTTATACTGGCCTAATTTCCTACTGTAAACCAGAGTGGTGAGTGGAAGTCCTGGGGCAAAATCCTGGCCCCACTGGTGTCAAAGGGAGGGGCCACGATTTCATTCTATAGCTTTGCTCATCAACATAATAGAGCTCAGAAAGGCTAGCCTCTCTCTGCTTTTCTAATGTGAATAACAGTGGTAAAGTCTGTGTTATTGCAGAGAATTTAAAGATTTGTCCTTGTAACCACAATGACTTGGAAACTGGAGATAATTATGTCTTTTTCACTTCTCATCTTATAATAAACTACAAGCTATGTAGTTAACAATCCTGGTTTTCTAAAAAAAAAAAAACAAAAAATGGCTTGGTACACTACATAGTTGGGTTGACGTAAGCTGTCTACATCAACCTAATTATGTCACTGTCTATACTAGAATGCTGCTTCTGCCAAAGTAAGTGGCCTACTACACCGACATAATAACTCCACCTCCATGAGAGGTGAAGAGCTCATGTCGGCGTAGTTAGGGCAAGGCAGTGTCCATGTAGACACTGTGCTACTTACTTCAGCTGTTGGTTGTCATTCTTGTCAGTTTCAGCGCTGCCACAGCTCAGAGCAGAAGGGAGGGCTCAGGGCTGGAGCCCTGAAACTGACAAAAATGTCAATTTCAGTCCTGGTAGGCTCCATGCTGTGAAATTGAGACCCTGCCAGGCTCACAGCTGGAGCTGTCACCCCAGAATGGATGGGGGGTTCCAGCTGTGAGCCCCGTGCCGCTGACAGTGCCCCACAATGCCCCACTGCTGTCGGTACAAGAGCTCCCGGTCAGAATGCGGTCCGCCAGCAGGAGGAGAGAGTGTGGATACCAACAGCTGATTGAATTACTGCAGTGGCTGTAGGTCGACCTAAATTAAGTCTACCTAACTTTATAGTATATACAAGCCTTGAGACGCCAAGTAGTTCTGGTCCAACTCTGGCCTAAAGCAAACTTTCTGTTGAAAATTTCTGTTCTTACAATATAGAGTCCTCTTCTCAACACATTAATTTTTATTTATAATTATTGGCTACATTTGGATGCCCCCTGACTGAAAACAAGATGGAGTGGGGCTAAGGCTTTTACCTTATCTTCCAAGTTTAATGATCGTTTATCTGATTGTTTATACAGGGTCAGGCTAGGGGAAGGTACTGGTGCACTCTCACCATTGCACTCCACTCAACCTCCACCCACAAGTAACACCAGCCTGGGATGCCCATCACATTAGACTGTGTGCATCTGCATAACATGATCCTCCTCCTTTCTTGCCTGCTCGGAGCAGAAGTTGACAGTGATGTTTATGCTAGCATCAATAGGCTCCAGAATCAACGACTCTCACAGTCACCATCCTGGGCTCTTTGTAAAGAGCATTGCACTGGCTTACAGCTAGTTCACATTTTGATAGTTTTCGTCACGCCCATTCGGTAGATTTAAAAGAGAAGCTTAGAATCTGGGGTGCAGGATAATGGGCACCAAGGAAGAGAATCGATTTGCCAGCCCTCCACAAACTGGCCCAGTTTGAGCCTCGTCTTTATAAATGTTTAATATTCTGGATAACGCAATTGGGACTATATCTCAGATTTAACTACGGCTACCAATGGCTTCCTCTTACTATAAACCTTTGCCTGGAGACCATGACTTTGATTTCATACATCAGAGGCAAGGGGAATGAGTTTTTTAGCTCTTGGCCCAAGTTTACTGGGTAGTAAAGCAAGCATGAGTAGGCACTGAACTACGTGATGATGGAGCACTGGTAACCGCCAATCCATAAATACCATTGCTAATTTTATACCTACTCTAATTCTTCCATGCTAGGAATTCAGGTCAGATATATGACCACCTAAAATTATAGCAGGTTACAGACATGATATTTATCATGTTAAAAGTAGAAATATGCCAATGGATGCGATGTCCCCGTCCCTTTTCCCTGGCCTATTTCTACGGGGGGTTAGTGGTAACATACCAGACACAGCTACAGTGCCTCTACTATTTTGTTCCCCACTATACAGTATTTTGTTACCTTACTGATGCAGTAAAATCCAAATACGACATCGCCCAGGGCTTTGTAAGCTGAGCTGGTGTGCTCTGTGACACACTGCATCAGAAATTTGACGACTGCTTCTTAAAGAGCTTCGGGCCAGTTTAGGGATCAAAATACCCACACTACCTAGAGTACAAGTGTCAGCTGGATGGAACCCCAGTGCGGGCTGCTGCTCAAGTTTAGACAGTAGGTGGCAGCTGAAAGAGACTGGAGGAAGGAGTCCAGAATCTAGAGGAAAGAATCTGAAAAAGTCTGGTCAGCTAAAATCTGAATCATGCTTATTTGATTTTTTCCCCCAAACGTATAAAAGAAAGGGACTATTGGTACAGGCTGGAGGCAGGCATATTGTGCCCCCAGCTCAGCTCTGCCAATTGTCTCTTATCCTGAAGTGTTTACTACTACTGCCCATTCACTTTTCAGCTTCTCCACCGAGGCAAACTGTGCCAAGTGCATTGAGTTGTGGGTGGCTGGGGTCTGCCAAACTTAAAGGAGAGCCAGGCTACTGCAAAACACAGGTCTGCAGAGGAAAAGGGATATGACCTTGTAGACAGAGCATGGAACTGGGACTCGGCACCCCTGGCTCCGACACTGACCTTGGGCAAGTCATCGCCCCATCCTGTGCCTCAGTTTCCTCATCTATAAAATGGAGAGAATACTGACCTCCTTGTAAAGTGCTTTGAAAGCCATGAATGAAAAGAGCCAGCTATTAATGTTTTGAAAACCTGTCTATTTAGAAAGTGTTAACAGGTTTACAGATCCTAGCCATGTAAATATCAGCAACGATACAATGATCATTACGCCAGTGAGTTTTCCTTATAGAGGAACATTCCACAGTACTATAATCACTGGATCGCTCTAGTTCTCAGGGTGTTGCCAGGTTGCGGAGCGAGCATCTTTACACTGCAAAGGATTATTACACTGCCACTTGGCATATTTCTTCTTGTGCCCACATGTAGGCCCCTCACCTTCACCACATTGCCAGCTGAAGCATTCAAAAATCACAAGTCAGCTCCTCCGCCCCCCACGAGATGGGTTTCAAACTTAATAAATGTCAGCTGCTTATTATCCGTCTCCTGGAGTTTTGAGCTTTTCTTTATGCTGCTTCCAGGACATGTTTTTAAGGCTTTTCTCTGCAGGGCTAGAATTTAGTTTTAACAAAAAATGAGAGCGGAGAGTTGGATGTATCCCCTGCCTCCAGGCGCTTTCCAGAAACCCACCCCACTGAGACTTGTAGTAAGATGGCGAGCGAGAGCTCACGCACTTTCTGACATGTTTGGGAGAGTCACAGCCACCGCTCCCAGGCCCTTCAGTTTCACAGTGTGGTGAACTCGCCGTGGTCAGCCCTTGGCTTGACCTAGGGCTGTTTGGGAAAACTCCAGGTTTTTACCTGGGGATAACTCATGCGTGTGAGTGACCTTGAGGTAAAAAACACACCTTATTTAGCAGGGAAGACCAGGCCTGAGAGGAAGCAACAGGCCCCTAGCCGCCTGTGGTGGAGTTGGGTGGAAGAGGGAGGAGTTCGAACTGCCCCGGCCTTTCCTCCCAAGCTTCTCCCCAAGGCTGAAGCTGTGTGTGGGACAGGCTCCTGAGTGACGGCCCAGATGTCTCAGCGTGCTTGGGGCGGGGGTTGAGAGTGACCAGCCCTGAGCCAGGGTGGTGGCAAAGTAGGACACAGACAGGGTTGGGACTGAGGCATGTTTCAGGTGAGGCCCTGAAGGTGAGACGGCCTATGGAATGGCTTTATTGACTTGGGTATCTAGGGCGAACACAGGAGGACTCCACCCTTCACTCCTGCTCTGAATGCGGCCTGGGCTTATTCTACAGCCCGGGTGTATACGGAGGAGATTCGGGAGCTCCCGCACTGAGCCGTTCCCGCCACCCTGACATCTCATCCTGCTCCGAGCAACCAGAGCAGCGGGAAAGGCAGGAAACTCGCAGAAAATCCTCCATGTGGGTCCCAATTCTCCTTGGATGGCTTGAGAGCCGGGAAAGCATGTCGCATAGCAACAGTCATGCAAAGGGTCACAGAGTGTTACAAATGCTTGATTTTGTTTAAGAAACAAAACATCGTGGGTTTGAATCCCCTCCAACTCATCAGCTCTGTCTGGCATTGTCTATACAGTCTCCCTTTCCTTTTTGTAATGGTGTCCTTAGTTTCCTCACAATGGTGGTGGCCCCCACTGATACCACAGTACAAATAAGAGTAATAAAAAACGTTCTGCACTTTTAGAACAGACAACATTGAAGGGTCGCAATGTGCGCGGTGAACTTTAGGGACCAGCGCCTTTCAGCATGGCTGGGAAACCAGGTAAGGCTTATCATCCTCTTCCATTTTACAGATTGGAACACGGAGACAAAGAGAGGCAAAGTGACTAGCCCAAGGTCACCCAAGAAGGTCTGCAGTACAGCTGGGAAGATAAGCCAGGTCTCCTGAATCCCAGTCAAGTGCTTTAATGAGACCATCCTTCCCCTGTGATTTAATGACATTAAAGGGGGAAAACGAGGAGGAAATCCAAACAAATCCGCTCTCTGTCCAGAGAAGAAGTAAACATACGTCTCCTCTGCACTGCAAGCAGGCGGGCGGGTGGGCAGAAATTGGGGGAGCTTTTCTGGATTTAAGGAGAGAATTTCAAAAGCACAAATGCCAGCCAGTTGTCTTATTGTCACTTGTGCCTTTGGAAATCTCCCTCTTCATTTCTATTTTTGATGAATTCCCACAAACTCTGCAGGGAAGGGACCATGCTTTCATGTATGTACAAGGCCTGCCATATTAGGGGCCCGATCCTGTCTCAGGCTTCATGGTGCAAATATTTAATGATAAATATAACAAATAATAAGGACATATGCACCCAAATATTTTTTGTTTTAATAACTTCTGCACTATCAGGAAAGGAAAAAAAGATCCTCAGTGACCAATTGCTGTTTATTCATAATTTAGGAAAGTCTAGATTCAAACAGGCTCATAAAATAATATTTGATAAACTATTCTTAATATTAATTTTAAAAGCTTCATTGAGAATTACAGAACATCAAATTCTTTGCAAAGCCACTCACACACACACACTTATTAATCCTCAAGTGATATTTTTAAAATTACTTTTCTGTTCTGTAAATGTAGATTATTAAAGACGGGTTTTTCCCTAGCTGTTTCCTGGGGTGGGAGGGCGGAAGAAACCACTGATTAGTGACAGTCAGTTCAAACTGAATCCTTCCGCACCCCCCCACACGAGAGCTGGACGGGATGGTACACACTGCCATACTTGTATAAGCGAAGGCTACCGTGTACCATTGGAATGGGCTGGAGCAGCTTTCTGAGCATGTTAAATGGCTAATGGGGACCCGCTGCCCTAGCCACTCCTCCCCTTCCCTTGCTCCTGGTTACTAGCCCCACCAGCCTCTGCATTGCCATAGCCCACCAGGGGCTCACCTAAGCGGGAGCCTGAAGAAGAGCTCTGTGGAGATGAAAAGTGTCTCCCTCGTTCATCTACAGAAGTGGGTCCAATAGAAGCTATCACCTGGCCCACCTTGCCTCTGTCCCAGCATCCCCAGCTACCACAGCACTGTCAACAAAAAGTTAAAATTAACAAGAGCCGCTTTGCTCCTGGAGCCCTGCACAACTCTGAAATGCCGGGATTGGGTGAGATGTCCATCCATCTCCCATTATGAGCCAGACGGCATGCAAATCCCTAACACGGCTGCAGCTTGCAGGGGAAGAGCGGTCTCTCGCGGCCTGTCACTAAGGCAACGTCTTCCTTTGGGAGTCAGTGTCCACAATATTCATTTCACAATTCACTGAGGCCCAAATCCTCCTACACACGCCAAGGCCCATGTAGCCAGGCTTGGTACCAGCCAAGGGGAATTGGGAACCCTCCCCCCAGGCCTCAGGATGCCAGCGAAGTCACTCCATGGCTGATATGCCCCTCTGACGGCCCACGCCATTCCTGCTTCTGTGGGCACAATGTTCTGTGGATCTGCAGAGGGGCAGATCTCCCCTCTCCGTCTAGTACACTCATGAGCTGATTCTGCTGCGTAGGGAGCTAGTCTCTTTAAAGCAGCCTCTACAGATGCTATGCAAATCCTGGCCATCCCCTCTTGCCCAGCAGAACTGCATGGGGTCTATGGTATACCGGGCTTTGAGTAGCCACACAGGAGGCCAGAATTTGGCCCTAGAGCTTGCAGGCCCAGGCCCCAGCAACTTACTGGTGAAAGCACAAAAGAGTTACAGAAAGGAAAGGCTCTAGACCTTTAAGGGCCAAATTCTGTCCCTGGCCTCATGCCACAAAGCTCTCATCCGTCAGAGGTCGTCTCTGCCACTGTGGAGAGACCAGGCCCAGGACTCTGCACCTTGCTCCAGGGAGCAGCTTTCCCTTGTGTGCTCCTTGCAATGCTTTGCCATAGACCAGTAAACAGGAGCAGGCTGCAACAAGAACCCGGCAGGACAGCACTTTCCATATTTTTCCTGCCATCTGGTGGCTACTAACCCAGCTACATGCTGGTCTGCACGTAAAATGTCAGTGAAGGAGGCACCCAGCTCAGCAGCGATGGCTCTCTGCTTTCTTAGGTCACCTAATTTAATCAGTTGAGGAACCGCGCAGCACGTGAGATGTTTGCGGGAGGGAGCCTGAGCTGGCACAGGTGCAGGTATGAACACAGGTAGGCAGGTCACTTGGGCTCAGGTTTTCAATTAGCTGCCAGGTAGGCACCTAAATAAGACCCAGATTTTCAAAAGTGCTCAGTATCCAGCAGCTCCCTCCTGGGAAGATTTTCAGAAGCTCGGTACCCAACACACTTTTTAAAATCTGGACCTTTATTTTGGTGCTTAAGTGGGAAATGAGCCATCCCTTACTCTAGCCTTGATTAATGACATTGCACTTGGAGCCACATTGCATGAATCAGGAACCAGCAATGAACTGGAGGGGACTTGGGCAAGTCCCTTGTTCACAGAGCTTGCAGGGCTACAAAGAAGAATCTCTGCTGGCATTTTTTAATAAAAAGGGGACGTTTCTAGACTTTTCCTTGTGATTTAACCTTGTAAATATAAATGGGTGCAAATTAATTGCTAGGGTTGTACCGAATAAGACTGTGGGCTCCATTTCTGCAACCAGAAGCTTCAGGGAACCTAAAGATTCCTTCAAAACACCCCCACAGTGTAAATGATGATAGGTGTTGTTTTGTAGGTAAATGCTGGTTACAATGCTGGGGTCTGTTTCCATGGAGTACTCAGTGATAAAGACAAGATGAAAGTGGATCTGAAGCCTCATTCATAGAATCATAGAATTATTACCCTGATTAAGCGAGAAAGCATAGACAATAAAACCCTCTGGTTTCTCAGGAAATGTGGAATAGAATTTCTAGCCCTTCTCCCGTATTCCCACACCAAATAACCAGGTTGAACTGAGCTGCATGAGCAGATGACAGATAATGTGCTGTCAGACAAAGCTTCCCTGTTGGGAGAGGGATCTCACAAATCTAGCATCCATCTCTGTCGCTTCTTAATCCGTTCCCTGGGTCCCACAGGAAGGCCCTCCACCGCTTGCTCCTTCTCTCTGCACAAAGGGAGGTGGGATGGGTGAAGTTAACTATTGAGCCGTTCGCCTCTGGTTATTTCTAGCTGCCGGGCATTCCCAGGAGTTAGGGTGCAGTTGTTGGCTACCATGCTCTTTGTGATGGAGATCAGTTCAGAGGACATCTCAATGAGCAGGCTTGTGCTATGTATCTGGATAGGAGCAGTCCCCACTCCTTCTTGGGTGACAGGAAACCACCCATGGCCCCTGGGACCATGAGCAGTTAACACCCCATGCTGCCATCCGACTAGCAAAGCCCTAGAAACACCCCATGAGATGGCTAAGCAAAAATACTAGTGAAATGTACATCCATCTTGTGCGCATGAGGGGCATATGAAATTATTCCGTAACTGCAGGGCCAGCAGTGGGATCTCACACATCAAACGCAACACGAGCCAAGCCAGAGGAATCGGTAAGGATTGTGAAAAATGGAAACTTAGAGTCACACACCAAAGACCAGACAAGGACAAGAATGAAGCCTGCTGAAGGCTGGAGCTGAGATAGGAGCCAGAGAGAAAGGACAGGGGTCAAGGAGCAGTTTGCACATTATGCTCAACATGGCCCTTAGTGTTCAAGAAATTAGTTTGTGGAGCATGGAGAGAGGCACCAGAGTTTGAGCAGCCAGCGTTGTGTGTCACACTGCACTTCACTCTGCACAGATCTGGCAGGAGCCGGACGCACCTCTCTGACTGGCATAACATGTTATGTGTAATTCTTCCTGTCCACTGCATAGCCACGTCCAACATCCTGTGGACACGGCTGGGGAAGGGGGGACAAGAGGAAGGATGGCTCAGTGGTTCAAGGTTCCCTGCTCTGCCACCAGCTTCCTGTGTGACCGCGGTCACATCGCTTGGCCTCTCTGTAAGAACGGGCAAATAGCTGTGAGGAGCCAGCACGGTGTTGCAGACGCTCCACCTGCTCTCAGCCGGGCAGAGAGCCTGGGGGGCAGGCATGGGGACACGAGCCAGGGGCTGCTCTCAGCCACTCCGGACCAGGCAGGGTCCGCGCAACCCCCACAACTACCCAGACCCCACGCTGGCCTGGCCGGGGAGTGAAGCCATGTGGGGGTAAGGGGAGGGAAAGGGGGTGGGGTCCACCCCAGCAAAAAGTGGACAGGCCTGGCCACCCCAGTCCTGGCGGCACGGCAACATGGTTTATATTCCATTTCCTGCACTGTCCAGCACATGGGAAATCTCCAAGCTACAGTCCTGCCCATCCAGCCAAACCAAACCTGCAGCTCCAAACTGGTCTCTGTGGAAATGGGCAGCTTTGAGCTTCCACTGCTGGACATTCAGAGCTTTGGGGCAGCCATGGGAATACTCACAACGGCCACTATGCGCCTGCAGCCACAGTCTCTCCTCAACAGAAGCATCCTGTGACTTTTCTGTCACATCGCACCAGACATTCACAGCCCGCTGCTGACTCAAGGAGACAGACACACAGCTCTGAATTCCCCAGAAGTGTGGAGTTGCCATCAGATGGCCAGGTCAGCTGCCAGCAGTGCTCGGCTTTGGGGAGTTTATACAGGAAGAGGGAAAAGTTTTCCCCAAACAGCAGAGAACAGTTTTACTAGGGGCCTAACATGGTGAGTGACAGGTTCTGATAAATTTGTAAAAAGGCATGGAAAATAATGGAAATACAAACCTGGTATCAGGCTGCACCTTGGGTCTGGGCTGGCTTCCTGAGATCACCTGTCAGGTGTTGGGCTTCTTGCCTTTACCTGCCTCACAGTAAAATCTGGAGGTTCTTCTCCTCAGACCAGGCTCTGGGCACGCTGCCCCAGGTGTACCAACTGCCTATCCCCCAGCAGACCCCACTGGGTTTCAAGCACCCGCGTGTCCACCCTTTGAGAAGCTGTATCCAGTGATATAGTGACAAATGGCTTCCTTAAAGCAAAACATTGCTATTCCGCAGTTAGAAGGAAGCATTTTGAAGCTCCAAACAGCCCAGACACACTTCATCTCATATAACCTTACTCTCCATGACAAGCTCAATTAGACTGGCTTCTCTCTTCAGATACAGAAACAACCATTTTACATTCTCCTAACCAGTCCAGAGCCGCCTTTGTGTCTGAAGGACTCTCATTCTCCTTCACCAAGTCTAACCAGCCTTATTCAAACTGGTTTGCATGCTCCCCATGTCAGCAGGCTGGAGATATTAAGGCTACTTAGCTCTGTCCTGCTGCATTCTCTCTTCAGGACCCTTAAATGTATGCTCAAAAAGAAAAGGAGTACTAGTGGCACCTTAGAGACTAACCAATTTATTTGAGCATAAGCTTTCGGTGAGCTACAGCTGTTAGGCAACTACCAGAAAGGGTCTCTCTTCTCTCTACCCTTGGAAGCTAGCTCCTACCCAGACAAACCCCTAGAGTGAAATATCCACCCCAGCTTTGCCTCTTTATGGGACAGACACACCACAGCAGTGGCAGATCCAGACACCACATTTAGCAGTCCCCAGAAAGCACCCTCGCATTTGTGACACCGAGTGTTTGTTGGAATGAGGAATATTACACCTTATCCAGCAGCTACTAGCCAGAAATACTGGGCAGAAATCTGTCGGGAATGAATGCTGCTGTTGGGACTGAAACAACTTCTTAGAACAAGCTGACATGACCACCAAGAAGCCGACACTATTTTGAGCATTTAATGGTATGTTTTTCAAAGCCTCTCCTTTAAAAGGAAGTTTTTTTAAACCCCCTAATTTTACATTTAAATAACTGTGGGTTTAACAGTTGCTTGCCCATTTACCTACCAAGATTTTAAAAACAACATCATTCAGAGGCAAACGATGCATTAAGCAATATTTTGCCCACCAGTAATGGAATATAAAATTCACTGAGCCCAAGGCAGTAGTTGCTATGGGAATCTGCAAAGATACACAGCTTCACCGAGGTAGCCCCATTGTGAGCAACCTGTTTTGTTGTGGAAAAGGCTGGCTGGTTTTATTCCAGAGAAAGTGAGTTCACAACATCCCTTTCCATTGCACCATGGGACCAACTCGCTTTTCATGGAACATTCTGGACAAAGGACCATGTCTGGGCCTATGGCCTCCATCCTGCAATTAGATCCACATGGATAGATCCCACCCCCCGCCCCATACCTAGGCAGTGCTCCATTAATTCCAGTGGGGCTGCACAAGGCATGGCTACATTGCAGCTAGGAGCTGTGACTCCCAGCACAGGTAGAGAGATTGAGACTAGCTCCGCTGGGCCTTGCACACTAACAATAGCAGTGTGGAGGGAGTTTGGTGTGGCATGGGAGGGCGTTACCCTCCCCACAAACTGCAAGCCTCAGGCGGGGAGCCTGTGTGTGCAGCGTAATGAGTTCTGCAGAGGAGACAGGAGACACTGCTACCAGCTTGTGCCCCTGAGGCAGGGAGTCAGAAACAGAGGGATTAGTCTTTAAAGTGCCACGGGACTCCTCATTGTTTTTTTAGAGGGATTAACAGGTGATTAAGATCAGAAAGGGCTGTTAGGATGTTTCCTAAAGTTAAATGATCTGTTCCAAGCTTGGTGAACTGCAAAAAAGCAAGCAGCCTAAATGATAAAAAGGAATAGTAGATTTTTCTACAATTGTTTCGATTGTTGTATTCCAGAGGTAGTAACAAAAGTTACCAATATCTTCTTTTGAGGCGATAACGGATTTTTTTTAGACACAGAAATGCAGCAGATCTAATCTACCTGGATGTCAGTAAGGCATTTGATACAGTTCCACATGAGAAATTATTAGTTAAACTGGAGAAGATAGGGATTAATATGAGAACTGAAAGGTGGATAAGGAACTGATTAAAGGGGAGACTGCAACAGGTCCTACAGAAAGGTGAATTGTCAGGCTAGAGGGAGGTCACTAGTGGAGTTCCTCAGGGATCAGTCTTGGGACCAATCTTATTTAACATTTTTATTACTGACCTTGGCACAAAAAGTGGGCGTCTGCTAATAAAATTTGCAGATGACACAAAGTTGGGAGGTTTTGCCAATACGGAGGAGGACTAGAATATCATACAAGAAGATCTGGATGACCTTGTAAACTGGATTAATAGAAATGGGATGATATTTAATAGTGCAAAGTCATGCATTTAGGGACTAACAACAAGAATTTTTGCTATAAACTGGGGATTTATCAAGAGAAGGGACTGAATCCTGAGCCTGCCCGACCACCATCACCCTGGGTGGGGGGGCCAAAGCCAAAGACCGAGACCTACCGATCCAGGCGGGGAGGCCAAAGCAAAGCCCAAGGGCTTCAGCTCCAGGCAGGGGGCCTGTAACCTGAGCCAAGCTGCCCAGGGCTGAAGCCCTCAGGCTGTGGCTTCAGCCCCAGACGGTGGGGCTCAAGCTTTGGCTTCAGCTCCAGCCCAGGCCCCAGCAAGTTTAAGCCAGCCATGGTAACCCCATTAAAATGGGGTCATGACCCACTTTGGGGTCCCGACCCACAGTTTGAGAACTGCTGGATTAGATGATCACAATGGTCCCTTCTGACTTTAGTAAGAGTATCTGAGTAAGAACATGGATTACAAATTTTAAACCTAACCAGTGTCCCTTAAGTGACTTGCCACAAGAGGTCAGAACATGTTAGTATTAGGGCTGAGTGGGTCTAATATTTATTTCATTTTCTTTCTTGATACAGGAGTTAGACTCAGTGCCCCGTCAGATCATTTCTAAGTTATCTGCAAAAAAAACTAGAGAGTTTTCAGCTGCCTATGTAGCCCCTGGAATCCGTTACAGTGGCCCCACAACCTCTGAAAAATCTGAAATGGTGCCCCTGTGGGCAGGCACAGAATTTGCCCCCCATGCATGGCCCCCCCGACCTGACTGGCGCTGCCCCCCCCCAATATAGAAGTTAAACTATGCCGATGGTGCTGGCGCAGGCTAGCCGCCTGAGTCCAAGCCTGCCCGGCCTGAGCTTGGGCAGCTAGCCTGAGCTGCAACATCCACACTTCTATTTTTAGTGTGCTACTGTGACCCCTAAGAGCCTCTTTATGCCAACTGGGAAAGGGCGCACCCAACACCCGGTCATCAGACTATTTGGGCAAACCATGGCCTCTAAGGTGTCATACAACCAGGGGCACCAGTGCAGATTTTGGGGAAGTGGGGTGGGGGGTGGGGGGGAGAGGGCTTTAACCATGATTCCAGAGGCTACTTGGACACCTGAAAACTCTTGGTTTTTTGCAGATAATTTCGATACAGTGTTCCTGTCAGATAATTCCTATACAAAGAGAAAATTAAATAAATATTAGACCCACTCAGCTCTAATACTAACATATTCGGACGTCTTGTGTCACTTCACTTAAGGGACACTGGTTAGGTTTACAAATGTAACGTATATTCTTACTTTGTTACTAACTCTTGAATATAACAACTGAAACAATTGTAGAAAACTCTAGATGATTTTCTAGCACTTCATCAAGCCTGGAATAGCTCATTTAACTTTTGGAAACATCCTTCTAGGGCAAGGCCCATTGAGTTTATACTGCACCTGCCTGGAGCTCTAGGGGTGTTACCCCACTACAAATAATAGACTAGAAAAGGACTTTAAACAGGAGTCAAGTCACTTTCACAGTATCGCCAACCCCAAATGCTCAAATATCATGAGTCAGGCTCCCAAAAAATCATGAGAGTGGTTTTAAAATAACAGGATTATGTAAAAAAAAATAATAGATTTGGTGTTTTTATTTACAGTCTGCTTTTTCAGCCTTTAGGGTGCACCGGGGCCACACTTTCTCCACAGCCACAAGGACTAGAAACTTCGTTTCTCTTTAAGAAGGAAGGCTGAAATCATCACAGATCACTTGACTCCATGAGCTGCGGCTTTAAGGAAAACAATAATCATCAGAAAGAAAAGGAGGACTTGTGGCACCTTAGAGACTAACAAATTTGAGCATAAGCTTTCATGAGCTACAGCTCACTTCATCGGATGCTGTAGCTCACGAAAGCTTATGCTCAAATAAATTGGTTAGTCTCTAAGGTGCCACAAGTCCTCCTTTTCTTTTTGCGGATACAGACTAACACGGCTGCTCCTCCGAAACCAATAATTATCATGAGACTCGACAAAATCATGAGAGCTGGCAACACGGCTTTCACTTCTATTTAAAAGCTAGCTACTGTCCAGAAGGCTCTTAACCACCACCACAGTGACTGAGTTGCAATTTTCACAGGCAAATATTTTAAACCAAAACACCAACAAAATTCCATGTTTTAAAGTTGAGAAAAAAAAAATTGAGATTTCTGAGGTCTCTCAGGGCCACTGCAGGCAGGAAAGGAAAACAAACAGGCACGGGAGCTCCGGGCAGCTCTTTCTCTTGAAAGAAAGTTGGAGGGTCAAATTTTCTAGTCCTTAATCCAGTACAACTTCTACTGCCATCAGTGCCTCCACTCACAGATATTAACATCACAGTGACCGTGTGACGACATGTGTGGTCAATAACGATACACTTCATACTTAAACATCTGAGCCATCTCATCCAGAGTTACACAGCTTAGATGCAATGGCTCAGGGACCACATTTTCTGGCACATTCTGAATAGTGCTGAGCACACAGATGGTGCCCAGTGAATCATACAAATCATGACAATAATCGTTGACTTTATAGACTCTGTGGATGCAATTTCTGTTCTTTGTTCTGGAATTGGCCTGAATACAGATGAAACCCTAAGAATTTGATGTATAATCACATCTGATACTCATATGACACTCTCTCATTCCTTCCTTTTCTCAAACTTAGAACAAAAAATGACAAAACAAAATGGTTTTCAGTTAAAATCTAAAATTGCACAGCATGTATGGGTGGTGTACAACAGTTATGTATTTGTGCTGGAAATACAGTTTAAAATATGTTGTGGAAGCAGATGATGATCAAGTTTGCCCTAGCCAAAGGAATGTGGATTTACCAGTCTGCCCTGACCAAGCCAACAGGGGGATGAGAAAACACCATGGCTTGATTAAAAGTCAAGGACAATGAAAGGATATTTGCCTCTAAGGTAAACAAAATGATCAAGCCGATTGAGAAAGCAAACTGACCAGAAGATGAAGTGGCTTGGCACCTGCACCCCAAAGAACAAGCAGCAGGGGAGAAAAACTTTGTCTGGCTTTACGTATCAAGAATATATGTCAAAGATTTTCTGGACCATAAAAGGAAAGAGGGAACTCCTTTGTCATCCATCACTTCAGGAACAAAGGGACCGACACCCTCTGGTTCTGTGAATGGAGGTTCCTCCTGCCTGCAGGGCTGGAGATGCTGATAGCTTGATGCAAGTGAGAAAGCTGTTTAGGCAAAGACTGTAGCTTGCTAAAGTTCAAGTGAGTTTTTTGTTTCGTTTGTAACCAGAACAGTCTCTTTCTCTTGCTCAGTATCACAATCTATGTTCTTTGTTAATAAATGTATGCTTAGTTTTACTGTGAACCATCTCAGTGTATTAAAGTAAGGGGGGTCCTCAGGTAAACAGGTTGGGGGTATGCACAGTCTCTTTGGAAGCAGCAGACTTGGTAATTTCTGTGGCGGTTCAGTGATAGCAGGTGGATACTGCAGAGAGACGTCTCTGGGGAACTTGGGAACCGGGGTGCACTCAATGTCACCTGCAAGGCAAGGTTACGGCTGGCAGACCCTCAAGGAGTTTGCTGGTGAGGCGGACAGAGTGGCGTGGCAGGGGGCTGACACAGTTTAAACGTCAGCAAAGCTCTCTCTCTCGCTCAGGCAGAGAGGTAACACAGCAGCCGACAGTTCTCGGCTCTCTGAGGAGAACGTCATCACCAGTAGCTCAACGGTGTTAGCCCAAGTTTGTCTCCCCATGCTGGGAATCACCTCCCAGCTGCAGTGCAAACCTCAAGAAGAGCGCCGTGTAAGCTGGAAAGCTTGTCTCTCTCCCCAACAGAAGCTGGTCCAGTAACAGACATCACCTCACCCACCATGTGTCTCTACTGTCCTGGGACCAACACAGCTACCGCAACACTGCATGCATCTAGGAGCAGTGCCATGCCCTTGAGTTCCCGCCCCCTGCCTGGGGCAGCAGGTTCCTTCAGGGGCTCTCTGCATCTCTCATCTCTCTTCCAAAGCCCCTTGGACACTGAATACCCTGACCTGAGCAGGGACACACTGCCAAAAAGGCCTTGAAAAGTTATTGTAACACCTGGCTTAATCTCCTCAGAACAGTGTTCTCCTCGTTCGCAATCAAAGAGGAGGCGGCCCTGCGAAATAAAAAGCATTTTTTAAGATTTTTGTCACTCTCTTGCTCATCAAAAAGACCCGCACACAATTACAGAAGGAACGTGCGCAGCTGATGTGCCGATAGGCAGCAAGAACAATTCAGCTTCTCCACATTCCCTTCCTCAGTTCCCCTCTATTGCCCCTCCAAGCTGCAGTAGAGGCCAGAAGACCCGGGTTCGGGACTGACCCAGCGGCCGGACACCCTGGGGAACCGGACGTGGCCAATCAGGCAGCAGCAGAGACAAACAATAAAAAACTAAAAGCAGATGCTGGACTGTGCCTGGATTGCATCTTAAAGGTGGGCACCTCTGGGCGGCCCGTCCCCACCCCCTACTCGCCAGGGCGTGGCCTGGGGCAGCCACTTACAGGCAGGAGGTGAGGAAATGGGGTTTTCCCCCCTCTCCCTTGCCCCTGGCTGGGAGGGGGACAAGCTTGCAAGCCCAGAGCCCCGGCTGCTACTGAAATCTGGCCTGGAGTGTCAGCTGCTGGAGCCAGAGCCCGATTTCCCGCCTGCATGCTGCGCCCTGCTCCGTTTTAAAGGACCGCCGCCTGCACTGCGGGCCCACGGACACCACAGGGCCCCGGGGGTCTCACTCGGCATCATTCCAGCCGGGGAGCTGGAACCAGCTGCCTGTCCCTCACCCCCACCCCCGCCAGGCAGCCAGGGCACAGCGGAGAGCCCCGGTCTGAGGAGCAGCCCATGACGGCTTGTTCAGAGTTACGAACCACCTCCGTTCCCAAGTGTCTGACTCTGAGGGTCTGCTGTCCTGGGAAACTGGGCTGGGTTGACTCAGCTCTCTCTCTCTTGCACACACACACACACACACACACACACACACACACACACAGGGCTGCTGGGAATCTAGGCTGCTCTCCCATCCATCTCTTTACTTCTCATTGCTCATGCCCCATATCCAGAGCTAGGCTCAGACGTTGGGTGTTTGAAGAAACACAGGAAAGCAAAACTACAACCATCACCAAAGTAATAAATGATGTCTTTTTTTAAAAAACTAACCATGTTTTGGCTTGGTTTCTTATTCTATTCAAACAGCGTAAATCTAACCCTATAACTGACATGCCAACTCACTTTGGCTGGAGTTTCTGATTGTTTGCAACTAATGCTCTTCACAGATTGCTTTGAACCTAGATAATGGGCTGGCTGCATGCAGAGAGATGGACCTGTAGCACAGGAAAGAGAAAAATCTCAATTCCCAGTAGTGCAAGAGTTTTTACTGGCTCACGTACAAGCAGTGAGAAAGTGTGTACTGCTTTACATGCAGATATTTAATAGAAAGTCAGGGGAGTTATAAAGCTTTGTCAACTCCAGGGGCTTTGATTAAAAACTAGGAAACATTTTGTTCCCACAGCTGTTCACAACCTCACTGAATAGCAGAGACTAAATCTATGGGGAGCGGGGGGATGGAGTCTCTCCATCAATAATACAATGGTCCTCAGAAACAGATATTCTGTTTTTTCCAGTTTCTTTGAGCTGGTCAGTATAAAATTATGCCAAGAAAATGAGAGAACACAATGAAAAGTGAAATCTGATCACTTTCACTCAGCTGGGGGAACTTGTGTCAGAAGAAACACTCTCCATAATAGACCCCATACATACACTGCTTTTATCTCACATAACAGTGCAAACTTCTGCTGGTTTATTTAGCCGGCAGCTTACTACAGTTTCTTCAGCCATCCACAGAGAGACCAATTTATAAGCAGCTCAGAACAGTTTAGGCGACAATCCTGAAGAGCATGTACAGTTAATGTGATGGAGGTTTGTGCAGCTGGTCACTGGCTTGGGCCCTGCTGGAGTTAGGGCTCAAAGTTGCATTTCTGGAGAGAAACCAATGGGACTATTGCACGCACATGGAGGAGAACTGAGATTTGGTTTGGAGCCTGCTCTGCGGAAATATACCAGTTGCTTACAACATCGGCACTCGGAGAACAGGAGTGGCCTTGCTCTGACTGAGCTAACATGCTTCTTGGGTCAGGCACTCTAGCTACATCTCTCATATACAATTCACTAACCAATTCGTTTCGTGTTAGTCATTAACATAAATGAATAGGCAGAACTAGGTTTTGAATAATTCTCATATGGCACCAGAGCGCATCCAAAGCCCACTGAAGTCAATTAAAATACTCTCATAGATTTTGATGGACTTTGGGAAACCCCTAGTAGGGGTTTCCATGGTATGGCTACAATTTCTTTATTCTCAGGGTTATGCTCCTTATCTCTCCACATGCAGGAAATAGCCCCACCTCCAGCCCCAGGTGACTGAGTTCAAAAACTGTGGGCTCAAAAATTGTGTCCCTCCAATTCATCCCTTCCCTAGCAACTTTTAACTCAATTTGCATCTTTAATTAAAGGTGCTGGGCTGTTTGTTTCTGTAGACTTCAGATATACCCTAAAGTGGCTTTGTTGTGCTTGTTGACAGTTATCAGCAGGGAGCCAAGAAATCTGTTTGACAGAAAAAAAGCAGAAGTTGCATTTTGACAGGGAATCTTTAGTTTTTACATTTTGTGAAAAAATAAAAACAAATTTTACGGAAAGCACCAGTGTCATTTACTCAATGTGTGCAACCTGCCCCTCTTGTGGCTGGGTTTTCAATGCACTGTAAATTTACATAGCTAAATAAACTGCTTCCAGTGTACAGAGGTAACTCAGTGGTGTATAGGGGTTCATGTTTTAATGCGTCTCAAATTTCACCTCAGTCTCCAGACACAAGTAATTAAAGTTATGAAAAGATGCCGAAAACTTTAAAAATCCCCCCTAAAGTCCGTGTCACTGAGTTTGACAAGGACAAATTTCACGTCGATGGTAATGTGCTGTTCTGTATGCAGCAAGGCTGTAGATGACGTTCGAAGGCAAACAACTGCAGAACACAGGGAAAGCGCTAAACAAACGAACTATAGAGAAACTAAAAAAAGAGGCGGATACAGCAGAGCCATCGACGACAGCAGAGAAACAATGGACCATGACTGGATCATTCTATTAACTATATTTTAGTATAATGGATGGTACTGGTAGGCTTTGAACTTGCTTAAAAATTGTAAATATATTGATAAAAACATTGTGATCAACTGATACCTATATATGTTGTGGCTAGGGAAACTAAAATTCAGTGTTTCATTTTAATCATGAATTTTTGTGTTTTTTTTTTTAAATCAGAGAATTTGGTGGGGGGGGTTTCACGGAAAACTAGGATCCCTGGTTAGCAGCCAACAGAGTCAATTATTCTACAACGTAGCTGGACAAAGATGTGCACTAATTATTTATTATTATTAATAATAAAAGAAAAGCAACAACAATTCATTTTGGCAGGCAATGGCCTAAAGCGTCTGGGTCCCTTAACACCCAGCTAAGCTGCAAAGGCAACATGCCAGATAAGCCACAAAGGGAAGCAAAGAAGCAAACACATGCCCAGCACCATATACAAATCATCAGACAATCTAGGCACCTGGAGCACCAGTAGAGAAGAAACAAAAGAACTTCAGTCTCACCCATAAGGATGCCATGGTACACGAAGGGGGAGAGAGGCCAGAGATGCCGACCTATCCTTTCATCTCAATCCCCTGGGAACCTCAGCAACTCCAATCAGCCATTAGAGGGTGAGCGATGGGTGACAAACGAGGCGGTTGTTCCATGGCACTCCTACTGGGGGTGCCGAATGATGGCAATTCAGTGACCGGCCCGCTGGCTCCAGGGAAGCAGAGCTCTGTGGAATAGGACGAGCTGAGAGGGCAGAGGAATCATTTGATTTCATACAAGATCTTATTTGTTATGCCACGTGGGAACGAAAACGGCATGACACAATGGGGAGTAAAAATAAAGCATGGCTGCACCCACCCCACCGAAGGCAGGAAATCGCCAGCAGATTACAGCCAAGGAAGGAAAAAGGTGAAACAATGTTTGGGGCAGGATATTACAGCTGCCTGCGCTGAGAGAGAGAGAGAGAACGAACGTGTTAACCCTGTGCGGGGATGCGGCCGCACCTCTGGGTCAGGGTGGTTGCAGGGTCCGTCACTGGAACAGTTTGGGTCACCCTGGAAACGGAGGTTTTTAAACCAACTAACCAAAGCTCTTCAGCAACCTTCAGCCCATCAGCTGCCTTACGCCGCGCTCAGACATTCGCCCCAGTGGGAGAGGCCGGGCCTAGTCAGCTTTAGCATCTTTCAACACTTGAAGGCCCCTCTTGGCCAGCACAGGGGTTGAAGGCCAATTCTGGGGTGTACTGAAAACTGTATTAACATTGTAAGCTACCACTTTAAATGTTGGGGGAGAGGTGTTCTGGTCCTGCTTGCAGGCTAGGGCCTCTGCAGAGAAGTGTGGTCTGGGCCTAGCGGAGTCAATTGACAGCCAGCCAGCCTAGAGTAAGGTGGGAGGAGCTGTTTTAACAAGCAGCCGGCTTTCTCTCTCTGTTTTGGGGGGGTTGCGTGTTATCCTTTTACATAGGGAATAGGATAAATGGACACAAATCCGATATTAGGAACGGCAATATACAAAAACCTGTAGGAGAACACTTCAGCCTCGCTGGACACACAAGAGCAGATTTCAAGGTGGCCATCCTGCAGCCAAAACACGTCAGGGCCAGACTTCAAAGAGAAACTGCTGAGCTTCAGTTCATTTGCAAATTTGACCCCATCCACTCAGGATTAAACAGACTGTGACTGGCTCACCAACGACAAAAGCCGTTTCTCCTCCCTTGGGTTCACACCTCAGCTGCTAGAAGAGGGCCTCATCCTCCCTGATCGAACTAACCTCGTTATCCCGAGCCTGATTCTTGCTTGCATATTGATACCTGCCTCTGGGAATTTCCACTCCACGCATCCGACGAAGTGGGTGTTCGCCCACGAAAGCTCATGCTCCAATCCGTCTGTTGTCTCTAAGGTACCACAGGACTCTCTGCCGCATTTACATTAAAGCAACTTTTAAAAACTGTCCCGCTTAGCCAATAGATCAGAATTTGGTGCGCCGTCCTTATTAAAGGCCAACATCAGCTGAGTGTCGTGGACTTGACTAAACTCTTCTTTTTAATCAACAGCCTTGAGTAGCAATGAATTTTTTCCCCCAGCTTCATTCTCATTGACTCAGCTTAGCTACCATATTGAACAACTCAGCCTTTCAGAAATGGCAATATAGGACCAAAATGTGGCCTGCCTCTGCCCAAGTCGCGGGCTACTAGTTCGGGGCCATCTGAAACAAATGATGGACGCTATTTCTATGTCAGCTCTGCAGGGCACTGCTGGAATAATAAAGGTCCGATACACATTAATAGTGCTGACCCGCCTAGGATGTATTTATGCAGACGAGTTTCTGCATCATGAATGAGTCCAGCTGGGCACAAGCGAAAACATGTTTCAGAATCATATGTTGTCTACCTCACAATAGGGGCTGCTGCTGTCCCTCTGACAGACAGATCAGCCACAGGCTGCTGCAAAGCAGAAACTGCCCTTCCCCTGTAATGCTTCCCTCTGGGAAGGTCTGAGTTCAACCAAAGAAAGGAGTCCCCCCACCCCCAACCTTACAGCCAAGGTGTAGTGCTTATGGCTCCTGCCAGATTGGCAGCATTAGAAATCAAAGTCCTTCTCACTGCTCTCCTACCGACACCTCTCAGGTCTTAGCTGGAGAGGAGTTGATCAGCCAGTCAAAGGGTAAAATAGTCCCCAGAACATCGTTCACAGCAGGAGAAGGAGTTTGTGTAAATTTGGCCCTGATTCCAGAGGTCTTTATCCCCCATGCCATCCTCAAGGCTGTGGCCCTCAGGGAGCCAACTCTCCAGCTGTACAATACAAATCTGCTACAGGTTTCAGAGTAGCAGCCATGTTAGTCTGTATTCGCAAAAAGAAAAAGGAGTACTTGTGGCACCTTGGAGACTAACCAATTTATTTGAGCATAAGCTTTCGTGAGCTACAGCTCCCTTCATCGGATGCATCCAATGAAGGGAGCTGTAGCTCACGAAAGCTTATACTCAAATAAATTTTTTAAATCTGCTACACTCACTCTCTGTGGAACGGGCCCAGTATTTTCAGCAGATTTATAAGCAATAGGCCAGCTCCAATCATTTCCCCCGACGAACACAGTCCAATGGCACGACTGACCCAGAAGGGCTCAGATCAAGTTTCTAAATGGCCTAAATAACTAATATTCACAACACTCCGCTGCTCTGGGCAGACAGACAGACTCCCGCCCAGCAGCCTGGCATGCGAGGCAAGTCCCGTTATCCACACCGCGCAGAGGGGTCCCCCAGGCCACACAGTGAGTCAGTGCTGGAGCTGGGATTAGCACTCGCTTCCACTTACTGCAGCCACAACACAAGGATAGCCATTGTTCTAGCTTCGTGGGGCGACACCAGGGCTCAGCAGTCACCAGTGCCTGGCTTAGGGCTCCAGTCAGGTGTCAAAAACCTGCCGAAAGCCCCACCATGGGCCCCATGCCTGTCAGAAGGAGGAGCTCATCCTACATGCAAGGGCTGTGCCGCATGAGCAAGAGAGAGACACGGCTGCTCCCTGTGCTCTGGCCAGCTCCGGCGTTTCTGACCAGGGAGGGCTAATTGTGTTGGAGTAATCCAGAAGCGAGGGGCCGAGAACAGAAGAGGGAGCGAAGACAGCCAGGATAACAACAGGCTTCTGCTGAGACAGATATCACAGCCGCTTGCTCTAGCTGTCGGGGAAGGGGATCTGACTTGTGGAAGGACAGCTGACAGCCAAGCACAGTCCAGCGGGTCAGAGCATGGGACCAGGAGTCAGGATTGGATGCTAGGTTCTGCCACTAACTTGTGTGTGCTTAGGCAGGTCAGTTAAAATGGGGATGATACAACACCACGTGCCTACCCTGTAGCACCAGGCTTGGCAAGCACAGCCAGATCCTCAGAGAAAGATGCTCTAAAAGTGCAGCGTATTTGTTATAACTGGTGGGCCTCGCTCAGTGAGGGCTGGACCAGTGCTAAGGGCAGGTTCCCCCCAGGGTTACGTGGGGCAGTTTGTGTAATGACGACCCGAGTCTGGAGAAACACGCCTCCATTTTTAAAGCCCAAACACATAAGAGCACAAAACCCACAAAATTAAGGGGGGGGGGAGGGGGCTGGGCTTTGGGTGCTAAAACACCACTTGTGGTTGGCAAATCTGCCAATCCAGGAGGCTTCACAGGAACCAGATCCTAGACTGGAGGCTACCAAACAAGTCACTGCTGTCCTTGGGTGTCTTCAGTCGGCACCCTTGGGTGGGAGTAGGAGGGCAATGTGTTTCTGCCTCCCAAATCTACCACAATTGTCATGCATGTGCTGTCACAGAGGCCAGGTCGACTCTATAAACTTACATGGGTATAACTAAGTCACTCAGGGGTGTGAAAAATCCACCCCCTTGAGTGACCGTTCTACTGACCTAACCCCCGGTACAGACCAAGCTTCAGAAACCCGCCCGTCAACACAGCAGCCACCTCTCGTGGCAGTGGATTAACTACGCCGATGGGTGACACTCTGTCGACGTAGTAGTGTCTTCACTGCAGCGTTTCAAGCGAAGATCTGCCCTGAATCACCTCCTCCTTTACCACGATTTCTAGGCATGCCTGAGCAGGCCTCTCCAGACGAGCTGCCAGCAAACGGTGTTGGCAAACATCACACTGAGCGAGACAGCTCGTTGGAAAGCGCAAGGGACAGAACGACTCCAGCGACACCGGGATGTTTCGCACCTGTGAAGACCAGAGATGGGCTGTTCTTTGGGGTGGGGGGGGGGGGGGAGAGATGTGCGTGACCCGACCATGAGAGGGCGAATGCCCCATTGATCACAGCATACCAGGCAGAACGTGGGTAATCTTGCCAGCCAAACCAGTGCCTAGGGTGGCCAGGTGCCTGGTTTCGGACCAAGAAGTCCAGTCAAAAAGGGGACATGAAAGTATCCCGTCAGCTCTACTGACCGGACGCCAAAAGTCTGATTACTGCAGGTGGCGGAGGCGAGGAGGCGCTGGGTCATCGCCCGCAGCAGCCCCTACTCAGACGGAGCCACCTCCTACCTGCGTCGGGCTGCTGCAACTCCTAGCCCGGCTCCACAGGCTAGCCCCCCCGACCCGAGCGAGGGGGTGGGAGGGGGAAAGAGGACTGGATGGGGGTGGAGCCTCAGGGGAAGAGGAGTGAATGGGGGTGGAGCCTTGGAGGAAGAGGCGGGGCAGGGGAGGTTCTGGCACTCCTGCTGGAGTGTCCGGTTTTTAAATATCATCAATCCTACCTGTGCCTGATCTAAAGCCTGCCTCCTTGCTCCCTTTCACTGTTCAATCTTGTTAATTACTGAACCCTGGTTTGAGATGTAACGAGTCTGGACGCCACCGGAAGAGCACCAATACATTATAGAAATAAACAGCTCAGTGGAAAGGGGCTTTACTCTTGGTTTGACTGTGTTATTACTTGCGTTACAGTCGTGTCGTAGGCCTCAGCCGTCAAGCACACTTCAGGAGCCTTATACAGACGGTCAGGAGACTACAGCAGATGACTCCCCCCATGTTACTGAGAATATCCCAGTCAAGGAGCCAGAGGCAGGAAAGTCCCCCAGGTGAGTGAAGCCCTGCAGGAGATGTTCAGGGAGTGGGGGGCACTGCTCGCGCTGTGCAGAGCAATGGGCCAGCTCCCTAACACCCTACGTGACTGCCACTCAGTGGCTGTAGGAAAAACCCCTTCCCCAGTTCACAGCGCTGAGTCACGCCCAGCACAGCACACATTGTCCGACTTGCAGCGGTGACCAGCGGGACTTTCAGATGCACAACATAAAAAATGGCAGCTGCCAGCCTGGCTCACCCTGCACGTCCCGGCCTCATTCACCACACGCCTTCCAACCTAACAAGGCAGGACCCTGCAGACGACAGTCTCCGCTGGACAGCCTCGACTCATCGCTACAGCTGGCCCCTCCTGTGCACCGCCTGCCAGGTGGGTCAGCACCCTGGGCACTGTAGCCTCGGTTAGTTTCCCAAGTTTTGATTGATTGAGCAATTGGCTAATCAGGAGGAGAGGCTGGGGAGGTGAGGAACTAATTAGCCCTCCATTAACCCTGATAAAAGCCAGGAAGGAAGGAAGGGTTACAGAGAGGGGCAGGAGTGAGCGCTTGTCCTGGCAGAGAACAGAAAGACAGGGATTACAAACTGGGATGTCACATGGTCACGTGTTGGTGGAAGGGGCTGGAACAGACAGACAGAACATGGAAAGGAAGTGGTCTGAGCAGCTCCTGGGGCACGGGAGGGCGGGGACAGACGATCACCCTGTCAGAGTCCTGGGGGAAAACAGCGTGTGATCATGTAACTTATGATGGTATCATAAGACATCACAATTGTATCATTGTGCATACACACAAGGCGGGGGAGTGAAGAGTCAGTGGGGGCTTCTCTCTGGGAAAGACCAGGCAGCGTATTCCACTTCTCTCTACAGCTGCCTGACACGTCTGATAGGGTTAGTGGTATAATTATGCAAAGCTTCATACAATCAAATTCTTTCTTTCTTAGCGTTAAGAAAAGGAGGACTTGTGGCACCTTAGAGACTAACCAATTTATTCAAATAAATTGGTTAGTCTCTAAGGTGTCACAAGTACTCCTTTTCTTTTTGCGAATACAGACTAACACGGCTGTTACTCTGAAACCTTTCTTAGCGTTGCTCTCCATAGGTGGCCATGGTCCTCGTTACTGAGGAAACAAACCTGGCTAACAGCTGGAACAGCTTGTGTAAGTGCTTTGAGTCACTAGCTCGTGAGCAATAGCACATGCCTGAGTAAGTCAATGGTAACCGGTCAGATCCTGGGGCCAGATCCTGGGGCCAGATGCAGCTGTTTTGCACCACTCCAGTAGCACAAAGCAACCTTAAGGCTGGTCCGAGTGGCCATCTGGGGATTGCTATGGCACAGGGGAAAGTGTTAAGAGACAGGAGAGACTGGAGCACCAGTGATGCCCAGCTGTTGCAATGACCCCAGGGATCAATACTCTGGGGAGAAAAAAATGCTTCTGATTTCAATTCCCCAAGCGGGAGGCGATGGGGGGGTGCCCACTCTGCTCTCAGTTTGCACATTTCACTGCTTGGAAACATGTGTTCTCACACTGTGAGCAAGGCTTATCCACATTTTAACTGGCTTGAAAATCAATTTCCGCATCTGGGATCACGCAGGCGGAGGGCAGCAAACACCCTGACACAATAGCTGAGAATGGCTCTGCTGTCCCCAGGTCACTGTCCTTTCCTTCCAGGGGAAGCCACAAAGTATTACTTTACACACCTCCGGTCCTGTGGGCAGATGTTGACCTGGGGCAGCGCTGTGTGGGAGAGGACCCAGTAAGTGACACTAAGGGCACAGGTTTCAGAGTAGCAGCCGTGTTAGTCTGTATCCGCAAAAAGAACAGGAGTACTTGTTATGCGACCCCGAGCATGCTCAAATAAATTTGTTAGTCTCTAAGGTGCCACAGGTCCTCCTGTTCTTTTTAAGGGCACAGAAACTACCATTTTATAGAGTTGTTGGTGCAGTTTCCACTTGAATGGTGACGTCTCCTTGTTTTGCTGAGTGCCTAGGCATTGACACGCCCCAGGCGTGAAGAAAGGCAAGGCTGCCCCTCGGAGGGGGGTGTCTCCTGGGCTTGTCAGTTGCTGGCAAGAGGAGAGACAGCAAAGCCCACTTCGAAGCAGTATTTCCAACTGGTGCCAGGGAGCACATCAGCAGCCAGCCCCCCTGGAATCTAGCCCCAGGTCTTTTCAGGACTCAGTTCCCCTAGCAGAGGTGCCATAATGCGTGTGTGGGATGAGCGCGCAGACACTGAAAGTGTGCTGGAAATAATCCCATGTGGGTATTTTGCTCTGTCCTCCTGTTTCTGAACTCATGGGGTTGGCCTTCCTGCCCTTCCCCAATCAGTGATCACCACAGCAGACCCCTTGCTAGCCTCTCCTGCACTCACACAGCTCTCCCTGACGGGCAGTTCATGCTGGTGCACGCTCCAGTTCTGCACTCTGGTGGACAGAGAGGAGCTAAACACTCGAAGTCCACTGCATGGTTGTCTCTTGACCTCAGGGGAGCCGAGGGTGCCTAGCATCTAAAAACCATTAAATACACTCCATAGCCATATTCAATCTCCTACACCTAGCAATCTGTATCCTAGGGCTCTTAAAAAACATAGTAAGAGAACCAAAAAAGTGCCACCGTGGCTAAACAACAAAGTAAAAGAAGCAGTGAGAGGCAAAAAGGCAGCCTTTAAAAAGTTAAATCCTAGTGAGGAAAATAGGAGGGAGAATAAACTCTGGCAAATGAAATGTAAAAATAGAATTAGGAAGGCCAAAAAAAAGAATTTGAAGAACAGCTAGCCAAAGACTCAAAAAGTAATACCAAAAAAATTTTTAAGTACATCAGAAGCAGGAAACCTGCTAAACAATTAGTGGGGCCACTGGACAATTAAGATGCTAAAGGAGCACTCAAAGACAATAAGGCCATTGTAGAGAAACTAAATGAATTTTTTGCACTGGTCTTCACGGCTGAGGATATGAGGGAGGTTCCCAAACCTAAGCCATTCTTCTTAGGTGACAAATCTGAGGAACTGTCCCAGACTCAGGTGTCGATAGAGGAGGTTTTGGAACAAATTGATAAATTAAACAGTAATAAGTCACCAGGACCAGATGGTATTCACCCAAGAGTTCTGAAGGAACTCAAATGTGGATAGTTCTCTGAAACCATCCACTCCATGTGCAGCAACAGGAAAAAAAGCGAACAGAATGTTGGGAATCATTAAGAAAGGGATAGATAAGAGAAAATATCATATTTGCCTCTATATAAATCCATGGTACGCCCACATCTTGAATACTGTGTGTAGATGTGGTCGCCCCATCTCAAAAAAGATATATTGGAATTGGAAAAGGTTCAGAAAAGGGCAACAAAAATGATTAGTGATATGGAACAGCTTCCATATGAGGAGAGATTAATAAGACAGACTTTTCAGCTTGGAAAAGAGACAACTAAAGGGGGATATGATAGAGGTCTATAAAATCAGGACTAGTGAGGAGAAAGTAAACAAGGAAGTGTTATTTACTCCTTCTCATAACACAAGAACTAGGGGTCGCCAAGTAAAATTAACAGGCAGCAGGTTTAAAGCAAACCGAAGGAAGTATTTTTTCACACAACACACAGCAACCTGCGGAACTCCTTGCCAGAGGATGTTGTGAAGGCCAAGACTATAACAGGGTTCAAAAAAAGAACTAGATAAATTCATGGAGGATAGGTCCATCAATGGCTATTAGCCAGGATGGGCAGGGATGGTGTTCCTAGCCTCTTTTTGCCAGAAGCTGGGAATGGATCACTGGACGATTACCTGTTCTGTTCATTCCCTCTGGGGCACCTGGCATCGGCCACTGTCGGAAGACAGGACACTGGGCTAGATGGACTATTGGTCTTACGCAGTAGGGCTGTTCTTATGTATTTTCTTACTGTACAAATGAAAATCAGAAGTGAGGCTGAAATGAATGCAGACAACCCATATTAGCCATTTCAATCTGAGGTGTCTAAAACCAGCATCCAGGTGACAGGCCGGTGGCCAACAGAGAGATGGCCTCTGATCTATTTCCACCACAAACCCAACAGGTTTCATGGTCTTAAGACCCATCACAAATGCTTTGGCTAATCTCTCCCCTTCCTGGTTTATAATTAACTTTACTCACCAAAAAGCTGGCTACGTTTGGCAAGGTGTTCACTCCAGAAAAACTTAGAAGACAACAGAAATGTCAGTGACCAAGACAGCCTGAAACAACAAGATCAGATGTGAACTTTGAGCAACAAACTGAGCACCTGGCATAGCGGGGTATTTCAGCCTGTACACCGCTTGGCTGCTAGCACCAGGAAAAGAGAGGTTAATAATTTGCAAGGCCCCTTTGCACCAGTGTTATACTAAGTCCTTTTTACAGTCATTTAAACCCCCAACCCACTGCAAAACTCCCACCCCCAGCTGCCCACTCAAAGGACTCATAGGATAAAATGAACAGTGAACTTACTTCTGAACTTACACTGTATACCTGCTGCTGTGAAGCACCCTCACTACCAGGGTTTGCAAAGGAACATTGCCAACACAAAACCGCAGGCAAGAGATTACATCGAAACGGACTAATACGCTGGCTTTCTGATGGAGGGGCCACCAGAGCAAGGGGTCTGTCGCAGGTCCACTCCCAGCATGCGGTGCCTCCTCCTGGCGGCTCGGCTTCCCTCCTCTGGCAGTCTCTCTACCCGCCGTCTCTGCCACCCTGTGGCCCTTCTCACTCCCGGAGCTGCAGCTTCCTGTTCGTGGCTTGGCCCTCCAGCCAGCTCACTAAGGTCCTCCCCTTCTGGGGAAATCAAAGTCTTCCAGACCCACAGTCTGGCCGGCATCTCCTGCGCCACTTCCCAATGGCTGGTAGGGGAGCCCGGGCCTGCCTTCTACACTCAGTTCCAATCCAGGGACCCTATAACAAGCAGCCAAGGTCTGTACGGTCCTATTCCTCGCTGCTGTTTCCCTGGGCTTCTTCCTACTTATCAAGCTTCCCCCCTTTCTGGGCTGGCCAGCCCCAGCTCCCTCCTCCCAGGGAGCCCCCCTTGCTGCTCACAACTCCTGGGCTTTCTACAGGCCCCTCCTGTTCTGCCCAGCTGTGCCTGTTTCCAATTAGTGTCCTGCTCCTGTCTCTTTCTTCAGGTGCCACCTGGGCAGGTTATTGGCCCTGCCGAGCCACTCCAACCCCTCCAGCCTCATGTGGGGTGGGCGCCCATCACAGAGCCGTTAATAGAGATAATTCACCATCCTCAGCCTGGCCTCCCACCTGAGAGGTCACCGTGTCCTGGGAGAGCTGGAGGCGAGGCTCTTGAATGGAACGTGCTTTATGTGGGCCAGGGCGTGACAAACGTGAAACGTAAGCGTTCACCTCGATGAACTAGATTTGGAAGGGATCTCTGGGGTCACCACGTCTAGTCCCCTGCTATCCCTGGCTGGCAGCCCTGTCAGAGAATCTCATTCTTACATGCACCGTGCTCCATTCTGAAACAAGTTCGGTTGTTTGCCCCCTCACTCCTCCTCCTGGGAGGCTGTTCTAAAACCTCACTCCTCTGATGGCTGGAAACCTCGTCTACGGATGGAAGCACAATCCACATTTAAGGGTGACTTCCCCGACCGGCTCCCTGCGAACATGCAAGGAGAAACTGAAAAAACATCTGCTTCTGAGCAGCCATCGTATCTGCATTCGGTATCCCAGGCTATCAGCACGCGGAACCAACAAATGAGACACCATCGGTTTTAAAGTCTGTATGAACCACGCATGTCTTGGGCTCCTTTGCACGGAGATTACTGTGGAGCGTAAGAGCTCTGCAGGAGCAAAGCCCCAGGGACCCTTTGCTCCCCGAGTCGAACCCCCCAGACCTCTGGAAGAGGGCCCTGACCCCAGCTGACAGGGAGCGACGGCACTCCCTTCTGGCTGGGCCAGGTCCAGATCGTTGAGACTCGGTTCCTGTTCTGACCGAGCAGGTATTCAGTGCAAGAAGGGGAAATAGCCTCACTGCAGATTAGCCAGACACTACTGGCATGACCTCAAAGCACATTCACAGTCCTCTGCAAACAAAATGCAGCTGGGTCTTCTACAGAAGAAATACTGGCCAGAACATTTCTTAACGACCCTCTCCAGTGCCAGGCAGTCAGAGACGCCGTGCTCTGGTAGGACAAGGCGGGTGAGGGAATCTCTTTCATTGGACCAACTTCTGTTGGTGAGAGACGCTTTCGAGCTACACAGAGCTCTTCTCTAAGCCAGCGTGAGCTCCGTGTAGCTCGAAAGCATCTCTCTCCCCAGCAGAAGTTGGCCCAATAAAAGATCACCTCACGCACCTGGTCTCTCGAATGGCCTAGGACCAACACGGCTACCACAGCACTGTATACCTGTTTGAGTGGGGTTTAAGCAACAGCCATTACAATCACATCAATCTCCCGTCTGAAATCTAACCCGGGCTTTTCCTGAAACACTAATTTTCCTTCTCCTCTAACGGCCTGCACTTTAGACGTACAGATTCCATTTGCAGTGACCTGCTTACGGTGGGGACTTTCAGAATCACTTCCGTGATTCAGGTGCACACATCCCATTGACTTTTGAGGCCTGCATTCTGAAATGACACAGATTTTGAAAATCCCATGCTAGATTTTTAGCCTGTAAGAAAGCTCATGCCAGACAGAAAAATTCAGCTCTGACCCAGATTTGCAAATGAATGGGATCGGATGGACATACTTTAGGGAGAGGTAAAGAGAGAGGAGAGTGAGCATCAAAACAATGAAGCAAGCACCATACTTCAGTCGTGTCTATTTCTATTAGGCCTGGTCTACACTACGAGTTTGTGTCGGATTTAGCAGCATTAAATCCGAATTAACCCTGCATCCGTCCACACAACGAAGCCATTTTTTCCGACATAAAGGGCTTTTAAAACCGATTTCTGTACTCCTCCCCAACGAGGGGATTAGTGCTGAAATCGACATCGCCATTTCGAATTAGGGTTAGTGTGGATGCAATTCGAAGGTATTGGCCTCCGGGAGCTATCCCACAGTGCACCATTGTGACTGCTCTGGACAGCACTCTGAACTCGGACGCACTGGCCAGGTGTACAGGAAAAGCCCTGGAAACTTTTGAATCTCATTTCCTGTTTGGCCAGGCAAGCTCATCAGCACAGGTGACCATGGAGAGCTCATCAGCACAGGTAACCATGCAGTCCCAGAATCGAAAAAGAGCTCCAGCATGGACTGAACGGGACGTACTGGATCTGATCGCTGTCTGGGGAGAGGAATCCGTGCTATCAGGACTACTTCCAAAAGACGAAATGCCAAAACATTTCAAAAAATCTCACAGGCCATGAGGGACAGAGGCTACATCAGGGACGCAACACAGTGCCACGTGAAACTTAAGGAGCTCAAACAAGTGTACCAGAAAATCAAAGAATCAAACGGACACTCCGGGACAGAGCCCCATCATGCTGCTTCTACGCTGAGCTGCATGCAATTCTAGGGGGGGTCACCACCAGTACCATACCCCTGTCCATGGACTCTGATGATGGGGTACTCTCCGCCATGGCTGAGGATTTTGCAGATGGGGAAGATGAGGATGAAGAAGAGCTTGGGGAGAGCACGCAGCACACCAGTTTCCCCGACAGCCAGGATCTTATCACCCTGACTGAAATACCCTCCCAACCCAATGAAGCTGGAGAAGGGACCTCTGGTGAGCGTACCTTTTTAAATATAATACATGTTATAAAAGCAAGCACTTTTTAATGATTAAATAGCCCTGAGGACTTGGGATGCATTTGTGGCCAGTACTGTTAACGTGTCTGGGGATGGAGTGGAAATCTTCCAGGGATATCTCCATGAAGCTCTCCTGGAGGTACTCTAAAAGCCTTTGCAGAAGGTTTCTGGGGAGAGCAGCCTTATTCCGTCCTCCATGGTAGGACACTTTACCACGCCATGCTAGTAGCAAGTAATCTGGTATCATTGCATGACAAAGCCTGGCAGCGTATGGTCCCGGTGTTTGCTGGCATTCAAGCAACATCCGTTCTTTATCTCTCTGTGTTATCCTCAGGAGAGTGATATCGTTCATGGTAAACTGGTTGAAATAGGGGAATTTGATTAAGGGGACATTCAGAGGTAGCCATTCCTACTGGGCTGTTTGCCACTGGCTGAAAAGAAATCCTCCCCGCAGTTAGCCACACGGTGGGAGGGGGGCCATTGGCACTGAGCTGTTCGCGTTTGGCTAGCAGGGATCTTCCCTGATACCAGCCACGCGGTGGGGGGAGGGGAAAAGTGATCATCTCAGAGAATTGGATGCAGGGAGGGGGTTAGTTTGGTTTCTGCTGCTGCACGTTAACAGGAAAACTGCAGCAATAAATGACCAGCTCAACGGGCTTTGCTTGGTATGGGAAAGGAGGGGGCTGCTGTTATGAAGGTTGCAGAAGCCGAAAGACTATGGCTTACCATGGCCACCTGCAAGCCAAATTCTGTTGCCCGGCCCTGCGTGTGTGATCTCTAACACCAAAGCCGCAGGCACTCAATATAAGATGCAAAATGCGACCTTGTACCAAAATCTCATGTGCTATGTAGTGTGAATAGTGTTGTTCACCGTGAAAGAGTATAGCCATGGTTCTGTAAAATGTATCTTTTTAAATACTTTACTTCCTTTTTTCCCTCCAGCAGCTGCAAATGTTTCAAGCCTCCCTCCTCCGTCCCAAAGGCTATCTCAGATAAGGCGGTGAAAAAAAAAAAAAAAAACGCAGGAGCGATGACATGTTCTCTGAGCTCATGCAGACGTCTGGCACTGACAGAGCTCAGCAGAATGTGTGGAGGGACACGATAGCAGAGTACAGGACGGTGGCCGATGAACGTGAGGAGAGGTGGCGGCAGGAAGATCAGAGGAGGCAGGATGCAATGCTGGGGCTACTGCGGGATCAAACGGACATGCTCCGGTGTCTGGTGGAGGTTCATGAACAACAGCAGGATCACAGACTGCCGCTGCAGCCCCTGCTTAACCGCCTTCCCTTCTCCCCAAGTTCTATAGTCTCCCCACCCAGACGCCCAAGAACGCAGGGTGGGAGGCTCCGGGCACCCAACCACTCCACCCCAGTGGACAGCCCAAGCAACAGAAGGCTGGCATTCAACAAGTTTTAAAGTTTTCCTTCCCTCCTAACCTCCTCCCACACCCCACCCGGGCTACCTTGTGAGTTATCTCCCTATTTTTATAATTAATAAAGAATACATGTTTTTTAAACGATAGTGACTTTATTTCCTTTGCAGGCAAGCTGTGATCGAAGGCGGGAGGGTGGGTGGCTTACAGGGAATTAGAGTCAACCAAGGGGGCAGGTTTTCATCAAGGAGAGACAAACAGAAGTGTCACACAGTACCCTGGTCAGTCATGAAACTGGTTTTCAAAGCTTCTCTGATGCACACCGCTTCCTGCTGTGCTGTTCTAACTGCCCTGGTGTCTGGCTGCGCATATTCAGTGGCCAGGCGATTTGCATCAACCTCCCACCCTGCCATAAACATCTCCCCCTTACTCTCACAGAGACTGTGGAGCACACAGCAAGCAGCAATAACAATGGGAATATTGGTTTCGTTGAGGTCTGAGCAAGTCAGTAAACTGCGCCAGCGACCCTTTAAACGTCCAAATGTACACACTACCACCATTCTGCACTTGTTCAGCCTATAGTTGAACAGCTCCTGACTACTGTCCAGGGTGCCTGTGTACGGCTTCATGAGCCAGGGCATTAAGGGGTAGGCTGGGTCCCCAAGGATAACTATTGACATTTCAACATCCCCAACAGTTATTTTCTGGTCTGGGAAGTAAATTCCTTCCTGCAGCTGTTTAAACAGACCAGAGTTCCTGAAGACATGAGCGTCATGAACCTTTCCCGGCCATCCCACGTTGATGTTGGTGAAACGTCCCTTGTGATCCACCAGCGCTTGCAGCACCATTGAAAAGTACCCCTTGCGGTTTATGTACTGGCTGCCCTGGTGGTCCGGTCCCAAGATAGGGATATGCGTTGCATCTATAGCCCCACCACAGTTAGGGAATCCCATTGCAGCAAAGCCATCCACTATGACCTGCACATTTCCCAGGATCACTACCTTTGATAGCAGCTCAGTGATTGCGTTGGCTGCTTTCATCACAGCAGCCCCCACAGTAGATTTGCCCACTCCAAATTGATTCCCGACTGACCGGTAGCTGTCTGGCGTTGCGAGCTTCCACAGGGCTATTGCCACTCGCTTGTGAACTGTGAGGGCTGCTCTCATCTTGGTATTCTTGCGCTTCAGGGCAGGGGAAAGCAAGTCAAAGTTCCATGAAAGTGCCCTTACGCATGCAAAAATTTTGGAGCTACTGGGAATCATCCCAGACCTGCAACACTGTGCGGTCCCACCAGTCCGTGCTTGTTTCCCAAGCCCAGAATCGGCGTTCCATGGCATGAGCCTGCCCCATTAACACCATGATCTCCAAATTGCAGGGGGAACGCGGTTTTAGAGAAAAGTGTGTTCATGTCCTCATAACCGCGCTGCCGTCGCCTCCTCACCTGGTTTTTCAGGTGCTGGTTCTGCATAAACTGCACGATAATGCGCGAGGCGTTTACAGTGGTCATAATTGCTGTGGTGAGCTGAACGGGCTCCATGCTTGCTGTGCTATGGCGTCTGCTCCTGCTCGGGCAATCCAGGGAAAAGGGCGTGAAATGATGGTTTGCTGTTGCTCTGGTGGAGGGAGGGGCGACTGACAACATGGCTTACAGGGTTGGCTTACAGGGAATTAAAGTCAACAAAAGGGGTGGGGTTTTGCGAGAAACTGAATGGCCCCCTCAAGGATAGAGCTCAAAACTGGATTTAGCAGGCCGTTGATTTCACAGAGGGAGGGAGGGAGAAAATGAATACAAAACAAATCTGGTCTATTTCTTGTTTTGATCCACTTCATCTATCTTTATACACCTTGCTGGCAGCAGACTGTGCAGTACGACCGCTTGCCATCGTCATCTCCTGGGTGCTCGGCAGAAGACGGTGCAGTATGACTGCTGGCCATCATCTTCTGCTGGCTGCTGATTAAAAGACAGTGCACTGCCAGTAGGGCTCAATCGCCATGAGACGAAACTTAAAAGGGAAACGACCTGGCTGAGTCACTCCCATGTTTGCCCAGGTGCCCCGACCTCATCGAGGTCGGTTAAAAGAGCACCCTGGACTACGTCGACGACGGCTACCAGTCATACTGCACTGTCTGCAGCCAAAAGGCAATAAACTGCTGCTATGTAGCAATGCAGTACCGTGTCTGCCAGCACCCAGGAGACGTACGGTGACGGTGAGCTGAGCGGGCTCCATGCTTGCCGTGGTATGGCGTCTGCACAGGTAACTCAAGAAAAAAGGTGCAAAACGATTGTCTGCCCTTGCTTTCATGTAGGGAGGGAGGGAATGGGGGCCTGATGATACGTACCCAGAACCACCCGCGACAATGTATTTCTACCCAGAATGCAAATGGGTGGCAGAGACTGCGGGAACTGTGGGCTAGCTACCCACAGTGCAACGCTCCGGAAGTCAACGGTTGCCTCGGTACTGTGGACACACTCCGCCGACTACATGCACTTAGAGCATTTGTGTGGGGACACACAATCGACTGTATAAAAACGCTTTCTACAAAACCGACTTCTATAAATTCGACTTAATTTTGTAGTTGAGACAAAGGAATGAGAAGGGTAGGAGTTGGACAGAGAAGCCAAGGCTGCACTTACTGATACATTTCAGGGCTTTAGTTCTTTCCAAAGCGGGAAGGAAGGAAGGAAGGAAGTCCGATCAAGGTTAGGCTGCTCCTCTGAGCCCTTGTTTCTGAGATTCTCATGCAGATCATAACAAACAAAAAAAAACAACCTGAGACCTGCAAATGTACCTTGGGGATTCCCCATGGAAGCCAAACCAGACCCATCCTTGCCAGAAGTTGCCTGGACATTGATGGGATTAAAATGTTGACAGAAGAGGGAAAAGCCTGCTCAGAAAATCATTACGGAAAATACCTTTGCGAGGGCCCTGGTTCAATGATGTCTGTACCCATTCCGCTCATTTCACAAGTAAAGAGACGAGTTTGTTTTCAACAAACCCAGAACATGGCCCCTGCACCTGGGATTCAGCTGGGTTCTTTCCATCTTTTGCATCGCGACCAAAGAGCCCCGCGTTCAGCATGTTGCATTAGGCCCTTGGTATCACCCCACAGTCCCTTAAGTCTTCACCAGGGGTGCACAGATGTCACCAGCTGCAATTTAGCGCCCGATTCTGTGCGTGCTGCGTAGGGTGAACTAGAACCCAGCTCCTTGCTGGGACAACTATGGGGCTAGGATGGCAAAAAAGACACAACACGGCTTAAGTCTGTCGCAGGAGTCAGCAGCCAGGATGCTGAATTCCCACAGGGGCCGATCTGCAGACTAAGAGGTGGCCATTTTTTCATGCAGTCACTTTTCAGACCACACTTAAAACCTGCCTCTTCCGTTCTGCGCACAAGCCCTGGGAGGGTGAAGGTCCCTTGGGGGCAGTTTGCTCACAATGCAGGATTTCAAATTCACCAGATAAAAGGATTTGGGATTATTATCTGCTGTATCACCGCGGCATATGGGAGCTGCTGGGCTGGCTGCTATCCACCCGAGACACCCGGACGCCATCTGGTACCAGCCTAGTCAGCTACCACACCTGCCAGCAGCTCCTAGGCCACATCCTGGCGCTGCAGCTGTGCTGGACGGAGGCAGATGCAGGAATTCCTGCCAGCCAGGCTCAGGAACACTCGGTCAGAAACTCTGGAGTTGGATTTCTGCTTGCTGAGAGAGGGGGAGCTGCTTGCAGCCCGTCTCCTTCAGTGCAGCCCATCACAGGACTGGCAGGTAGCCAGTGAGGGGACTGCCTGATTTTTACACTATTTAAACCAAGAATGGGATAAAGCAACAGATCACAGCGGGCTGGCACCATGTCCTGTTCCCACTGCCCCCAGGTCATTCAGCCTTAGTCAGCGCTTGCTTCCATCACAGCCATTTCCTTCCCTCCAGCAGGATCGCTGCCTTCTTGTGTCGGGGCCCCCGTCTGGTCCCCCAAACGCTCACCCAACCACAGGACGTCTCCCGTTCTGACCCGTCACAATGCTGAGCTGTAATCCTCACCCTGCGCCCTCCCAGCAGCAACCACCAGGTCCCTGTGGCTTCCAGCGGGACAATGGACAGTCCCCTGGGCTCCGCCAAAACCACGCCACCCGCTACAACCGAAACCGGGCAACGGCCGAGTCCTACCATAACACAAGAGCACAGATTCTTGGCTGGCTTTGGCAACATGTGGTACCCTCCAGCGGCCAAAGCCAGAATCCTTTGTTTTAACAACAGCAGCTCTTCTAGGTCCTGCACACACAGAAAAGTAGGTTAAAAATGGTACTTAGCCTGCAAAGCCAAGCACTCACAAATTCGGAAATGCTGGACTGACTGTTGCCCATGCAACCTTTATTCTGCCCCTTTGCACATCCATCCTGTGCACTGACCGAGGCAGGGCTCTGGTGGATAATATAATACATGGTTCTGTCCCATGCATACAAGGGGGGATGGGAAGCTGGAGCCAAGGGCTTGCCATAAGTAGGGGCGGCTGGTTGCAGCCTTGCGTAGCACAGCTCTCCCCCCGACACATCCCCGGCTCTGTAGCTCCCAGGAAGTCCTGGTACAATGCCTGGGGCTACTGCAGCTTTCTCGGAGGGTGGCGTGGCCTGGACGCTCTTGAGAACGTTTGTGCTCCGGGATTACACGGGCAGGCTGCCCGAATTATTCCAGGGGAGCACATGTGAGAGAAGGGAAATGGTGATTTTCAACAGTTAATTTCTCCGCACAACCTGACTGGAATTTCATGGGACACAGAAAAGACACTTCTCCAGCCCCAGGATGGTCCCTGTTGAATTTCAGCACTCTGCTGCAGACACATGAAGCATGAGAGTTTCTCAAATGACAGGCAAGGGCCTTTGACCAGGGAAAGTGTTAGGCAAGCTAAATATAAGGATCACGACCAACTCCCTTTATAATAAGAAATCAGGTCCAACTAGTCCTCTCTCCGGGGTCTAGCCAGAATCCACTCCCCCTTCGTCCTCCAATTAAGTCAATCTACTGTTTGTAGAAGCACTTCCTCTGAAACACTGATCTAGAGAAGCATCACTGGCTAGGCACTCCAGTGTGGTCCAGTGGGAAGAAATGTAGGACTGGAAGCCAGCGGGACGAGCGTCTATTTCAGGTTCTCCAGCTGATTCACTGTGTGACCCTGGGGAAGTCATCACCGCTCTGAGCCTTAGTTCCCCTGCTCTGTAAAAGGAGGTTATTTGCTCCCCTTTGTAAAGTGCTTTGAGGTCCTCACAAGAAGCCTTCATGTTATTGTGTGCTGCTGTGTCCAGCCCCTAACTCCAGGCATTGCTGGTCAGCAGGCTCTGCCCGAGCATGGCACGAAGAGAAGACAATGATTTCCCTAGTATCTGGCATCTGGTTTGGCCACGGATCCTGAAAAACACAAGCAAGGAATCACAGAACAGGAAGGGACCTCGAGAGGTCATCTAGTCTGGTCCCCTGCACTCGGGATCAGAGCTGTCCTGTCCATAGGACAGCTCAGGGCAACCCCCGGGGCCTGCGCTTCGGGATGTGCAGTCCAGGGTGGCCTGGGGAGTTAGCGGGGGCCTGGTGCTGGCAGGAGCGAGCGACCCAGCCTCAGTCCACTCCGCCCTGCCCCGCCGGCTCCCGGCCCCACTCGGGGGAGGGGATGAAGCCGGAAAGAGGCGGGGCGGGGGTTTGGAGGAAGGAGTGGAATGGGGGCAGGGTGGAGCAAGGGTGGGAAGAGGGCCTAGGGCAGAGCAGGGGGTTGTCCTGGGCCCCACACCCCCTTAAGGGCAACTCTGCTCATGACAGGACTAAGTATTATCTAGACCAGTGTTTCTCAAACTGGGGGGTCAGGACCCCTCAGGGGGTCACGAGGTTTTTACATGGGGGGGGGGGTCGCGACCTGTCAGCCTCCACCTCAAACCCCTCTTCACCTCCAGCATTTATAATAGCACTAAATGTATATTAAAAAAGTGTTTTTAAATTTATAAGCGGGGTGGGGGGTCGCACTCAGAGGCTGACTGTGTGAAAGGGGTCACCAATACAAAAGTTTGAGAACCACTGATCTAGACCATCCCGACAGGTGTTTGTCCAACCTGCTCTTAAAAATCTCCAATGGTTCCACAGCCTCCCTGGGCAATTTATTCCAGGGCTTAACCACCCTGACAGTTAGAAAGTTTTTTCCTAATGTCCAACCTAACCGCCATTATTGCTATTTCATTCGTCACTCTGAAATTTACCTAGTCTCATTCCTAGGCCAACTTAATTCCAGGCACCAAACTCTCCTGCTCCCTTCTACCCCACGTTGCCCAGCTCAGTGACAGCGGTTGCGTTTTTCCAACCAGAACACGCAGGGATCTAGTTCCCACCAAAGGAACAAACGAAGAATTGCAGCAGATCCGTACGGCGCACACACAAAATACCGTTTTCCAGATTCCGTGTGCTGGAAGGGAGACCCCCGCTTCCACTCGCAGGGGTGGTTTGGCAAACTGCCAACGCAGTGCTCTAATTCAGAATGTAATCTGGGGTCCCCTGCTGGGTAATAGCTGGGATAAACAAGAAGTAGTTGCTAATTACAGTCTCAAAGCTATTCATTGAAGGCTGCACTCTGAGCGGCGCGCACAGCAATCTGTAACAACGCCCAAGCACTGAGAGATGTGTTCTTCTACACCAGGCACCCGTAGCTCCTAGAGACCCCACTCAGCCCCTCCTCCTACCGCCCTCCCAGGAGACCCTGGGGCACGGCTTGAGTCCACAGCCAGCTTCTCACTATCAACTTCCACACCAGGGCAAAGGGCCCTCTCTGGACTGGGCCCCCTGCATCTCCTAAACCAGCCACTCTTGCAACCATAAACTGCTCCCAATGTAATTTAGAGTTCCCATAGCAACTTGCAGAAACTTAATTGCTCAGTGTCCTTATTTCCATTTAAAGAGACGCCTGCTGGTCCTTTAGATCTTTCCTATTTGTCTTTTTACTTCTCAGTAGCCAGCCAGGGGACAAAGCTCAGTTTTGTGCAAAAGTGATCAGCTCTGTAAAACCTTATGCTCTGGGCTTCTTAGAGCACAATTAAAGATGCACAAAAAGACCACCCATGCATGCAGCCACCTCCAGTCCTCAGCTCAGACCCCCCTGAGAGTAGCTGCACTTTGCAGCATATCCAGGAGGTTAACAAATCTGACCTCTGATGGAGCAAGGTGGGGATGGGCGGGTAGAGGGAGTGATTTGCAAATGCAAAGTCAAGGAGCCCTCATAGAAATGCCCTGATAATCACGGTCTCTTGTGCACATCAGGATGGCTCCTGTTCAAGTGCATCTGCTGATCTCCATATTTATTGTGTGAATCAGAAGCTCTCAGGCACAATCTCCTCTGGAGATTCCCTCAGGGCAACAAAGCTCTGCCCTGACCATTATTCTGGCCTGCGCCTTAATGGCCCGTCTGAACCTTTAGGGCACGGGAATAGCCAGACAAATCCTGTATTCCAGGTATTCCTATAGTCCTGGATTTCTTCTCAATTCTATGCCTTTGCATCCAGCCTAGGAATATCAATCACTCTGAATAAAGCCACAGTAACTGCCTTCAGGAGGACAGGAAAGCCACATTCATTATTCAGGTTTCGGAGTAGCAGCCGTGTTAGTCTGTATCCGCAAAAAGAAACAGAGGACTTGTGGCACCTTAGAGACTAAGAAACTTATTTGAGCATTATTCAGTGGCACATACACATTGGTCCCTAGGCCAAAGCAGGAATTGATTCCAAAGTCTGATGATCAACATTTCAGACATGCAAAGTTGGAGAGCAGACTGAATAAGATTTGTCTGGTTAGGGGGAAATCCCCAACTCCCTTCCCAGGGAAGATCTGATACGACCAGAAAGAATGGTATGAGACTTTCGCAGTAAAGCAAACCTGCCCCACTTAATGCAGTCTGACTGGTTTTGCGGGTTTAGTTTTTAACCACACAAATGCATAAAGCGCTATCGGTGTAGAGGGCTTTATAAACACCCAGGGCAACCGGTTGGGAGGGAGCTTTTAGTCTAAAGTAGACATTAAAATAAATGATGCAGCAGGCATCACAGTAGAAGCAGCCACAGCCAAGAAGAGGTTAGGGAGGGAGGGAGGATTAAGAAACAGCGTTTGGACAAGGACGCTGGGAAAGTGGGCTGGGGACTTGCTGCACAGGAGCAGGGAGGCTAGTCCTAGCAGTGGGGGAGGACAGGAAAAGGCGGCAAAATGCTTGAGGAAGGGAAGGAGGCAAAGGGGGCAAGGTATGGACAGAGCATATGCCAGAAGTAGAACATGAGAACCCAGTGCAAATCAGCATGCTTGAAAAGAGAGCTGCATGCCAGGGCTACTCTAATTGCTCTGCCCTTCCCAGAACAAAACACTGTTGATCTGGCAGGGGCCTTGCAACCTCACAAGGAAAGGGGGAATCCAGGTGTCTGCTGCTTGTTAGAAAGAAGCCAAAGCAAAAATCAGACCAACCAACTTGCTGAAGGCCAAAGAGGTCTCAGCACAATGGATTTAAAGCAGTTAGCACCATCAGGCAGTCCTTCAGTTCCTCTGACTCTGAGGATCAATTTCCCCTTTCATCACCAGGAGATGCAGTAACCCTTGGTTCTAGCTCACCACCCTGCAATATTTGGCATCTATTCCTCCTCAAGCAGATCTATTTAATGTCTCAGACTTTGAAAGGGTCACATAGTACATGGACCGTCCAACTCACCTGACGGGAGTTTAACCCTATCACATCCGTGATGGGTAAACTAAGATGTAAACTGGGACATGGTGACCTGGCTGTCAAAACTCTGCATTAAGCAGTCCAGGTAACTAAAGACGTTAATAGCTTCCAGAAAGCCATCAGATTGACCATATCAATTTAACGCAGCTCAAGCTGCTCTTTCCTGGTTCAGTATTTCCATAGATTCATAGCTTCCAAGGCTAGAAGGGATCATAGATGACCTACTGAGGTCCTATGAGCCTCCAAAACCAGCCTCTCTTTCTAACATAAGCTGCTCCCCCTGTAATTTAGAGTTTCCATAGCAACTAAAAAAGGTCCCTTCCAGTCCTACACTTTTATGATTTTATGACCATGATCTAGTCTGACCTCCTGTGTAACACAGGCCAGAGAACTTCCCCACAATAATTCCTAGAGCAGAGCTTTGAGAAAAACATCCTGTCTTGATTTTAAAATTGCCAGTGCTGGAGACTCTGGAAGGACCCTTGGTAAATTGTTTGAAAGGTTAATTACTCTGTTAAAAATTTATACCTTATTTTCAGTCTGAATTTGTCTGGCTTCAATTTCCAGCCAGGGGATTGGGTTACACTCTTCTCTGCTAGATCGAAAAACCCATTGTCAAATATTTGTTCCCCATATAGGCACTTATAGACAGTCATCACATCATCTCTTAACCTGATCAGTGTTAAACTAGGGAGACTGAGCTCCTTGAGTATCACGGTAAGGCAGGTTTTCTAAACCTTTAATCATTCTCAGGGCTCTTCTCCAGTTTACAACATCCTTCTTGAATTGTTTGCAGAAGAACTGGACATAGTATTCCAGCAACGAGCACACAAGTGGCAAATACAGAAGTGTAGGAACAGAGAGATTATGCATCCAAGGATTGCGTTAGCCCTTTTGGCCACAGTCACACTGGGAGCTCACGTTTAGCCGATTCTCCACCGTGGCCCCCACATCTTTTTCAGTCACTGCTTCCCAGGGAAGATTCCGCCATCCTGTAACTATGGCCTACATTCTTTGTTCCTAGATGTACACATTTACATTTGACTGTATTAAAACGCATACTGTTTGCTTGCGCCCAGCTTACCAAGTGATCTAGATCACCCTATCAGTGACCTGTCCTCTTCATTAATTACCACTCCCCCAATTTTTGGCTCATCTGCAGACTCAGTGATTATTTGTTTTCTTCTAGGTCATTGGTAAAAATGTTAAATAGGGAAGAGCCAAGAACAGACGCCTGCAAGACCCAACCAGGAACACACCTGCTTGATGATTCCCCATTTACCATTATATCTGGAGACCTATTGATTAGCCAGCGTTTAATCTAATGTGTTCCATGTTAATTTTATATCATTCTAGTTTGTTAATCAAAGTGTTATGAGGTACCAACTCAAACACTGTTTGATAGTCCAAGTATATTATATCAAACACTGTTACCCTTATCCAAACTTGTCAGCTCAAAAGATATCAAGTTAGTCTGACAGGATCAATTTCCCATAAACCCAAATTGCTTGGCAATAACTATTATCCTCCTTTAATTCTCTAAAAATCAAGTCCTGTATCAGCTGCTCCATTATCTTGCCCAGGATCAATGTTAGGCTGACAGGCCGATAGTTACCCAGGTCATCCCATTTGCCCTTTAATATTTTCCACACTTTCAAACAAAGCTAGTTAAAAGCTGATTAGAAAATTAAAAAAAAAAAAAAAAAAAAAAAAACACCAGAAGAGTGATTCCTGCTGAAAAGCTAAGCACAATGCAATCTCTTGAGAGATTAAGTCTTAGACATTAAAAAGTAGCAAAACAGCAAATGTTAATACAGAAATTGTGGCTCTCCTCCACCAGGTTTGTTCCATTGACACGGAGATGCACACGCAGCCGGTTATAGAACCCCTTCGGCTCCTTTGGCTAATGGAGGTCAGTGGCTGTAAACAATTCCTGCATTTCCACGTTTTAGCATCTGCAGATTCCAGTTACATCAAGAGAAGAGTCAGGAAGGGCGGGCTGGGGGGACACGCCCTTACACAGAATTCTAATCATGTCACTCCAGCAGAGACTGTGCACAATCTTTACCTGTTAGTGACCACTTACATGGACTAGGACAGATTAACATGTGAAATAAGCATGTGTACAATGCTGATCACAAGATGGTTTGTGTCTTTATGCCTAACACTTATCTAATTCAGTAATAAAACAAATGCCACTATATAAATCTTGAGTAAGGCATGCAGTTTTGTTCACCCTGTCTCAAGATTATAACTGGAAAAGGCACAAAGAAGGGCAACAACAACGATGAGGGGTCTAGAACAGCTTCTATATGAGGAGAGATTAAAGAGACTGGGACCGTTCATTTTAGAAAAAGATGAACAAGAGTCATAGGTGTCGGCTCCCTCCAGGCCCAGGGGGCGCTCAGCCCTCTGCTATGCCCTGCCCCCAGAGTCTGCGCTTATCCTAAGGGTGGGGGGTGGGAATATGAGAGGTCTACAAAACAAATGGTATGGAGACAGTGTTATTTACTGTTTCACATAAACACAAGAATTGGGGATCAACTTATGACATTAAAAGCCAGCAGCATTAAAAACCAAACGAGCAGTTCTTCACCCGATGCACAGGCAACCTAAGGAACTTGTCATCATGGGACATTGTGAAGGCCACAAGTACAACTGGGTTCAAAAAAGAATTAGGTAAGTTCCTGAAGGATAGGTCCATCAATGGCTATTAGCCAAGATGGTCAGGGATGCTACCCCATGTTCCTGGTGTCCCTAAATTTTTGACTGCCAGAAATTGGGACTGGACAACAGGGAATGAATCACTTGATAAATTGCCCGGTTCTGTTCATTCCCTTTGAAGTATCTGGCACAGGCCATTGCCAGAGACCGGATACTGGGTTAGATGGGCCATTGGTCTGACCTAATATGGCCGTTATGTACTTCAGATAACTCACAAGAAGAGTATTGATTTGTGACTTCAAGATCACTGGAAAGTAGTGACTGTTACAAAACAGTTGTTTACAGAGATGAGCAGAGAGAGGTGGTAACACATCAGGAATGATTTTATGACTGAAAACTTTGGACTCATTTGGTCACTCTGATACCATCAGAAGGAAGTTTCTGCAACAGAACAGAAGGAAATGTTGTAAACCGGGTGAAAAGTCAATTTGCCAAATCAGTGTTGAAAGTTTATCTAAAAAGCTACATATACCACGCAAACACGTACCATGAAAGCTACACATACCATGCATGGATAATGTGCTCTTTTGTTAGCTTGTTAAGAAATAAGAATATCATTTAAACATTCAAAATTCAGCCGTCGGTAGCCTCATGAAAAATGTATGGTTAAGACCATTATCCCTACCTGATCTAAACACAAGAGGCAGCATCAATGGAAGGATGAATCCAAATCTATCAATAACACCAAAAAGTTAAGGAATACAGGATGCAAACAGTTGCAGCGAAGGCTAAAGAACAGAAGTGTTTCATATTGTACAGCTGTGCTATAAAGATCAATTACTGAGCAGATAAATTTCTTTTTTGTAGAACTAAAGATTTAAACAGCAGATTTTCTTTAAATAATCAAATCAGACATTTTGAGGGTCCCCTTGTCAGACTGGATTTTAAAGTTTAGAAGGGTGAGGGAAGGCAGATGTACGCATAGCAAGTTTTAGGTTGCTATTGTTGTAGATTAAGTTTAAGATCACATCGATAACCAAATAGAAGCCATGACAGTGTCAGGTGTTAAGACAGGAAACTAGTTTTAATTCTGATGATTTTCAAAAAGAAGCTATGTTTTCCCAGGTTCTTATTTTAAAAGGTTTTTTTGCCAACGGGGTGTGTCAATGATTTCAGACTGGAGAGACTGAATTCTGCCGCCTACGAAGACTTTACATATTCATAGTTCTACCACAGCAATATTTTCTCTCGCAAGTGTCTGAAATCCTTTCAAATGATCCCAGACTGGAAGCTTATATTTGGGTCAAGACCCACCATTGTGAAGTCCTTAGCATGCGTGTGTGGCTGTAAAAATAAGAATTGAAGTACTGGTATTATGAATTTGCAGTGATAATTCAGGATGATCAACCGTAATTAGGGCCTCTGGGTGCTACCATTATATAAATATTTAATTATGTTAAGGCAGATGTCCATTGAGAGGCTATGCCTCATTTATATCCTTTAACTATTCACTATGCCAGGGACCAGCAACCTTTGGCTCGCGGCCCGCCAGGGTAAGCCCCCTGACAGGATGGGATGGTTTGTTTACCTGCTGCGTCTGCAGGTTTGGCCAATCGCGGCGCCCATCAGCTGCGGTTCACCGCTGCAGGCCAATGGGCGCTGCGGAAAGTGGCGCGGCCCGAGGGATGTGCTGGCCACCGCTTCCCACAGCCCCCATTGGCCTGGAACAGCAAACCGTGGCCAGTGGAAGCTGCAATCGGCCGAACCTGCGGACACGGCCAGTAAACAAATCAGCCCGTCCTGTCAGGGGGCTTACCCTGGCGGGCCGCATGCCAAAGGTTGCCGATCCCTGCACTATGCTTAGCACTCAGAAGTGACTAAAATCCATTGTACTTGTTGAGATTTTAATTTGTTAGATCAGTGCTTGGCAATGTGCTTTAACAGCTTTCAACCTTGTATGAATATACTGTGATTAAAGATACAGACACAGAAAATTAAGAGGGAAAACTTGGGAATACATTATTCTAACAAATTTTCGTTTCTCTTGTCTGCTCAGACAAAAAATATCAATACATATTTAACACATCTTAAATTTTTTAAAGATTATCAAAAGAAATGCATAGAACTCATTGCACTCAGTGTGTATTATGTAAAATTACAACTGCGACTTCATGCATATTGTTTGGAACTACCAAGTTATTCAAGAGTTCTGGATTAAAGCCACTGTAGATATACAAGTTTCTTCATGCATGGTTTGCATTATTAATCTGTCCCAATTTAGTTTAGAAAGATATACAAGTCAAGTATATTGCAACTGTCTTATCAGTAGATAGGAATTGAATTATTCCCTACTGGAGGGAGGAATCTAGTCCATCAATAGAAAAAAATAAATAAAGACTTTTGATGCTTCTTTACCACTGGAAAATGGGGTTTATTGAACAAGAGGCACACTGGAGCTTTTTGATAAAAATACGCTAGCCCTACTTCACGTTTTATCTGTCCAGGGTCACAGTCCTGTGAATTCCAGGTTTCTGCTGCCTGAATGGGTTGGGAGAGGCTGAAAAGTGGTCTGTTTTCAAAGTGTTTGATTGGTTTCAAAACACTGTTTCTAATGATCTTTTACAGCTTTGTTGCTGTTCCGTGCAGTTTGATTTCTTTATTCAAAGAAGTTGGAGGAGTGCTGTATCCTAATGGATTTCAGTTAGGAGTAAGGAATGCTGAAGAAGGCTCAGACACAGCACCTCCAAATTACAACTAAAAATCAGTACTTGTGGCATCTTAGAGACTAACCAATTTATTTGAGCATGAGCTTTCGTGAGCTACAGCTCACTTCATCGGATGCATACTGTATGCATCCGATGAAGTGAGCTGTAGCTCACGAAAGCTCATGCTCAAATAAATTGGTTAGTCTCTAAGGTGCCACAAGTACTGATTTTCTTTTTGCGAATACAGACTAACATGGCTGTTACTCTGAAAACTAAAGATCACAAATTCACACATTATACTGATATTTTGAGGATACTGCAGATTTAACTATGACAAAGCAATTTGATTTATGACTGAGCGCTAGATCACGTGAAAATGCTCCAAGAGATGAAGCAGGACACAGGTCAGTTAAAAAGTCAAAATAGGTAATGTTTGAAATAAAAAAGTTTATTTGAAGACTTGAAAAATAGCTCCTTGAAAGACCAACATTTCCAGAACACCAAGATACAATACATTTTTCCATTGTGTTAGAACAGAAAAGTCACAATCCTTCAACTCACTAGGCAAGGAATGAATTTATGGATCAACAAATGCTATACTTCAAACACCAAGAAAGTGAGTCGGCTTGAAAGACTAATTAGTAGCATGTAAGTTAGGTGATCACAACCCTGTGGCACACTTGTCATCACTAATCAATAATGCAGGTTAGGTAAGAGCTTAGTGTCAAAAACAATGAACCTATAAACTTTAAGGAGCTCAGACAATGAAAATATGCTATCGCATTTCTTTCCACATCCCACTGATGGGTTCCCAAAGCCTCCTTTTTAGGCTTCTGTTTCAGTACAAACAAAAGAAAACTTTAGAACTTACAAATGTCAGTTCAGTTTTAACACACACTTTATTCACTTCAAATTTACATAATCTGTGCAAGAGACATGTGCAATGGAAGGACAAAACAAAATGTAGATATGGACAGCACTGTTACAGAAGATCCAAGTATTACTTCACTATACAGAGGCATGCCGTTATACTGCTTTCCGATGGTATTCGGGAGGGGCTACTTCATAGTCACTGGCACTAAACAACGTGGAAGCATTCTTCGCTAAATACCTGTGAAAAATACACATTCAGAAATTAAAATACCTTGTTGCTCATTGTCTCAAGATTTCAGTTTTAGTGTTCACAAACGGTTATTTCACTGCTTGGAACTGGATTCCAGCATATGCTGTTGAAAAATCTGTCAGTCTTTGAACAGCCCAGAGAAACACCAAGTTTAATTCTGGACAGGTGTCAGACGTTGTACTATTGAAATCCTACCTAGTGCCTCACTAGAATTCCAAGCAGTGAAATCATATTGTCAAACAAATGAGACCACAGCCAAGTGTTGCCGCAAGACCTCCGCCAGGTTGAAATAGGTTCCGCTTCGTATCAAGTGTCTGTCCTTTCTGGACGTCTGCCAGTCACTCAAGCAGGCAGGTAAAAAGTACCCTACTGTTCTGTACAAACAAGTGTGGTTCTTAACAGGTGCTAGGAGAAGCTTCGTAACTAGGGTCCAACCAAATTCACAGCTGTGAAAACCACATCATGGACCGTGTAATCTGGTTGAAATCTGGTCTTGTGCACTTTTACCCTATACAATACAGATTTCAAAGGGGAGACCAGCACGTGTCAAATTGGGGATCCTGACCCAAAAGGGAGTTGCAGGGGGGGTTGTGGTATTGCCACCCTTACTTCTGTGCTGCCTTCAGAGCTGGGCAGCCGGAGAGCAGGGGCTGTTGGTCAGAGGCCCAGCTCCAAGGGCAGCGCCCAGCCAGCAGCAGCGCGGAAGCAAGGACGACAATAACACACCAGGCCACCCTCCCTTCTGCACTGCTGCGGGTGGCGGCTCTGCCTGCAGAGCGGGGCTCCCGGCCAGCAGCCGCCGCTCTCCAGCCGCCCCGCTCTGACGGCCACGCCGCGACTAGCAGCAGTGCAGAAGTAAGGGGAGCATTTCTGCAACCCCCCCCCCCCCCCCCAATAATCTTGTGATCCCCCCCCCCATACACCCCCCCCCCTCCTTTTTAGGTCAGGATCCCTACAGATTACAGCACCACGAAATTTCAGATTTAAATAGCTGAAATCATGAAATTTACAATTTTTAAAATCCTTTGACCATGAAATTGACCAAAACAGATGGTGAATTTGGTAGGTTCCATTTATGACCACGGCTAATAGAGGAGTGGCCAGTAAACATGGCATTCTACAAACGGAGCGCTGCAGTGATACTCAGGCCTTCTTTGTAGGGCAGATTCAGGTTTCCTCCCTAACCACAAGCTTTTACATTTTAAATGGGGATATTCTTATGGTTCTGTAAGGCCCCCTGTGAGAATCACTAATTTTACCACCTACTGCACTTCATTTACTAACATTTTCAAACGTTATGGATTAGCTAACGATGGCTTCTAGCCGGTCTTTGATCTATGAAATTAAGTCAGTTTTCGATTCTTCACAATAGTGTTAAAGAAACAATGGCTTTATTGAAGGAATAAAGAGAAAGCAACAGAATGTGGTGGTAAAAAGACTAGATATAAACAGGTAGTTCGCGCATAGAGAGAAAATAATGGTATGCCTCTGGAGCATTAAGGCACAAGGCCAAGCAATTTCAAACATTAAGTATTTAAATTGCCTACAAGACTGAGACTGCCTGACATTTCCCTCCCGTACTGGAAAGCAAGAATCGTGCTTGTGCATTTGCCAGGGATTATAAGCATAGACACCAATGACAACTGGAGAATTAACCCTGCACCCAGAGTTCTAAAGCACAAGCCGTAACTAGAAGTCCTCCTAAATTTTAGAACTGCAGAGGATCCTTTCATACATTAAAACTTAAAATCAGATTTTAAGTTTCTAAAATGTAGAGGACTGATTCTTTAGCGTAGACAGCTCCTCCACTAACAGAGCATGAACTTCCCGCTTTTCGATTTCACATTTAAGTCCTATAGTAAGATAGAGTAAAACTTTAAAAAGCACCTAACTGACGTAAGAGTCTAAGTGTCTCGAAGTGCTATTGAACAAATGGGACTTAGACTTTGTAACTGTCGCCTTGCCATATTTCAGGAAAGGCAGATCAACGAGTTCTAAAACGCATCAAGAAACAAACGGCTTAAGCTTGGCCTTTCAATGAGCTGAAAGATGGTCTCGTAGCTCAGCTACTTAACTGGGATTAGCTCCCAGCTCTGCCACACACTGAGACACTTTGGATAAGTCATTTAACCTCTATTCCCCATCTATAAAATGGGAAGAATGCTCCTCCTCCCCACACTTTTGTCTGGACTGTCTACTTGGATAAGCTCTTCAGGGCAGGGACCATCTCTTATTGCATGTATGTAGAATTGGGTGCCAATCTTGACTGGGGCCTCTACTCACTTAACTACAATATAAAGCTGCAAAAAAATTAAAGATATTTTTCATTCAGGCAATCAGAGACGACAGTTTTTGAAACTCCTGATGGAATTGCTCTGATTTAGCAGTTTGCAGCAGTGCATGCAATAACAAAAATGGATCTTTTTTCTACCCAAATGGTTTGATTGATTTCTTTCCTTTTAAACGGCAGTGTACTGGAAAAGAGAGAGGGAGTGTAGAAATTGGGCTTGTTTTTGGCTTAATTGGCTTGTGAGTTGCTAGTTTTTTGCTTATAGCTTGTTGCTTTCTTTTTTTAAATTGATCAGCTCCCAGCAAGCATGGGGCAAGGGGGGCCAAGCAGGGGGAAGAGTCAAGGGTGCACAGCAGGCCCACCACAGTCCCAGACTGCAAGCTGGGGGGCGGAATCTAGTCACGGAGTGTTGGGGTTCTTAGGGATTGGCTTGTTTTGAAATGGGATTAGCTTGATTTGTGGCTTATTGTGAAAGTTGGGTGCTTATTTACCACGTGAAAGTTGGAAACTGCTTCAGATGAAAAAAGCTAATGTCGTCTTGGGATGCATCAGGAGAGGTATTTCCAGTAGGGATAAGGAGGTCTTAGTACCGTTATATAAGGCACTGGTGAGACCTCACCTGGAGTACTGTGTGCAGTTCTGGTCTCCCATGTTTAAGAAGGATGAATTCAAACTGGAACAGGTACAGAGAAGGGCTACTAGGATGATCCGAGGAATGGAAAACTTGTCTTATGAAAGGAGACTCAGGGAGCTTGGCTTGTTTAGCCTAACTAAAAGAAGGTTGAGGGGAGATATGATTGCTCTCTATAAATATATCAGAGGGATAAATACCAGAGAGGGAGAGGAATTATTTAAACTCAGTACCAATGTGGACACAAGAACAAATGGATATAAACTGGCCACTAGGAAATTTAGATTAGAAAGTAGACGAAGGTTTCTAACCATCAGAGGAGTGAAGTTTTGGAATAGCCTTCCGAGGGAAGTAGTGGGGGCAAAAGATCTATCTTGCTTTAAGATTAAACTCGATAAGTTTATGGAGGAGATGGTATGATGGGATAACATGGCTTTGGTAATTAAATATTCATGGTAAATAGGCCCAATGGACTGTGATGGGTTTTAGATGGGGTAAGATCCAAGTTACCCGGGAAAGAATTTTCTGTAGTATCTGGCTGATGAATCTTGCCCATATGCTCAGGGTTTAGCTGATCGCCATATTTGGGGTCGGGAAGGAATTTTCCTCCAGGGCAGATTGGAAGGCCCTGGAGGTTTTTCGCCTTCCTCTGTAGCATGGGGCACAGGTCACTTGCTGGAGGATTCTCTGCTCCTTGAGGTCTTTAAACTACAATTTGAGGACTTCAATAGCACAGATATAGGTGTGAGGTTTTTTTGTAGGAGTGGTGGGTGAAATTCTGTGGCCTGCGTTGTGCAGGAGGTCAGACTAGATGATCATAATGGTCCCTTCTGACCTAAATATCTATGAATCTATGAATCTATGTCAAAGAACTTTACTGAATGTGAGTAATGAAAGAAAAACTCAACTGCAAAAACCCATGCGTTTCACCTCAGTTATGTGCCTTCAAATGGAAACACACACTTGTCTCTAATCAGGAACAATTTTGTAGTATGTCAACACAGAGTGCCAAAGCAATTTCTAGTACAAGACCTCTCGTACCAACTCTATGTTGCTACAAAGGTATGACTCACTGCAATATTAACCAAGCAAGCTTTTTTCAGTTTAGTTAGTACAGAAAAATTTAAGCTGCTTTAGGTAAATTTAGGTCCTGAAACTTGAAATCTTTAACAAGTTTCAGCCTATTGTGCATTTTACTGAAGAGCAATACTAATTATGCATAACTGACCACCACCACAAAACTGCAAGAAAGGCTGTCAAGAGACCAAAGTGCTTGCTCTGGATTAGTGTTGCAGATTAACTGTGACATGCATTGTCAATATGATAATCAAAATACTGTCATAAAAAAATTAGAGTCAGAAAACATGTAGGTCACAGTTGTATAAACACACACATGCTTAACATTAAACATATAAATAAGTGTTCGCAGGATCAGGGCTTTAGTGTTTTTAAAATACCTTCAACACACAAACATGAAGGGCTGAACTTACTTCAAGAAATCATGCAAGTAGTTTAACAACAGAGCCAGGCTCTTCTCATCAAGAGGGGTGTAGGCAAGCATAGCTCCAATTCGTACTGTTAAGAAAAGCATATATTTGACTGTTTTTCATGACAACTTTAACAAGTTTCACCATACATGAGTATAAGTCCAAGATCTGTTCTAACTTCAGACTGCCATTCTTACCTATGCAAGCTTGTCTAAACAACTATGTTTTGAAAAGTTCCATTCTGGGTAGGTGATTTGTGGCTTTGAACATTGTATATAAATGACCCAAGGACAGAATTGAGTCATTTGTTTAGGCATTTTACTCTGATTCACTGTATTATTCCAATTAACAGGACAGAAAAGAAAAGAAGTTGGAGCAATGTAACCATTTGTCCCATTTTATGGTGGAATCAAGATGCCATACTTACCAAATAATCGTAGTAGGTGTGGTGCACCATAGACTTGTGACATAGGTGCATCGGGATGATCTGCTAAAATTTCAGCATACTGTGGCCTCTCAAATTTGTACAGCAGCTGAGTCCCCAGCATTACATTGAAGTACTCTTTTATTCCAGCAACAACTTCATTAACAGCGTATTCTCTGGCACACAGAAAGGAAATGTGAAATATCATTAAAAATTTAAATAAAAACACCAAACCAAACACCAGGGCTGTGATTTTCCGGGGTAGTTGTGCACTTGACTTTTTGGAGTCGGAAGAGCCAGTATTCATGAGATGGCGCAGAGAAACATACGCATCGTTCTAGCGGTTCTGCTTTTTAAAAATGGGGTATCTGGCTCTGCATGAAGACATGCTTCAAGCCAACTTAGTTCTAAGAAAAAGTGACTAAAAGCAAACTTTCTGCCTTCCCACCTGCATCCGATACTTATCCAAATGCATGTCTAAAGTGGCACATTCAAAGCAAGATAAAAAGGCGATTTCTTAAAGTCTTGGAACATACACTTGTCAGTTCTATGCCACACACTACTAACTTCAGCAACAATTGGCATTGGAATGAAGTCAGAGCTGGGTTTGATAGCTCAAGCAGTCCTGCACTTCATGATGGCAAACAATCATTCACGCAGCTGAATTTTAAAATATCTAGCCACACTTTTTCAAAACCATAATACATATGGCGCCACAAATCTTCAACTCCATTATCTGTCATGAAGTCATTACACAGCGTCTGCACCAGAGCCATCCTATGCCTCCAGCTTTAAAACAGTCTGTTGGAGGAACCTCTTCGATGTGCCCGACACCATGGGGGTCTCACTCTTCCTTCAGTGTAGGCCACAGAGCCTCATCAGCTCCTGAGTCTGAGCTTCAACACTCCTGCTTTACACCATGAGCTGTATTCAGTGAGTCCAACTGAAACAGACTCCTGGTAGAGGCTGGTCCACCCTTCCAGGATTAATGCACCTCACCCAGTATTTACAGTGACACTCAAGCAGCGTTTTCAAAACAGCAGGGCTTATTAGGCAGCTGGAAGACAGCACAGGAAGTCCTGAGGTTAGCACAGAGAAACAAAGGTTAAAGCACAGTCCATTCTGGTCAGTCCAGAGCCCAGCCATGCTGTAGTGAACTCCATTTTCAACGGAGGAAGGGTGTGTCAGTCCAACCTCCTTAGTTGGTTCCCAAGTGAGAGAGAGAGAGAGAGAGCTCTCAGGTTTCTTCCAGAACTCACCCTCCCCTCAGTCTTCTGTTCTCAATTTGGGGTTTTTGCTTAGCTTCCCTGCTGAGAGGCAGGGAAATCCATGAGTTATTGGAGCTTGCATTGTCTTGTTGACCGGGATTGGTTTCAACCAGTTCTTTAACGACTTCACTCCACCCAAACAGGAAAGGGACACACGCCCTTATGACCCTCAGAGACCCTGAGACAATTTAATCCTCCCCCACCCCACCCCCACATTGGGTAGCCATGCAAAGTTGAGCAGGAAACTGAGGCACATATTGGCTTCATACGAAATATTACAAACAGTTCCCACTTCATCATCACACATAGCTTCGCCTTCTGTACAAGAGAGGTCAACTACTGCATCTCTCAACAGAAGAGACACTCAGTCCTTATCCCTATAAGGAAATTCAAAACGTTGAGGTTACTGCTTTTAAACTTTAAACTTCTGTAACATCAAAGAACATAAGCCTTTCACACTGAACAGATTTAACATTTGGGGGAAAGTGCTGTGCTCTGCATAGGAGTAAGGAAGGGAAAAAGATGTACCATCCAGAGAAAAAATTCTCTTCCCCTCAAGTTAGTTTTATTTCCACAGGGTTCATTTACCATAGCGAATCCATTAAACCAAGCTATTCTCCTGACATTTTACAAGGAGTCCAATAATACCCAAACAAGAGGTCAGGACACATCAAGAACAGGATGGAAGACATGGAAGTTCTAATGCCATTATATAAATCAGTGTTTCATCCTCATCTGGAACACTAGTCACCCAATCTCAGAAACGATATTGTAGAATTAAAGGCATTTTCAGAAAAGGATCATGAGAACAATTAGGAATGTGGAAGACTCATTGATGAGAGATTGAAGGACTGATCGTTTATCTTTGAAAGTAGACGTAAGAGGGAATGTGACAGAACTTTATAAAATGAATGACATAGAAAAGGGAGATAGGGAAAACAGAAGCTCCCAGTCTCAAAACAAAAAAAAGGGGGCATTTGATGAAACTGAAAGATGACAAATTCAAAACTGATAAAAGGAAACACTTCCATGCAATTCAATTAGACTGGAATTCATTGCCTCATGATTTAATGGAGGCAAAGGGATTGGACCATTCACTTGGAATACAAGCATACCCGGCATTCTAGCAGTTAATACCAACAAAAAACCTTTCAGGTCTTAAACCAATCTCTATCAGTAATTAAGGTACGAATTTCACAGAGGGTACATTATCTCATATCTGCAAGCTGCAGGGTTTCTTGTATCTTCCTCTAAAGCACCTGGGACTGGCCACTGTGGGAGACAGGATACTAGACTAGATGAACCCCAGTTCTAATCCCTGTTTTTATTCCCACTGACATCACATGGATATTTATTTCAACGGACATTGGATCAGGCCCTGGATCTGGGAGAATCCCGTAGGAGCCCTTACAAGATGCACAAAGAGGGTGAGATACTGTGCAGCTTCTTAGAAGGGCTTCCCCTCATGGGCCTCAAAGTGCATGAAAGAGCATTCCAGTTGTGTCCAGCCCTAGAAAAATCCACTAAAAGAGAACTAAAAACAAAGCTATTAAGATTGCACAGTTAAGCACTCAGAAGTCAGAAAGCGTAAGCTAGGGTCTTGCAGGAAACTTAAATAGTGTATTGTGTGCATACAAACAGGGGGCAACGCTAAACTGGGTGTTATAAGGGAAACACTAATCAACCTAAGCTATTCAGAGCCACTCCAACTATAACAATTATATATAAAGACATGCAAGCCTAATTTTCAAAAGTGTAAACCTAGATTTTGGCATATACAGGAGCACAAGATTAGCCCCCTTTGTGAACAGCACTTTTAGCAACTGGACCTTGTGTTACATATACCAATAGACGGAGAGAAACAAGCAGGTATATTTACACTGGTATTTTCAAAGAAGCTCAAGGAATCAGGCTTCTTTGAAAATTCCAGCCTGACAATTTGGTAGCACAGAAGTTATTTAATTATTCAGGTTCAGTTCTTGATTTGCACTGCAGGTACTCAAGTACCATTTGTATTTAACAATTTCTGTGGTCACTGTGAGATTGGGAGATGTTTGGATCAAACTGAACTCCAGGTTGTATTTCAGCCTTCCTTTTAATTGTAACCATCAGTCACTTTATGCTATAGCCTTCATTTGGGGATTAGAATGTTCCTTTTGGGCTGGGGACTGGTCACAAAGGTGAATGACTATAAATGGGAGTCGGAGAACCAATAACTCGGATTAACTCTCTGCTGCTGTGTTCTGGATTTGCAACCAGGAGGCATAACTGACTTGACTCTACCCAAATCTAAAAGGACCGGGCTGGAACTCCTTGGTCTAAGCACATAGCTGGAAAGCTGCAGTTTGACCACCTGACCACAGATGAGACACTTTAAGGGTGGGTCTGTGAGGGGGAAGCCATCCACCACCAGATAACGGAGCTGGAAGAGGAAGGCAGCAAGAGTGGTCTACCTTACTTAAGGATGCTGAACAAACCCAAGGCTGACAAGAGCAGGGAGATCAAATCGGGTGGATTGTGTTCATGGGTTTGCGGTTTTCCAAAGATCTAGAACATTCTAGTGCTGTTCCACAGTAATGGTCTGTGGTTAAGAAATTCCTGAGCTAAACTGGGCCCAGGATTACGTGTGGTCCATTTACAAGGAAGCGGTGCTCATCCAGGAAGGGGGACTGGGACAGGCTGTAACAGTCAACAGCAAAAAGCCATTTTAATGGCTAAGACATGCCTTTTAAAATGCCATTACTTACTTATTATCAGTGTTTCCTCGTGATTTCTTGTAGCTTGCGTAATCCTCTAAAATTGAGTCAACGTTCTTCTTGGCAGGAAGATAAAAGAGCTATGAAAATCAAAGAATAAATAGATGGACTAATGCAAATAGTCTCACCTGCAGAATATTTGTGTCTGCATACTGGTTTTAAAGTACTGACAAATACAACGAGGACCTTTGTAGAAAATAATTTTTCTACAACATTCAGCTGTTGAGAATTTGTAGCTAGGATTTTACTTAACCATGAAGGTATTAAATCACAACTAATCATTCCGTCACGTTTGCCCCTTCTCTTTTTGCATGTTATATGCTTTTCAAGTCATCTTTTACTGTTTGACTAAGCAGAGCTCCTCAGAATCTATAATGTGCAGCTATGAATTCTAGAACATCAGCAAACAAATCCCTACATGATCTAGTGGATATAGGTAGGAATTACAGAACTCCTCCCATCCAGGGACAAGACGGAGCACCACAATATCTTTATGCATCAAACCTTGCCCACTATTTTAAGTTTTATCTAAAATAAAGTATTCTGTTCTAAATCTAATAGCGGATAGCATTGGGTTACACACAAGAGTCCAGATTCTTCTCTTTTGGCTCCCTACAGATATCAAGGGCTCCTCATTTCTTGTTCACTCTCTGCTAAGATCTGCTTGCTGACAGCAGACATATTTCAGACACCACTGAGCACACCCTGTATGTTTGTAAATTGTAACACATGCAGGTGGAATGTCTATCTAAAGAGGGCATCACCCAACTGTACCAGAGCACAGAGAAGCAGAGGAGTTATTATTCAAATGCATGTGCCATTAAGGATTTTAGATTCTATGTTTAACACTGTACATAGAAGCCATTATATATACACATACAAGCCACAATTAAACTGTATATTAGTTACTATACTCACTTTTCACTTCTGAAACATGAGCTCAAATACAAATCTTTTGTCACAGCTGGATTCAATGATCCAATTCCTTTCACAAGAGCATTCCAGTCTGAGGAGATTCAGAAACTGATGTTCCCAGAACTGGAAAAAGTACTGTACTGAATACCACTACTAAAGTACATTTTCAGAGTCGCATGGGAAAGCGTCCACAGCCTTATTTCAGGCTCAAGTCATGGCTACTCATCTCTTAAAAATGTGACTTCTTTTAAAAGCAAAAGGAAGTAGTTGTGGTAGACTCTTACGGGCAGACCCAAGTTCGAGATCCACTCTAGGCTTTGGTGTTCTCTCAACTCCTTTCCTATCCCGAAGGTTAATCATAGAAGCATATGACTGGAAACAGCCCCCAGCACTCAGGGCAGGACTAAGTAACTACTAGACCATCCCTGACAGGTGTTTAACCTGTTCTTAAAACCCTCCAATGATGGAGATTTCATAACCTTTCTAGGCTTAACTATTCCCGTGCTAACTAGCCTGACAATTAGGAAGTTTTTCCTAATGTCCAACCTAAACCTCCCTTGCAGCAATTTAAACCCATTGCTTCTTGTCCTATCCTCAGAGGTGAAGAACAAATTATTCTTCTCCCTCCTCCTTGTAACAACCGTTTACATACTTTAAAACTGTTATGTCCCCCCTCAATCTTCTTTTCCGGACTAAAACCCAATTTTTTCCAATCTTCCCTCATAGGTCATGTTTTCTAGACCTTTAATCATTGTTGTTGCTCTTCTCCAATTTGTCCATCTTCCCTGAAATGTGGCGCCCGGAACTGGACACAATACTCCAGGTGAGGCCTAATCAGCGTGGAGTAGAGCAGAAGAATTACTTCTCGTGTCTTGCTTACAACACTCCTGCTAATACATCCCAGAATGATGTTTGCATTTTTTACAACAGCGTTTCACTGTTGACTCATTTAGCTTGTGGTCCATTATGACCCCCAGATCCCTTTCTGCAGTATTCCTTTCTAGGCAGTCATTTCTCATTTTGTATGTGTGCAACTGATTGTTCCTTCCTAAGTGGAGCACTTTGCATTTGTTCTTATTGAATTTCATCCTATTTACTTCAGACCATTTGTCCAGTTTTGAATTTTAATCCTGTCCTCCAAAGCACTTGCAACCTCTCCCAGCTTAGTATCGTCCACAAACTTTGTAAGTGTACTCTCTATGCTACTAGCTAAATCACTGACGAGGATATGGAACAAGTCAATGTCTGTATAAAATGCTGCTATGGACCAGCTTTCTCTACCAGCTAAAATGAGTATGTATCAAAAGGCCAACAAACAGCCACAGGCAACATCATGAGTTTAAAAGGGCAAGCTGACATTTTAGTTTATGCCCGCCCAGACTTAAGAAGCCTCCAGGATGTGCTCTTAACATGCAGCTCTGCTGAACATCACAGGTGACCTGTGGGAAGAAGCCAGCTGGTACCTACAACCCAGTCAAATAAGCCTCAAGTAGACATAATACCAAGTATACCTTCAAAAATAGACCAACACATTCCCCCAGCTGGAAGGAGCAGAAGTTCCAAACTGTCAGTTGACATCAGTCTACATGCTTATAGATAAAGGATAAATTTTCACAATGTGAGGGTTACCTGTTTTTGCCTGGTGATCAAATCCCAGTCATCAACAAGCCATGGTTTCAGCTCTTCTGGAATTTTTACCTTTACTTCAACTCTGTTCATAAAGGTTTCTTCCTGAAGAATTAACAAAAAAGTCATCCTTCTTTGGTCATTATACCCAGGTAAGTCTTAATTTTCCAAAATGTAGCTATTACATAACAGTCTATCAAAAGACTCAAGACTGCAGCTGCTATTGTTACCTCAAAATCTTATGAAGCGACAAACAGTTCAACTCTTGCCAGTTCAACTCTGTTAGACAAAGATATCCCCATGGCAGCACTTCAAGTCTAAGATATTAACCTTACAAAACTAATAGAGCTTTTCCACTTGAGAGCATTACTTCTCTTTTCTGTTACATTACCTAGTCATTCATTCATGCTTACACCACCACTTTGTTGAATAGGGAAAACAGTCAATAGTAACAGCTAATCATAAGCCAGCTTTTAAGTAGTCACATAACTATGCAACTTCACTTCGTTACAAATGCCTCATGCGGTGCTGACGGCTCAGTGTCACCTCTGACTCTAGACCCACATGTCTGATATTCTTTAAATGCTATTAAATAGATCTATTGACAAATTAAGTGTTTTCCTCCAACCAAAAAAAGTTTAAGACCACTTAAATATCAGAACTTATGAAAATACGTGTGTTTTTTTTAAAATAAAACTGTTGATGTTTGCAGCTGTGGGACTTAACTATTCCATTATCTCTGAAATACTTAAGATGCAGCCTCAACTAAAGCAGTGCTTCGAGATGGAAAGAACAAACTCAAAGCTCTCCGATTTCAGTCTGAAAGCTGCTCACAACGATAGCATGTTAACTGGTGGCATTTTCCTCCATATACTTATCTTTTACCAGAAGCACAATGATAGCTTGGAGTGCTAGGTCTGGAAATTCTGTATTAAACAGGGATAGGACGCTAACTCAGGTAAATACATTACTCAGAATATTTTTCCCCTGCTTCAATTACTGACATATTTGTCATGCATTTGTGACCGAAAAGATAAAGCAGATCAAAAGCTGCAGATTTCAACAGGAACTTGTTTAAAAACCAGTAACCAAAGACTGAAACAGAACTACCAAGACAAACCATTCAATCTGTTGCAACTAAATGGAGAGTTACTACAGAGTTAAAAATACATACACTTTCAACCGTGGGATCTACTCGAGCCCTTTTCTTCCTAGGAGGCTGGGGAGTCTCGCTGGTACTGCTGCCTTCCCCAATTCCAGGAGCTACACATACAAAACACAGTTATTTTGTTTGCAGATGCATTTTATATCTACACTAACAATAGTATTTCTACTGACATTTTCACTAAAGGACTTGTTTGACTATACGCAGGTCTCAAACTGCAGATGAATTCATTGTTTTCAATAAAAAAAAATCATTCCCCCTCCTGAAACATCCCCTACATTGATAACTTGGACACAAAGATTACAGCTTACAACGCAATATATGTTCTATTGCGGACCCACTCTTACTCCTGCATGTCCCCACTATGCTACAGCAGCTGAGCCTGGCCAATATCCCACACTGAAAGAAAGAGTACCCAACACCTGTTTAATCAGAGGAAGAACGATTCTACTGCAGAACTGTTATATGCAAACAATTTGTGTTGTTTTTAATTTGTAAGCAGTCCTGACCCTGACAGACATTTCCATTTGTATGATTTTAATGCTTCCACCTGGTTAACAACCTAAAATCCGAGGCAAAAGTTATTTCATAAACTTAGTTGGGCAGATCATCAACCAAGTAAATGATAATAGCCCCACTGAAATTGGAACTATAGCAATTTACATCTGATGAGCATCTGTCCCAGTAGATCTTCCATTATGTACCAAACATTAACTTACGAATAAAAATATGCTTACTTTTCTGTTTGTTCTTTTTTGTTTTCCTGCAAAAATGGAAAAACACACATGATTTCAAGTCTTAAGGTACCATAAGAAATAAGTCTTAATTTTTGTGGACACCCATACACAAAGATCTCTAAAAAGTATTTAAAAAAAGTTAGTCAATAGGCAACTTGACCCAGTAACCCAGGACAATGAACAAAAGCCCACCAACCCGCCTGACTATAGAGCGAGAAGAAACTAATAAAATACAGGAAGGTAGAGGTTGTCACTAATGTAGTGTCATTTACTTTCTCCAATATAAATATAAAGGTACAACCAATGAAGTTAAATAGCAACAAACTCTAAACTGATAAAAGCTATTGGCGGCATGCTCTTAGCACCATAGTTAATCCTATGCCAGCTTTTTCCATTTAATAGAACATTTACAAGACTGTTTTGATTGGAATGGTAGTGTAAAAGTAGATTATATAGGTGGGAATTTAAAAAAACCCACAATGCATGGCTAACTGATGGAATTCTCTGATGCACGATAAAGGCCAAGAACTATTAGTATTCAAAAGAGGTACTGACATTTATATACATAATATCTAAAGTGCTGTGCAGAGGTGATACTTCAAAGTTACCTTGGGTAATGTGCATATCTTGGGTAACTAAATAAGATTTGTAGTTGGCCAGTATTTCAGGTATTTCCTATCCTAAGCTCAGTGCTGTGAAAGGAATACAGCTTGATAGGGAGGTTTATAAATTAGTTAAATCTCAGTCTAATCTTGGGTAAAATTGGCATGTTTTAGTACTATCACCATAGATGCAGAGGATGAGAAAAAATTTAAGTAAATGGCAAGGTCAGAATGATAAAGATGTGTGAAGCTAGTATGGATTGTCCTTCACATCTGCATCATGATTGGCAAGAACAGTTCACTACCATACTCACACACCACCTGACAGCACTCGCTCTGCTCCATGTACCTTTTCAGGTTTTTAATTGAAAGGCAAATCTTTAGACTGTTCTCTAAACCCATTACACTTCAGAACAGCTTTTCATATTTTTATGCTAAACACAGAACTGTACAGAGAAATCATTTCCATGAACACTTAGAGAACCTAAGTTGGTTACTTTAAATGAAAACATGTAAACCCCCTTCAACTAGTTTTCTTAACATTCACAAATGCAGAATGTGCCTAAAATCATGCCTAATATGCAAAATCAATCACATACAAGCACAATTGTTTTCTAGGATATAGACAACTGCCTGTGTTACATATGCATCTGCTAGGCCAAGCCACTGGTTCAAGTTGTCTGGATACAGTCTTAAATAAAACCTTAACCATAATTCTGTCACATTCATATTTGCCTATCATCTTCAAGGGCAGATTTCTAATACTACCATGACTTAGTCCAGATAAATTTGGGTGATGGAACAAGAACTCTGTCATAACTGTTTGGGTCATGTTCTTTATAATGTTATGACTAACAAATATGCTCCCATACACTAAACATGTTGTTGTGATTTTGTTCCATACTGTAAGAGTGAACCTTCAGAAATTCAGTACAGTGTCAGGTCAGGTCTCACTCTATTCATATTTTAGACACCAGTAAGTCAGTGTTCACATACAGAACCTTTTTTCACAAAGGAGCCTCCATTTACACTGTTTTAGGGCCCAATCCAACATCCACTAACGTCCAGTTGGCAACGAATCAGGCCACTAGTGAAGCTGCATGTGCACTGGGTTTTCCCCAACAGCTTCTGAACTCTTACCCTGTATGTGACTAGGTACTATCTGGGTAACAAAAGGGGACAAGAAGAGCCACCACAGAAGTGGTGGGGGTTAGGGAAGAAGAGGCATTATAAGAGTTACTTTTTTCCCCCTTCATGGGGCGCATAAAATGTATCAAAGTGTTTTGCAGATGTGAATGAGGAGGGTTAAGGCAATAGATCACTTCACTTCCCACTGAAATGCAGCCTCAAATAAGGTGGAAAGCTGTCATCCTAGATCAGTGATACTACTCAGTTTGTGTGGGGGAAAAATAGAAGCAGACAGGTTGAATGTCACACAATTGGAATTCGGACCAGAACACAAAGGCAAAAAAAGTTACTCTTAAACACACCAACTAGAAGCAGAGGCGTGGGGGGTCTTTATAATCCATAAGAGAACTGGAGCAATTGTGATAATTAAGGAATATAAATTAAAGCATTTAAGAACCACTGCAATTTGTCAGAACAAATAACCCTCCTAGGTCTGGAGCGGTTCTGTTTTTTGCACGACCGATACGTACAGTATAATGCAGGTGCCTTGTGCTCTCCCATCTCTCAGATCCCTAAATTTCAAAGCTATTGCTCTGTATTAGGTCAAAGTGACTATCATTTTGCAAAGTCTAACAGATGGTGGCAGTGCAGCAGGGGACTACTAAAGAAGAAGCAAGACACCAAGGTCTCCTGTTGAAATAGGTTAAAAATAGCTCACTAGTAACAGGTAGCTTTTAAAGTAGCAGCTGCTCTCTGAGGTTTTGTGACCGCCAGTCTGCCGAAAGAGTCACCTCTACATCGTACAAGGCTGCGCTAATCACCGCTCTCTGTAGTAATGGAAGCAAGACACCTTAGTGAAAGGTTTATTACGAACAGAAGTAACTCAAAGTTTTGTGACCGCAGCTGTGGAGGAATTGGCTTAATCCCACTGTTGAAGCAGCACTGAACAGCAGTCTCCAATTTAACATTTACTCAGTATCTTTCACCCTGAAGGATCCTGAAGTATTTTACAGGCTACATAGACAGGAAAAACTTCACCTACCACTGAAATGCAGACCTCGGAGCCTGAACATGGCAGCTGTTTAACAGCATTACAATTGAGGACAGGAAGTGAACCTCACTAACCAAAAGACTGAAAGGTAAATGCCATTTTAGTGACTGTCCAGAAAGTAACAGGGTTCTGGGGCCTTTTAGTGATGTCTAGTTTTCAACTGAAGTCTATGTTTTCAGATGCAGAATTTTAATGGGAATGTTCTAATCTAGCAGTGGGCAAAAGAGTTTGAACAGCTCATCTTCCAGAACTCAACCACATCTTGATAACAGAAAACACATCTAAGCAAGATTTCGTTTTCAAACACTCAACCTTAAAATATCGTTTCACTTCATAATATCATGCTGTGCTCTCATTCTGCCAGTGGAACAAATTATGCCACTTGGCAACAAGATGACTTGCCAGTCAGCCAGCTCAGAAATGCCACCTTTCCAACACCTTGAAGTGTACATGCTGAGAACTGCTTCCCTCCACGTGAGCTTTCAGAATGAAGAACTGATACATGACCACAGTTCCCCGTTAAAAGGAAGTCCGAGTTTAACTCAGCCTTTTTCAATTCAGCATACAAGTTCTTGCTGTAGCATTAGGCAATAATATGAAAGTTAAAGCTCAAAATTAACTTCACATCTTAGGGACTTGAGTTCTATTATTCATGCAGCTTTACCTCATTTTGCTAAAGGTGGACACCTGAAACATACACGTGTTTCAAAGGATGGGTAGAGCCCGAAGTCTGAATGTTCTACCAAAGGGAGAAAAATGTAAACAAATTCCAATTCCCAGGTTCCTAAATTGTCAACGCAGTTGCCTTGGTAGCACTTCTGGCCAGAGCTGTAGCAAATCATGCTATTTAAAAAGAACCACAAGACTTCCATTTCCCGACTTCTCTAACATGTTTGCCGCTGGCTTTTGTGTTCTGATTCCCTAAAAGTACAGCATGTCTTTCTTCACACATTCCAAAGCACTGGCTGCCTTCTGACTGCCCACTAGCTGTTCTAAGTGAAAAAACTTCTGCAGCTAGGTCAGCCATGTCAGAAGGGCAGAACCCCTGAGTTGTCCAGGGACAGCAGCCAGCAGCCTGCAATTTTGCAGAGAAAAGTACAGGAAAGTTTATCTCTAGAAAACGTTAAGCCTGTTTTTTTGATAGCCAACTGTCATTGTATGGCATTCTTCCCATCCGTAAGAACAGCACCATAAAACAAATTTGTATTTTTAATACAACTAGCACATTACAAGTCATTGTATTTGGTTAAAAATTACTTAATACCCTCAGCATACTTTTCTAATACACAAACTATAGCAGGTTACAGAATAAGTATTTTGAAAGTTTCCAAATCCATAGTTACATGAGACTCAATCCTTACATTCACAACACCATCTATGAGCAAAGGCCAGAACTTAGCCCTACTGATGTCAATAAGAGTTCTGTCATTGATCTCAGTGACACCAGGACTTCACCCTTTGGTAAACAGGTAGCAGACCAAGACTAGTCTTCTAAAACCACCAGTTTCTAACAAACAAATAAATACGTGGAAGTCTTAAAGTTAAATGTCTGCAGTTCCTTTTTAAATGGATGCACAGAATTCTCACTGAAGAGTGCACATCTCATAGGTTTGTATACTTTCAATTGGCACAGTGCACATGTTTAGAAATAGGTAGAGCTACTAGCCCATACAGACTTTTTAAAAGAATTTTAAGTAGCAACTGCACTTTATGGAGATGTTGTCAAAGTAAGAGTTACTTCCACAGTTGTTACCTGTGTTATCACCAGCACCTTACATTATTGCAACTTAAGACTTTAAGAGCCTATAAAAGAAATCTACAAAAGCAAGGAAATTTGGATTTCAGGATGAAAATCCTGGTGTGACAATCCATCCTTAACTCACCGCGTCGATATTGTAGGGGTCTCCAAACAGCAAACTGTATGCGCTCCATCTCGTCTGAAAAATCTAGGCACAATGGGGGTTGAGTTAAGGACAGAGTGTCAGACCTGATATTTAGCCTTTAAGAGAATCTATTTAAGCTTCAAAAATTTACCTTTTAGAGGATGTTAAAAACACATTCCACATCCCTGGAGCATGATACACATTTACACCGTTATTTCCTTGCTATATTGTTTGGGTCACTGAAGAGCCAAATTTGGTTTTTTTGTTGTATTTTTAAAATAAAATTTGTCTTTTTAGATTACAGGCATCCTCCAAGGATGCTACAGAAGGTAAATTCTGAGGCCTAAACAGATTGACAGTGTTACCCCTTTAAAAATGCGGTTAGATCAATTACTTTCCCTCCCCCACTAACCACACTCTGCATCTGCAATGCCCCTTTGTTTTTTAAAATGCCAGTTATGGTTTCTTTAAAAGAAAAAACCCTTATTTTAGTAGTGCAATTTGAGAGGATATATTTGCAGTTCTCAGATCCCATCTTCACTTTCTGGCTTAAGTGGTCCGAGGGCCACTGTTCTGCAAATCTCTGCCCTACAATCCCAGGCACAGTGTAGGGATACTATCATGGGGAAGTGATTTCTTTTCCTCAGTCTCCATCAGAAGGGGACAGGGAGAGTTTCTGCTGTTGAAGGAAGCAGTGGTACATCCAAGCTGCTAACTGAGGAGAAAGCACCAATGGTGCTGACAAACGAAAGCGAGGAAGAGCAAGTTCAGTGCAAGAGGCACAAGGCCCTTATGCTAAAAGGTACCTTTACTACCATGAGATTAGGGCCCTACCAAGTTCAGTCATGAGAAGCGTGTCATGTACTGTGAAATCTGGTCTCCCCCCATTGAAATCTGGTCTGTGTGCTTTTACCCTATACGATACAGATTTCACAGGGAGACCAGCGTTTCTCAGATTGGGGGGTGCTGACCCAATAGGGAGTTGCAGGGAGGTCACAAGGTTATTTTAAGGGGGGGTTGCAGTATTGCCACCCATACTTCTTGGCAGACAGAGCAGCGGCTGTTGGCCAAATGCCCTGCCCTGAAGGCAGGGCCCTACCACCAGCAGCACAGAAGTGAGGGTGGCAATACCACATCATGCCATCCTTATTTCTGCGCTGCTGCTGGGAGCAGCTCTGCCTTCAGAGCTGGGCTCCCAGCCAGTAGTCGCAGCCCTCCAGCTGCCCCGCTCTGAAGGCAGGGCCGTCGCCAACAGCAGCGCAGAAGTAAGGGTAGCAGTACCGCAGCCACCCCTACAATAACTTTGTGACCTCCCCACAACTACTTTTTGGGTCAGAATCCTTACAATTACAACTACCTGACATTTCAGATTTTAATAGCTGAAATCATGAAATTTACGATTTTTAAAACCCTATGTCCGTGAAATTTACCAAAATGGACTGTGAATTTGGTAGGGCCCTACATGAGATGAATGATAGCATCAAAAGCCAGTTCACTATTCCAATAACATCTTCCCTTTTCATGGATTCCTCTTATTGATCTGAAGATCCATCATTGATTAACTGTTCCCCACCCCAAAAATGAGACTCTTATCAAGGTTTAGGATGACAGTTAACCTACCTATGATAGTGTCCCAGCTACTATGGGACACTATCAACCCCGATTTCTGTTCTAGTGGCAACAGAGGAAGAGATACATCTCCTCTCAGATGCTGTTTCAACTGTGAAGCAAAGCCAGGGCTTGAAAATATGGTTTCAAAATTACACAAAATAAGACAGGCTCTTAAAAAAAGAAAAAAGCCCACACCAGAGTGGTGTTTCTGATGTGCCTTTATAACTAGAGTGATTGAGAGGGTTATGATAGCAACTTTGAATTTCATTGCTTTTCTGAGAGAGTTAAATCTTTAGGGGTCACTCCTGCTCACCTTACTCTCACAAGCCATCCCAGTGAATTCAACTGGGACTGCTCACATGAGTAAGGCTAGCAGGAGCTGGTCTCTAATCTTACCATTAGGAGTGTTCAATACCATGCAAATTAGGAGTGGGGAAAGTCAGAACTCTGATCTCAAAAGCATTGATACATATATTCATGATATTAGTAACCATAACCCTGTTATGGTAACAGAGCAACACAGAAGCACAACTGTACTCTTACCAACTTTACTGTCCATAGAATCAAGTGCACTAGGCCCTTCGACAGAAACACCAGCTCCTGTCAGTTTAAATCTATTACGCTAACTTAACGGTGTTACACTAAAAATGTCTAAATAACAATCAAATTGACATCAAAATAGAAGATCCAAAACAGAGATACATATTTCATAATGCTAAAAAATCACCATCATCAAAAGAATGATACAGGACCTAAAAAGGAGATTTGAAACGGCCATCAAATGCCTTTATTTTTAGGAAATGGTGTCAAACCTTAGCCAGCTCTCTCTTGACAAAGACCAAAAAGCAAATCAAGCTAGGAGCTCAAAGTATCACATTAGCAATGAATACCTTCAAAAATTAATCAAGTCCACCATCTTCTGAAATAAAATACTAAAAGTACATTGTGGCTACAAGTCTGGAGCGAATTTTGCTCTAACATTAAGTGCCTGGATGTAACTGAGTCTAGATATAACACCACAATCCTAGTCACTAAAACCCTACAGATGGAACTGAGAAGATCTGTTGATTACTTGTGAATATACATTTGTTTTCTAACGAACACTTGAGCTTGGGTCTGGGTCTCTCAAGCTTGCAATTTTAACATGCAAAGCCATTTTGTTTTAAGACCCACACACGTACTTAGCGTTATTTTTGTCCAAACAAATAGAATAGTTAAAGAACAAAAACGCAAAAAATGCAACCTGTGGTAAATAAGCTAGTATTCCATGAATGGCAGAATATCACAAAACTTCGTTTGCATCCTAAACCATCCTTTAATAAATATATACCATGAAGGCAATATGAAATCTATTCTTTTGAGCTACATCCCTGTCTTCAAGGATTCTTTATTACTGTTTGCGTGACCAGGGTTGATTCTGCCATTCCATGGGGAATTATCAGTTTCACTAAGATCTACCATGTGAAATATGATGTGCCCTTATAACTTTTGTTCAATAATTTACGAGAAATGGTATGTAAAGACTGGTGCAGAATTTAAAAACATAAGCGCATCCAGTCATGTAGTTTCAGCAACATGTGGGTCCTGCATTAGTGAACAGTGTATTGAGAGAAGGTTTTGCTGGATAGATAAGTAGTTTTTGTCACAACAGAAGCACTCCATGTTTATAAACTAACAGTTCTTTGAATTTTAAGCAAAGATTTTGCACTTTAAATTTAACCTCTGGAACCTCACAAAAGAGTGCTGCTTAAGATTTAAGTGTAATGACTGATAAGCAAAGATAATTTTTAAAAAAGCTTCTTACACTTCAACATTTTTCTGTTGCAGACCAGATGTCTTCTTGCCTGGAGCAGCACCTCTCATCTTGCCCTCTGCATATTGTTCCCTTTAAAAACAAATTCAGCAATAAGAGTTTACTGTAAGAGAAGCTATTATCTTTTCTAAAAGGTAACAGTCCATACAAACATTTAGAGAATTTGTAGTGAATGGGTTTAAAGAGAACAGACACTGAGAAAGCTCCTTCATGACGGGGGGGGGGGGGGGGGGGGGTGTGAGGTGGAATCCAACTACTGACAAGATTGAACTTCATTATAGTTCTGACCAACCATTTTTACCTACACATGGACACCTGACTCTTCCCCACTCCTCCCAATATTCAGAATTGTGAGAAAGAAATACATGGGAGCTGCTTCAGAAAGACACCTACTAGAAATATTTGTATTCTAAGAGGTCACTTTTTTCCAGAATAAAAAAGCATTCATATGGATCAATACATGTAGAGCCATCTTATAAAAAATTAGTCTTCAATAAGAGGACATTACTATTTTACAAGATATTTTAGGTGACTATTACATACATATATATATACACACACACACAGTTTTATTTTCTGAGATACCACAAAGCAGTCTCCTTCATTTAAACCTATTTTACCCTTTTCCTTGCAACTTAAAATTCACATACTTCAGGTTTTAGAATCATAGAATATCAGGGTTGGAAGGGACCCCAGAAGGTCATCTAGTCCAACCCCCTGCTCGAAGCAGGACCAATTCCCAGTTAAATCATCCCAGCCAGGGCTTTGTCAAGCCTGACCTTAAAAACCTCTAAGGAAGGAGATTCTACCACCTCCCTAGGTAACGCATTCCAGTTTTGATTAAAAGCTATCGGGAAGTCAAGGAGTAGTGATCCATTTGGCTGAAAGATTATGAAGATAAGGACAGGTCCACGTTAGAAGTCTGAAGACAGGCACAAAAAAAAGGGAAAGACAATATGACTACCACATTCCTTCAAATCTAAAAAACCCATCTACTCCCCTGGAGATTTATTTCTTGGGCTGAAGCGCTGTAAAAAGGAAATCATGGTAAGTCAAATCAGTCTATCACAAATACTTACTGATTGGCCTTTTGAAGTTCTTTCTGTTTCTGCAGATTCGTGTCCACGTATTTGAGCACTCTGCTTTCTGGAACCCATTCATCCCAGCTGAAAAATTAAACCACCATTCAAAAACATTACATAATTAGATTCTGTTCCCAATAATCAATTAAAGACTTCACAGGATTTGAGACTGAATTTTTGCTTCTGTGGTAAGTCATGAACTGGCACAATTGGAAGTGTAAGTTACCAGATAAAATACATTCCCACTGATTGAAGCTCTAACCATTTCTCTAGGACAAGGTGAAATTCAGTCTTTCCTGCAGAGATTGCCAATTGTGAAAGACTCCAAATCTTAAAATTTCTTTAATTTTTTTTTAAGTCCAGTTTTTTTAAAAAGGGCTACACTTACTATAACATGGGAAATCTGCAGCCATAACTAATTTATGCAGCAAGATAAATTTACTGTATCTTTTCCAACATATTTTATAGGTGAACAAATTCAGCAATAAGATCTTACTGTAAAAAGAAGAGCTCTGATTTCTCTCTGTAAAGGAAACCAAGATGGCATGAACATTTGAAAAATCTGAAGTAAATGATTTAATATAAACGTATGTTGGAGAAATTGCCATTGTAAGCAAGCAAATTCCACTTTGATAAAGTGCAGATAATCTTTCAGCAATTTGACAAAGGATTTTAAATTAAAAGCACATTAAAAATGGCCATGTGAAATTATGTACACATTTTTCAAAATATATCAAGTTGTATGTTTATTTATATAAATGTGTATGTAATATACAGAGCTTTGTAAATTAGAGTTTCTCAACTATTCATTTCATGGTGAAGTAATGATCTCATTGCAAAAGTTGTCAAGCTTAGAATGTCAATATGGTAAAAACAAGTTCACTATAAGTCTTCAAGATTCTTAAGGTAAGTTTAGTGTGTAAGTATTACAGAAAACAAAAATAAAATACATCCAACTGTACATATATTAGAGGCTATATATTTAGGATGAGGCCTTGGTGAAGTATTTAAGCCACTTGATCTTTGCTCCCAAAGTTTATATTGTTGCCAGAAACCCTCAATAGAAGAAAACTGTACAACTGCGTGAGAATGTATTATGCTATATATGACGTGAAAACTACTTCCTACCAAGGCTTGCAGAAAACACTGGAAGCCAAGCAGTTTAAAACTCATGTATTATAGAGAACCACAGCTTAATTATAAAGTCATAAATTAAAAAGCCATACAGTCCCAGTTGTCTAGATGTTGCAGCAATGCCACTTTTAATGTAGATAATTGGAAGCTTGGAAAAGCAAGAAAATAATCAAAGGCAAACAGTTAGTGCAAGTGGAGAAAGACAAGAAAAAGTCATTTGACACAGCCAATGACACCCACCACTACCGATTAAATAGAAAAGAATGGATTTTAACTGATCCCAAAGAGTCAGCATGAACTTAGCAGCAGGCACAAGTTCCAACTTGTTACACAAGTGTTTACATGAGGACACTCCTTTGGCTGTTCACTGCTTTGGGGGAAACATTTTTTGAAGATACCAGATACCAAAACATGAAGTTTAACTTGGACCTCGCTACATGCTGACAAAAAACAAACAATTCAGCCTCGTGTGTCCATAGTGCCTTTTTCAGAGTATATGGCAGCAATGTTCACATGAACCAAAACGACTCTGAAAACTGCGGTCTCTGAAGGAGACCGGGAATATGAAATGCTGCAAATTCTATCAGCTGCTAAGGAAAAACAAGTATTTACTGCTCCTACAGTGTTAGACCAAAGAATATAGTTAAACTTGAACTGAGCAATAAAACTGAGGGCAGTCTAGTAATATTCTCCTTTTGAAAATAAGAACACTTTGCAACCTGCAAGCGCCATGTGGATGCTGCATCACGATTGTTTACAGAAAGCTGGTGACCAAGAATAGGAACAACTTGTAATCAAAACATTTTATCAATGATGTTGTTCTCAATCCTTATTGATCACCCAAAAAACTCAAGAAATATACTTGCAATTCCAAAAGCAAGATGCTCACACAGACCTTTTAATCTTTGGAGACATGAAAGAGAAGTTTTAGTTCCTGAGAGGAAGAGAGAAAATTCTAAAATCTCATCATTTTTACAGAAAGGAAAACCTTGTAACCAGCTTTACTACAACCTTCCATCACCCCTGACCTCAAGCAAGTTTCTACCCAACAGGCAGATGATGCAGTAGAGACTGAAAGCCTCACCTATCAGAACTTAGCGAACACACCCTCTCATCTATTCTGAGAGCAGCCTTCCCCATCATGCCACTAATCCTACTCCCTTTTACATCACCTGTAGTATTTGATTACATAAACAGAACAGATGTGTCTGACTGGAGAAAGTACTGCTCCACTGTTCAACAAGCAGGGATTGTCCCATATCCCAGTATACAGGATACAACAAACTTTTTGTTGTATCCTGTATCTTCAAACCTAGAAAACATTGACAGAGTTCTCAGAATGGGTGGGCTGTGCACTGGACTGCGCACTGGACTGCTGCGATAAGGCAATCTAGTTAATCTAGCAGCACTTTGAGCTAGTTTGACTATCCAACTGATGCACCAAAGGAAATGTGCCTTTAAAAACAAGCAATTATTTGAGCAACATTAGCTTTGTATTATTCCAGGCTTTAAATGGTTAGGCTTTGCTGCAGTACATTGACTTAGACCCAAGTTAATTTCTGAGCTAGTGAAACATCTTCAATTGACTTATGCTTGGGAGTGTCAGCCCATTAAGTTAACACCATCTTGGGCAATCAATAAAGGAAAATTAAGTCTTGTTTTCAGAGACTTATTACTTACTTTTTATTCCAACCACTGTAATGTATAAAGTATTTCACTTGTTTGTCCTTTATGGCAACCTTTACACACTGAAATAAAGAAGAAAGTTGGGTTAGCAATATGATTTGAGGGAAAAAAAATCTTTGGAAGACTGATTAAAAGCTTTCAGTCTAAATACAAAGATTGCCGTGCAAGCCACTGAAGTATTTGGCAGCAATGTCACTACAGACTAGAAATTTTCCAGCAAAAGATACACACAAAATATTTAACTGAAATACGAAACCCTATAATAATGTATCAGAAGGGCTATATAAGCAGAACAACTAACTGATACTCAGCTACCCAGAGGTTTTTTGAAAGGCTTAACTTCTATTAGGAGGAGAGCAAGAGAACATGCTGCTGAACAGAAGACACAAGGAGCCGGTCACTTTAGTCTTTTCAATACTCTCCAGATGGCTAACCAGAAGTCATGTTTACATAGTGAATGACTCAAGGCTTGTCTCACTACCACACTGCGGGTGTCTATTAAGCAGGTCTAGTGAAGACTCACTAAATCAACAGCAGAGTGCTCTCAGGTTGACTCTGGTACTCCAGCTCCCCAAGAAGAGTAAGGGAAGTCGACTGGAGAGCATCTCCCACCGATGCAGTGCAGTGAAATCACCACGGTAAGTCGACCTAAGCTATGTCAATTCCAGCTATAAAGAAAAGGAGTACTTGTGGCACCTTAGAGACTAACCAGTTTATTTGAGCATGAGCTTTCGTGAGCTACAGGTACTCCTTTTCTTTTTACGAATACAGACTAACACGGCTGTTACTCTGAATTCCAGCTATGTTATTCATGTAGCTGGAGTAGCTTAACTTAGGTCGACTTACCCCAGTAGTGAAGACAAGTCCTCAGTATCATTGTTCGCATGCATACCCCTATCTCAGAGTTAATTACAGGAGAGGACTTCACAAAAGTAAAGAAATATTTTGGATTTCTGCAGCCACATAGCAAGCTCTACATTCAGCAGTAACTGTTTGCAGGCTGAAAAATTTCTGAAGGATAAAGCTTAGCTTGATCTCACTATACTAGAGTGAGGTAACCTAAAACATTCCAAGCCCTGAATATCTGACCAAGGTGAAGATAAACTGTTGTTGTTACACACTTTAGCTAAGTTAGAGTATACAATAAGAGTAAAACATAGGTAATGAGCATAAAGAGTAAAACAAAATAAGTTGCTCCACCAGACTACAATACTATACGTAGATTCATAGAATAAGGCCAGAAGAGGCCATTAGAGCATCAATTCTGACCTCCTGTGCATCACTGGCCATTACATTTCACTCACTTCCTCCTGTATTAAAGCCAGTAACTTGTGTTTAGCTAAAGTATATCATTCCAGAAAGGCATCCAGTCTTGATTTGAAGACATCAAGAGAGAGAATCCACCACTTCCCTTGTTCCAACAGTAAATCACCACCGTTAAAAAAAAAAAAAAAAAAAAATTGTCCCCTACTTCCAATTTGAATTTGTCTGGCTTCAGCTTCCAGCCACTAGTTCTGCCTTTCTCCATTATATTAGAAAGGCCTTTAGTACCCAGTGTTTCCTCCCCATGAAGGTACTGATGCACTAATCAAATGTTCTCTCCATCTTCTTTCTGATAAGCTAATCAGATTGAGCTCTTTAAGTCTCTCACTGTAAGACATATTCTCAAATCACTTTGGTGGTTCTTTTCTACTCCCCCTCTCCAATTTGTCAACATCCTTTAAAAATGCTGACACTAGAACTATTCTAGTATCAGCCTCACCAATAGAATATACAAAGGTCAAAATCACCTCCCTACTCCACACTCCAAGTACCTCATTATCCCTGTGTCATATCACATCACACTAGGTTAGGGTGTTAATTGCTTGGTCACTAGGATCCCTAAATTGTTTTCAGAGACACTGCTTTCCAGGATACTATTCCCCCATTTGGCTGGTATGGCCTGCAATCCTTGCTCCTAAACATGACCTTGCATTTGACTGTGTTAAAACACATTGTTTGAATGGGTCCAGGTAACCAAGAGATCCTGAACACTCTGTACAACTGCCCTGCCTTCATCATTTACCACTCCACCAATCTTTAGCTACATCCAGACTGAGAGCGAGTCTCCTGGTCCTACACACACTTTCCCTACCTCTGAGAGCATTCCTAGCAGCGTAGCTGCAGTACCATGGGCAGCGGTGACACAGCGTAGCTGTGCTGAGTTCGTAACCAGGAGTTTCAGGCAGGTTTGTACTTGGCACAGCTAAGTTATGCCTCTGCTGCTGCCCTGGCTCCACTGCTGTTTAGACTCCTGCTAGCTCAAGGAGGGCTAGCGAGAGCACGTGGGCACAACCAAGAGACTCACACCCCCGCCTCACAGGGTAGTGGTAGATTTTGTGTCATCTACAGATTTTATCAGCAGTGATTTTATATTTACCTCCAGATCATTGATGAAAAAGATATTAAATAGCGTTGGACCTAGCACCAGTCCCTGCAGAACCCCTTTAAAACACCTCCATTTGATGATTCCCCAGTGACAACTACTTTGAGAGCTGTCATTTAACCAGTTGTTAATCCATTTAACATGTGCTCTGTTGGTATTTTATAGTGCTTAATTTTTTTTAATTGAAGTGTTGTGTGGTACTAAGCCAAATGCCTTACAAAGGCAAAGTATATTACATCTGCACAGTTATCTTTATCAACCAAACCTGTGATCTTCTCAAAGAACGAAATCAGGTTTGTTTAACAAGACTGTTTTCCATGAAACCTCGCTGACTGGCATAATATTCCTAGCATTCAATGCTGTATTAACTGAATTGCATTTTGTCCAGGATTGATGACAGGCTAACCAGCCTAAAGTTACCCAGGTCTACCAGCTTGCTCTTTTTTGCATAGTGGCACAACACACACACTCTCCTAGAATTTTCCTAGTATTCCAAGATTTATTAAAATCAGTGGGCCAGAGATCTCCTCAGCCAACTCTTTTTGGACCCTTGAGTGCAAGTTATCCACACCTGCTGATTTAAAAACCAATCATTCATCCCTAAGAGTTTACAAACCATCTAAGTGAAGAACACAGATTAGAATGAAAAAGGCACGTGAAGTTCAAGTCAATCAGAAGGGCAAATTTTGTGGACCCCAGTATTTTCCTTACCAACTGATCTTTTTATGGAAACAGACTGCATTAGTCTCAATTATGGAGAAAAACATTCCTTCTACACTCCCAGCTGTCTTATATAGGGAGATGGAAGAGCACAGAAGGATAAAATAGTAGACTAAAGGAACCGGAGGGTGGGGGAGGAGAGAGGGAGGAGAGGAAATCAAGGATACTACATGCCATAGACTACAGACTGAATTCTCACTTAAGATGCAACTTCTTTGTGCCACTCAGGCAGCACAAAGGGGTCAGATCCTGGGTCTAAGTGGGCAGCAGGAATTACTCTGGCAGACAGTTCTTGCACCATCCACCTCACCTCCACCTAGGGGATGTATTGTGCTGCATGGGAGAGAAGAGATAAGCTGATCATACTCTGGTACGTGTGTGATGCACAAGAGATCACACAATAATGGCATAAGATGGAGCAGCCTACAAGCTGCTCCAACTCACAGAGGAGTCTGGACTGGTGGCAGCAGAGACTGGCCCTCATAAGTAGGAAGCCATAATGATTTCCCCGGCCATCACCTCCCCTCTCCTGCGTCAGGAAGAGCTCAGATAGAGGAGGCAATCTGGACCCAGGTGCACACATTCAAAATGAGCCCATCTTCAAGTGCCAGGAGAAGGGAAGGAACAGACTAAATAAAATGCAACAGATTGCTATTAGAACAAACTTACTGCTTTAAGTTTTGCATCCACTGCATTATGTTAGTCTTTGTCAGCCCAAAATTTAAAGAAAAAGATTTAGTGTCTTAGCTGTAAGAGATACACTCTAAACAACAAACTGAAGTCTCAGTGCTAGAGAGGTACTCTTGAAAATGTTTACTACATTACAACAATCACTTCTAGATGGCATAAAGAAAATTTGGGACATTTGTAATCAGTCTCCCTTTACCTACTCCATTCCAATCAAGTCCTCCCTATAGTAATTTTTTTCCCCAATTAGCCTTTATGGATACTAAAAACTATTAAATTAGAGCATCAGTTTTCCAGGTAGGTCTAAGCATAAACTAAATCTCTCAAGAAAACTTCTACAAAATTCCCCAGCCAACATGCCTACAGTTCCTTCTTGGTTCAAGAGGAAAACAGAGTTCTAGCCAGTATCAAATAGATCAGGGACAGAACTTTTAAATACTCAGATGATACCACACAAAGGCATCAGGTAAAGACACAAACCAAATGGTTTAAAAAAAAATGAATAAATGTAGCAAATTCAGACTCGCATATGAAGCACGTACATGTTCTTTTAGTAACAAAGCCTAATGCTTAGTTCCTGAGATTAACACATTCTCACTTCAATTTTTAGGAGGACACTGTCAATCAAGTTTGTTTTAAATTTAATCCAGCATCTATAGCCACCTCTCAGAGCGTTGAGAAATAAAATTGGTCTCAGTTCCAATTTTGTCTTGTCTAATGAACACGGACTTTGTTCAGCATCTGCATTCCTAACGAAGCTCAAATTAGCATAATAGTCATGCATCAGCATTAGGACCCAATCTCATGATGTGCTAATGCCTCCCACAGAGAGATAGGCACCTCAACTCTCATTAAGATCAAGAGAAAGAGTGGACCTTTAGTGAGTATACCAGGATAGGTCTTTAGGATCATGGCCTGTAAAGTCATGCCACACTAGCGCTAAGCTACCATGGCATTACAAATGGTTGAACCTGCTGTAATGACTGGGTTTAGAAATTCACTCTAATTGTGAGCTCAACTGTGGGAAAGTGGATAAATGTTTAGAAAGTGTTCCAGTCACATAGAACGATAAACATTGATGGGAAAAGGTATAAAAGGGAGAGACAGACTAAATTAGTCCAATCAAGGCAGCCTCCTGATCGAACTCCAGGACTGTGTTAAGCTCATGACTGGTAAACAAGAAAAGCGTGGGACCTAAAATTGGTGTCTGAAAATAAGCCTGTTGGGGGACAAAATAACAAAGGGATGAGTTATTCCACCCACCACTCTCTTTTGGGGCCCTTAAAAAAAACCCAGAGTTTTGGGGATAATTTGAGGACGAGTGCAACAACTGCTGACTGAAAGAAGGGAAGAAGCGAGCATCACCATTGTGGCTGCTACTCCCACAGGCTCCTGGGGCCCTGGAATCTACTGAGACATTGTTGGGCGTTCAGCATCCTGATGGCATCCTAACCAGCCCAGGCCAAAAGAGGGACCCAGAAGACATTGCCACCTCCACTGGCTCCAAGTGAATCTCAACCACCATGTAGTGCGTCAGACTTCATCTCTTCCTCCACCCCTCGTGTTCTTCTTTCCCCTTCTTAATCCTTCTCTTTCCTACCCCTCTTCTTCTGCCTTCTGTTCAAATAAGAGTCTTGTTAGCCAGCAAAGACAGCATCTTTTGCAACACTACTGTAAGCCTGTAACCAAAAGACAGTAAATGCAGTGCCCGTACCAACCCATGCTGGTACAAACCTGCTAGGTCACAAGAGTGGCTGATAAAACCATGTACTCTGTCTGTTTTGCCAGCAGTGAGGCTGAAAGTGAGATCAGGCACCAGAGAGAAGCTGCATTTTCTCTCGTGTGTTCTCCTCATCTTCTAGGAAGCAGGATCATACTTTAAACAACCACCATCTCAGCTCCAGCCCCTCTCAACTAATGTCTTCTCTTTTCCCCCCGCCCCCCAAAAGGACTATTATTAGCATCTTTAACTCCATCTAGGACTGTCAAACAAGAGCAGTTTTCCTTCTAAAGGGAAAAGGAGCAATGGATGTTCAAATGAAAGCCTTAAGACTTTTACAGAAAAAGAAGGAAAAATAATTAAAACATTTGAAATGTATCTTCAATAAAAGATAAAGGATTTTTAATGCTGTTTGCGTCATGGTACTAAGCAGGCTGAGGTCTCTGTAAACCAAATCCCAAACTTTGTTTAACCCTGTTTAACGTTGGACAGGGACAGGATCATATTAACACTTTTGGCTTTTCAGGCCCATTGATTCCATCTCAATATAACAGACCCGTCTACATGCCATTACTGCCTCTGCAGGAACTATTTTAGTGCATTTGACATGGTTCCTGAATCCTATCTGAACGGAATGCATAAGACAGAATGGGCTTTGACTACTTCTGTAGATCTAGAACGTATTGAGGAGAATTGGTTACTCACCCATATCCACCCCTAAAAAAAAAGGGTAGAAAACATTTGGAATTGGAGTAATCTCGCTGCATGAAACATGTTGTAGTCCTGCTCTGCCTTAGAATACCCTTTTAAAACCTCTCCCACTACACCTCATTTTGTCCTAGTACAAGACAGAGCTTTTTTGGTTTTATTGTTATTCATTCTCCCTTGACGCAATTAGGTGTCATTTTGTCCCCACCTACACACATTTACAAGCAACCTTAGAGCCTAAAAAAATTTTTTTTTAGAAACTGATCTGACTAGAAATATGGTACGGGGATAGAGGGAGCTTCAGTAACCTGAGACAATTCAGTATTTTATCTAACAACTGAAAAATTAAAGTATTAAGAGATGACATTCATGATGAATGGGAGGCCAAACTGGAAGCCAAACCAACTTCCAATTTCTTATTTTGTAATATATGAATACATACACATGCTCCTTAGAATCCGAGAGCATATTTAGAAATAGCAGAATTCTAATAGGAGCCTACATGATATATATTCCATTTCACATTTGGTGAAATCTTTTCACGTTTTTACACACACGCCTAGGTCCATTCACAGTGTCAGTAATATGCTTCAAATTCCCACTTACTACCTCCATTACACCTTTATCTTGCAAGTTTTTAATTTGAATATCAATATCCAACAAATGTATGTGCTTTACAGTTTGTAAAACTGCAGGTTTTGTTTTTTTTTAAGAAAAAGCAAAGTAATTTAATATTTTCTTTTCATCGGTTCTCCTCAGTTTAGCTTGAATTCTTGACTCAATCCAATCTAGTGCTTAGCCAATAGGCTACTTAATCCATTCAATTCTTGTGTTCTTTATGTAAATGTTATTTTTTGCCGTCATCTGCAAAAATGAAAATCCAGACATACCTTTGCTTCATAAAGGAGAGGTCCATGAAAACACAGCACTCGTTCACCTGGAAAAATTTGCAAATAGCCATCTGATTAGTCATATTGATGAACAATACTGCATACAAAGACATGCATTTTACAAAAAAACACAGGAAACCAAACGCCATTAAGAGTGCTGTGCCAAGAGACTGTCCAGTGGCAGCATATTACCTACACACTGTCAAGCTAGAAAGCAATCCAAAGGTGGTCATAACTTCAAAAAGCTCCTGCTTATAAAATGGAAGATGAGTGGAGGGTTAGTTCAAGGCTCTCTGCACCACCAAGCCCCATGCTGGGGATGTGCAAACGGGTTGCCTGCTGAGCAGCCTCACAGGGGTGCCTGTGTATCCCCTGTGCTCTGCAAGAAGGACTTCTGTGCAACCCCTGCACAGGCTGGCACTGAAGGCCACACTGTATGGAATATCTTGGGCTGCCCCAGATATCTGTTGATGCAGATACATAATGGATGCAAATGGCACAGAGCCCTCTCTCTATTCCAGCCCACAGCCTGGGGCAACAGCTGTGAGGGAGTGGCACAGCAGCCCTATACCCAGGTTTGAGCTGGATTTTACCTGCCTAGCCTCTCTGCATTCTAACTGGATAGAGTTCTGTTACGCTGGCTTTACATGAGTGCACTGAATTTCAACCTGAATGTACAAGCAGTAAATAGCACAGCAGAAACAGGTCAGTCTTGTTGCAACAGGGTTAAATTCTTTTAGAGGGCTCGGTTTCATTTTGTTTTGAGAAAGGGAACATGATTCTCTCTTTTCAAGCCAACCTACTGTCTCATTTTAAAATTATGGTGCAAAAGCAGACTAGTATTTAAATAAGAGTTTTCCTTTTCCTGGAGGAAACTCAGCACCTGACATTTCTATTGCAAAAAACAAACTAAAGAAAACCAGATATAATGACATCAAGTTCTCCCCCTCTCCAAAGGAGCCAAAAAAAGAATATATCTGAACGAGGGCACGGGGAAGAAGAGGCCATTTCACTTTTGAACGGATTGTTTTTACAATCAGGATTTCAGCTGCTATAAGATCCCTATTGTGCAGTTGTTTACAAAGTGGAAGTCTAATTTATTTAACATAAGGTCTCAGAGGGCAGATGTTTCCTCCTGTACAGTACTCCCTTGTAATAAAGGTCACACCCTTCACACTGGTGACCAGTTCTGCATACCAAAATAACTAAGCTGTACCAATAACTTACAGGGTTACAGTCCACTACTGACTACCCCACATTCCCTTCCTTTTGCAAGGCGGCCATTTCTAGCTTTGTCCGTCATTCCTTGTTCTATGCCTACAGAGTAAGCTGAGTTTTAATAATCCTTTAACTGCACCAAATATTTAGTGGTACGCCACTTTTCCAATTAATACTTTATTCCCAGATTCAATATAGTGGTACAATAAAATAGATTTGGAGAGTTCACTGTAAATGCTAATCAGCGGGATTTCATGCTCACAGTGGGTCAGAAAAAAGATACACTTACACGAGAGCAAATTCAAGATAACAACTTTGTACAGAAACCGTTTTAAGAAAAAAAATCCATATGAAAGTGGCTTGCCAAGACTGGTTTGACATTTTTACACACCAGCTTAAAAAATATTTGGCACAGAGGAAGTACCCACTTTGAAGTCTATTGTGTATTTTTATTAAAATGTGTTTTCCATTATAAATATTTAATCTTAAAACCAGTTACTCAGCATGCAAAACAGCTATTTAAAAATTATGACTATACTATTTCACCTCTATTTTGCACGGTTTGTTAACACTACTGGAAAACGAGCCTTGTTTACTTGTTCTTAAAAATGAAGATTTTGCCTGTGTTTAAGAGGCGTTAGGCTCTTTACATAAATAAGAGACCAAGAACATTCTGTGGCACTATGGCTGCAAGACACCCAGGACGGAGAAATCAGAAAGACTGACAAGCCTTCTCCCCCACCACCACACTTCACACTCAAACATTAGGAAGAAATTTACCACAGTCTTCCCTAACACTAACTTAGATCAAAATAATTCCAAATCCTATCTATATAGTATATACACACACAACAAGGTGCACTACAGTGAGACCCCACCTTTATTTATTCACTTCTCATTAAAAAAACAAAACCAAACCCATTTTTGAATGGAGCCGTTTTTTGGCCAGGCATGCTTTATCAATGTTCTTGAATGCCAAACTATGCCAAGTGGTTTTGTTGCTTAGTAATGCTGCTCCTAGTTTCTAAGCTAGAGCTGGTCAGTCCATGCTGCTGTCCCGAGCCTGCAAGTTCTTCTGCCCACATGGCACACTCTTGGCTTCCATTGGGCTCCAGATAAGCCCCCCCCACAAAAAAAACCACACAAAAAACCACACCTTGCAGGATTGGGGCTGAAATGCTTAATGCTGCATTAATGTCACATGTGGAAGGTCTCATGTAGTCCATGGGATTCTAATAGATACATTAACGACCTGATCCAACACCAAGTGAAGTCTTTCCATTGACTTCAGTGGGGTTTCAATAAATTACCAGTTGCTGGTTCAAGATCCAGAATGGACAAGATATCTTGCAAAGTTGTCTTCTGCATTATAAGTCTGCTTTTTAAAAATAAGTAAATAAACACTACTAAATCCAGGGGAAATTTTTAAAGATCACTTGGTGTCAGCTTTTCTGAAGCTAAAATAAAAATGTGGCATATTATATACTACACCAGAAATTCACATCAGCACTTATGATACTTCTCTTTCCTATATGAATACATCTTAATCTGTGCATTTAAAAAAACCACCAATCTTTCAAATTGCGTACTTAAATATCAAGAAAATCTCTCATTTTCTTAAATCGTAGTGAATCCATTCTAAAAAGCTAAAAGAGAACTCTCCCCTCTCGCCATCCCCACCCAAACATTCCCACTAGGATTCCTTCTACAGATAAACTAGAGCAGGGGTTCTCAAACTTCATTGCACTGCGACCGCCTGACAACAAAAATTACTACATAAGCCCAGGAGGGAGGACCAAACCCTGAGCCCACCCAAGCCGCACAGGCGGCCAAAGGGATTTCAGCCCTGGGCAGGTGTCCTGTAACCTGAGCCTTGGGCTTCAGCCCCAGGCCCCAGCAAGTCTAAGCCAGCCTTGGTGACCCCATTAAAACGGGGTCACAACCCACAGTTTGAGAACCACTGAACTAGATAAAGGATATATTTGAGTAACCCACCAACCTTAAAAGGGACACTCAATGCAAAAAAGCATACCTAGTAAACTGGTAATATACCTGGTTTCAGAGTAGCAGCCGTGTTAGTCTGTATTCACAAAAAGAAAAGGAGTACTAGTGGCACCTTAGAGACTAACAAAGGTATTTCAGTTAGTCTCTAAGGTGCCACAAGTACTTCTTTTCTTTTTGGTAATATACCTGTTTATCAATTTCTTAGATTACAAGTGAAAATATTTTTTTTTACATCAAATCTGTCACTATTTATGTTCTGTTTACTAACAGGCCGTCCTCAGCACAGAGTTAAGATCAGTTCAGTTGATTTAATTTTAGATTCCTAGTGCTGTAATGTTTGGGGTTTAGGCACCACAGGGAAAAATTTGTTGAAGTAAATGTTTTCAGTTGACTTTATTTCCTTTTGGGTTGTGAACATGTTTATTTTGATCTCAGGCCTCCTAAAAATGAAGTTTTATAAAATTTAATTTGAGCCAAATTTAAGTTGATGGTGCTCTTCAACTGTGAAACCATCTCACTTCCTTCTGTGAAGTTTCACTGAAGTAGTTATATAAGGTTTTGCACGCCATCCAATCTGATGTTAGTGGAATGATTATAACATAAATCCCACCACAGAGACAATGAAATTCCTGAGGTTTGCATAATTTCCATACTAGATACTGAAGTTTTCTATGAAGTGTTGATGAGGGATTAAACACTTTTTTAGAGCCGAGGTGGGCAAACCGTGGCTCATGAGCCATATGCAGCTCTTCTATTGTTAAAGTGCGGCTCACAAGCCCCCTCACCTTCTCTGCCTACCAGACTGGGAGTGGGGGAGCTCAGGACCTCTGTCTTGCAGTGGGATGGTGGGGTAGGGGCTTCTGTCCAGCAGAGAGGCGGGGTCTTGGGGCTTCATCCCTGCAGGGCACACCTGCCAGGACTTGGGGCTTCAGCAGGAGTGGGGCTGAAGCCTCAAGCCCTGGCTCCCAGCAAGCGTGCCCCAGCTCTCAAAACTTCTGAAGATTGTTGTATGCTGTTCCTGTCGGCTTGTAGTCCATCTTTGTGTGGAATGTTGGTGTGGAGGGCTTCTACATCCATAGTGGCCAGGATGGTGTTTTCAGAAAGATCACCGATGGACTGTAGTTTCCTCAGGAAGTCAATGGTGTCTCGAAGATAGCTGGGAGTGCTGGTAGCGTAGGGCCTGAGGAGGGAGTCTACATAGCCAGACAATCCTGCTGTCAGGGTGCCAATGCCCGAGATGATGGGGCATCCAGGATTTCCAGGTTTATGGATCTTGGGTAAAAGAATACCCCAGGTCGGGTGTCTGTGCGGATTTGTTCTTGTGCTTTTTCAGGGAGTTTCTTGAGCAAATGCTGTAGTTTCTTTTGGTAACCCTCAGTGGGATCAGAGGGTAATGGCTTGTAGAAAGTGGTGTTGGAGAGCTGCCGAGCAGCCTCTTGTTCATATTCTGACCTATTCATGATGATGACAGCACCTCCTTTGTCAGCCTTTTTGATTATGTCGTCAGGCTTGTTTCTGAGGCTGTGGACAGCATTGTGTTCTGCACGGCTGAGGTTATGGGGCAAGTGATGCTGCTTTTCCACAAGTTCAGCCCGTGCACGTCAGCAGAAGCACTCTATGTAGAAATCCAGTCTGTTGTTTCAACCCTCAGGAGGAGTCCACCCAGAATCCTCCTTTATGTAGTCTTGGTAGGAACGTCTGTGGGTTAGTATGTTGTTTAGAGGTGTGTTGAAAATATTCCTTGAGTCGGAGATGTCGAAAATAGGATTCTAGGTCACCACAGAACTGTGTCCTGTTCGTGGGGGTGGACTGGCAGAAGGAGAGGCCCCGAGATAGGACAGATTCATTCAAAAACCAGTTGGAGAACACTTCAATCTCTTTCGTCACTCGATTACAGACGTAAAAGTTGCAATTCTTCAACAAAAAAACTTCAAAAACAGACTCCAACGAGAGACTGCTGAATTGGAATTAATTTGCAAACTGGATACAATTAACTAAGGCTTGAATAGAGACTGGGAGTGGATGGGTCATTACACAAAGTAAAACTATTTGCCCATGTTTATTCCCCCCCTCCTCCCTCCACTGTTCCTCAGACATTCCTGTCAACTGCTGGAAATGGCCCACCTTGATTATCACTGCAAAAGGTTCCCCCCGCTCTCCTGCTGGTAATAGCTCACCTTAAGTGATCACTCTTGTTACAGTGTGTATGGTAACACTCATTGTTTCATGTTTTCTGTGCATATAAATCTCCCCACTTGTATTTTCCACTGAATGCATCCGATGAAGTGAGCTGTAGCTCACAAAAGCCTACGCTCAAATAAATTTGTTAGTCTAAGGTGCCACAAGTCCTCCTTTTCTTTTTGCAAATACAGACTAACACAGCTGCTACTCTGAAACCTATATCATTATTGGTTTTTCCAAAATTACTGTTATTAACTGGCCAGGTTATGTTTCTTTTGCAATAGCTCTAAGGATAGACTTTAGTGTTGTACAAAATTCATCTCCGAAGCCAACAAAGCTTAATATACCCCTACAGTTGTCATTTGTCTATTCTAAAACTACCACCTATTTTTAAACCAGATTTTATGGAGTAAGTTGAATCTTTCATGGAAATGTGTATGTCATGTTTCAGCCCAATGAGAATTAAGGCCTGGTCTACGCTACAGAGATAAGCTGCCATGCATCGAGCTACGTTGACCTAACTACGCAAGTGTCTACACTAAAATTTCGCTCCGACAACATAATTGTCCTGCTACACCGACTTAACTCCACCTCCATGAAAGGCATAGAGCCAATGTTGATATAGCTACGTCAGTGCAATGTCAGTGTAGACACTGTGTTGCTTATATTGACCATTACTGGCTTTCAGAAGCCATCACACAATGCCCCACACTGACGGTACAATCAGTACAAGCGCTCCTGGTGAGGCTGTGCACCACAGACAGCAGCTGCACACTGACGTAAGTTAGGTTGACTTAATTTTGTAGTCTAGACATGCCCTAAACATTAAATTAAACTGGGGATCTGCTATGAACAGAGGCAACCATAGCTATAGCAGTGTTGCAAGTCACCACAATAATCAGCACACGGGATTTTACAATATCCTTAAGCCATACTTAAAAAAAACATGTCATAAGGCAAGATTCAAGATCCCTAATTGGGCTATCTTATAAAAATATTTTAAGTAACAAAGTAAACATACTTCTCAACCCCAAGAAGGGAAAATCTTGACAGTCCTACTAAAAAAAAATCTTTCAATGGCTTAAATGCCCACCGATGTCCATGGGAGTGCTTTGATACACACCTATGAGAAAAACAAAAATCAAGCATATTTTGAGTAAAGGAAAAAGTCCAGTATCTCACAGGTGAGCTGAGAGTGTTGAGAAGTATGAAAAAACCAAACAGCCATTTCCTAACCCTTTCTCTGATCCAGGGAGTATTAACATCCTAAAGGTCCTCTGTATCCTCAGGTACCATAACATAATGGAGCCCAAATCTTGCCTAGCTAAAGGCCTCACTGAAGGACTGCCAAGGAGCTGCAAGCGCTCTGTAAAATGGAGTACACATACTGCAGCTACCCCTCGTTTTACTACAAAGGAGTAGCTGGAGGAGACTGCTTCCAGCAGGAAACCGTCCACCTTGAGCGAGGCTGCAAGGCCACTCAGATTCATCACCACCTGCCAGGATGGGTCATCTCCATGGGTTATAACTGGCCTTGGAGGCTGCATTTCAGCCCCACAGTCCACAAACCGCTAGTTTCAGATACACAGTGCATACAGAAAAGGAGGACTTGTGGCACCTTAGAGACTAACCAATTTATTTGAGCATAAGCTTTCATGAGCTACAGCTCACTTCATCGGATGCATACTGAAGTGAGCTGTAGCTCACGAAAGCTTATGCTCAAATAAATTGGTTAGTCTCTAAGGTGCCACAAGTCCTCCTTTTCTTTTTGCGAATACAGACTAACACGGCTGTTACTCTGAAACCTGTCACAGTGCATACAAGTGGTACAAAGCACAGAGCGACAGAGCGGCTTCCCCTACAACAACTGCAGCAGTTGGTTGGTTGATGGGTTGGGTTTTGTTTTGTTTTTTTAAGAGAACCATCACTTCCTTTTACCCCCCCGCCGCGTTAGAAAAAATAAACTGCAGCCAGAAGATTAAAAAGGGCCTTCCCCAGCCCAGACACGCCCCAGAGCTTTGTGCAATACGACAGCACGGATTGGCCACAGGATCTGCTCTGCTTGCCTCCCCGACACCCCCCCCCATAGCCCAGCCGGCCTCCCCCTGCACCCCCCTCCCCGACCCCCCCCCATAGCCCAGCCGGCCTCCCCCTGCACCCCCCTCCCCATAGCCCAGCCGGCCTCCCCCTGCACCCCCCTCCCCGACCCCCCCCCCAGCCCAGCCGGCCTCTCCCGGCACCCCCCTCCCCGACCCCCCCCCCCATAGCCCAGCCGGCCTCTCCCGGCACCCCCCTCCCCGACCCCCCCCCCCCATAGCCCAGCCGGCCTCTCCCTGCCCCCCCCCCCCCGACCCCCCCCCCATAGCCCAGCCGGCCTCTCCCTGCACCCCCCCCCCCGACCCCCCCCCATAGCCCAGCCGGCCTCTCCCTGCACCCCCCTCCCCGACCCCCCCCCCATAGCCCAGCCGGCCTCTCCCTGCACCCCCCTCCCCGACCCCCCCCCCCATAGCCCAGCCGGCCTCTCCCTGCACCCCCCTCCCCGACCCCTCCCCCCCCATAGCCCAGCCGGCCTCTCCCTGCACCCCCCTCCCCGACCCCCTCCCCCATAGCCCAGCCGGCCTCCCCCTGCACCCCCCTCCCCGACCCCCCCCCATAGCCCAGCCGGCCTCCCCCTGCACCCCCCTCCCCGACCCCCCCCCCCATAGCCCAGCCGGCCTCTCCCTGCACCCCCCTCCCCGACCCCCCCCCCCCATAGCCCAGCCGGCCTCTCCCTGCACCCCCCTCCCCGACCCCCCCCCCCATAGCCCAGCCGGCCTCTCCCTGCACCCCCCTCCCCGACCCCCCCCCATAGCCCAGCCGGCCTCTCCCTGCACCCCCCTCCCCGACCCCCCCCCCATAGCCCAGCCGGCCTCTCCCTGCACCCCCCTCCCCGACCCCCCCCCACAGCCCAGCCGGCCTCTCCCTGCACCCCCCTCCCCATAGCCCAGCCGGCCTCCCCCTGCACCCCCCTCCCCGACCCCCCCCCACAGCCCAGCCGGCCTCTCCCTGCACCCCCCTCCCCATAGCCCAGCCGGCCTCCCCCTGCACCCCCCTCCCCGACCCCCCCCCACAGCCCAGCCGGCCTCTCCCTGCACCCCCCTCCCCGACCCCCCCCCCATAGCCCAGCCGGCCTCTCCCTGCACCCCCCTCCCCGACCCCCCCCCACAGCCCAGCCGGCCTCTCCCTGCACCCCCCCTCCCCGACCCCCCCCCCATAGCCCAGCCGGCCTCTCCCTGCACCCCCCTCCCCGACCCCCCCCCCACAGCCCAGCCGGCCTCTCCCTGCACCCCCCTCCCCGACCCCCCCCCACAGCCCAGCCGGCCTCTCCCTGCACTTCCCCAGCCCCACACAGCCCCTCCATCACCCACAGCCCCCTGCCCCGTCCCCCCATCGCCCAGCCGCCCTCCCGCTGTACCCCCCGCCCCCCAGCACACACAGGTCTCCGGGCCGCCCCCCCCGCCCGGCCGGCCTCAGCCCCCCCCCACGGGGAGCCGTGGCCCCGGCCCGCACTCACCCTCCTGGAATTTGGGCTTGGGGTCCTGCTTGGGCGCCATTTATAAGTGACTCTCCCTCCTCCCCACCCCGCCCCTCCCAGCGGGGCCTCGCCAGCTCCGCCGCATTATAGCGGCCAGCCCCGCGCATGCGCGCCGCCGCCGCCGCCCGAGGCATGCTGGGATTTGTAGTCCTGTGCGGGTTGAGCCCCGGGCCCAGCGGGCTGGGCGCTGCTGTTGGATGGGGGGGCCCCATCGCTGGCATTGCAGAGCCAGCGACTCCCCGGGCAGGGACCCCATCGCCAGCTGTCCCCGGGGCCAGCCCCCGGCCGGGGCGGTATTGCCTGCCCGGCTCCAGGGAGGCGGGCACGGGGCTGGCATTGCTCCGGCTCGCAGCTCCGCGGCGCCCCTTTCGTCGCCCCGCCGACCGCGGCTGGGAGCCTGGCCTAAGCCCTGGCACCCCGTGCACGAGGGGCCCCCGGGCGGCTGCGCCAGGGCTCGCGGCGCCGCCCGCCCCGCACGGTGCCTGGCCGGGGAGTGCCGCGAGACCCGGCGGGGGTCGCTCCGAGCTCGCCCGGCGAGCCGGGGCCGTGCGCTGGGGCGGGTCACGCTGAAACCTGGTGCACTGGGTGAGAGGGGGAAAAGAAAAGCTCGCGCCCAACGTGGGGCTCGAACCCACGACCCTGGGATTAAGAGTCCCATGCTCTACCGACTGAGCTAGCCGGGCGCTGCCGGGAGGCTGCCAGGCTTTGCTGCGGTTCGTGCCTTGTCTGCCCGCCTCCGCCGGTTCGCGGCGTGCCTCCCGCACTCCTTCCCCGTGGACTTGGAGGGGGCTGGGGCAGGGTCCCCGGGCCGCTGCGTTAGGCCGGGCCCGCGCCTTTGTACGAGGGCGATTTGCTGCCTTTTGCTTCCCTGCGTCGCGGGCAGCGGCAACGGGTGCAAAGCCGGCGCCCTCCCGTGGCTGGCCACGAGCTGGCGGGGCCGGGCCGGGGCTCTCACGGGGTGGTGCCGCCCTTCCCGGACAGCACCGTTCCCACGGCCCCTGCCGGGGGGGGGGGGGGGTCAGGATCATGCCCCCCCACCCGGTCATCTCTCAGCGGCTCGGGCCGACACATCGCGCTGCTCCGGGGCAGCCCGTCCTCAGCTCTCCCAGTCTGTCGTTTCCAACGCCAGAGCACCCGCGCCCCAATCCCGCGGGCTGCTCCGTGGCCTGGGCGGCTCCAGCGCCCAAGCCGCTTCACCCGGCGCGACCGACACGGCTTTCCCCTTACCCGCCTCCTCAAACCCGTGCACGCTGCGAGCCCCGCTGTGCACCGGCAGGATGCAAGAAACTGAGGCTCCCCTGCTCCCCCCCGGAATGATTCAGATGCTCCCTCTGTCTGCACCGCCCTAGCAGCGCTCGGCTTCAGGGCCTGAAGCGTTCCTCGTCTCAGAGGCGAAAATCCCAGCCCTGCCTCAGAAACCGCAGAGTTTAGTTCATAATCAATCGTGAGAAATTGCAAATTAGGCCCAAACTTGTGTGTTCACCCTGTGTGTCCCTTTGCTCCCAAAATACATCTGCGCTTCTGCTTTTGTTACTAGTTTTACATTCATTGGATCAAAAGGAGTATTCGGATCTCTAACGTGGGGTGAGCTATGATCACATTTTTCATGTATTAACCAGCACCAAGTTGAGATCAGTTGGACAATAAGATGGAGGGGCCAGGGGACTGGGCTTGACCGTTCACAAGCACACAATTCTGTGGCTGTCAAGTCCACACCAATGGGTTAGTGAGTACAGTGTGTGTGCCCACTCGTCCACCAAACACGACTGTTTAAAGGCTGCCAGACTTGCAATCCTGGGGGGACTTTAACTTGTCGGTGCTCTCTAACCTTGAGCCTCTTCCACCCAGGTGTATGTTATGTGCTTCATATTTTACGTATTTCCAATAAACATTAAAAAAAAATGAAGCCAAAATGTAAATACCTTAAGAGATGAAGTATTCAGGTGTTGCTGGCTGCAGGGGCCAGAGTAGTGGTTGCGGTGTGCAGGTTGTACACTGGGTACACACCTTCCAGTTGTGCTAGATAACATCTCACTGGGAAAACTTCCTCTTCCCCCCGCCCGTAGTCAGCTACTCAGCCCATTTTGAGGGACCATCTTAAACACAGAGCTAACCTGCTCCTGCTGCCCAGAGAGCCCGGGGATGACAAAATATACAAAGACTAATGAACCTAGTAAAAAAGTCAGTTCCAGCAGTGAATTGAAGATACCAGCTCTGGAGGAAAGGGAGGCGTCTGTCTCCCTGTCTGCCCTGTGGAATGCTGGGCTCCAGGCTGAGCCTCCCTGCAGGGCTCCTCTCCCATCACCACAAAAGCCTTCACCAAGGAACTGGAACCCAGCCAGCCACATAACTGGTGCTTTATACCTACATTAGGAAGAATATAAATAGCTTATGCGTGTAAAAGCTAAAGAGGCGTAGCAGAGCGTTTGTTTTTTATTTATGTTCTAGGCCTGAGAAATCTAAGAATTTGTACTGGAATTCATTCAGACATTCCCAGCAGAGCGGGTATGTTCTGAATGGCTGGCAGCCAGTGCTTTTGTTTATAGCAGCGTATCTTGGTCAGCTTGTTGGACAGCCATTCCCCATCCCGACTAATCCCGTACCTAGGGCCCTACCAAATTCACAGCCATGAAAAACATGGCATGGACCGGGAAATGTGGTCTTTTGTGCACAGATTTCACAGGGGAGACCAGCATTTCTCAAACGGGGGTCCTGACCCAAAAAGGGATTGGGGGGGTTGCAAGGTTATTTTAGGGGGGGTTGCGGTATTGCCATCCTTACTTCTGTGCTGCCTTCAGAGCTGGGAGGCCGGAGAGCAGCAGCTGTTGGCCGGGTGCCCAGCTCTGAAGGCGGTGCCCTGCCCGCAGCAGCACTGAAGTAAGGGTGGCAACACCGTACCAGGCCATCCTTACTTCTGCACTGCTCCTGGAGGCAGCTCGGCCTTCATAGCTGGGTTCCTGGCCAGCAGCTGCCACTCTCCGGCCGCCCAGCTCTGAACGCAGCGCCGGCACCAGCAGCAGTGAATAAGTAAGGGTGGCAATACCACAACCCCCCCACAATAACCTTGCGACCCTCCAACAACTCCTTTTTGGGTCAGGATCCCGACAATTACACCACTGTGAAATTTCAGATTTAAATATCTGAAATAATGACATTTAAGATTTTTTAAATCCTATGACTGTGAAATTGACCAAATGGGGCCATGAATTTGGTAGGGCCCTACCCATACCCTTTCACCATGCAGCGCACCTCCACAAATTAGGAGAAATCCATCCCCTGCAGAGAGCCAGGACAAGGTATAAGTGGTGCCTAGCCCTTGTTCTGTTCTTTTGCAGAGGACTGAATCTTGTCTTATTGTAATTTATGATTGGGTAGCCCCCAGTGGTCAGGGGCAGGGCTCAGCAACCCTGGTGCTGTCTTCTAGTTTATGTCCTATGTTCCTAACGCACATGCTTCAGGGTTTCAGCCAACCACTGGCAGGGGTCAGGAAGGGATTTTTTCTCCCCAAATGTATTCTGGCAGGGGCTTCTATCTTCTTCCTCTGAAGCATCAGGGATGACCACAGCTGGAAATGGGACATTGGATGAGGAGGGCCAGGGCCCTGAGGTGGCAGCAAGCATTCTCTCTCTCAGGTGCGTGGCTGGCCGGTTCTTGTTCACAGGCTCAGGGTCTAACTGATCGCCACATGTGGGGTCAGGAAGGGATTTTCCTCCAGGTCAGACTGGCAATGACCCTGGGGATTTTTCACCATCCTCTGCAGCATGTGGGTGTGGGTCACTTGCCAGGATTATCTGGGTGTATCTCACTGAATGATTTCCCTGTCCCTGCAGGAGCCTCAGGCACTGGTGCACCTCAGGCCCTCGTAGTTCTCAGACTCTGGCAGATAATAGTGTGGTCTCCAGTGCTTGTAAGACTTTGGTCTCCTTTCAGTAGTTGGGCTTAGCATGTGCGTGCTGGTGTTGGTGGCCTGTGAGATACAGGAGGTCAGACTACATGACCTGGTAGTCCCTTCTGGCCTTGAATTCTGTGATTCCAGGCTGTGAGCTACACACAGGATGCTTCAGGCAACACTCTGCTGTGTGCACGCTGCAGGCCAGGGCAGGATTCAGCCCTGTGATTCCACAAACACAAAATAAATAAATTCAAGTTGATCGAAAACAAACAATTTGGGGAGCAGATGTTTTTAAAAAGCAGCTTTTTATTGGCAGTTTAGTATTGAGCCTTCATTAAATAGCATGAGAAGCACCTTGTTATAAGAATGGTACAAGGGTCTGGCTATTTACAGGCCATTCATGTTTTTGTACAAGTCAGGCATAAAGAATCACTTTAAAAATTGTTCATACTTTGCTGCCCTTCTATGATAAAACTCTCTCCATTTTCTCAGGCCAGTTACCCAGTGGAAAAGTTTATAAATAATCTTTTAAAGTAAAACTCTTCTAAAAATTAAAGATTCTGGTGGAGCTGTCTGACATCCTTATGTCAGTTTAGCTAGCAGGTAAGTTCTTTGTGGCAAGGACTGTCTTTGTTCTGTGTTTGTACAGCACCTAGCACACTGCAGCCCTGCCCCAGTCTAGGGCTCCTAAGCGCTGCAGTAATACCAATAAAATAAAAATAAATAACAATACAGTGTAAACATCACTTTCTGATGTTGGGCTGTCATGTTGCTGACTTCAGCTTGCCACAGAGCAAAATAACACACACAAATAAATACGCACTTTACAATTATTCATGTTAAGACTCACATTTAAGACAACACATTTTGTATTTGGGATGCCAGCGAAGACTTTGTACCCACTGTGCTCGCATTGTGCCCACAGCAGAGAAAAGATGCCATGCTGCGCTGAAGCAAACGCAGCCGTCCCTCCAGATGAAGGGGCAGATCCCCTGTTGGCTCCTCTCTTTGACAAGGCAGGATTGTCTCGCCAGGGCTCGCCTGTGCAAGGAACTCTGGTCAGCCTGGCTCCGGAGCTGAGGAGACAAAAACAGTTTTATAGGGGGCTGATGATTGTGTCACCCCACGTTATCAAAGCCCAGTTCACGCGCACCTGTTCCACATTCTTCGCTATTGTACGTGCAAACACTCCCCGGGGAGTTCATTTCGAGGGGATCCTTGTCCTTCCTGAGCGTTTGCAGTCACCCTGGTCGGCTCGCACCCCTAGAAGCAATTTGCAGTTGCCTGGAAATGCACCGCCAACCCCACTGCTAACCGACAGCACCCGCATGCGATACACCTGAGCTCTGAGACCATGGGCTACATCCCCAAGAGCTGGTGCTTTTCAACCCCCTTCCGTTCTTTACTCCGCCGCCGGTGCCCGGGGAAAATGCACCGATCTGGCGGAGTTTGCAGGAACTTTTGGGTCTCCTTTGGCCTTCATCCGAAGGAAGGGCTCGGGCCCGGAGCGCACGGGGGCTGCGCCGCTGGGCCTGGGTCCATGCCAAGCGTTGTCAGGTCAGCACGGCGACTCCTGGAGCTGCCCTGGAAGCCTGGCTTCCAAGGTGGGTCCAATGCGCCTTCCCGGGGGCTGCCGCAGCCGCTCCCCCACTGCTCTGGGGGGGGGGGGGGTGCTGGTGAATGAAGGGGCGGGTCCTTCCCTCTCTGTGTCACCCGGTGCCCAGGCTCCGCGCCCCGGATCCCACCCTCCCGCGGCCGGCGGGCGCGCAGGGGCCCCGGCACAGCTCCCGGCGCGGCTGGCGGAACTCGGGGCGCCGCAGGCAGTACAGCAGAGGAAGAGGTCGGCGTGCACCGGGCAGCAGACTGGCTCCCAGGGCAGGGCGCCCAGAGGCGGAGGGCCTGGCTGGGCAGCCAGCGGAGGAAGAAGGCCAGCACCGCGATGGTGAGGGCCCGGGTGACCCGGGAGCCCCGGGGCCGGGCGCTGCCCAGCCGGCGTAGCAGCGGCCCAGGGTGGCCAGCGGCAGGACCTTCTGCAGGTGGTAGAGGGCCAGCCGGTGCCGGCCGTCGGGGAAGCGCAGCCGGCAGAGCGGCTCGCCGGGAGAAGAGGGCGGCGGGCAGGGTGGCCAGGCAGGCGGCGGCCCAGGGGAGCGCACCGAGGCAGCGCACTGAGCCGGGGCGCCGCAGGGCGAGGCCGAGAGCGGGAGCGGGCCACGCTGAGGGCGGTGAGGAAGAAGGCGCTGGCGCCCATGTTGAGCACGGTGGCGGAGAGCACCAGGGTGCAGAGAGGGCCCCCGAAGGGCCCCCCGAAGTCCAGCGCCGAGTCGGCGGCCCGGAAGGGCAGGGGCAGCGCGAACTGCAGGTCGGTGGCCGCCAGGTTGCGCACGGAGGCGTTGAGGCTGGAGCGGGGTTGCCCGCCGCGCCCAGGGCGCACACGCCCAGGTAGACGGCGGCGATCAGCATCCGCTGCGCCGGGGCGGCGCGGGCCGGCACCGCCAGCTCCTCCGGGGTGCGGAAGGTCGGACGCTCCCGGGCCGAGGCGTTCGGGCGACCCCCAGGCGCGTTGGCGGGGCCCCCTTCCAGCCAGGCCGCCCCGCCGCGGGCCGAGAACATGGCCCTGCCGGGGCTCTGGTGGGGGGCGCAGCCTAGACGGGCTGCAGCCGGGGTCTCCTGGGTCCCTCGCAGGGCCAGGGGGGAGTCCGGGAGCTGCCGGGGAGGGGGCGGTCGGCGCGCAAGGCTGGGCGCCGGGACCCGTAGCCAGGACTGAGGACCCCGGCTGGCTGGTGGCCGGCTTCGAGGCGCTTTTATCGGGGGAGCAGCCACGGGGGCGCCTCCCCTGGCCCCGGCGATTGTCCGCTGGTGCCTGGCCCCTGGCACGGAGGGCGGGCTGGCCTGTCCCTCGCCGCCTGCGGCCGGAGGGGCCGCCAGCCCCGGGGTCGCACGGAGCTGTCCGCGGTGCTGAGCGCGGCTCACGGGCGGCTCTCCAGGGAGGCGTCTTGCCGCCCGGCTCGGGGCAGCCTAGGCCCGCTGCCGCGCTTGGCTCGTGGCTCGGCTCCTCGGACGGGTGAAGGGAGGCGAGAGTCTGCCTGCGCCGGGCTGGGGGGACCAGGGTGCAGGGCGCTGCCCTGGACTGGCGATGCGGCGGACCTGCCGCGTCCCCTGGCCCAGCCACGCCCGGGGCAGGGATCTTGTCAATGCGCTGCGCCTTGCGGGTCGGGTCAGGCGGTTCCCGCTGCTCCCTGGGCTGGGGGCACCCGCTGGAGACCATCAGCAAGGGATTAAAAACCCCTTCCCGCGGGTCTGCTTCTCCCCTTCCCAGCGCAACCGTGGGTCACCCAGCGCCCCCGCCCGAGGCCACTTCCCGCCGGCTGGAGGAAAACAAACCCACCGGGCGGTTCCCAAAAGGGCCTGAGCCTCCCGTTACCGCCGCTGCAGCCCAGGTGCTGCCGAAGCAGCCTGGTGGTGCAAGCCCAGCCCCGCAGGCGTGTGCTGCTGGGTCACAGGGACAAGGGTCACGCCTGTTACACACACACAGGGACACACACTACCCCAATACACTGTCACACACACACACACTCCCCCCAACACAAGCTCTGTAGCCTGATCTATAGATTATATATTGATTACTTAGGCACTCCCCGGGATCCCGAGGAGGGCTGACAGGCTCTTGGCTCAAGACCAGGCCCAGTATTATTGAAATGACGGTGTAGTTAGGAAGCCGGTGGGCACAGGTGTAACTTTCACACTATGGGAACTCTTCACTATTTACCTTTAGCACAACCCCACTCAGGCTGTCTCAGGACGGTGGCTGGTCATAACACAGAAAGTACATCTGGACACCCATGCTCACACCATCCCTTGCAGAACAACCTGCAATGCTACCCATTATCTCCACCAGTGGCCATCATTCTGGCCCCTCCCGCGGACTACTTCTCTCTGTCCTACCCCCCTAGGCTGGGATACAACTTGTATGATGTGTTACACTGATGCCACTATGGCTAATGCATATTCAATAGGGATTTCCCCCTCCCCCATTTGTATTTCCTACGTCTACTAATGTTGAGGTGTCCTACTTTTTTAGGTTAGTATATTAATTGTTTCAACTCATTATCATATATGTCAGCTCATTGCCATGGCACGCTTATGGTTGGATGTTCTTCCCAAAACCTGCTGTTAGCTCATGTTTCTGTAGTTGGCTGATGTCATTATGGAGAAAATTCCCCCTTATGTTCTACTTCCAGTTCTCCAGAACTTAGGGGTGACTGTTGGGGCGTTTATCTGTGCCAAAGTTCATAGGCCGCAAGCCTCCTGCTAGCTGCTGAAGCCCGTGTCTTACAGGATACAGGCCTGAAGGTTCCTTGTGTTACTGCTGAATATAATGAAGGTGGCATAATAAAGGCAAGGCAGTGAATATAGTAAAGGCAAGTTCACACCCACAAATGTTCACTCCCCCCAACACATCGTGTCTCACACACACACAAATGGGGACACACACTCCCCTGAACACATGGTTACACACAAAGGGACACCGTCACACACACACAGAGAATTTAAAATAAGGAAAAGTGTGTAAAGACAGACAATTCCACTGGTAACCCATCACTCAAATGGGTTCCCAGTCCAACCCCCAGGCCAGCCGCTTGCAGGGAAGGGCTGGCTGGGGACATGAAAGGTCTGGGGGGGAAGGGACTTTTCCCTTCACAGAACGAGCCTGTCCAGATTCTGGTGTTCCCCAGGCCTCTGGCTTTGCCTTGGTGAACCCCTTTCCGTGAGAATGGATGGGTTATTGGAGAGACAGGCACTCAGAGGGCACGGTGCTTGGCACTGACAGGCAAACAGAGGGCCAGCCCTGTCACTCCTCCACCTTGAGTGCGTTCTTGGCCAACCTGATGAAACACCCAGGGGGCAAGATGGGTTGGATAGGACTCCAGGACATTGCCATGCAAAAGAGAGAGGGGTCAAGGCTTTGAGGGCCCAGCTGTGGATGTGAAACGCACAGCTCCTTCCTCCCCCATCCTAAAGAATGGACAGGGGTGGCAATATGGCTAGAGTAGCCTCTGCATAATGCACAGGCAGCCCACCAGGCTTCAAGCCGCTCTAAGCGAAGGTTAGCATGTAACAGGCACCGTTCCCCACCAGGAACCATCCCTTTGCCAACCCTCCTCCTCCAAGGGTGCTTTCTATTTATTTTGTGTATTTAGTTTGATACTGATTTCAAATATATATTATTAAAAAACAAAACTCAAATACATCTTAGGTAAGAGTTTGATCTAGCTATCCTGCAATCAGAAGATGGAGTGGAAAGGGTGGTTTCTAGATTATTGTTCTGTATCAGCATAGTTCATATCTAGTTCTATGAGATTAAGACCCTACCACAAGCTTCAAAAAGATCTGAGATCTCTCCTCACCTCTGCACATGTCGTCAATGTCAGGCTAACCAACAGCCAGGACAGGCTTTTGAAGCCAGCATGAGATCCATTTGTTTCCTCATGCCAAATTATAACAAACAGCACATATTTCCTCCTCTGTGCTTGTTAAATTTTGCTTTGTAAAGCAACTGGATGGCAGCAGTAATGGGGATGCCTGCTTGCAGTTGCACTAGATTTCCCTGATGAGATCATATCATGCTCCTGTGTAAGAGAAAATCCAAAGGAGATCTTTAAATATCAATGTAATTTGCATGGTGAGACAAAAGTTTACAGTTGCTACTAATGTTTCTTATCATAGATTAAATACTATGGTAACTGGTCATAAATACCATAGGTGGCTAGATAGTTAGCTAGAGAAAGCATTGTATAATCCTGGGGGGAATTCTGCACCAAAAATATTCAAAATTCTGTGCACAATGTTTTAAAATTCTGTGTATTTTGTCAAAACACCACAATATAATCATGCCAGTTTCAATTATTTTGGTAATTTATTTCAAAATACAAGCATCTCTGTAGCAATATGGACAACAAAAAAAGATTAGTTACTAGGCATATTAATACAGAACTTTGAGTAATAATTCATTTAAACTATGATACAGAAACATATTTCCTGCACCCGTCAGAAGCAGTGCAAAGGCTTGGGGGGAGTCGGGGGTAACAGAGGAGCTGAGGGAGAAGGAACGAGTCTGGGAGTGAACTTGGAGGGTTGTTGGGTGTGGGTGGGAGAAGTATGCAACAGATTTGGTGGGGGCGGGATTATTAGGGAGTTGTGGAGCCTCCCCCATGCAAACCCAGGCTGACCCCTAGCCTCTCCCATTCAGTCAGGCACATCTGCCCTGTCCTCCTGTGTCCCTGCAGCCCCCTCCCCTCCCCATGTTTCTCTGCAGCCCCCTACCCCATCCCCAGGTGTTCCTGCACCCCTCTAAACCCTGTCTCCATGTGGCCCTGCAGCCCCAACCCATTCATCCCCTGGATCAATGCTGTCACCCCACTAGCTCCTGAGCCCATGCCCCACTCTGCCCCCCTCACTATCCTTTCTGAACCCCAGTCTGACTCCCCAGCAACCAAGTGTGACCTGCTCTGTCCATCGGGTGCCTCCTCCCGTGACCCCACTGTGAGGAATACAGCCCCTCCACCAGCTGACTGCCCTCTCTTCTGATGCCACAGCAGCTGCTGGGGGGCAAGAAGTGTGACTGCAGCGCCTCTCTAGTGGAATCTATATTCTGCAGAGAAAAAAAAAATCTGTGGGGGACATGGATTCTGTGCACATGCTGTGGTGCAGAATTCCCCCAGAAGTAATTCTAAAATATGCATTTTCTGTATTGTGAATGAGGTGGGAAGGGAGATTTCCTGGTAAAAATAAATTGTTCATAAAAGTTGTCAAATCTATGACAAAGCATACCTGTTAAAGGCAATTTTAATTAACCTTCAGCCACTCCACTGTGAGCAGTTTTCCCAGCCTATGCAAAGCTAGGCCTGCTCAAAACTGGGATAAGCAACATCTGACTAGAACCCAGGTGCTATAGACAGTGGTGTTAGTAATTCATTTGATTGGAATGCTTCCTACTGAGTCAGCTCTGACCCAATATCCCAACCTGGTTTTGTTAGAAGACACAGGAGGGACTGTCCTGCTGGAGATGCTGCATTATGGATGAATGATAAAAGCAAGTGCCTGGCCATTAAATCACCCATCTCACTTTCTGCAAAGTAGGGGTGTGTACCTAGCAAATTTCAACAGAAGTAAATATATTCTGCCTAATTTAAATTCCTTCTGCAGTTCACTGAAGTTATTCTGCACTTGCACACCCCCAAAAATAGCTGTGTAGTCTCTCTGGGAAAGGGCAGCTGTCCTCCTCTAGTCCAGAAACAGCACATTTCCGTAGCAGTGATTTATGGCCAAAATTTTCAAAAGAACTCAGCACACACAACTGTGGCCAGATTTTTTTTAAAGAGTTCAGCATTCTAGGTGTGTTGAACTCTTCTGAACAACTGGCCACAACGGGAGCTCCTGGGGCGGGGTGGGGCGCGATTATTCTGGAAAATGTGGCCCTTATTTAGATGCCTAAATGGGATCTGAGCTCTTGAAAATCTGGGCCATAGAGTTCAATCCTTCCCAATGCTAAGTACCACCTGTGAAGTGCAAAGCACCCTCAACTTCCACTGATCTAGGTCCCATTGCCTGATTCATTCATAGTCTGTAAAAAGTAGAAACCCTACCTGATAAAAGACTATCTAAACTGAACCTGTAGCCATGTGTGGAGCTGCCTCAGATTGGGCTCTTTACCAAAACACAAGCACACTATTCTTTAAAATATTACAAAAGCACTGAAAGAGCTCTCGCATGTAACATAGCTGGAGCATACCAATGTCTATCTAGATATTGCTAGGGTGGCCATCTCTCGGTTAGCTTTTTGGACACAAATGATTCATATTATAAGGTTAAAATGATTGTAAATGGACACATCTGTGAAATCAGGCCAATTTATTTAAACAAATGTCTAATTATCCAACTGTTTATGGCTAAACTTTTATCAGTTTTGTTGTAAAGATCTCTCCTTGTGGTTCCTCCCCCCCCCCCCCCCGGGACCTTTTCACACATTTCTGTCATCAGCCAAATAAAGACCCAAACCAGCACAAAGGAAAAAAAGAGTAGCACAAAGAGACAAGTTTATGGGAAAGCTACTGGACATCTAATACAGTTTAGAAATGTGACCCAGGTTTCAGAAATGCCTCCCCTCCCCCCCCCCCCACCAAGAGATAGCCAAATATATAGTTTGAATGTCTAAGGGAATAATTATTTCCACATTTTTAGCATGACTGGCTTGTAAAATATCAGTGACACTCAGGCAGCATTGCTTTACTTGAGATAAATTATATATTATTATTTTATCTTATACCTAAGCATCTGTTGATCAGCCTTAAACAGACCGTGATTGTTTGGTTCCCCCACCAGGTGTCATGCTCACTGTAAAATACGGTACCTTAAAATGTGATCAATATTATTTTCAAAACAATATTCCTGAAAATCAGAAAGGCAAAAGGGGACTAATTCTGCTGTCAGATACATACCCAACCCCAGTGTAACCAAAAATAGGTCCTTTAAAGTGAGCAGAGTGACTGCATTTAGCCTGGGGTAGCTGAGAACAAAATTTGGCCAAAGTGTAGCAAACATTTTGAATGTGTTTCAAAATGATCATAAATCTTTTTCTTTAAGGAAACATGAAACAGTGGCTGGATTTTCAGAATTGCCCAGCACAGATCTAATTCTGCCCTCACTGAAGCCAGAGTTGGGCCAAAGTTAAGTGCTCTAAAAAAAATCTCATCCATTGTGTTTTTGCAGTGATTCCCATTTGCTGGAACATCAGCTACTGGGGTGAAATACACCCATGGGCAGAGGGCCAGAACGTCTGATTCAATAAGTTAATTCATAACAGATGGAATCTGTCAGACTCAGAATCCTGCTGTTTCACCTGATCACTGACTTTGCCCCTGTCCCCTACTCCAGTCCATTTAGCCCAGTATCATCAAATATCAGGGTTGGAAGGGACCTCAGGAGGTCATCTAGTCCAACCCCCTGCTCAAAGCAGGACCAATCCCCAATTTTTGCCCCAGATCCCTAAATGGTCCCCTCAAGGATTGAACTCACAACCCTGGGTTTAGCAGGCCAATGCTCAAACCACTGAGCTATCCCTCTTCCCAAAAATTAGTTAATAAGAGTGCAGAAATGGTCTGTAGTTGGTAAAGTTTCTTCCTGTTAAGTTAGAGGATGCATTTAGCTTGCTATGTTTGATTTGGGATGTCAGTTTTTTGCCTGCTGAGGGTTTGTGTTAGCACTGCTTAAGCAAGAGTTACCTTACCAGTATCCTGTCTTCCGACTGCGGCCAAGGCCAGGTGCCCCGGAGGGAATGAACAGAACAGGTAATCACCAAGTGATCCATCCCATCACCCATTCCCAGCTTCTGGCAACTTTAATAATACATAACGCAAAGACTAGCTCAACTGTGCTTAGCAAGACCAATAGCTCTGGCAATGAAGTACTTCCTTAAAAAGTGTCTGTGGGTCTCAGAGAACAAAAACGTAACATCCTGTTTTCATGAGAATCTTGCATTAAAAAAAAAAAAAAAGCACAGATAACCCTCCGGCATGTACTTCTCTGAAACCAGACACTCATTTTTGCCATTCATTAAATCTCTTCCCTTTCCTCCCTATTCAGAGCTTGCCTGGTGATGAATGTCAGCAACGAAGGAGGGATGCAGTCAGCAAAATGAAATAGGATAATCCTGATAAATTACAATAACTGAATGTATTTAATAAAGATTTATCATTTCCTGCACTCCAAGTGCTGTGCTGAAGCAGTGGTTTAAATAAAAAAATGCTTAGCAAGGCAGAGCCCAGGATCATGTTCTCCTTCAGCCATTTCTAACCTGGGAGCATTTACTCTGAGGGCTGTATCATGGGTCTTATTCTATACAGAGTTTGTGCATGCAGGTTGCAGAGCACAGTCACCCCAGGGCACCCCCTGCTAGCCACACATGATACTGCCTCAGTTTCCTTCCCCAGGCTGGGTCTCCTGAGCTCTCCACACACTGCTCTGTGCGGGAGATGGGGCTCTGCTCACCAGGCACGGCATAGACAAACTCAATCCCTTTCAGGGTAGCAGAAATCCACCTAAAAAGTCCCAACAAACAAACAGCTCTTCTGCCCTCAAAGGGCTTCTCTTCATCCCACTTTCAGGGCTCTGTTCTCACCCCTTTCTGGGGTGCCTTTGAGAGTCCCCAGTCCGGTTCCCTGGAGTCCCATTTTCAGCCCCTGCTGGGCTTGTTCCATGGATCCTTCCCTGCTCCTTTATAGGACCCCAGACCCACAGGGGCACGCAGCTGACTCCTGCAGACCCTGACTCAGAGCCTTTCACAGGCATCTACCTCCTCTCTGTGATTCAAACCCCCACCTGAGTTCACTTCGCTCTTTCATAAGGCCCAGGTGTCCCTTCATGTATCTGCTGACCCTCCTTAATCCCACCCCCTCAGGCTGGAAAGCAGTTAATTCATGGCATAGGCACGGCTGGCCCCAGCTCCCCTTAAAGGGACTAGGGACCATGTGACCATGGTACACAGGAGAATGTAGCCCAATGTGCCTTATGTACAACGTACAATTAGGGTGACCAGATAGCAAATGTGAAAAATCGGGACAGGGGTGGGGGGCAATAGGAGCCTATATAAGAAAAAGACCCCCAAATCAGGACTGTCCCTATAAAATCGGGACATCTGGTCACCCTACGTACAATTATTATGTGAGGAGGGGGAGAAAAAATGTACTCCAGTAAATGTCCAGACCTTGTCCCAAGTGCTAGAGCTCAGTGGAGACTCTGCTTTGTGGCATGCTCCTGCCCAAGCTTTCAAAGCGAAAGTTCACCAGGGTCAATGGCTCCTCAGGCTGACATAGTGAAGGCACGTCAGTTTCACGGCCAGTGGTGCACAGGGCCAGCATCACATCTGAGGGCCTTTGGCTGCCCTAACCCCATGGCTCGGGTACCCATTTTGCAGCTGAGTGAACTGAAGGTGGCCTTTCAGTGTGAGATCCAACGAGACTCAGATCAGTGACCTTCAGGATTGTAGTTGAGTGCCTTCATCACTCACCTTGGCACCTCTGTTTAGCACTGTAAATAAGCATGTTTGTTGCACTATTATTTGAGGAGTTGGGATAAGTATTAATTAAATCAGTACCTATAGAAATTCCAGCTGCTGAGCGGCCTTCTGTAGGACAAAGGAGTAAGGAAGGGTGGTTCTGTGATTAAAGGCCAGGTCTAAGAATTAGGAAATCAATGTCCTATTCCCATCTCCACTGCAGACCCTGGGTACTTAACTTCCCTGTGCCTCAGTTACCCCCACTTGTACAATGGGGATAACAACATTATTTCTCTAACTTCTGTTCAAGTCCTAAACCTGTGCAAATAAGGTGAGTGAATAGCAAGTGTGAAAAATTGGGACAGGGTGATGGAGGGTACCAGGTGCCTATATAAAACAAAGCCCTGAATATCGGGACTGCCCCTGCTGGAACAGCTTCCTGGGGTTTATCATCAATAATAAAATGGTCCATTTTTGACCCACGTGGCTAGTCAGAGTTGGGGGGCCTGGGAGCAGAAATCAGTGATTGTCAGGTATTTCTTGGATGCAGCTTTATTTATTTACTAAGACTGTACAAAGTCGTGTGTCTCCGAATGCAGAAGGGATCAAATAGCAGGAAACAGCTTCTTTTGCTCACAGCCCCAAAAGCATTCTCTTCAGGCTTCACCCCTGATCCCAAAACTTCTCCCCAGGTTTCTTCCGCAGTCAGACACCATGCTTACAGCTGCTCCTTCTGCCTGTCTGTCCCCCAATCTGCATTTGTGTGTGTTCTCCCTTCCCTCAGACACCCCACCCCTTTACCCAAAACAATAAATAGCAAAAGCCCTCTGCCTGCTCATTCCAAAAACGCCTAGGTGCACTCACAACCCCTTTTTGTCTGAGGGGTGGGGTGCCTGGTGATTAATTTATCCAGTTACGTTAATTGAAGGGTGCGTCCACATCCAGTCTCAAAGATGTTTGTGATCTAAGCAGTCACCAGTACACAGCATAGCAATAACAATACAGGAGAGCATACAGCAGGCCACCACTGAGATCAAGGCCCTGTTGTGCAAGGCGCTGTACATATGCATAGTAAGATGTAGTCGCTGCCCCAAAGAGTTTACCCCCTAGATTGCCAAAACAAACAGTACGGGTAACTTGCCCTGGTCACACACCTAGAGAATCTGCTGCACAGTGGGGAGTTGCTCTCACACCTCCTGAGTGCCAGTCTGATATTGCTATGGGTCCCAGCCTTGGGACAGGATAAGGGGTTCATCCCACTCCCAGAAATAAGATCCAATACTTTCAGACCCTGTGACAGGCATTGCTCCACCTTCCCCCCACACTGGTGGAGGAAGAGAAGCTGGTTAGTATTATTTAAATTAATGCTAGCTTCATTTCTAAAATCTCATTTCTGGCGACCTTGAGCCAGCAGCGCCAGACTTCTCGGAGAATGTTAGAATTAGACCAACAGGCTGTACTGGGCAGTGGGCCGATGGGCACAAGTTAGAGCAGATTTGGGGCTACTCTAACTGACAATGGGGCATCTAGTCTGTAGCTACTCCCCGACTCTGGATGGCCCCTCAAAGATGCCCTCCCCCTCCTGCCCTGTGCAAAACATAGCTCGGGGGCAGCTCAGAATCTGGGGCCAATGTGTCTAACTCCCCCCAGCAAGGTCTGCTGCGTACTGCAGTGATTGAAGGGACAGTCCTGACATCTTTGTATCTCAGTCTTTACTTTGTTTTTTAAACGATTTCCCACGGGGATGTAAGTTCTAGGGCGCTGCGGCCGGCCTGCCACCCTCCCGGTCTAGAAATCACCTGGCGGACGCTTAGCAGTAGATAAAGTGGCTCCTGGGGTTACCCTTACATCTCAGGCTCCTGTTCACTCCTGCAGCAGCCGGGACCGGGGGTCGGTCCCCCCCGGAATGGGACCACGGAGGCCTGGGGTGGTTTATGCCCAGCCCAGCACCACACTGAAGTCTCAGGGCAACCCCCCCTGCTCCCAGCCCCGCCGCAGGACACGCAGCTGCGCTCCACGTGGGACGGGCCCCCCGGGGCACCTGTAGCGCCCAGCTGCCGAAGGAAAAGCCCTCGGCCAAGGCAGACAACTCAGCGGGGGAGGCCGAGCGGGGCGGGGGACGCACCGGTGGGTGCTTCGCAGAGCCACCAGGCGGCTCCCTCGCACCAGCCCGAGAGGCCGGGCCCGGGGAAGGAGCCGCAGCGGCGGAGGGGGCCCGGGGGCTCGGCGGGGAACGTCGGAGTCACTCCCAGCGCTGGTCCTGCCCCGTGTGCGCGGCGAGCAGCGGCTGCGGCCCCGGCCCGGGACACGCTGGTTCGGGGCACCCGGGGGGGCTGTTCCCTTTCAGCCCCGGGCGGCCGGGGTAACGCCCGGGGCGCACACGCTGACAGCCGGGCACGGGGCCGGGGCCGCCGCGGAGCCGCCCCCGGGAGAGCCGGCAAGTGCCCGCCGGGGCCCCGGGGCGAGGACCGGCCGCGGCCGGGGCGAGGAGCCGAGCAGGCAGCGGGACGCGGCGCCGTGGGGCGCCGAGGCGGGACGGGGACATGCCCCCTCGCCCAGCCGGCCGGGAGAAGTGAGCCCCGGGTCGTGCCCAGCATGGCAGCCCCCCTCCGGCGCCTCCTGCTCCTCGCCGGGGCCCTGGCGGGCTGCGCGGAGCCGCCGGACAGAGCCGCGGAGAAAGGTCTGTACCCCGCGGGCGGCTCTTTTGTTCGCATCGGGGAGAAGCCGCTGCGAGTTTTGCACCCGAGCGGGAAGAGGGAGGGCGGCGGCGGCGGGCGAGCCGCCTCCCCGGGCTGGCTGCAGCCGTGTTTTGCGGGGAGCCTGCGGAAGGCTGCAAGCGGCTGCCCGGGGCGCACCGGGCGAGGGAGCCGCAAGTTTGCAAAAGCGGGTTTGCCGCGGGGAAGCGGCAGGTGGGATTGGGCGGTGGCGGCTGTTTCTCGGCCGGAGACAGGCGCGTCCCGCCGGCAGAACCCGGGCCAGCTCCGCTCCTGCCCGCGGGTCCCGGGAGAGCCCGCTCTGTCCGGGCCCTTCATGGCAACGAGCCGCGTTCCGCCCGCCGGCGGGCCCGGGCTCAGCTGCCTCGTGCCGGCCGGTGGACACCCGTGTGCGGCAGGAGAGGAGGCGGTGAAACCAGGAACAGAGGCCGAGCTGGACCCCACGGCCCCGGGGATCCGTTTACTGAGCGACGGAACCGTGCCTCGGCAAAACTCAGCCGCAGGGTAGATGCAAGGGCCGGCCCCTGGGAAGCGGCGATGGCCGGTGACCCGGAGAGGAAGGGGCATGTGTCTAAGCGCTCCCCTGTCTCCAGCATTAGAAGCCCTGTGATGTACCCCCAGCGATAAACTCCTGGCTTGCAGCAGGTACCAAGAGATGGGAAGACTCCTGAAGGCTGGGACCCTTTCCTCCTTAGGACCAGAGCATGGTAGGCCTGGGAGGGACCTCGAGAGGTCTTCTAGCCCAGTCCCCTGCGCTCAAGGCAGGACTAAGGATTACTTGGCCCAGACCAATTCCTAGAGAGTCCCCCAGGCCTCAGAGCCGGGACCCTCCATCACTCAGATTCGCGAGGAGTAGAGACAGAGGAGAAACTAGTGCAGATGCCGAGGAAGTCAAGAGGTTTGGGGAGATCCCCTGGTGTACAGGGTGCTCTGGTACATTCCCCTGGTGTAGGTGCCCTGGCTAGGTCGCACAAGTGGAATTACTGTACAAGCCTTAACTAGTCACCACGTTTATCACTAGGGGGCAACTGTTTACCTGAGTAGACTTTGTCTCGGAAATCACATCCGCTGCAAAGGCATTTTCCTGGACCATCTCCGCATACTTTTTACTTTGTCCCTTCCGGTGTGACAGGCATTTTTTTATCGGTAATATAGATGTACAAAGACTGTTTGGTTTCAGAGCAGCAGCCGTGTCAGTCTGTATCCGCAAAAAGAAAAGGAGTATTTGTGGCACCTCAGAGACTAACCAATTTATTTGAGCATGAGCTTTCCTGAGCTACAGCTCACTTCATCATGTTTGGTGCTTGCAGTACTGGCAGACCAAGGGATCCATATGTCTTTGAGGCTGGTGTGCCGAATTGTGCCTCCTGTCCTTGTTCCAAAGGGTTCTCCTGGGGGAATTCTGCCTCACCGAGCATGCGCAGAATACATGTCCCCCGCAGGTGGCTGCCACTACGGGCCACTGGACCCAGCAGAGCCCAGCTCCAGGGCCGGATTAACCTTCTGTGGGCCCCAGTGGAGCATGGTGCGGGGAGGTCAGTCCCCAGAGCAAGGGGCCGGCCAGAGGCAATGGGACATGGCATGGCAGGGGCGGCCCTGCTCCGCCCAGCGCGAGGGCACTATTTACAAACCGGCAGTTGCCAGATGCACAGTGGCCCACCTGGCCCTCTGCTGCCAGCATGCCCCTTCCCCTTGGGGGCGGGCCCATGCCACACCACACAGCCTCCCTGCCCAACACCCCCTGACTCCCTATGGCCAGAGCCCCCGGACCCACTATGCCCAGTACCCCCCCAAAACCCTCCAAACAAATGCACAGCGCCTTGCACTCCAATCCTGCCCAGCGCCCCCCTGCCCACAGCCCCACCACAACTGCCCAGCACCCCACACAGAACCCCCACTTCCTAGTGCCCCAACACACACATCTTCCCTGTCCCCTCACAACCCAGCACCCCCCCGAGACTCCCCAAGAGACCCACTCCCCCATGCCCTGCCTCCCAGCCACATTCACCAGTCCTGTTGGGAGGCGACCATCTGCTGAGCTGAGCTGGCCGTGCAGCCAGGGCTGGTCCCAGGGCCAGGAATCGCTCCAGCCCCTCGGGAGTGGCGTGATCAGCCAGGCCAGGGCCTGCCCCGGCTGGGCTCCCTCAAGACCCACTTGCCTGGAGGGGCCCAGCCAAGCCCCCTCTCCCCCCAACAACCTCCCCTCCCCGCACCTGGCTGAGACTGGCCAGGCTTCTGCACCAGTCCCAGGCGGCTCGGCTCCGGGGAGTCAGACGGGGCCCCACAGGTGGTGGAAGCGGAGACTGCCCGGAGCTGGAGGTGCCCTGGGGTCCGGCCGGGGAGCGGAGAGGAGCCCTCAGCCAGCCAGGCAGCCGGCCGGCAGACCGAGAGAAGCAAGTGGGGAGCCAGTGGGGTCTCTGTCACAAGAGGTACTGCCCAGCTCGCATATAGAACACACTGCTGGGGGAAGGGAGAGGGGGCGAGAGGGCTCCTGGCAGCTGCAGGTCCCCGCACGCCCTGAGGGAAGGCGAGGGCAGCGCACAGGAAACTGGGACCAAGCATCAGGCTGTTTCTCCCTCTGCATCCCTGGGCTCAGGGGGAGGTGAGCAGGTGTCTGGGCTGGTGAGGGGGGCATGGCTGGGCTCTGGGGAGAGGAGGTGTGGGTATCTGAGCAAAGGGGGGGCTCTGTAACTGGGCTTTGGGGGGGCAGGTATCTGGGCCATGGCGGCCCCGTGGCTGGGCTCTGGGAGGGTGGGGGTTCAGGTATATTGGCTAGGGGGGGCCATGGCTGGGCTGGGGGAGGGGTTGTGGGCATCTGGCCCCCCCAGCTGGGCTCGGGGGAAGGGGCAGAGAAACAGGAGCTGGGTTGTCATAGGGGTTTCTTTAGCTCTGTGGGAGTTTTTGTGTGTCTGTATTGTTACAGACATACTTGCTGACAGGTATTTGAAGTAAATTACCAAAATAATTAAAACTCGTGTGATTATGTAGTGTTATTTTGACAAATAAAATTTGCAGAATTTTAAAATTTGTGGTGCAGAATTTTTAATTTTTTGGCACAGAATGCCCCCAGGAGTAAATGGGGTTTGGGATTCTCTTCTGGGATTGTTTGTTTCTATTAACTGTTGACGACTATTTAAAGAGATTCTGTGGTTAGGTGATGGTTTGTGGCTTCTCTGGAACTCAACTCTGGGGGAATCAGAGTACACTTTCCTAGAGTACTGGGCTGTATTATTCATGTTGTCCTGTGTCAGGTGGCTCTCCAAATGATGGAGAACATAAGAATGACCATTCGGGTCAGACCAATGGTTCACCTAGCTCAGTATCCTGTCTTCTGACAATGGCCAATGCCAGACGCTTCAGAGGTAATGAATAGAACATGGCAATCATCAAGTGATCCATCCCCTGTTGTCTAGTCTGAGCTTTGGGCAGTCAGAATCTTAGGGACGTGTAGAGGCTGTGTGCTTGACCATCTTAGCTAATAGTCATTGATGGACCATATGAACTTATCTAATTCTTTTTTGAACCCTGTTATAATTTTGGTCTTCACAACATCCTCTGGCAAGGAGTTCCACAGGTTGACTGTGCATTGTGTGAAGAATTACTTCCTTCTGTTTCTTTAAATCCTGCTGCCTATTACTTTCATTGGGTGACCTCTGGTTCTTGTGTTAAGTGAAGGAGTGAATAATGAAGTGTTATGTACCTTCTCCACACCAGTCATGATTTTATAGACCTCTGTCATATACCCCCTTAGTCATCTCTTTTCTACATTGAGCAATTGCAATCTTTTAAATCTCTCCTCATATGGAAGCTGTTCCATACTCGTAATCATTTTTGTTGCCCTTCTCTGTACCTTTTCCAATTTTAATATATCTTTTTAGAGATGGGGCAGCCAGATCTGCACGCAGTATTCAAGGTGTTGGTGTACCAAGGATTTATATAGAGGCAATATGATATTTTCCATTTTATTCTCTTTCCTAATGGTTCCTAACATTCTGTTCGCTTTTTTGACTGACGCTGCACATTGAGCAGATGTTTTCAGAGAACTATCCCTGGAAACGCCAAGATCTTTCTTGAGTGGTAATAGCTAATTTAGAACCCATCATTTTGTTTGTATAGTGGGATTATTTTTTCCAATGTGCACTACTTCGCATTTATCAATGTTTCATCTGCCATTTTGTTGCCCAGTCACCCAGTTTTGTGAGACCCCTCTGTTACTCTTCTCAGTCAGCTTTTGACTTCACTATCTTGAGTACTTTTGTAACATAGACAAACTTTGCTACCGCACGGTTTACCTCCTTTTCCAGATCATTTATGAATATTTTGAACAGCACTGGTCCCAGGACAGATTGTTGGTGTACTCTGCTATTTACTTCTCTCCACTGTGAAAACTGACCATTTATTCCTACCCTTTGTTTCATGGATCGGTAACTGGTTACAAGATAGGAGAGGACCTTCCCTCCTATCCCATGACTTCTTACTTTGCTTAAGGATCTTTAGTGAGGGATCTTGTCAAAGGCTTTCTGAAAGTCCCGGTATGCAATATCAACTGGATCACCCTTGTCCACATGCTTGTTGACACCCTCAAATAATTCTAATAGATTGGTGAGACACGATTTCTCTTTATAAAAGCTGTGTTGACTCTTCCCCAACATAGTGTGTTAATCGATGGGCCTGATAATTCTGTTCTTTACTACAGTTTCAACCAATTTGCCTGGTACTGAAGTTAGGCTTACCGGCCTGTAATTACCAGGATCACCCCGGAGCCTTTTAACAAAAATCAGCATTACATTAGCTGTCCTCCACTCATCTGGTACAGAGGCTGATTTAAGGGATAAGTTACATTATCACAGTTAGTAGTTCTGCAACTTCAAATTTAAGTTCCTTCAGAACTCTTGGGTGAATCCCATCTGGTCCAGGAGACTGATTACTGTTTAATTTATCAATTCGCTCCAAAACCTCCTCTATTGACACCTCAGTGTGGGGCAGTTCCTCAGATTTGTCACCTAAAAAGAATGGCTCAGATAAGGGAATCTCCCTCACGTTGTCTGCAGTGAAGACTGATGCAAAGCATTCATTTAGCTTCTCTGCAATGGCCTTGTCTTCCTTGAGTTCTCCATTAACACCTCAACCATCCAGTGGCCCCACTGATTGTTTGGCAGGCTTCCTGCTTCTGATGTACTTAATTTTTTTTTTTTTTTTTTTTTGCGGTTAGTTATTGTCTTTTTCTAGATACTCTTCAAATTCTTTTTTGGCCTGCCTAATTATACTTTTACACTTGACTTGCCAGAATTTATGCTCCTTTCTATTTTCCTCAGTAGGATTAAACTTCCAATTTTTAAAGGATGTGTTTTTGTCTGTAACCACCTCTTTTATTCTGCTGTTTGGCCGTGGTGGCATTTTTCTGGTCCGCTTACAGTTGTTTATCGATCTATTTATTTATTTATTGGGGGTATACATTTAATTTGAGCCTCTATTATGGTGTTTTTAAATAGTTTCCATGCAGCTTGCAGGCACTGAGCCAAGATAACCCTCTCTAGGAACCAAATGTAGAACATGTGTGACATCTTGCAAAGTCTCAGGGAAGGGCAAGAGAGCATGGTGACCCATATCATTTGGGAATAAAAGTTGCTAATGAAAAAAATGGAAATGAGAGTTGGAAGTATTACATCAAGTGAGATGGTGTTAGAATGTGTACTGCCACATCCGATAAAAAGCAGAGGTGGGTTCAAACTGCAAACTTTGGCAGACACCTGAAAATCTGTGGCTGATCCTGGCAATTACAGGCTGGTAACCTAACTTCAGTATTTGGCAAAGGGCAACAAAATGATCAGGGCTATGGGACACCTTCCATACAGGGAGAGCTTAAGAAGACTGGGACTGTTCAGCTTAGAAAAGAGATGATTAAGGGGAGTATGACAGAGATCTATAAATCAGGACTGGTGTGGAGAAAGTGAATAAGGACGTGTTATTTACTCCTTCACATAACACAAGAACCGGGCGTCACCCAATGAAATTAATAGGCAGCAGGATTTAAACAAATAGAAGGAAGTAATTCTTCACACAACTCACAGTCAACCCGTGGAACTCCTACCCAGAGGACAATGTGAAGGCCAAAAGTATAACTGGGTTCAAAAAAGAATTAGAGAAGTTCATGGAGGACAGGTCCATCAATGGCTATTCACCAAGATGGTCAGGGACACACCCCCATGCTTTGGTTGTTCCTAAACCTCTGACAGCCTGCAGCAGGGACTGGATGACAGAAGATGAACTAGGTGGACCATTAGTCTGACCTGGTATGGCCATTCTTCTGGCTGTTCAGATTTGGAGGTTTGGTTCAGTCTATTATAAAACAAAAAGTAGCCATTTGCAAATTTCAGATCTGTATCTGTATCTGTATTTTGAACTCTTTTCTCTTCTTCAGTCTCCTCATCATAAGTAGTGTCAATAGAGCTGGTTTCCTAAACTCTCTCTGACATCATGTGTTTCACTAATGCTATATTGGAAGACAAAATATGTATATTAATGAATTTCATGCTCAATGTCTATCTCTGACTGATTAAAACTGGATGTCATTTTTTGAATTTTTGTCAAAACCTTTAATTGAAAATTTTATGTTCTCTGGAAAAAAAAACCCTAGAATTTGTTTATGAACATTTTTATTTTTTTGGGTGGCAGTTTTCAAACAGCTGTAATTAAAATAATCAAATTAAACTCTTATCTATTGAGGATTAAATATTTACATTTGAGCTACTATTGCTTATGAAGTTCCATTATGAGCATGTAAAAATTTATTCAAGTTAAACAACTACTCACCCAGAAAACACCTTTTCTTATTTCAGAGGGAGACTGTCTGCTCTTCACCACTAATTGTCTAATGAAACTTTCATATTTATTTGGGATTGTTTCCTCTGGCACTTTGTAAGAATAAGGGTGTTAACTCAGGTGTCCTGACATCATTCCAATTTGAATAATTATATCTGCTCATGTAATTTAGCTTGCCTAAATTCTCCCTCTCAGATAATCTTCACTTCCTGTTCTGAATTACTGTGGTGTAATCCTTTGCTCTTTTAAACAGCTGACACTTATCATCACAGATGTGTCTCCAGTTCAGAGGTGGGAAGAATGATCCCTCCCTACTGAGAATTTGTAGACCCAATAAACATGAAGTGCATTGGGATCCTTTGGGATGAAAGATTATCATCGTCTTTATATCTGATCATTGCAAATATTTTCTTCACAGAGACGGTTCTCCGGCAATATTCTGGCTATGACGTTGTTCATCCAATCCGAGTTGATGAGAGCGGATCTTTTCTGTCCTATGATCTGGCTCATCGCGCAATTCACAAAAGGGCCCTTTCCTCAAGGAACAATTTGCTCTCCTTTTATGAGCTGCATTACAAAGGACAGCACCTAAAATTCAATTTAAGCGTTAATAACAATCTCCTTGCTCCTGGGTTTGTTAGTGAGAGACGATATGGAGGAATCACCAATGCCAAGATCCAGTCTTACAATCACAACTCTTGTCATATGATTGGAGAGGTCCAGAACTGGGCGCTGAAAGGTGGTTTAGCCGCTCTTAGCACGTGTGATGGGCTGGTAAGTGTTCCAGTTGAATTCAGAAAAATGACGCTTTAATCACAGGGATATCAAAATATTAGAAACGATGGGTAAAATCCTGGCTCCGTTGAAGACAATGACAAAACTCCCATTGACTGCAATAGGGTAAGGGTTTTACCCTTCAGATTTGATACTGCCTCCACTGAAGTTAACATCAAAGCTCCAATTGACTCCAGTGGTGCAGGTTCACGTTCTGTCGGCTTACCTGTTTGGGACTATGCTTTCTTGTCTTCTTTCCATACTCCTGTAGAAAGTAGATTTCAGGTGTGAACCACTGAAGACTGTCCTATCTCATGCCTCCTTCATCTGCTATAGTCCAAATGTGGGATCACAGAGGACTCCATTAAAAACAGTCCATGCAGAAAGCTTAAAGAGATTTATGGTGAAACGATTTATGGTTGATGAAACTCATCATGTTTTCTGGACATCAGTGCCAAAGTCACACTCTGCTATAACTAATTTAAATCAATGAAAACACCGGGTTTGTGTAGGAAGCAGCTAAATTTGGGTCTGAAACGAAATGACCTTTCCAGTGAAGGAAAGATAAAAGGTACGATAAATCCAGTCTGTTTCCATTAGTTATTAGACTAGAGTCACACCTGCCTGCCTTGCTGAGGATTAAACAAGTCAAAGGGTAACATTTTCAAAAATGCCTAAGTGACTTAGGACTCTAAATCCTATTTTCAAAAATGACCAAGGAATTTAGGAGTTGACGTGAAAGTCTCATTGAGTGCCCAGGTCGTTTTTGAAAATAGGATTGAGTCTTACATCACTAAAGCACTTTTGAAAATATTCTCTTCTATCTTGATCAATATAATTAAATCCAGACATCGCCATTTCCATGCAGGTGTCTTGGGGCAACAAATATTCTGATTGTCTTACAGCAGGCAGTGGAATGTATGATGTATTTGTCTTCTAGTGCCTGGCCCACAGACCGAATAAAGGGACCGACGACTGGGGAAATCCTTTTTAGCTCAAGTGATAGAGGCCTGAGGTTCTGGAGATAAGGAGGGCTCTAGATGTGGTTGCCCAGCAGGATGTGTGTGTGAGAGATTCATCTAGTAATTGTGTCAGTTGCCCTGCAGCATGGCTTAAGATTAATGTATTTAAACAACAGCACTATGCATCCGTGCATTGCATTCATCTTCTGGCACGCGATGCTTTTTTAGAATCAATAACCTGGACAGGTCACAGATTTGGTTTTGGTTTTTTAACTTGAAATTTAGGCATTTGCCACTGACATCCTGTGACAAAATCATCGATGTTGTTGGTCAGATGCTCAGCTTGTGCAAGTCAGTGTAGCTTCATGGCATCTGGCCCCGAAAGCCCTGTTGCAGATTACTAAGCAGTGGGTAGCAGATTGAACTCTGCACATAGCATCAGTTCATCTATTGGAGAAGGTGAAGGTAGTAACAGCGAAGATCAAATATTTGTAACTATTACCTGATGCTGAATGTTATTTGGAATTTAAGAATAAAATTTGGGAGATGCTTAAGGTGTCAGCTAATCACTGCGGAGATCAGGAAAGGTGTGATCACCGTGTGCAGGATGTACCTCATGGAGAGAATACTGTAAGGTGCTGAGCACATCCTGGGAGGTACAGAGGACCCTTAGTTCCTACTGAAGGGAACAGGAGCTATCTGCGCTCAGCATCTCATTACATTGCAGGATCAGGCCCTTTAGTTTGAACTTTCTCCCTAAGTTCTACAACTCATGAGAAGAGTTTCTGGATTTCGACATACAGCTGCTGAGTAAAGGGCGGAGATGCAGTCTAGTGGCCTGGGCACCCCAGTGGGAACCAAGGAGTTCTAAGACTGCCTCTTACACTAACTGCCTCTCGGGCCTCGGCTGCTTTTCAAATCTCTGAAGTTGGGATGGGAGAGTAAAAACTACTTACTTCTTGAGCTGAACAAATGCCAAAAAAAAAATATATTCCCAAGCATTCATTCAGATAAAAGAGGTGAATTCCTTTAGGAGGAGCCCATAGCCCTTTGAGTCGCATGTTTGCAAATGTCTGAGTGAAATATTGATTGCCAGATTGTTCAGGGAAAGGGGAAGTGTTATGAATGCTCATGTGAATGTATGTGCCCATAGATACCCTGGGCAAATATATAGGCACACTGGAAGTATTCACAAGGCCATCTTGAAAGCTATTTATAGGTGGGGGACTTATCCAGTCAGGAAACAGAAGCAATACCATGTGACTTAGATGACCAGCCCCATTGCAGGAGTTAGGCATAAACAAATACTCAAAGCAATAACTGTAAATAGTTCATAGGCTGAAGTAAGTTCACATGAGCCATTCATCAAATAATATTCAAAGAAGAAACAGATTAGTGAAAATTGAAGTCTATTTGCAGATAATCCACAAACAGGAGAAGGGACTAATAACAAATGCATGATTTGCTAGGAATAACTCGGCCAGCTCAGTCCCTTTCACAGGGGTGTTGAGAGGAATAAGTAGCTAGTTTGTAAAGCACAGTGAAGAAGAAAAGTCCAATGTAAATGCTAAGGATTCTTATTTATTTAAAAGTGGATTTACTAAAGTAATGATTGACAGGAAAAATGGTTAGACTAGAAGAACTTCGCAATATGTAGTTTAGCAGAGCTGGTGAGCAGCTATTTATCATATGGTCAACCTATTTAGAATCACAAGAGAACAAACAGTTTAATGCTCCCAAATCAGTGAGCTTTTCAACTTGGCTTTATTTTTTTTTTTTAAAGCTAAACCTGAATTTTTCAGCAGACAGACGTTAAAACACCCAATGCTATACAAACAATATATAATGTCATATATAACAATTGTTGAAAGTAATGCAGCATGAGCTGTGCCTTCATTATAAAGGATTAATCGCATATCATTTGGAATTGTGCTAAGAATTACTGTATGTAAACAAGGAAGACAATACAGTTCTGCAGAAGCTGGAAGCTACAGGGGTAGGACACAGTGGCTTACTTTTATGTATGATGGTAATACTTTACATTCTAAACTTAATGTTGTTTCCATCCAACTTGTAATGTACAAGTGACTTGAAATTTCTGCCTGTGACAAGATCAAGTGTAATTAGCATTCCTCAAGGCCATATACCTCTTATCTTTTTGATCAACATCTGGTCTAGCATTCGTTATTCTGTGTAAGTTATAGTAATTACATGTTTAGTAGTATCCTTCCGCTGCCTTTCTAGCTTTGTGTTTTTATGACCACGTTTCATCTCTATCAGATTATTTTTAAAAAAGACCATCACCTTAGATCCTTGCTGTCCAAAAAATTAAAATAAAGCAATCTTTATTCCTTTGCCCATTAAGGGCCTTATTCTGCTCTCTCTTAAACTGGTTTTCTGCCGGTGTAATTTCATCAGCTTCAGTGAAGTTACTTCTGATCTGTACCAGTGTAAGTAAGAACAGAATCTGTCCTATGTACTGTACAGGAATTACTGAGATAAAATAAGGAATTATCACATGCAATACGCAAAAGCATTAATGAAATTGTAAATATTGACGTGAAACATACAATCCCACCCAGAGCAAATCTCATCCCTTGATAAAATTTAATTTAAAATATTTTACCAGGAGAAAAATCTCCTTGTGATGAAAATGTCCCTTTTGAAGGATATTCTGGGCAGTTATAGGCAGAGGCCATGATACACATCCACCTTCCATTATGGAGGGAGACAGAATAAAACGTATTAAGAAACTAATTGAAAGCTCCATAAGGAATAGGTCTGCGTAAGGGACAATGTCCCTGGAGCTCCCATCTCCGCACCCCTGTGGCTGTGCCACTTGTGTGTTGTAATGATCTTCCCAGAGACAGCATTAATAGCCCGTGTTTCTGAAAGTCTCCTTGGTACTCCACACTGCCAAGAATGCACCTGGGGCAGTCCTGTTCCTCTCTGAACACTGCGCTACAGGAGTGTCAGCCCTACGCTTATGGAATTACGGGAACAGCACTTTGTGCTGTCAGCAGAGAGAACCATCCCAGTTACAGAGCTGAAATCCTCAGAGCAGATTCCAGGGGCTGCCGTAACCCTCCCATACACACCCGACGGCGAGCTGTGCTTTACTGCACGGGTGTGTCCCCTCCACACATCGCAGGTACAGCATGAAGGCATCATTCAGCCACAAGATACATCTTGGAAACAATGTAACCTGAAAAATTAATGGCTTCATTTTTGAATGAGAAAAGTGAGGTCAGACTGGCTGTGCTAAAAGCTAACCCTCTGGGCCTTCATTCCTTAACGGAGCTGCAGACTGTCACGGGGTCCACTCACTGCAGGTGGCGCCTCCTCCTGGCAGCTCTGGGGAATCTTTCCAGGCCCAAGGTCCCCTTTTGCTGCTCGCTGCCTGCCCTGCTGCCTCTCTCTCTCTGCAGCCACTCTTGCTCTGGGCCCTGCAGCCTCCTTTTCATGACTGGGCGCTCTGACCAGGTCACTCTCTGTTTCTCCTTTCCATGGTACCAAAGTCTCTCCTGCCAAATAGGCTCAGGCAGTCTTCCCGTTCACTGCCCAGCCGGTGCCACTTCCTCAGTGGCTGGAGGGGAACCTGGGCCCGACCCCTATTCTGGGTTCCATCTCAGGGGCCTTTTCTTCAGCAGCCAAGGACTGCTCCCTCCTAGACCTTACTATCCTTCCCTAAGCTTCTTCCATACCTTCTGGCTCTCCCCACTCCCTTGGGTTTGCCAGCCTCACAACTCCCTCCTCCCAGGGAGTGACTGCAACCTCCTCTCTGCAGCCCCGCTCTGCCATCAGCTCTCTGGCTTTATAGGAGCCCCACCTGTTCTTGCACAGGTGAGCTTCCCCTAATTAGGGTCTTCCTCTCAGACGTAATTCTCCCAGCTTGCTGCCTAATAGGTTAATTGGCCCATCTTGCTTCCATTAACCCCTTTAGGGCAAGTGTGGGATGGACACCCCAGCACACAGACAAGAAAGAATCAACCAAGCATCAACTGGAAGATCACATGAAGTATCATTAAAGAATATGGCTCATGTGGACAAGAGCCGGTGACCCACGCTGTCCTTGGTGTCCCAGCCTCGGGATTTGCAGTGGAACCCCTGTCTCCTCCATAGGCTAGAACACAATATTAACCCCTACATTTGCCTGATAGAGATGGGCCCAGCTGGGAAGCTCTGGTCCAAATACAAACGTCTCCAAAGTTTGGATAATTGATTTTTTATTAGTGTTGGTGGGCCCCAAGGGCAGAAGGCTTCAGGCACACACAGAGGTTGTTCTGTTTGCAGGAGGCATCGTGGAGGATAGCAATACACAGGACAAGGAGCTAGGTGGTTTAGTGGGGCTGGTGTTAGCAACAGAGAGAAGAGAAGAGACACCATAAGAAATGAATTTCAGCCCCATGAGCCTGGTTTTCAAAGCTCCAGCTGAAATCAATGGGGGCTGTAGATGCTCAGCATCTGGAAAATCACAGACCCATCATCTTTTCCATGGAAACCACTGAGTTACCACCACTAATTAAGGCCACAACCGTACAATTGGATCTGTACAGCTAGACCCTTGTACAAAGCCCATTCAAGACACTGAGGCCTTGCATGTGCATAAGGGCCTGTCTTTGTGAATCCGGTTGCAGGATCAGGGCCTAATTTGGGGGGGGTAAATCCTGCTCTTCGGTGGTGAGCAGCTCCTGTGGGACCCTGCCAGACCCAGCCTGGGCGTGTGAGGTTGGAGCATGTTGGGTTCACTGTGGGATGAAGTAGCAGGGTCAAAAAAGGAGTGTGAAGAAGTGGCCTACACCAGAGCGCCTTTGCATGGCCTGGGGTCATGCGTCAGGTAGCCTGCCTTAGTTTCCCCCTCAAGGGGCTCCTTAAGGAAACTCCACACACCCTTTTTGTCCAGTCACAACACCCCTTCTTGGAGTCCGGATCAGATTAAAATAAACTCAAGGATGAAACTAAGTCCAAACCAAAGTCCATCCATTTAACCCTCATCAGGTCACTACCAGTCATTTCCTGCCGGTAGTCTCAGTCCCCCATCCCAGGGATCTCCTCTGTGCACTCCTAGCAGTCTCTAATCACCCTCCTTCCAGGCCTTCCTGCCTGGGGCTTGCCTTCCCGCTTTGGCAGGCCACTCCCAGGCCCTACCTGGCTGGAGTCGCAGTGCCAAGTCCCCGGCTTTCTGCTGGAGCCAGCCCACTCCTAGCAGTCCCTGCTCTCCCGCTGCAGTAGCAACTATCCCTTCACTGCGCTCACCTTCTGCGCTTTATAGGGAAATCACCTGATTCATACCCAGATGTGCCTCTTCAGGGTTGGCCCCAGGCCTCCAGCCCTTAAGAGGCAGCCACCCTGTAATAAGGAGCCATAAGTGTCCAGAAATTCCCTTTTTCAGTATCTTTGTAACAACAGCAGACAAACAGCATAGAAATAGCTCTGAAAGCCACCGGAGCAAAAGTGAATTGAGTTGTGTCTGTGTATGCCTGGAAGATTTCCACAGTGTGGAACTAGCCCTCTGGGGGAAGGAGAAGCTAATTGCTCATAGTCAGGCCTCTTGTAGCACGTGAAGCCTGGTGAACTGATGATCATACTTACAAAACGTCTCCTGGAATAAATGGAGAGTTTAACAACAAGGCTTTATTGTGCCACATTTTAATCTTCCCTCGTTTTTTTCCTGCTTGTGGCATGCAAAAGTAATGAAAATGTCAGATCAAAAGCATAATAAACAAAGCTGAAAACGAATGGGTTATTATGTAAGCATCCTACACAACAATCCACTTCAGACAAGCCAGACAGAGAGCAAGGCTACTCCACAGCAATTAATTTAGCTCAGAACCCGCAGAGTGCTGTTACAACATGAAGATACATTCAAATCACATTTCTAGCAGCACTACCCTCCCGCAGCCCAGTGATCATCCACGACTAAGAAACCTACAAACTCCTTCTCCAAAACTCCCCGTTCCTAGGAATGAAACAGATACACAGAGCAAATTCAGAGAGGCTGAAGTCAGGAGAATGGGAGCATTGCCTAATTGTAGTTACTATTGATATCGTTCAGTATCACAGATTTGAGACTCAAACACAGAGCCCCATAGCGATCAGCAGTGGGAGAGTTTATTAAACAAATGAAAGCATTAGGATTTCATTTCCTGCCAAAGGAAAGATGCCAATAGCACCTCCTCGTTGTGCTGTCCGTGCAATTGTTTGGCTCAGTGAGTAACTCTGAGTTTCCCAGCTTTGAGTTCCTGCAGTGAACTTGGACCCCTACAGCTTCCTGTTCCTCTGCTTCCCTAAAGATGTTCTGATGCGTGAGCATAAGAAGCCAGAGACTCGCACTTTGGTTAAGGGTGGTTAAAAACCATGGGTGCTTATACCGTGTAAATGGGCAGCAGCAACTATCTTGAATTTAGAGGGACACCCTAATAAAAATACTGCAGCGTTCTACAAAAACTACTCAAAATGCTGGAGTAGCACTGTGATAAGATGTAGTACGTTGGTCTGTTACAGAAGAGTAACAGAACTTTTTAAATAAGGGCAGAGGCAAAGAGTGATTTTAACACAGGAGAGAAAAAGAAGCTTGCAACTTACTCGCACACATGACCTTACTGTTCTCTCTTGGTGTTTTCTGTGTCTGCTTGTCTTCAGAAGCCTCTGTCTGTCTCTGTCTAAATCCTTACTATTATTGAGCACCTCAGCATCAAACAGCCTTGCCCTTTGTTTCTAACTGGAGGCGGTTAAACTTTGCAGTGCATGCATGAGTTTTGCTTTCTGAATCTCAAATCTTGACTAGTGTGTTCAGTCCATGCTGGTTTGTTGTTCTGTGTCTGGGAGCTTATAGTTCTCAGCATGGATAAAGAGGCAAAAGCAACATCTTTACAAAGCATCTATTTCTGCATGACAAATTCTGCAAACCCATCCCACTGTAATTGTCTTCACCGTGAGCCAATGCATCATACAAATGACACTGACTTTCTCTCCCCCTCCCAGAGAGGTGTATTTCGGCTTGCAAATGAAGACTATTTCATTGAACCTCAGGCTACAAATAAGCACGAGGACGGGACAGCCCGTCCCCATAGGATCTATAAACGTCATGCTCCAAAATATGAGGAAGAAGAGTCGATAGTGGAATCCAGCAGAAAGCGAGACAGGAAACAGCCCGATACCTTGGGAACATGTGGAGTCCAAGGTATTTTATCTCCTTTATTGCAGTTTCATAGTGAGTCAAAAGCAGCTAGAGGATAACGGATTTTAATAATAGGACAATGAAAGATAAACAGTTGGGGCCCCATCCTGCTAGGTGCTGAGTGCCTTTGATATCAAAGCTCAGCATCTACCTCCTGTGCTAAAGCATTCAGCATCCTCACACACAACTCTGCCTGCAAGAGGGATAGAAATTGAACATTAATTTGATGCTAAATCATACTGAAGTTTGGGGTTTTATTCCTGGAATGTATTGTACTGCAGGTCAAGTGTACCAACTAGCAATAGGCTGGCTAAAAAGAAATCTCTTAGGTCATCCAGAATATTTCCAGCAAAGACATACCCCAACTGCAAGTGCATTTATGCCCCAAAAGGGACAGAGCCAGAGCCTTCACGAAGTCTACTAATGCAAGACAAGTTTTGAAGCGGAAGATGCTCAGGTACTACAATGAGGGTAGCACAATGAAACTCTAGGATAAATAGATGTATCAATAGCTTGACAGCTATTCTCAAAGAGAGTGCCAAGTTTCCAGAATTGTAGACAAACATTATTTTCGCAGACGTTTGTATTATGGAAGGGCTGGCCGCTTTTCAAATTGCCGGTCATTAGTGAGTGACAGCTGCTAAGGAATTTGCTTGTACGGCACCAGGCAATCATTTTGTGGCATTCATAACTTGAGTCCCACAAGTAACAAGGGTTACGCTGGAGGGCAGCATTTTTATTGTCACATGGCAAGAGTTCTGCATTTGCTACGTCTTCTCACATGCATGTGCTCAGTCACTGCAGCCCTAAACCACAAGCCACTGATTGCCATGTTTTCCTTCCACTCCGACGTCAACTTTCTGCTTTGTGGTGACTGTTTGTTTTCTTGCAAATATCAGTTTTTTGTGACTTAGCAGCTGGTTGGACTTTCAGAGTGAAATAGTGGCTCCACTGAAGTCAAATTCTTCCAGAGCAGTGGGCTTCCTACATTCTTTTGGAATTTAGGTGGGGATTATTTGATCTAGAATAACTGATCCAAAAGAGGAGAGACGTGAAGACTGAAATCAGCAGGATTCCTTTCCAAGAAAAGAGCATGCCTGGAAAGACCAGTGGCCCCCTCCATAAATTTCAGCTTTTAAGGCCATCAGGGACCATTATGGTCACCTGGTCTGACTTCCTGAATAGCACAGGCCACCCAATTCCACTCAGCTATTCCAATATCAAGCCCACACCTTGTGGTTGAGCTAGAAAATATCTTTTAGAAAGACATCCAATCTAGATTTAAAGACTTTAAGTGATGGCGAATCCACCACATCTCTTGGTAAACTGTCCCAACAGTCCATTATCCTCACTGTTAAAATTTTGCTCCTTAACTGTAGCCTGAATTTATCTAGCTTCACCTCCAGCCACTGGAGCTTGTTATGCCTTTGTCTGCTTGATTAAACAGCCCTCTACTGTCAGGCATTCTCCCCACATAAGTACTAACACACCATGTTCACTACAGCATCACCCAAGAGTTTCCAAATTACATTTTGTACCTCAAACATTGACTGTACTATTGGACAGGAACTAGAGCAGATTTGATTTTGCAGGCTTGGGAGTGAACCTGTGCCAACCTCAGAGAAGGATACCTGTGTCTAGTCCCTTATGAAATTCTGAGGCTTTTCACAAAGATGTTACCACTCTCTTCAGAGGCAAAGGATAGCCCAATGATAAGAGCAGTGGCCTGGGGACTGAGAGACCCATATTCAATTCCCTGCTCTGCCACAGATATCTTGAATGGCCTTGGGGAAGTCATTTATTTCTCTGTATCTCAGTTTCCCAACTATGAAATAGTATTTTCCTACCTAACTGGGGTGTTCTGAGGATAAATACATTAAAGATTGTGAAATGCTCAGTTGCTGTGATAATGGGGAGCTGTGTAAGTATTTTAGACAGACTTCTCAATTGCCAGGGCAGGAAGCAAACGGTACATTATCTACCTTGTGTGCCAAGGCAGAAAGGTTTAAATGCACAGTTCCTTGGTTACGAGCTCCTTTGGAAAATTTGTAGATTGAATCCACTGCAGAACAGGTGAGACCCTCCACAGCGGGTCCAAGAGCCCAAATCTTCTCAGCACTTGCTGCCACAGAAAGTGTCATCAGCACAATCACGCGTCCTTCCGACAATGAAGGAGACAGAAAAGGGTTGGTTAAGAATATTACCTAATATTCTTCACATCCTCACCGTGGCTTCTCTGCGGCTGTGGAGCATAGTAGAATTCCTTCCCAGGTGAAGTAGGGTGGATGGTACAGAGCGCCACTGGACAGGAGCTGCATTTTGTTCCCTGAGCAAGGTACACTAGATAGCGGAGGAGCCGTAAATCTGTGTGATGTGTAACTCTAAGACACTATGAACATACTTTGAAGATATTGTGGGCTTGATGCAGGAATCACTGGGTGAAATTCTATCGCCTGTACCATGTGGAGGATGAGACTAGATAATTCATAGATTTAAAGGTCAAAAGAGTCTACTATGATCATCTAGTCCAGAGGTCCCCAATCTGTGAGGCCTGCCCCCCCTCAGGGGGGCATGGAGGAATGTTCGGGGGGGGCATGGCTAGGGCCTGGGCCAGCCCCCACGGGGGAGGGGTGGGGAGCGAGTGCCACCCGGCTCCACTCCTGGCCCCAGCCCCAGCCGCTGGCCCCTCTCTCAAGGCTCTGCTCCTGGCCGTGGCTGCCAGCCCCATGCTTGGGACCCCAACTGCTGGCCAAGGCCCCTGGACGAAGCTCTGCTCCTGCCCCCAGCTCTGTCCCCAGCCTCAGCCCCTTTCCCCCTGTCTGCGTCCCCCACATCCGAGAGCCGTGGCCCTACTCCTGGCCCCGGCTCTGGGGAGGCGGGGGCGTGAAGTAAAAAGTTTGGGGACCACTACTCTAGTTTGACCTGCATAACATAGGCCAGAAGACCTCACCCTGTGACTCCTGCTTCCAGGAATCCTTTCCCTCTGGTTGATCTAGAGCACATCTGTTAGAACTCTGGGCAGTCTGGACGCTTGTATCTTGCCCCAGCAGAAGTTGGCCCAATAATATTACCTCCCCCACCTTGTCTGTCTCATATCCTGGGGCCAACACAGCTACAACACCACCACAAACAACCTTTCAGAAACTCATTCAAGTCTTGATTTAAAGTCTTCAGATGATGGACAATCCACCCCATACCGAGGGAAAGGTGTTCCAGTGGTTAGTTACCCTCACTCTTAAAAAGTTGCACCTAGGACTGAATTGGCCTAGCTTCAGCGCCCTGCCATTGAAACTGGTTTACCCTTGTCTGATAGACTGAAGAGGTCTCTATGTCAGAAGTCTTTCCCCATGTAGGTATTTGTATACTGTGCTCAAGTCATCTCTTAGCCTTCTCTTTGTTAAGATAAATAAATTGAGCATCTTTAGTCTGCCATTACAAGCAAATGATCCCTTTTGGCCTTAAAAATCTATTAATTTATGATAATGAATGAGTGACTCCCCTGGGGCCTCGTTTGGCCAGATGATGATGCATGTAAATTTCCACTAGAGTATAGACTAGTAATTTAGTCCCAATCACACTATGGAAAAGAACATGTAGAAAATCTGTAGGATTTCCATTATTCTGGTCCTACCACTTTGGATTATTAAAGGGGCTGATTTCATTTATAAAACAATACCCAGCAAGGAATGGTACATTCACCACATATACTGTTTTCTTCCAATGCGTCCTGCAGCATTCAGTGAACATACACGTACAGCAGCGTGAGTATTTAAGATGGGGTTTGCAGTTATAATTATATACACACTTCCTTTGGTGTCCAGAACTCCATGTTTTCCCAGTTGCACCACATCATAAGACCCACATAAGTCAAAGCTTTACAGCAAAGACTGCAACAAAAATGAGTTCTAAGTAAGTTATTTTCATTAAACTTTCACGATGATATCTTAGCACTGGAGACTTCTCAAATTATCTGGATATTTGGGATTCTTTAGGACTAGAGGGCAAACTTTCTCTCATTATTTAAAGCACAATGCAGACCGTAAATATGTACAAGTTTATTGTTAATGAAGTAATCCTGACCCATTCCAGCCTGAACATAAAAGCAATTCCAGCTCTTTATGATGTGGTTAGTAAAGCTCTTATTTAGCCTGTGATTGACCCTGACACGGGGCAGCATCACAGAAGAACTCTCCACATAAGACTGCCCAGTTGCTCTATGTAATTAGACCCATTCAAGCTTCCCTTCAGCATCATGCCATCTTTTCCCCTGTTTTTTTGCATGAACGCTCTTGCTGTCTCTCCCCAGGGTGGAACGCCTGGTGGCAGGCCCAGGGGATTCTTAGGGGAATTCCATCTCCTGTGCAGCCCCGCAAAGCCTGAGGTTAGGTCCTTGGTGGCTTTTCTAGCTTGGTCAGGACCCTTGGAGACCTTTAGGATTTGGTGTGAGCCATCAGTCCAGTTTATGGGGCAGTGAATTCATTGTATTAGGGAGCTGTGGTCCCCTGGCAGAACCTCCTGTGCTGCATGGGTGAAAACGGCCCAGATTGTTCAGCCACTGGTATTATTTATCTATCATGTATGTGCCCAGACACTCCTTGCGGGTTGCATAATAAATTGGTATATAAATAAAAATATTAATAACTGTGCAATGTAGGTTTCCCGTTGCTGTTTGAGTTCCTCCATGACCCGCGTGCAATATTCCAGGGCAGAGTTCCAGTAAAAGAACTTGAGCCAAACCCACATTTGGATTTCTCTCCAATACGCTAATGCCACCAAGCAACGGAAAGAGTTCAGAGGCCTTTCTTCTAAGTGGTCTTTTGAACATGTGGCTCGACAGAGTAGGTAAGAGTGAGTTAATGGTCTGTCAGTCAATGGTCTGTGTCTTGAGAGCTCTAGTGGCTTGAATGGAATTAATTCCTTTTTAAAAAAAAATCCTCTTATATTCCACCAAGCTTTCAGCTGTTATCGAAAGCCCATTCCCTTCTCCATTCTTCAGAATCTCCGCAAAGCCTGGAGACGTCTGAGAAACGGAGAGAGAGATGGGAACAGAAGCAGCAGAGGAAGCGAAGAATAAAGCAGCGCTCCATCAGCAAGGAGAAGTGGGTGGAGACCTTGGTGGTAGCGGACACCAAGATGGTGGAGTATCACGGAAGTGAAAATATAGAAAAGTACGTGCTGACCGTAATGAACATGGTGAGTGCTGGGTTCCATGACCGTGAAATCCACTGGTGTCCTTGGAGGCCTAAATATAACCCATACAGGTCAGTGGCATATATACAGGTCATTTGCATTTCCAGGGTTCAGCCCTTTCCAGTCATGCCACTTGCTTGTGCAGGGGAGGAAGGCTGTGGCTAACGCTCCCTTACTCCCCCATGCACACATGTAAGGCAACTGACAGTTCTCTGCTTGATAAATACATGGAAAGTCATAGCCTGCCCTCATTTGGGGCCTGATCCTAAGCAACTGGAGTCAATGCAAAGATTCCCATTGACTTTGGATCAAGTCCTTCGTGCCCACGACTCCTGATGTTTCCAGTGTTAGTGCCACATGTCACACAAGAGCTGCAGAGAAGATGCAGTCGTGTTTAGCAACCTCATCTAGAAACAGCTTCCTGCAGCCCACAAATAATGCTCTGAGCTGGGGCCAGCTGACCCAGGACCGAGTGGAATACTAGCTTGGCCAGCATTGGATATGTGAATGGCTTTCCTAGGAATGTGTCACTGTGCACAGTGAAAGGGAAAGAGGCGAGTAAAGCAGCCAGTAATAGGTGATGAAAAACCCTGGCACAGAACTAGGAGAGTGTATGTTATGTGCCGTAAAGGCTGTAATAAAAGTCAAATGCAGGCTTGAAAAGTTAATTACAGTAATTGCACTCATATGCTTCAACAGCGAACATTGATGCTTAATCTTTCGGAGCTCAGAGACTCATTTAATTGGAAGGTAGGTGGCATCTTGGGTTAATGAGCTAGCCCTTCATCTCCAGAGACCCACATTCAGTTTTGTCTGAGGTCACAAGTGAAATGAACTTAGTGATCTCAGTCTAGTCACCTGGTGGTATTTGCTCATATCATAAAACCACCAGGCAGTTTAGCATAATTTGGCACAATTAGCCTGCTCCTCTTTTGGGACTGAAGTAACACAGGTTTGGATGTGGCTAGTGGTTGCAGCAGAAGATGGTGGGGCATCACTACTGATGGAGTAAATGGTGTTGCACCAAGTTGGAGCAGTTCCCCTTGAGAAACCATATACGGTCATTACACAGCGTAAGCACACTCCCACACGCGTTTTTGGTTGAAATTCACAGCTCTAATGATTTCTAGTAGCTATTTGGGCATGTCATTAATGTTTAGGTCCAGCTCTGGGTCTGAACTTCCCTGGAGTTGGACCCATTCCTGATTCTAAGGAACTTCTGATTTGGGGCTACACTATCCAGCAGTGTCTTTTAGGACCATGCTTCTCTAGCCCATGTGTTTGCCATGAGTATTGCAAGCAGAGTGATTGCTTTCTCCTGCCCATTATTTCATTGGCTGTTTATATTTCTGCAGGTGGCAGGTATATTCCATGATGCCAGCATTGGAAACCCTATCAACATTGCAATAGTTCGTCTTATCCTGTTAGAAGATGATGAGGTAAAAAGAAAACAACGTGACTAATATTTTTGGTCCATTTCCATCTTGGCAGCTCATTATGCTTCTGTATGGTCAGTTGAGAACTGGCCATGAAAGCCCATAAACTCTCACTTTCATCTCACGTGCATGTCCAGAAAGATCTTGCACAGAATAAACACAGACACTAGAGACTCGATGCAGTGACTGCTGCATGGGTGGGATTCTCTTGGAAGCCAGCGGGAGTTCCACGGGCAGAGACGCTGTAGAAGCTGGCCCTTATATTGAGAAGTAGCCACGTATTCAGTAGTTCATAAAGGATTCCCAACAAAATACAGGCATCATCCTCCCCATCCAGCAACCTACGGGAACTAGCCCTACTGCCTACTGGACAGGCTGTTTTGCTCTTGGCAGCATTTCCATTAAAATTAGGGGCGGGCTGGCTCCACTCTGGCAGAGAGATGACTGTGAGTTAGGGTGTTTCCTAGTAGATGCTGTAGTCTTCTCTCTAGTTTCCAGAATTGGCTTAGTCCCCTAGGAGCATCCCAGCTAGCAGCACTGTATGATTGATGTGAAATGCTGGTTGTTTGTGCTTCCCAGCTGCAGTTATCATTCTCAGCTAAGCCTGAAGCTGCTCAGCTGTTTGATCTGTTTCCCCCAGCTGCGTCCTTGTAAAAGATTCGGCAGCCTAATGGGAATATTTTCCTGCAGGTTTTTTTTTACTCCCTTCACTAGACTGTCTGACGTTTCCACTTGATCATAGTCAAATGACAGTAAAAAAGGGGTGGATTCTGAGCTCAGCTATGTGGTGTAAATCTAGAGTAATTCCATCTCAGTCAGTGTAGTTACTTCCAATCTGAATTTAGTGTAACTGAGATCAGAATCTGCCCCCAGTGTCTCTAAGTGACAAAAAGGACAACACCGTGACAGCAGACTTTTACTTTCTTATGTTGGCAGGAGGATTTGAAAATCACCCACCATGCAGACAACACCTTGAAAAGTTTTTGCAAATGGCAGAAAAGCATCAATGTGAAAGGAGATGCCCACCCATTGCATCATGATGTAGCTGTCTTGCTCACCAGGTATCCTGCTTTGTGCTTTCTGCTTGTGCTAGCTCTCTGGTTTCAGCAATTTACCAAGTAGTTAGAAATACCTAAAAAGCTGGGAGATAGAGAGAGACACTAAGCTGGAGAGAGACACTAGGATCTAATGTGTGAGAGAGAAAGAGGAGGCTATTTAAATTCCATTTTCCTTATGTGGGCCCTTTTTTGACACTTACACATGTAACTAGAGATGCAACCTGCTGTTTTGAGATTAGCCTATTCCCAAGATTGGCACTAGCCTCAGAGTTCGGATCCAAATCTGGAATATGGATTCAAATTTACCAGCATCTGGGGCTGTTAAAATGCAAGGTTTTGGTTTGACCCCATCTCCAGTTTCCTGACCCCCATGGGGGATGTTCACTTGTATAAACTTGCCATTTTGTCTTATGGATTCGTAAAAGAGCATCAGGGAGGGTGCCTGATTCCCAATGAAATCCTGTGGGATTTGGGCACTTGGATTCTTTAGGCTTCTTTGAGGATCCCAGCCCAAGTGTGTTTTCCTTATGAGTGAGGGGTACAGTCTGCTGGCTTTAAGCCACTGTAGTCTGGTCTTTGGTGATCTCAAGTCGTTTCACTAACTCCCAATACATTCAGAAGCGTGGCATCTCCCATAACACCCTCATTTTCTCCAGGAGATTTACTTTGCAATAGAAATAAGACACTGTTGGGCAGTACATGCCTGTGGGGTTATTGTTACTGTTCTTCTTGGGTGGCTGTAGTCACTTTGCCATAGCTACCTGGGGCTGAGGTAATCCCCCAAGAAATGCACCGGCCTGTTGTGTCCCATTGCTTAATTATTCCCAGCCCCAGCTGTACTTTTAAAGTGGAATTAATGGAACCAAGCTGCTTTTGATTTTAAATTAACCAGGCTCCTTAGTAAGATGGGCTCCTGGGAGAGCAAATGGAAAAAGAGGGCCGTAAATCTGTTACATTCAGATGCATCCACTCTTTGTTTCTGTTTAAACAGTTATATGTTGTCACCTTTTATATACACACTATGTATGTTACAGCTGGGTTAGCTAGATACTATGTCATGTCACAGGATGGAACCCCAGCACCCAATCAGCCAGAGACTGCAGATATAATCGCTCTGTGCAAATTGTATCCATCAGGTACACAGCACAGAGAGCCTACTGTATTGAAGTGAGACCAGAGTCCCTTCTACTTAGGGAGATGTTTACCATCCCCTACTCAATACAAACCTTGCAACATTTGGAGTTCCCCTTTCAATCTAATTGCTGACCCCACTCCAGAGTTTTCAGACAATAGTTTTGCTCAGTTTTATTTTGACACTTTGGAAGATGCTACGATTTAAACAACCGGTTTGTCCTGTGTGTGTGTTTTGTTTTTCCCCCTGCATGTAAAAGGAAAGACATCTGTGCTGCAATGAACAGGCCTTGTGAGACTCTGGGTCTCTCTCACGTGTCAGGAATGTGTCAGCCTCACAGAAGCTGTAATATAAATGAGGATACAGGACTTCCCCTGGCTTTCACCGTGGCACATGAACTCGGACACAGGTACTTAGGGATTTGTTTAATCTCTTTCATGACCCCTTTCCTGGAAAGACAAACTATTCAGCTCTTACTTTAAAAAGTGCAGGTGGTACACAAAGTGGGAAAATATCCATCTGTAATCATAGAATAACAGGGTTGGAAGGGACCTCAGGAGGTCATCTAGTCCAACCCCCTGCTCAGCCTTGCCTTACTCAGGCAAAACTCCCTCTGAAGTCAGTGGAAGTTCTGAGTTTACCCTGAGGATTTTGCTCAGGGAGTTTCATTTTTAGAACTTTATTATTTTCTGAGTTTAAACTGTCTCTGCACACTCCCAGGAGTCCCAGTGCAGTTACATTCATATGTCAAATCCAGTCTGACTGAACTCTGACTTCAAGGCAAGCTGAATGGTGTTCTGTAAATGCGCTGGCCCAAAATCAAACCAGAATTCGTGAAATGTTTTGAACAAGACTTTTTAATTAGGAATTCTTCAAATTTAGTTTATTTATAGAATTGGTGACAAATGTTTGGTTTGTTCTCCCAACCTGTTTAATGCAATTAACTTTTGGAAAGGTCTTTTAAATATCAGTTTAATACAGCTCCAGGAAACCATTATATATTTTAAATGTTAATTTCGTCTCATATTGTGTATATCACATTTCTGTGGGTAAGTATAGATTATCTGAAGTTTAATTTAATCAGTTTTGTTCAATAGTCTCATCTTTTCCTTGTTTGAGTTTGAAATAAGAAAGACTACTTCAAAATTCTTTTATATTTACATAAAAATATATACCTTAAGGAAAGTACCATGTATTGATATATTCACTGACTTGCACTAAACTTTGAATTCATTGATCCATTAATTAAATGTTTGCTTTACATTTTCCCCTTCTACGTCCCCCATTGGGTTTGATATCAGCTATACCACATAGATCCTCTTCTTTGCAGGCAGTATTTCTTCCACATTATTTCAATTACATTTTTAGCAAATGCCTCAGAAATATACAGAAGTGAATAATATGTCAAAATGGCAACTTACAGACAGCCTAGACAGCTGTAGTAAACCACAGCCTTTAAATTAAGTAACACCATTTACTGCGTGCTTTGTTGTCCCTGTCAGCACCTGGATTCATTGTCTTTTATATCTGTTGCCCCCGGGAGCTTTCCAGATTAGATGTAGTTACTGCTGACAGTGTGTAATAAATACATTTCTAAGTCCATGCATTTCAATGAGTGGGAAAGCAACAATATAGGAATTATTAAGCTTGGTGGCTGTGCATTTGCAAAAGCACAAAATGAACCATTTGTGGGAACAAGGAGCTAGGCAGTGACTCCCCAAGGTTCAGACTGTGAACAGCACGTTCCTGTACGCCAGTGTATGCAGTGATTATATGAGACAAATATTTGTTCGTCGAGAACAAATTGGAAACAAGCTAATTTTCATCATCCTCTTCAGGCAGTTGGGCTTAGTCAATCATTCTTGCACTGAGTTCTCTGGCCGCATTCTGATCTCACTTGCCCTGGATTTAGGCCAATGACTTCAGCAGAAATACTCTGGACTTACACCAGTGTGAGAGGAGCAGCAGGCCTCTGGGTTGGAAGGACATAGAGTAACTATGGAGAGGAGATTATGAGGCTGTATCCCTTTCATTTTTGTTTGTGGGCAAAATTTTCAAAACCACCTAAGTGACTTACAGTGGGGCTTGGTGCTTTGGAAAATTGTACGCTGTACATTTTGGGTTTTACATACATAAGACAATAACTCACAGGGCCAATTTTAAGTGTGAGCCACCCCTTGGGACTCCACACTGTGGGAGCCTTGCAGTCTTGCCAGTGTTGACTCACCGCCCCACTGCAAAAAAAGAGCTGCAAGTATCTGCCTGAATTTTATCCGACTTTGCTCAGTCTGCACTCAGTGCCCTTTGTGCATTCACTTCTCAGGATCATTTGTGCAAGCGCGTTTTTCTGGCAGCAATATTCATGGAAAGTGCACTGCAAAGTTGAATGCACGAGTAGTTGTGGAAACCAAATGTTAAATTCATACTTGTGGCTATAGCATGCTTGCCCAATCAAGAAACAATAGCATGTGACTTATCTGACCAATCATAACTAACCAAATATAGCTCTAAATCAGCAAGAATCAAATACTTTCTGTGGGGTTAGAACAATAATCACATGAAAGTGCATCAAATTTCAAACAAGTAAATCTGAGGAAATTGCCAACTGCTCTCAGGTATTGTGCGATCAGAAAAAGAGGCTCATTGGATGCTACATCATCTGTTGTGTATTATCCACTCAGCTCTGCTTATTGTATGTGCTGTCCTGGTCTCCACCCTGCCCTCTCTCGACAGGCAGCAAACCCACCCCATGTCCACATCTCCACTTCCAGCCCTGAAACTCAAAATTGCCGAGGGAGGTTGTGGAATCTCCACCACTGGAGGTTTTTAAGAGCAGGTTGGACAAACCCCTGTCAGGGATGGTCTAGAGAATACTTAGTCCTGCTATGAGTGCAGGGGACTGGACCAGATGACCTCTCGAGGTCCCTTCCAGTCCTATGATTCTATGTCTCCATGCCCTGCTGCAGGCCCTGCATAAAGTGCAGTAACGGGGGGGATTCCCCACATCACCCAGCTACCCACTTCCCTCCACACATTGATTAGTTATTGGTATTACAGCAGTGCATTAACGCCCTCGCTGTGACTGGAGCCCCATTGCTCTGGGCACTCTCTATACACCCAGGAGTCCCTACCTCACAGAGCTCACAATCTAAATAGACAAGGCAGAGAGAGGACGTAGCTTGCCCCAGTCACACAGTGGATCAGTGACAGAGCCAGAAATAGATCACAGGTCTCCTGGTTCCCAGCCCAGGGTTCAGTCCATTGAATCAGCTGGGTTCACACTGACAGTGACGTAACTTCTATTGTATTGGACCTGGCTTCATTAAAGTTGACGACGAGGTAAAATCTCTGTACAGAGCAGTGGTGTGTTAAGAACAGAGTAACTGGGAGAAACTGTCCTAGGTCTTTGTAATGAGAGGCTTGATGTGAATGTGCTAGAAAGCAAAGCACCTGTGCTGTTGTATCCAAGCATGCGGCTCACCTCCCCTTTGTGGGGCTGTGCTCTTACACAGTTTTGGGATTCAGCATGATGGAAGCGGCAATGACTGTGAGCCAGTTGGGAAAAGACCTTTCATCATGTCTCCACAGCTCCTGTATGACACCTCTCCACTCACCTGGTCCCGCTGCAGCAGGGAGTACGTCACACGATTCCTCGAGTAAGTCCCCCACCCTCTCTCCTTACTTTCCTTCAATATCTGGGCTAGTGTCAGGGCTCCTCAGTCAGTCCGGAGTCAGGCGCCGTAGTCAGAGGGGGCCTGGATGAAATAGAGAGCTGGACTCAGAGCAGCAGGTGCAGAACATGGGCTTGGAGTGGCTGGGCTGCCTAGTCATTGGCAGGAAGTTCAAGGACTTGAGAGTGGAAGGAGGACAAGCCTTATGTAGCGGTGAGGTGGGAATGGGAGCGGGGGTGGAGGTGGGTTTGCCCCGAGGAAGAATTTTCTGGAGGAACAACAGGTCTGAATTGTGAATGGTAGCCTTGATCCATCCACAGCAAGACCAACGCTACATCAAGACTTGGCAAGGATACAGGGTCTTCAGAGGTGGCTTATCTCATCTACTGATCTCTCATGTTTAACATTCTTGGGATGCATTTTTAATCTTCATTGTGCTGTATTTTCAGTGCCTTAAAAAGGGAGCTGCAAGCCCTTTGTTAATGGAGGAAAGGCTCATTCTTTTTCACTCGAGCTTCTGGAGATAACTCCTCAGCCTCTCCTGTAAATGGGATTTTGACTTCTTTCAGCAGTGCGTCTCACTGAAATGCAGCTTGAAAGGGCTTTCAGGTGTGGGTCATGCAGAAAGGACCATTCAACAATGAGCTGCAGATGTTCTTGATATTAGCATATCAAGGCAGAGAATGGGACAGAGGGCTGGGACCTTTGGTAACTGGCAACCAATGTTTCTCATATTCTAGAACATGCATCACTTGAATCATTTCCTTTGTCTTCAGCAAATGTTGGTGCCCGACGTACTCCCAGTGTTATGGACAAATTATTGAGATTTTTATATGGGGCCAATTTGCTGACATGACCATAAAGCAATCTATATAATGAGATCTGAGTGCAGGAACTGGGGGTGAGTGGAAATGTGCAACCTCATTCTTCCCCCATTTATCGTCCATGAGCCCTTGTGTGTCCAGACTCCAGATCACTGGTATCTAATTTTGACAGCTGACAGGGAACCATTTGGGAAGTCGAAAGGAATTTGCTTTCGGACAGCACCTTTCATAGTCAATGTATTCCCAAGGGGCTTTCCCAAATAGGGAGTTAGATGATGGGACTTGGGCATTGTGGAGACAAACTGAGCAAACATCGGGGCCCAGTTCTCTGAATTGCTGGTCCCCACCTTGACATGCAGTCAGCTGCCCTTCATTCCCACTGGATCTCAGCATCTTGCTGAATCAGGCCCTACGTGAAGTACAGTCACAGGACTGACCATTGGAGCCCTTTGTGGAGAGGGGGCACACTGGATGGGATGCTCGCAGTGAAATCCTGGCCCCATTGAAATCAATGGGAATTTTGCCGCACTGTAGGGTTACTCCTCTCTCTTGCTGAAAAGAGCACTGTCGCAACGCCACCGGTCTCCTTTCTAAACAAAGTCCTATTTTCTTTCCCACTGCAGCACACGCGCAGTGACGACCATCCAGCCAACCAGTGTCCGCTCACTCTCAGGCTCCGGAGCTGTGTAAAACTTCAGTTCCGGTCTGTTCTACATTTCATTGCCTCGTGCCACTGACTGTTAATCCTGATTGCTAACGCACATTTAAATCACACGCAGCTTTCTGGATCACATGTCCTTCTATCCTGTCACATAAACGCGTGGCCTTACGCTATATCCTACACAAAAGGACCTGGAGCACAATAAAATAAGAGACGTTCTTTTGAATGTAAAAAGAAGAGGAGGATTTGTGGCAGCTTAGAGACTAACAAATTTATTTGAGCGTAAGCTTTCGTGAGCTACAGCTCACTTCCTTGAATGTGTGTGTTCGATGGTTGCGCTCAGTGTAGATCCTTAAGACCTGTCCAATTTTCTCCGTTTAATTACTAGTCGAGATACTCACAAGTGCAGCACATGTGCATGCCCAGAAATACTGGTTCTGCTCTCACGCACACCAGTGTCTCCTCATTTACACCAGTGCAAGTGAGAGGAGAACCTGACAGAGCACTTTAACCAATTCCGCCAAAGGGAGACGTGGTACCTGTGCTTTAGTTCATGTCATTTTTACATCACACTGAACTTAACAACTGGAAAAGTAGCCACTCTGTAGACCCTGCTCCCCATCCCTGCAAAATATAAGCAGCAGCAGAGTGCAAGGGAAAAAGGGGACACCTCAGTCTGAAACGTTCCACGCCCCTACGGCCTCGCACTGGCACGCAGCGTGGGCAGCAATCTGGGGCCAGACAAGCACTACACATAAGAGTGCTTGCGATCTCTTCTTTTCTGCTGCTCAGGCATTCCCATCACCACTGCAAACATGACTTGAGAGAACCCAGGCACTGGCTTGTGCCAGTTGCCTTTTTCACGCTCTTGAGACCTGGTATTCTCAAAGCAAAGCTTTACCTTGCTTTACCCTCTGCTCTGCACCGAGTGACTTTCCAAGGCAAACTAATTCTGTTGGTCTCTGGGCAGGAGGTATTCCATGCTGTAGCTAGGCTGAGACACATTCTTTTGTACAGCTGTTTATTTTTAGCACCACACTGCTGACTCTTCAGTTTGTTATTGGGTTCGTAAGACTGGTGCCTTGAGATTTGCATCCATCCGTGAGCACCTGGCATTGCTGGGACATTCCGCTTCCTTGCTGCAGGGAAAAGGATGAGAGGGCCTTCAAGAAGCAATGATAGGGGAAATTGCAGCTGCATCTCATCTGCAAGGAACCGAGCAGCCAGGCAGAAGGCCTAGCTATGGGCATGGTGTGCGGGCTGGCTGTGTGACTGATCCCGCATCTCAGGTACTCAGCTCTAAATGACAGCCAACAGCTTAAATACACAGCCTTGGCCCTCAGGTAGTGTAAGCTGGTGTAGATCTACGACTTCAGTGGAGCTATGCTGACTTTCACCAGCTACTGATCTGGCCTTCTGTTTTTAACCTTCACTTTTAGAATCGGAATTTCCTGATCACCATCACCTTGAGCTGCACTTAGTGTCCCAAGAAAGAAAAGGATCATCTGGATGCATTTCCAGTTAATTTCTGTCTCTCTCTTCCCCCAAGAAGGGCAGCTCTTCCTTCAAGGGGAGAGAACACTTCAGCAAAAGTATTTCATTGTCTGTGACATCCCTCAGGCCAGGGAAAGGGGATGGTGTGAGCACAGAAATGTCTGTGTTGTTAAAATAATGTTGGCAGGAAAGTAGGGAGGTATAAGCCAAGGAATTAGACCCTCATGACCCGGGCTTGCTAGATATGCCTGGAACAGTCTTTGCATTGAAAATTGCACTGTTCAATTTTGTATAAAAGAGAGAAAGAAATCAAAAAAAGATTTGAACATGTGAAAACAATTCATATATTAAATGGAGAGCTGCCCTGGGCGTGCATCCACGTGAATCTGCATGTCTGACTCGGAAGCCTCCAGGCCTGAATATGTGAGGGGCTGAACACTATCAATGCACAAGGAGATCAGCCACACTCAGCTGGCTGAGGTCCCAAAGACCAGAGATGGCCTCTCCCTAGCGACTCTTCCTCCTCCCTCATTGTGACTAGATTTTTTTTTTTAAGTGACCACCATCATTTAAATCTAAGAAATCCACTGTGAGTCTGGAGGAGGCTGTGAATCTTATTGCCCCCGACCGCTAATGGAGACCCTCCTTTGGCTCAAGAAATAGCTCCGCTGCTCATGGATCCAAGGGTCGCTGGTGCAAGTCCCAGCGAAGCTGGCTGTTGCCACGAGTAGTTCAAACCACCCCGCGGAATGGACCCGGGGAGGCGAGTCTGGTATGGGGTCTGGTGGCTTAAATATCAGACTTAGGAAGCGACACCAATTGTGCACTCGCAATCAAGTGCATTGTTAAAGTAGGGCACCTGTGTAGTTTTCTCCCTCTAGCCTTAGCAGAAGAGAGTATTAAGGCTCTTAGGTGTCACCATTAAGGGGAGAGGTTCCATAGTGAAAGTAGAAGACTGACTTTACTATGGGGGGAACGAACTGCCCCCGTTTCATGTCCCATCAGTGCCAGATTTCTCCCAGCCCTCTCGCTGTCTAGGCCACAGGAGGGAGAATACTTCTGACAGGTGACGTAAGTACCCTTGGAGGTCAGAGGCTGGCTGCAGGTCTGACAGGAACTGCAGCTCAATGACCCACAAAATGAGGGAGGATTTTGGCTTCCAAAGACAATGCATGAACACGGGAAAAGGGTTTCAAAGGCAGATGCCAAGAATGAGAAAACGAAGTGCTTTCCATCCTAGTGCCACTCCCTCTGTGTGATCTGAAAAGCAGGGGGCATCCAAAGGTGTCCATGTTGCGACGGCACTCTCTGGCTCGATGGCCATCAACTAGTCTGACCTCTTGTGTATCACAACCCACCAGCACCACCGCACACCAACCCCAACAACCAAAGCATTCCAGTCCACAGGAGACTAGACTAGTATGTGCCATAGGCAGGGGGGAAGCTCATGGAATCAAAAACAAAATATCAGGAGTAATTATTCTTTGTCTGTTTGTTACAGTTATCTAGAGACTGAATGGCCATACCAAATGCCAGGGAGAGATCAAGGAGCAGGTTTTTTCGCCCTTGTTCTTTCGGACTGAAGTTTCACATCAGACAGTGAACAAACCAGTCTTAAGGGACAGCAATGCAATGCCTTGGATGTAGGTGGCACTTAGAGTCCAACTCTTATAACTTGACTTGACACTCCACTGAATGCATTGTTTTCCTTTCTATAAAATACCCTTTTGATGTTTTTCCATGAGCAAGTAAACAAAATAGCTTTGGAGCTGCCAGGCCGTGACTTTGCTGGACTCAGAAATTAATGTAAAGCTTGCAACGGGAATATAATATTTCCTCCAGTCACGTGATCAGCTCTTCATTTCATGCCAGTTCAGCACTATAGTATTCACAGAAATCCAGACCTCTCAAGCATGGTCTAGACGACACTGTGTCCTAGCTCGAATTAGACTTCGATACATTTGGCTGGAAAGACCCAACGAAGTTCAAAGCAGCGGTCTGTTTAAAAGTGCTGCGCACCTGTCCCAAAAGGAGAGTCGCTGGGAAGCTGCCTGTGGAAAAAGATCCATGTAATTTTAAAGCATTGTGTTTCCAACGGGGTGCATGGGGCTGTGAAGCCAACGCTCTGACAGGAAGGGTGAGGAGATAGGCAGCCTTATTGGGCAGAGACACTGTGCATTAGGCCAAAGGGGGAGTGCTGTCTGGGGCCGGACTGGCTACACCCTTTGGAAAGATACAGTGTGTCTGTCCCGGGCGGTACACTCTCCTCATTGAGTGTTGTGGAGAAGTGTATCTGACCGTGTGATAGGCTATAACCCCATGTAGTGGTAGGCCTTGTCTACGTGAGTACAGCAGGCCAGTTTCACTTAAATCAGTTTCTAAATCAATCTAGTTAACCCCCTGCGCAGATGCTCCGATTTTGGTTTAAGGCTGTCTTATTTTGCGTTAATTTGAACCTGTTCCCAGTCACCTTAAGCCAAACTGCTATAATCCACTTGTACACTGCAATCGGAGTATCCAGGCAGGGGTTTGCATCAGGTGAACCAAGTCAGTTTAAATAACTCCTTAAAGTTAAACCGGTGACACTTGTTCATAGACAAGCCCGTGGGTAATACAGCAAAAGCATTTGATGGCAATGAAAGCAGATCAGGAACATTCCAGAATTAAGTGCCCACGGGGCATCCGCTAAACGTATCCTCATGCCTCACTGATGTTTACTAACCTCTGAAGACTTTAGCATCTGAAATACCACTATCAACAAACCTGGTCATCTTTGCTTCTTAATAACTGTAGAAAGACCTGGATGTTTCAAGAGGTAAAAAACACGAGCTATGAGACCGGGGAACATGGCAGTGAGGAACATTAGCTCGGACTGCATACAGCAGTAGCCACGGAAATGCAGTCTCCTTTAAAGGTGCTCTCCTCAGTACCTACCAGCTTCATTTTTGAGGGTTGTAGCTTGGAGATGCAGATCTGAAGGTCAGTGAGCTTTGGTGCTGACCATCTGTATTAGCAGGTCATTGACATTAACGGTATGACGTATGAAGCACCAGGACATCTGCCATTAGCCCTGTTTGCTCCAATGAGACCCTTTCCTGTAAGTGATGAAACTGAGGTCATGACTTCCTCAGAGTGAGGAACTTGGCTGTGACCTCATTACACAGCTAAAAATCTGCCACTTGTTCCTGGTGAATGTGCCATTGGTTGTACTCCTCCGGGGCGTCGCTGAGATGCTTTGCGATTGGTAGTGGGATTCTCTTGTAGCTCATCTGGAGACAAATGCATGGTACTAAAGCAAGCAAAGAGTGCTTGTCCTGTCTGTGAATGCTAATCATGGTGGAAGTCAAGGGTGTTGTAAACCGACCTGAATTAACACCCTAATGCTGAAGAAATAAGTGGTTGCAGTTTTATAACAACTCCCCCAGGAGTGCTCTTTGCTCATATTGTGAGTTGGGTAAGGAGTTACAAGGAGTCAGGAGTTTAGAGCCTCATCAGGCTGTTGCTACACGCATCTGTTTTACTATTGCACTTTAATAGCTGATTCCAGGTCAGAAGGCTAGAAAGGATTGTGCAACCAAACCCATTCCAGCAGCAATATTGCAGGCTCAACCCTCTTACCAGTAAACTAGGAACTACCCAGAGAAGCACCACTAGGTTTAAGTAGCCTGGTGGTCCCTCACAGCTCAAACAGGACCCTCTGTTCCATATTCCCTTTCTGGGGAAGCCTTTTCAGTTTCCTAAGACCAGCAGGATTTGGACGGATGTCAAGATTTGAGACTCATTGGAAGACGTTTTCTTTGCTATTACCTTGTTTTGTTACACATTAGAGAACTGTCAGATCCCCTTGCATCCCACCCTCATCTGCCGATTGCAAATGACAGACATTTAACCCTATCTTTCCGTATCTCCCCACCCCCATGGTATGTAGGTGCCCCATTCATATATGTAGTAAATTAGCATATTTTCCAGGAACAAAGTATAACCATTTCCAGCAAGTGCATGTAACACATGTGCTTGCCAAGGGGCTTTGGGTGTGAGAGCCTTGGTTTGCACGGGGAAAGCTAATCACTAACTTCTCCCTCTTCAAGCCATTCCAGGAGTATACACGCCTCCAGGACAGGCTAAAGGGGACATTTTTGCAGAAGCTGTTGTTAAAAGGACTGGAAGGAGATCTCTGTGTTTGAATCCCAGGCCAGTGCTCCAATTTGTTTTATTCTGGAAGAGTCAGGATGCTTCTGACTTGCTTTAGCTAAATAAAGAAATAAAGAAATAAAATACCTAGCCAAGATGTTTTTAAAACATAGGACAAGTGTTTCGGTGGAAGCTTGGCTCCTTAGAATGACAGAGTTAAATCTTGGATCAGGATCTGCTTCCCCACAGAGGAGACAAATTGATTTGAGTGCACTTTACTATGTGTGGGTCTCTTGGACAAGGCCTTCCTGCCGAGATCCTGTCTGCTTTGCACGGTTTTTGAACTCTTACGGCATTGGCGTCTCTTGAAAACCCACCTGTTTGTCCCACATTTCCCCTCGCTCACTGTGGTGTATGGTGGTTGGTGGCTGCCCTTCACTTTGGAGGCAGCTGCATTTGAGCAGAGCTGACTATAAATGTGAACTGCATTGGGATCCTTCTGTACTGAAAGCGCTGTCTAAATGGAGGATGCTATTGCTGTTATGCCTTAAAGTGTCCCCTTCCCCAAAATACAGGACTTAAAAGAAAATTAAAGTTTGTCTCTGTAGTTGTTGAAAAATATCTTCCATCTCCTCTAAATGCACCACCTCTGCCCCAGACTAATGCATTCTCCTGGTCAAACTAGGTCACTGCTCATTTTGCAGTGCAAGCACAGCGGCCTGGCTGAATACATAACTTTCTGGATATCCACAAAGCACAAGGCAGGAGGAAAAAAGCTGCAATGGAGCGGAAATCATTTAATTTGTCTTTTTCACCTCTGACTTTATCTCCTCTATGGGGTTAAAAATCCATCGTAACATAAACATCCTTAAAGATTCCTTTCAAATGCTGGTAAACATTTGTTTAAAAATATTTTGCCTCTATCCCTCCTGCTGTGGTGCTTTGAAACACCATTTGGATTTTGTTCCTGAATCTAATAAAACTGCTGCTCGTTTTGTCTACATCTTGTGGTTCTGTGGAAGTAAACATTGTCACAACTTGATGTGCAACTGTTATGCTTGGTCTCCTACGCATACTGGCATCCTCTTTAGCTCAGCAGCTGGCCTTTCTTAACTAACGTTGAGCGAGAACATAAACACGCTGATGCCTCACGACTGACATAAATGCAGCAGTGCATAGTCTTTTCCACACACTCACATTTGCGATGCCCTTACTTGTCCTACACCACACAGGAAGCACCCACAACTTACTGTGCTGATTTTAACTGGGAATAGATTGGATCTGCCAATAATTTCCTTTACATTCCCTCCCTGACTTGCTAGTAAGATATCCTGGCTGTTTATTTCCATCTTGGCACTAACCGCATCTCTCTAGCTGACCTGATTTTGCAGGTCTTGACCTTAAGCTGTGCTCCTTTCAGGGTAGCTGTGACAAGGAGCCTGTGAGCTATTATATTTTAAATGACCTGCAGAACTGGTGCTGTCTTTTCCTTCTGATAACAACCATTGCACTGCAATGAGCTCTCAGAGACCTTTAAATGAAACCGGTAACGGGAGATATTGTTCCACGGCTGGGGTGCAGGAACGAGTGCAGGTTTCTTGAGTAAGAGATTTATAGACAGGGCTTCAGAAGCGTCAGGCACAAAGCCAGATGATGGGAACAGGGAAAAGTGTCTCCCATAATAGGAACGAGGCCAAGAGCTCAACCCTGCAGTACGCTCTTGCAAGGAGAGAATTTAAAGCGCAGGCTGTCTGCATCAAGCCTGCCACCTCATCAAACTCTAAAGGAGCAAAACTAATAAACAGAGCAGAGGAAACCAGTGCTGTTCCATCTAGGCCTAAGGAAGGGACTGCAGACTCAGACTTTCCTCTCAAATTAACCTGGTGCAAGAAAATCCCTGACAGCTGCTCTCAGGGAGGTGTAATTTTATTGCGAACATTTCTCATCTTGGCAGGTTAAGAATGTGTCCGAGCAGTGTTTTGCCCTCCATGTTGTGATAGCTCATTTAAACACAGTAATAACTTACTTGAGTGCTTTCAAGGTACCACCGTAAAAACCAGGCTGCCTCCCCATCTTTGACAATGAGGTTTTAGGCTGGAGTTATTTGTATTCAGACCGATGGGTGGAAGATTTTTCTTCTCTTGATTTAATGTTAAATGTGGGGGTCTCTTTGGTGAAGTTTTCAATGGGGTCTTGCACACAAAGTGGGCCATTGTCTTCAGCGGGAGTAAAATGGGTCCCGCATTCTGAAATACTTTACAGGTAGAAATAGAGCAAAGAGGTAATGCTTGGGAATAGCTGTTCTCATGCTGCCCGCACAGAACATTGTATGTACATGCACTGGGGTAAGCGGTAAGTGTTGGAAATCCTCACAGCCTCACTGGCTCAGCTGAGTACCTAACATTGAGAGCAGGCTCTCCCATGAAATCTCAGGTCCAGCAGGGTATCAGAGCAAAGAGTTATTGGTGCTCACCAGCTGCAGATGACTCATGGCTGCCATTTGAGTCACGACTCTTCCTTTGTTCGTAACAACAGTTCTAACATTCTACAAGAGCCTGTTTTGCTGAGTCTCTTCTTGCCCTACATTGATCCCCATCTGCTTGATTCTGACTTGTCTGTTTCATGTTTGCAGTCGAGGCTGGGGGTTGTGTCTGGATGACCCACCTGCCAAAGAAGTGGTAGACTACCCCTTGGTTCCACCAGGAGTCCTCTATGACGTCAGCCATCAGTGCCGGCTGCAGTATGGAGCATATTCCGTCTTCTGCGATGACATGGATGTAAGCCAGTTTTGGGTGTTCCTGCAGTTTTCCTTTATGTAATGACAGAATTTGTGAATGCTGAGTGACAGGCTGAACTGTGAGAGTCTTTGCATAGACACTCACTCTCTGCTGATGAAGGGATAAATAAATCCTGCATTATGAATTGTTAGAGGCGAAAACACCATTGTTATCTTGGCTGAATTAGGAGAGAGGTTGGTTTGTTTGTGGAGCCCTCTGCCCCCAAAGCTCCCCTTCCAATAGATCCAGGGAGCCAAACTGACAGCACACACAGACATTCTCTCCTCGTGGTTTAAGGAAGGGTCACCGTAAAGGAGAGGAAAGTAAGGGGGCTAAATATGGGAAAGCGAACGTTCGAACTGTCAGAGAAAAGGGTGGCCAGAAAGGCAGTTCTATAGACAAAAAGGTCGCTGTGGCTTTCTTTGCTGACTGATTAGATCAGTGGGATAATTCAATCTGTGAACACGTTTCGAACAGGTCCGATTTGGGCTGGCCCTTTGGAATGCTCAGTAACCCCCCTGCTGTGTCCACACTTGTTTTCTGCAGAACGTCTGCAATACGCTCTGGTGCTCAGTGGGGAACACGTGCCACTCCAAGCTGGATGCTGCCGTCGACGGCACAAAGTGTGGCGAGAACAAGGTAATTAGAGTAAATTGTATTTGCAGCCACAGTCGATTGCAGAGTGTAATTCCACAGCATCAGAACTACAGCTGCGAACATGCCTAGAAATGGATACATTCGGCTCCGTTGAATTTGTGTGTTCTGATAATTACTTAAACATTCAGCACTGTTGAGTATTCAAACAGCGTAGGCTTCAAATCACCTAGGCAGCCAGGTGCTAATGTTTGCCATGTCACGGCTACCGGCACAGCTTTGGTTAGGTGAGGTCTAGAAGGACCTAGCTACGTATATTTTTTCTGGTACATTGCATGAACTTGCACAAGGATCAGCACGTCTGTGGGGTGTGGGGGAAATGGGGGATTTGATCTCCTCTGCTTAACTTTAAAGGTAAAGGGTAAAATCCAAAATTTTGCAGGCAAAAATACACCCCTACATCAGAATGCTTAATATAGACCCAGTCATGCAGTCCTTACTCTGGCACAACTCCAGTGGCTTTCAGGAAGAGATCTGCCTCAGTAAGAATGACAGGACTGGGCCCTAAATCCATTGAAGCAGCAGTTTGCTGAAGCAGCATAAGAGGTGGAGTTGTGTTTTGCTCCCTGATGCGTTCACATGGCAGCTGTTGGCCTTATGGACCTGACTTTCCAAGCATTGCATATGCAACTGCAGCCTCATTCACACTCAACTTTCCTCCGGCCCAGCAGAGTGTAGCTAGAACGAAAGAGGAGAATTAACAACCAGCTCGAGGCCGCCGTTCCACCTGCTTTTTTGCAGCAGCAGCTCCCAAAAGACAGAGAAATCCCTGTGTGGCATAGGGCTAGGGTAGCAGCTCCTCTGCCCCATCTCCAGGTGTAGAGGGCGTGGCAAGGGCAAAGGGGCGTGGCCAGAGAGCAGCCACAACCAGCCAATCCTGGGCTGCTATAATGACCCTTGGTGGGCTATTCCCAGTGAGCACATCACAAAACAATCCTGAGACTCTTCTAAATTGCATCTGGGGACCAGGACAGTGGCTTCAGGTTCAAGTAGCATAAAACAGAATAACTGTAACATAAAACCATTTGTACGTGCCCCACTCCTGGGCAGAGCTTAATGCAGAATGGCTGGTCCCAATAATCTGGCCATAAGAGTTTAATCTGTAGTTCAATTCTACAGATCATGAAGGACTCTTGAGGCTTTCCCTTTAGAACCTGCCATCTTACCCGTTCTCCAGGTTAACTGGGTAACCAGCTGGTAGAGCCTTTGTTATGACACCAGAACCAAAGCATTAATCTCAGGCTGACACATGCGCTGCCTAGGCACCGTCAGAAAACTGGAGCGCGAGTTGTGGTGAAATAGGTGTGTGTGAATCCAAACTAGTTTTACTCCCATGGGCACACCTCCCACTAACCAAGTGTCCCGGCGTTTCCCATTGCGCTGTGATGCCCACCACTCTTGTTCGGAGTTCTCTGTACTGCACGTTCACCAGATTAGGGATTTATAAACAAGTGCCGGTTAGTGCCTTGTAAGAGTATTGTTAAACGTCAGCTGGCCTCACTCTTGTCTGGGTTACTCTGCAGTGGTGCTTCAATGGAGAGTGTGTGCAGGTGGGCTACCATCCGGACTCTATTGATGGAGGCTGGGGAACCTGGAGTTCTTGGTCTACTTGCTCTCGGACATGTGGTGCTGGCGTGCAGAATGCAGAAAGGCAATGCAACAATCCCACGTAAGTTAAGGTTCTTGCTTTGTCTAGATGTGATTAGATTCATTAGCTAGGTGACTTCATTAGGAAAACCCCATTTACAGCACATATGTGAATATCTTCTTGTCATCTAGCAAGGAATGACCCTGCCCCAAGCACAAACCACTTGGGCTGCGACCTAGTGATGTATTGCACAGGGAAACAGTAACAAAGAGGTGACCCACAGAGAGGGTATTTTCAAATGCCATTAATTATATCTTTTAAAACATCCCTAATTTTTGACAGGCCGTGTGCGCAAAAAAATTCTTCTGTGCAAATTATTGTGCTCTGTGCAAATGTTTGTGCGCGCGGTGTTTCCCCGTGCCTGCGGGGTTTAGGATCTGTGCGCGCGCACACACACGCACAGCTTAGAGGGAACAGTGAACAGCATACATCTGAAACAACACAAGCAGTTCAACTGATGGGGCTAGCTAGGAATCTGTGCAGTGGAAGGTCTGTGGATTGAAGTTTAGAGTTTTCTTTGTTACCTTTACATGCAAATCACTCATGATTAGTCCAGGCAGAAAGCACCTGAAATCCAATTCAAAGCAAAGGTCAAGATGAAGCACTTGTGAATGTAACACGCATGCAGTGTCTTTTTTAATGCCAAAAAGAAAAAATGTTCCTTTAAGCAGATTCAGAATCACCGGGGAAAATTCCATCACCATTTACTGTCCTTTGTTCTCAATGAGCAGTTTGCAGGTTATAGCAAGGTGTGTGAGCCACAACAAGAGGGTTTCTTTCTGTCAGACTTTAATGTGGCAGTGGCCAAATATGGCATAACTTTCTAAGAAAGGTGGCCCTATAATCAAAGCATCTGAACAACAGACTATGGTTTAGCATTGTCTATTCCATGATTTCTGGGCTGATACAGCTGCTCCCCAGATGTCTCTTCCTTCCCCCACTAGATAACTCTTGGACTGTATTAGAAACAAAGGTTTCCCAAAGGTTACGATGTCAGAGCCTGTGACCCAAGGTGAGGAGCAGGAGTTATGATGAACCACAGCGACACAGTGGGTTTAAAGGATATGGGGCTATGTCATGCCATCAGTTCGTAAGCAGAACTTCCCATTAAGTCTATGATGAGTTCTGCTTAAAAGGCAGAACTCAAAAGATAGGAAGGTTTTCTAAAATGAGCCCCCCGAAAAAGTGCCAGGGCTGGTGGTAAAAAAGAGTGGGGATTAAGCAGGATAATCTGTAAAGTGGGGACTGCCTCCAAGCTCCTTGCAGAGGAATATTTTCACAATGGTCTGTCCTTCCGAATGAGCTTTGAAATGACATTCCAGGTTTGCAGAACTAACAACACAGACCTCACAATTTAGGTGCATGATTAACAACACTCCCACCCTAAGTGTTTTAATGCACACCCCTGGTTTTCTTGAGGTCTTTTGAGTACACAATCAATCACAACCACAAGAGCAATTTTATGGTCCTTACTTATTTTTCAGGTGGCATTCAGCCTTTCGTGGCTTAAGGAGTTTCAGAATCAGATAAAGAAAGGTCTCTAATGAGCCCAGAATAGGTTCCCTTGTTAACCACTTTCATAAGTACATCATTTTAGCATGTGTAATTGAACTTGGTTTAAAAACACCTGTATGTAATCTTGTTTCTAGGTCAAGAGCAAAGTTTATGTTTGACATGAGTTTTGCTGGAGGAGTGCCGCTGTCATTTATAGAGTGTTTTAAACACAGCCACAGGCATGTAGGAGAGCAAACACTGCAAACCTGGCAGAGCTCGCCCAAGGAAATTATTTGTTTTGGCTGCTGTAGGTAAATCTCTTTGGCCTTGCCTTTCAGATGTAGTGAACACGTATATGAATAGGGTAGTTTTTCTTCTTTAGGGGTTTCCATAACCATAAAACATAAATTAATTTTATTTTCTTTAATTCAAGTTTCCCCCAAAGAAACTGTTCAGGGAAAATGTAACTTCCTTATGGTCATATGGAAATGGGCCATTGGAAATGTCACGACAAGCTCAAGTTGACAAAGGGTTAAGAAGCAGGAAACAGCTACAAATAGTGCCCAGATGTGCTGGTAGCTTCCAGACATCAGAGAATAACTCTATTTACTGGAAAAGAGTTCTACTCATTTAAAAAGACAGGGAAGAGTTAATTTCTTTTTTTCTTTTTCTTTTTTCTTTTGGAACAACTTTCCCATTCTACCCTAGAAAACAAGGCAGAGCTTGGCATCTCCTACATGCAGAGTGAAAACTCTTTCCATAATTTAGAAATTACTAGCATGGAGCATTGAGGACGTGATCCCAAACCCATTGAAATCAATTGAAATTGAAAGATTCCCATTTATTCCATTGAGTTTTGAATCATATCTGGCATCAAATGGCCCTTCCACCTCTCAGGGGCCCTGGTGGCCTCAGGACAGCCCTGCAAACAGCCCCTTGCCTCAGTGTCCGTTCTTAGTTCCACAAAAAACTTCAGAAGCAGCTTTTACAAGTCCAATAACAACCCTCCTTAGGAGCTAGTTTTTTTTAACAAAGTTCAAAATTAAACACAAAAAATTTCCCTCCAGCCTTAAGCTGGGCACCACCCCAAACTCCCCTGGTCTCAGGGATTTCTTTCTTGAGCAGGCTTCTCCCAGCCCCTCCTAGCCGGGCAACTCCCCTGGACTCAGGATCTTGCCTGCAGGAATCTCTCATTCTCTACAGTTTCCTGAGCTTCTCCCTCTCTCTAGCAACTTCTTGCTGCCCTTTGATTCTAATTAAATCCCACACCTCATCCCAGGCAGGCAGGTTAACTGTATGGGCTGGCAAGCTGCAGGCCTAAAAGGGGCAGGTCACCCCATTACAATACCCTTAATGAACTGCCCTTCCGCTATATAAATGGTGTGGGGATGGGGGAGGAGGCGGTTTCAACTGCAGACACATGTTCATGTCTGGGCTGTGATCCAGTCCTGCAGTCCTTGCTCACATGAGTTGCCTAATTGAAGCCGTTGCCCGTTTCTTTGATAGCCCTCCAAACTTTTTTGCATTAAAATAATTTTGAGCTCATCCTGGTTCTGCTGTAGTCCACTTTTGACTAGTCACCTTTCAGTGATGTGAAAGGAGTTCAGTCCCCGTAGCTCCTCCAGTCTTTGGCCTCTCTACTCGGACTCCTTATAGAATTGCCAAGTAGTGCCAGTTGTTCCTTCAGAGTAGATCTGAGGCCGATTGGGAGCCATGTGGAAAAGATGGTGGGTTCAGTTGGTTGCAAATGCTGACAATTTCCCCCCAAAATCATCATCATTATCTTCTTTTTCAACATCTTCTTCAAACATCTTTGTTTGAGGTCAGTGATTTTTATAGCCTTCTTCCAAAACTCCTGATTGGTCTCTCTAAGGTCCCCTGATATCTGGCCATGTATTGATTCTTTGGCCTACTTTTGGTCATCTTCCGTCCATGATGATTGCAAGGGCATTCCTATCAATATAACTCTCAAGTCTCCATTGGACACATCCATACCAACGTAGTGTAGCCTCCCTCAACTTATCTTCAATTGGGGCAACCCACATTAGGATCCTCACAACCTCATTTCATTTCCTGTCATGGAGTGTCCAACCATTTCATCATCTCAGCATCTTCATTTCCATGGTGGAGAGCATACCGATTCCTTTTGTTGTGACTGGCCAAGTCTGTTCCATACATCCCAAAAACATTGTGCCAAAAAATTCAAACCAGCTCTTCTATTGCAACTTTTGGAAACTCTCTCTGCATCATATGAATTCCAGTGTTCTATATGTGAATAGATTGTTATGAAATCACTTATGCTGCTGGTATCAGGCACTTAGGCATTTATTATATTACAGCTAGAGTTTGGCAAGTAACAGATTTTTCACTTTACTGGCAACTTTGAAAAGTAAAAAAAAAAATATAGCTTTAGGTTGAACCAAAAACATTTTTTTTAATTTTTAGCACATTGAAAAGTTGAAAAAAAATTAATTTCAGGTCAAACAGAATGTTTTGTTTCGATTCTGACCACTTTTAATATTTTTGAATATTTTAAATTTTAAATGTTTAAAAAATAAAATTAAAGGAAATTTAGAAACAAAAAGTTGTTTGAAGCAAAAAAAAAAATCAAAACATTTTGATTTTTCAGATTTTTGTTTCAAATGAACAATTTGACAAAATGGACACAAATCTGTGAAACATTTTGGTGTCTCCAAACTGCCTTTTTTGCATAAAGTTATTTAAGATGGAGATTAAGATGATTAAGAGAAAATTTCAGATGAAAAATTTCACCCAGCTCTAATTAAAGTATCACCTATAAAAAAAACCCCAGTGGGGGTCACAGTCCTTTTGTGCTGGACACTGAACAGAAAATAAAAAACAGTTCCTGCTTCCAAAGAGTTTACCATCAGTTCAGGTGAAGGTTTCCTATCCTTATTTTATAAAAGGGAAGGACCTGGAAAGTAGTTCTAGCTAGTGTGTGTGGATGTTATGTCTAAACTCCGTGTAGGATTTGATGGAATATATTATTATCAGTGGTAGCAGATGACAGAACAAGGAGTAATGGCCTCAAGTTGCAGTGGGGGAGGTTTAGGGTGGATATTAGGAAAAACTTTTTTACAAGGAGGGTGGTGAAGCACTGGAATGCGTTACCTAGGGAGGTAGTGGAATCTCCTTCCTTAGAGGTTTTTAACGTCAGGCTTGACAAAGCCCTGGCTGGGATGATTTAGTTGGGGATTGGTCCTGCTTTGAGCAGGGGGTTGGACTAGATGACCTCCTGAGGTCCCTTCTAACCCTGATATTCTATGATTCTCTGATTCCACATCAGACCACTTCCCCAGTGATATCAGTTACACTGATAAAAATGACAAGTAACTCCACACCAGTATAAAACTAGTATAAGTGAGATCAGAGCCTGACCCAATGAGCTGATGTGAATTCAAGTTAGGTTATGCAGCTCTGTATATGTTTCAATTAGTAAAATGTGGTATTGCTCCTTGCCACCTCTTCATGGTGCTGTATGTGTGTATGATCTTTGGACCTTTTCCTCTGTCCCTGAAGTGTAAATAAATAGTTATAGCAATTGTTCTACTAGTATTTGTTGGCCAAGCATCTGTAAAAAAATGTACCAAGGGCAAACTGTAGAGGTATGGGCAATATAGAGGCTTCTGTAGTGATGTAAACAATATGGAGACAAATGAGAACTCACTTACAGCTGACTATTGAAGAGAAAACATGGTCAAAGTATTCTAGCTGGCAAAAAGTCTCTCCAGTGCTATACTAGTGCAAACACTTAGCACAGAATAAATCACATGCAAAATCAAGTGTGATGGTCAAAACTTTTGTTTAGCACATTTGAGATTTTCACTTTTCTAAGCACTCATGAGAGAGACATTCTTTCAAAGGAGAACAATAGACGTATGATTAACCAAACAATCACTGTCATTAATTGTAATTTTATAGATGTAATAACTGTGTTGTACCATGTGCTCCAATCACCTGTCACAGAACATTAGACTCAAGGAAGTTACACGGTGGATGTTATTTTCACAGCACTTGGAACATAAAGGGCTCAGTCTTGCACCCGCAGAAGGCAATGGCTGTTTTGCCATTGATTCCGGTTAGAACAGGAGCAGACCCCGGGTTGGAGACCTGTCCTTGGGAAAGCTGAAAAGTAGCACTCTCCAACACAGACCCAAAATGGGCCACATTCTGATCTCTGTTACACTGGTGTAAACCTGGAGTAACTCCATTGAGGGCTTCATTTCAAGGACAGAATGACTCCATGTTTATACCCACGTGACAAGAGGACAGGACCTGTGCCTTCTATTTATTAATACAGAAATAGACTTAATGACATTGAGGATCTCTGTTGAAATGTTTCCAATAGCTGGGCCATTTTTGATAAATCTGTGGCCAATTCAGGAAGATTATGGTTCCAGTAATCCATGCTATTAGCCAAAGCAATCTCATCAGGGCATACTAGCAAAGATGGTAAAACAGATGGCTTTATTTTCTGTGGAACGTAACCAGCCAGTTTTATCTTGAGAAATGGCAATCATTTGTCAGTGATTGAAAACACTGAGGAGATGGCTGAGACTACAGGTTCCTACATAGATAATGATTCTTGACTGCAATTGCAGGAAAGAAGGGCTTCAAACTTCCAACATTACCATTGACGCTTAACTTTAATAATAATTTTTATACCACCATAAATCAAGGCCGTAAAATTGGCCATATTGGTAACAGTAAAGTCACGTTGTTGAGGTAGATCCAAAACGTAAATTTGGTTTTTAAAAGTTCTACAAAAAATCTCATAGAGAAGTCATAGAAATTATTTAACCTGTGCTTTACTTTATTTTATTCTAATTTTTAAAAATAAACTATGGGTTTTTTCCCCCCATTTGGCTTTAAATATTCCCCTGCAGTGTGGTCGTCCAGACATTGCAATATTCTGCTATGGCAGAACAACCCAAAAGTGCAATTGTCTAGAAACAAACCCAGAAGGAATTAGTCAGGTTCCATTGTCCTAGTGCAGTGAAATGCAAAATGTAAACAAGCAGACCCCTGATAAAAGTCAATTCTACTTTAAAAATCCCGTCACTTTCACTAACTTGAATAATTATTGACAAGAGCTCAGATCCTACAAAGTTTCCTTTGATGCCACAGCCCAGAGGCCTGCTGTGCTGTACAACGTGTTTACAGCACCGGATGCTTGCTGTGTGCCCACGGCTGCCTGACGGGGATATTCCTCTCTAAAGCATAGAGTCAGCGGAGAGGTTCAGCCGAACTGGAGGCCATCACGACAGCGTGGGCCTCAGGACTCACACCTTTTGATGTAACACAGACACTGGCAGGGCCTCAGATCTTCCTCTCACAGCCAGTTCATTGGCTCTTTGGGAAAGTTGCTTCTGAATGCAGCTATTGTTTCAGGGTGGGGGGAAAGGAGGGGGCAGAGAAGGCAGGAACCCTGCACTAAATTGTTGCTTCGTTATTTTTTAATTGGTGTTCAGCTCATTTCTGTTTGAAAGCCAGAATTCTATGGGCTTATTTGTTAACAAAATCTGTTGAAAGATGAGCAAAGGACTTTGTCCCAGGGATCAAAGCTCCCTTACCCAAGATGGCAAACAATGCTTCCTCTTTTTTTTTTTTTTTTTTTGGAGGGGGGAGAGGGGATGACGTAACCTGAAAACAAGAGAGCTAGGTCTGAGAACGTCCACTTAGTAAAAGCCATCTTTGAGCTGCTGTGTTAATAAACCATCAGCAGGTCAAGTTCTAATCCCAATGGGTCCAGTAGACACATCTGCCAATTACATCATCAGCAAGGTTATTAATCTAGAAACAAGTTGTATAGCAGGGACTCAGGGCTTTTTTAATTTCACTGTGGAGAACTGGCTTTACGATGGATTTGGGTTTAACCTGGAATGTTTGCTGCTTTTATGGAGTTGTTTCTCAAAGATATACTAGCAAAAAGCCTGATACATCATTCACTGAAGTCAGTGGTAAAGCTCCCATCAACCTCAGTGAGGATCTGCCCCAGAATAAAGAAATTTCCTAATAACTGACAATATATCAGCAGGGGAAAGAATGAATGGATATGGTTATCAGATACAGAGACACCAGCCATTGGTCTGATGTGACACAAATAACTTTCTTCTGTGGCACTTTCCATTTGGATATGTTAGCTGCAAAAAAGCAAGCTCCTTATTTGTGTTATAGTTGTAGGTCTGTCTGAGGAAGGAAAATCGTACTTATTAAAACTAGCGACAGACCTGAACCAAAACCACAGATCCAAACATACCAGAGCTTCACAGTTCAAATCCAGATCTGTCTTCCCTCTCTAGAATAGTCCTAATCAAACAGCTGACTTCAAACTTATACACATACACCCCCTGAAATATGGGTATCTTCAGATCTGGGATGCAAGGCTGAAACTCTGAGCCGTCTCTTGTTAGCACAGGTAATGCTTTCCATTCCATTTGATTGCAGAGTCCATGTGGCTACCTTCCGCTCTCTGCTATGCTGCGGGAATGCCACTGAATACAGTGGAGTTATTCTGGATTTATGTTGGTGCAAATAACAGCAGAATTTGGCTCCATATAAATAAAAATGAAGTCACAGGGCAGGGATCGGCAACCTTCAGCACGCGGCCCATCAGGGTAATCTGCTGGCGGGCCGTGGGACATTTTGTTTACGTTGACTGTCCACAGGCACGGCCCCCCGCAGCTCCCAGTGGCCGCGGTTTGCCGTTCCCAGCCAGTGGGAGCTGCGGGAAGCGGCAGCCAGCACATCCCTGTGGCCCATGGCTTCCTGCAGCTCCCACTGGCCAGGAATGGCGAACCACGGCCACTGGGAGCTGTGGGGGGGCCGTGCCTGTGGACAGGGCCGTCCCTAGCCATTTGGGTGCCCTACGCAGCCCCCCAGGCCTCCCCTTCCCCTGGGTCTGGGAGGCAGGAGCTGTGGGGGGGCACTTCTGGGGGCCCCACAGGCCCAGAGGATTAGCGAGGGGCCGGGAGCAGCCCACTCCACTTCCCTCGCCCCGGCCCCAGCTGCGTCGCTCGGGGGAGGGGGCTTGGAGGAAGGGATCCCCCTGCCCCGCACTCACAGGCAGCGGCGGGAAGCAGAGCAGCCCAGCCCCAGCCCGCTGTACTCCGCCAGCTCCCAGCCGCGGTGCTCCGCTTCCCGCCGCAGGTGAGTCGGGGGGGGAAGCTTTCCCTAACCTCCCCCCACCCCCACCGAGCAACACGGCTGGGGCCGGGGCAAGGGAAGCAGAGCAGGCTGGGGCCGCGTTGCTCCGCTTCCCGCCACCGGTGAGCGCGGGGGGCGTCCTTTCCCCAACCTCCCCACACTCACCGGCAGCGGGAAGCACAACGCCGCAGCTGGGAGCTGGCAGAGTGGAGCGGGCTGGGGCTCCGCTTCCCGTCGCTGCCGATGAATGCGGGCTCGCTGGGGGGAGAGGTGGAATGGGGGGCGTGCCGGGGCGGAGCAGGGGGGAAGGGGAGGAGGTGGGGCGGAGAGAGTTGTCTGGGGCCCCAAACCCCCAAGGGATGGCCCTGCCCCTTGCAGTGGGCACAGCCCATGGCAGGGCCAGCCGAGGGATAAGGTTGGTCACCAGGGCTGGTCCTGCCTCATATGCAGCATGTAGCTGCCTAAGGCACCACGAAATTTGGGGCAATTTGGTGCCCCAAATTTCATGGTGCCCTACGCAGCTGCATATGGCTAAGGACGGCCCTGCCTGTGGACAGTCAATGTAAACAAAATGTCTCGCAGCCCGCCAACAGATTACCCTGTTGGGCTCTGTGCCAAAGGTTGCCGACCCCTGTCACAGGGTGTGAAATTATGTGGACTTTATCTGAGCAAATCTCCATGGACTTTAGACAGGGTTTTGTTTGACTGGGGAATCTGGCCCAATGTGGTAAGTTAAAAGATTAGCAACCAATGGGGATACCACTCAGAAATGTGCCCCTTATAGTCTATGATAATTTAGTGAATTTCATCCTAATGTGTTGCACCTGCTTTTGTTTTCTGTTCTCCTGCTCTTGGTGACAGACCGAAGTATGGCGGTAAATACTGCCTGGGGGAACGGAAGCGATTCCGGGTCTGTAACATGAAGCCATGCCCCACAGACAAACCGTCCTTCCGCCACATCCAGTGCAGCCAGTTTGATGCCATGCTCTATAAAGGGAAACTCTATAAGTGGCTGCCGGTACCGAACAACAGTAAGTCCAACCCCCTGAGCCTCTATTTGCTAGACAATTATTTTAATTTGATTTTACTAATGATCTGTATTAATGGTTAGAATCCATGCACAAGGCCAGTAAGTTTTACCTTTCAGTGCTGTCATATTATTATTATTTTATTATTTGCATTTCTGTAGCATCTAGGAGCCCAAGTCATAGCCGAGGACCCCATTGTATTAGGGACAAATAGCGAACGAAAACAGGCAGTCTCTGCCCCAGAGAGCTGACATTCTAAGTTGGCAGCACTTCAAGTGAAGGGGTCATAGGTGCATTTGCAGGTTTAGTTTACAGGTCAAAAGATGATTATTTAGAGCAGAGGAAAGTCCTGACAGTGCAAGTCGTGGTTCTGTAGCAGGGATGGCTCTAGTGGGAGAAGACAGGACATGGGTGAAAGTCTGCAGATACTCTTGGCCTTGCAGGTTTATTTACAGTCTGTTTGGAACCCTCAGTCAATCCGTGTGAGTTGCACTGCCGCCCAGAGGATGAATACTTTGCCGAAAAGCTCCGGGATGCTGTCACTGATGGGACTCCATGTTACGAAGGGAACACAAGCCGGGATATCTGTATCAATGGGATCTGTAAGGTATGCTTTGGGTGTCGTCTCTCTTTGTGAAACATGTCTTTGAGAACCTGTGGAGAGGGGCAGAGTTATTTTGCTGACTCACCCTAGAAGCTAGGCCAGCTGAGTCCCCTTTGTTTCAATTCCGCATAGCTCTCTGAGGAAGAGAGACTTAGAAAGAGAGACCAGGATCTAGCTGAGAAAGGCCCAGTTATGTCTGAAAGCACAAGACTGGTCTTAGAGATTTGTTAAATGAAGACAAACCCAGGACTGCCCTATTGAGTGTGTGGTGCGCATGAAGGAACGGTGTAAGGACTTTGCCTGCTCGCACCAAAATAAATGTTTTATTGACAAACATTGTTATTATTTTCATACCTGACTCACGTGGATGGGGTTTCATGAAAATAAGACACGGCCATAATTGGACCCATGTTGTGGATGGGACTTGGCCTTCAGGAATGGAAGTAAAACAATTGACAGGTCTGAACAAAAACATTTTTATCTTAATATAGAACCCAGACCCTGTGGGTTTCTGATTTTTTTAATTTTTATTTTCTTTCTTTGAAACTCTATAAAAACTAATGCTGGCGTCAGGCCGAGCTCTGCTGACTGACACCTGGGAAGGACATTTCCCAAACTCAAGTGCTGCCAAAGCCAACGGGGAGGCAGATAGGAGGCATGGCAGCCAGCCTCAGGAAGCAATTCCTGTGGCAGAAACACCCTTCAGCAATACCATCTGCAAGGTGTCGCTGATGAAGAGCAGACTGTACAAGTTTTGCAGGCTGTCTTGCTGCTAAAACCCTCCTCAGGATTGCCGAATCATGCCTGCCTTGGAATCCCGTAGGAGTCTTCTTTAGATTTCTGTGAAGACTTTTCCAGGGGACAGAGGGATGCAATCTTGCAAACTCTTACTCACACATATAGCCCTTACTCAGGTGAGTAGTCCCACGGTTTGGGATATAATGACTATGCCTCATGTTTTATCAGAAAACGTTTTCACAAAGAAAACCCTCTATTTTATATTTTATAGCTAAGCTCTATTTTTGCCTATTAAAATAGGGCCTTATCCAGTGCCCTGTGACATTAATGGAGAGCGCCCCAAAGTCGTCAGTGCCCATTGGATCAGACACGCAGAAGGCAATTGGAGGCATCTTGGTTTTGCAGTCCATGGACCAAATTTATTGCTATCTTAAGCAGCTGCAACTCCATGGACTTGCATTGACAGGGCTGCCCGCTCTCTGAAAAGTAATGATGGTTCCCAGGCAATTACATGTGAGCCACTTCCCTCCTCTTGCAAGTGCCCTAGAGCAAGCAGAGGAAGAGTGACCCGGACAGCACGTGATTGGGATTCAACTGGTGCACTGACAGTCAGAGTTCCATCCGTGGCAGGTGCATGGTACCTGCAGCAGCTCTTAGGTAAAAATGTACTTGAAGGACTGCCATGAAGATGGGAGTGTGTACGATGTAAGGGTGAAATTCCCCCCTGTGCCGATGACCAGCACAAGTCCTCACCTCCACTTAAACCACCCTCTGCACAGAGGTGATTTGCACCCTAATTCCTTGGCCAGAGATGTTGTTTATTTGTGGGTCCATTGTCCAGCCCCTCTCACAGTTGCAGCACATGGTTTCATTCGCAGCCAGCTGTATCAGCCTGCAGACCACACACAAGCAGATTTTCCATTCCATCGAGTGCAATGAACCATGCAGGGATTACAACCGTTTCACTTTTGCTCCATGGTGTGGACTTCCACCGCCTGGGTTAGCTGTTGTGTAATAGTGGTGTGCGGACAGAAACAGTAGCTGGGCTAGTGCAGTGCTCAGCTTCTGTGTCAGCAACGTGCTCCTTCGGTGACTTGCCAAAAGCTCTCTTGTTCCCAGACGGCTTTCGCCGCCAGATATTCCCAAACAGAATTAACGAAAACAAACCCAGCCAACTACTCGTATGACACTGGCCAAATTCACCACCAGCTTCCTTGTGCTTGGAGGGAGTTGACGCTCCTTCCGTGCACCTGGCTGTTGAGCCAGCTCATTCAGTGTTCCCGGTGGATCATTTACTCCGCTCTGGCTATAGGGGAAGTGGGAGTGGATCTGCAGACAGGAACGCAGCGTCTGGCACCGACCTGTTCCTAGGAGCCTGGGAAAAGGCTTGGGCTGCAGTTGATTGTGTTTATTTGGTATTAGCCTGTGAACACAAACAAGCCTGAAGGAGGAGGGTGATTTTTGGCTCTATACATCATGGGTTGACTGCAACTGGGCGAAGGCTGGGAAGCCACCCACATGTGCCAGCAGTGAACTTGACCTATAGTTCTCACGGGGGGTGAATGGGTAAAAAAGAAACAGCCACTGGACAAAGGGAAAAGATAAGTCCTTATCTTCCTGCTCATGTGATTTGCTATGTACTCACCAACATCACTCAGAGCAGAAAGGAAGCTAAAAGCTGAGCAGCAGCGTGTGTGTGAACATACTCAAGTCTTGGCTGCTGCCAATCGGAGAGAGAAATTCCCGGACTCAAAAGAGGAAACCCGGTGCTGCCTGTTCCCCTTTATTGTGTGTGGGAAGAAGATGGTTGCAGAACGACACCAGCACTACAAGACTTTCCCAGATGTGTGTGGGCTGCTGGACCTTTCACTCCATATGGCCCAGAGAGGAGCTGGGGAAATAATCAATAAGCAATTATCTTTGCAGCTGCTTATGTCAAAACCATTCACGGAAAATCTCACTCTTCCTTAGAAACAGCCATTCAGATTTTGTTGCCAGCAGAGCCAGAGTCCAAAGCCCAGTGGCAGCTGCTCTGCCGAGCAGAACTCACAGAGCCGGGTCCACTTTTAGTCTCAGCTCAAAGGGTTGCAATCTTCATGTGATACGTACGAGTGAAAAATGAGATTTAGCAGCCTCGTGTGCAAACGACAAGTTAGTCAGCCAGCGCTTGCTGCACACACAAAACCTGGCGCTGTCTTAGCCTCTGACACCAAAATTAAAACGAACTCCTTGGTTCAGAACAGGAGTTACGGTAGGAAAAAGTAATAACGTTCTTTCCCCATCACAGAAATAAAACTGTTTTCCTGGACACTACTGCACCCAAATGGAACAACTCGCCTATTCACACAGTGAGAAGGGGCACTCACCTCTTGAGTGCCTGGAAGTGGCTGGGTGCGGTACTGCAGACTTTTTCTCACCCCTGGCACCCCGGATAGGCTGCCAGCCAACCTTAGCGGGTCTTCAGTGGCTTGGCCCTCTGGCCATATCACAAAGTCCAGATGAACCCGGGGGTATTAAAGCGTCCAGTAACTAACAGTCTCTTTGCCCCGCTAGGGCCTTCATCCCTGGCTCGAGGCCCTTTAGATTTGGCCTTTTTGTCCAGGCTCCCAAATGAGGCCTGTCCCCTTCTTGGGCTTCACGGCACTTTACCTGAGGCTGATAGGGGCTGGCCCGCCCTCTGCTCCGGGTTTCAATCCAGGGACCCTATACACAGCAGCCATGTACTGTTTATTCAATCTGTCGCTGCTGTTTCCCTGGGCCTCTTGCTACAGGGCCCTTTTATCTCCAGCCCTAACTGTGGGCCAATGTCCGTAGGTCCTTCTCCCTCCGCAATCGCAGTGTAAGTTCAGCCAGCCACGAGTGCTGTCTGCTTGTCGGCCTTTGGCCGAAGAGGAGCACCCTCCTTCACTCCTCTGCTCCCCGCTGGGAACTGACCTGCTAAGGCCCCTCAGACTTTTTTATGTGAGCCTGCCAAACTCTGGTTGGTCATCGCTAGCCCTTCTAGCCTGTGGAGGACCAGGTCTCTCTGCCTTCTAAGATGGCCACGCCAGGGAGGCCTCTCTAAGCAAGCCTAGAGGATGCAGCTTTGCTGCTTTTTTCCTCCCACCTTGCAGCTTCTTGGGCCGGGGTGTAGCAGAGCAGCGGGGCCTCCAGGAGGAGACCACGAAGGCCTGGTACACTCTGTCACACGCACATACTAAAAGGACCCTTTAGGCATTCACTCCGGGGCTTTTACTGAACTAAAATCAAATGGATACCTCTGGTACTGAAGGGTGAGACACTGGGCACTGCCACCCGCATGTGAGGGCACACAGTATGTTAGCAGAATATAAAAAATCTCCCTGACACGGCACAGAAGCTGTGCTGGCAGATCTGCCAATCAGGAGGCTGCCCTCTCCCAGCTAGAGAGCGGGGTTTAGCACAAATAAAGTCCAAGAGTTCTCATCTCCTACCTGACTGACTCCCGACTCTTAGGTTCCTGTAACAGGAGACCATGAAAGAAATGAGCAGAAAGGTAAAAGGGTGGGCTCTTACAAATAGTATTGCATCCGACTTTCCATCAAAATCTGTGTAAAATTGAAAGGGTGCAAACAAATGCTCGATGCTCACAGACAGGCCCAGGAGAAAATGGAAACAGGTATATGGACTGCATTCTTGCCAAGGTATTTGAGTGCCTAACTTCAAAAAGACACCCAGGTGCTGTATTGTAGCAATTTAATAACTTACCAGCACAACCTGGCTTTGGTGGCTCTTCCGTGAACTGCCAGACCTGACTCCTTCATCCCTTCTGAGCAGGACAGGTGGCAGGAAAAGTGGTCATGAGTAAGTGTACAGTTAGAAATCTGACACTGTGTGCCTCAGCGTAAGGTACATCCGGCTGGCTTCAACCCTGCGTAAGTGTTTGCAACCTCACTGAAGCTAAATGAGTTGCATCTGCTTGTACCCTGATCCCTAGATTAAGATGAACCGAACTTCAGAGCCATTAGCTGAGACCGCACCATTTGTAAGAAGAAAGGTAGAACAGGCACTTGGATACTACAGCTATACCCTATGATGATGAAGTGAAACCAAATAGAAGGCTGGAATAGAAATGTAATAACAATACATTATTCTTCAGCAATGGCCACGGACAAAACAGTTCAGGGCACAATCACCAAATTCATGTCACGTAAACATCTCCCCACCCCATGCCCCTGGGACAGGTGAGGGCCTGAACTAGACCCCCGGATCATCAAGTCTGCTCTCACTTACACTGGCAAAAGCAGTCGCCCTCGGTGCTGTTGTGTTGGCTGGGGACTGGCAGAGCACAGCACACTCCAGCCCCAGACATTATTATTATCATTTGGAATTAATATCATTGTAGAGTCCAAGGAGCCCCAGCCATGGACCAGGACACCATGGTGCTAGGCGCTGTACATGGCCTTTCCTTGCCCCTAGCCAGAGCCCCAGCCTACCCCATGCACCAGGGAAGCAGGAGGAACTGGCTATATATAAGTTCAAGATTTCCCCCATGCCAGAATCTGGCCCTTAATCTCCCTGGGTAACCCGTGTGTCTGTTTTCCTTATTTCCCATCCTACCAGTGACATATGGTACACTGCCAGGCAGGCCGCTCAGTGAGCCTGGTCCTTGTCACATTCATTATTTCCTGTGAGGACTGGTGATCCCATCATGACACTCTGTGACTCGTGCACAGCTTGCTGGCATTGAGAGACACCTTGTGCTGTGTGATGGAGAAACAGACCCACTGACATCATTAGACCAGGCTGCCATGCACTGTCTGCCTTTCTGGGAGTGTATAATGCAGTTGTTGGAGCCAACAGAAATTGCACTCCTCTTGTCATTTAAAACCAGAGCCTTGTGATGAGATTGTCACTACCAAGCCTGAGCTACTGGAGTTCTTGTGTTTCAGAATGTGGGCTGCGACTATGAAATTGACTCCAACGCAGTCGAGGATCGGTGCGGGGTGTGCCATGGGGATGGATCCACCTGCCAGACTGTGAAAAAGATGTTCGAGGAGAGCGAGGGTCTGGGTAAGGTTGTCTGTCACAACCGTCTACCAGCTTGTCCCTGAACTTTTGCTGGTTCCTGTTCTGAAAGGAACATTGGTGAGCAGCACAAGTTGGTGAGAATGCACAGCACCTGCCATGTTCCATAATGTGACTCGTTTAGGAAGGGAAACGGGTCATAAAAGGTTAAACAAATACTGATAAGATATAACAATACAAGGTGCTCAGAGGTTTTGCAGCTAGAAGGAACAGATCCACCACACAGATCCTTTTCTCCAGGAACCCTTCAAGCCCAGGCTGGAGGCTGCTGGACTGGCAGGCCGGGGATGTGCTGTGGAGTGCATGCGTGAGCGGCATGTACTCCTGGCCAGTTCATGCTGGTGGTGGCAGCATTTGTAGTAACTTTCTGGGGGTAGATAAGCCTCTACTCGGCAGATCACCATGCCGCTTAGGGGACACAGTGAATGGGCCAGTGTGGTGGATGGTGCCAGTCTTTCAGGGTCCTCGACTCAGGACAACACGGTTACCTAGAGCGAGTCACTTAGCATCTTTGGTGCTTCAGTTTTCCCTGTCTGTGAAACAGGGAAAACGCCAACCTCACAAGGAGACTGTAGTTCATCACAGTTTATAAAGGGCTTTGAGATCCTTCGGCAGAAGCTGCTGTGAAAGTGCAGTGTACTGTTATTATTATTTATCATTATGTCTTTGAACACCAAATTCCCTCACAACTGTTTTTTTAAATAGGAAAGCTCTGTTTCCGTTCCATGCTTTATATGTTAAAATGCCAAGATGGTTTTTAGATAGATAGATAGAGACAGCACTTCTTTTAATAAAAGAAACATGACTGGAACTTTGTAAAGTATAACTAAGCTCCCCTAATAACTAAACATTGCCCTGAAAACTGAGCAAGTGGACAGAATGAGGTTAGGTCAAAGATCTTGCCAATTTGAATAAGAAAGAGAAAAAAAAAGATTCTGGCTTGTTGTTTTAAATGATTTTCTTAATACAAACACCCTTAATCTGTAGATCCAGTTTTTCCCTTTATCAGCAGTGTGGGGGGAAGGGCAGGAATGGTTTGCAAACAGGAACCCTTCAATAACACGACTGTTAGGAAATTCCACAGGGGAAAGTGGGGTCAGCAATAAAGAGAAGGTAAATTATTGCCAGTGCAATTGTTCTGAAAGGCACTGGCTATGACATGTAGGACGCTAAGGGAGTGATTCCATCAATATCATTCATTTCATTCCTATTTATATTTGTTAGAGACCAAAAATTTGAAATCACCCTTTGCTATTTAATCTTGCTCCTTTTAAAATCACTGGTACTTTTGCAGTTGACTTCAATGGGGCAGAGATTTAGCCTTTGGAACAGAGACATGTTAACCTGAATATCATCCCAGTGTTTACTGCCGGGAGGAAAAATATCCATTTACAGACCTTTGCCGCTAAGACGTTGTCTGCACTCTAAAAAGAAATCTGAGTTAGCTGGACCTATGGGTTCAGCTTAACAGAAGGTTTAAGAGGGTTTGGATGGTCTATGTGGACAAGGTAAAAGCACGTTAAATCCATTAAATGCATTAAAAGCACATTAAATACAATGTGGACACGGTAAAAGTACATTAAATGCATTGGTAAAGGCTCAATGGGGACACTTTTAGTTCTGCAATGGAATGGACTAGCAGAGAACACAGGCTGGCTCCATGTAAGATTCTGCATGTGGCACACTGGACAGAAAGAGCTATTTTATCTGAGCCCCCCAGTACCCCCTGATGTTGAAATCAGCAGCTAAAAGACAAAATAGTCTGTTTAATCAGCTTGGCGGCTCTCATTGCTCTAGCGATTTGACCGGAAGTGATTGATTTATCTGGCATGGGGTTCTTCTGTTTGTTTGACTGCCTGAGATTGACAGTCAGTGAAATTCCCAGGTTACGTTGACATTGGGATGATCCCAGCTGGAGCCCGGGAGATTAGAATTGAGGAAGTGGCAGAAGCAGGAAATTTCCTGGCCTTGAGGAGTGAAGATCCAGAGAAATACTTTCTGAATGGCGGGTGGACCATCCAATGGAATGGAGATTACAAAGTGGCTGGGACAACCTTCACCTATGAGAGGACTGGAAACTGGGAGAACCTCACATCCCCTGGGCCCACGGGGGAGCCCGTCTGGATCCAGGTACTTGTATGATGTTTTATTTTGCCATGTAGCCACATGTGACAGGTGTGAAGATCTGGGTGGGGCAGATCAACCTGCAGCAAAGCTCTTTACAAATATAAACTTAAAAAAAATGCCTGCGGCAGCTAGGAAAGGCACTTAGTCCTTATTCGCTGATAACATAGCTCTGATTATTATTGGTAGTATTATAATATTGCCTTGAGACCCCAACCAAAATCTAGGCCCCATTGGGCTAGGGACTGTACATACACCTAAGTCCCTGCTCCAGAGAGCTTACAATCTAAATAGACATGATGGACAAAGGAATTATCTTCCTTTTACAGAGGGGGAATAGAGAATTAATTGACTTGCTCATGGTCACAGAGGAATTCTGTGGCAGAGCTGGGATTTGAACCCAGAGCTGTCAAGGCCTTATCTATAAGACCATCCTTCCCCTTGATTAGGGAAGTATTAAGTTTTAAAGCAGAGCAAATGCCTTATCATGCCAAACTGGGTGGAATTTCTCTCCCAGTATGATTTCAAATCAGCAAAGCAAAGCTGAGCCTATCAAAATATTTTCAGTTTGTAGTAATTGCAGCCAGTGGAATAATTTTGATTTTCGTCACTGAGTCCAATTTAAGCAGTTGCTCTGGTTAGACAGCACACTTACAACTATGCACAATAGAACCTGGCAAACCTACCGCCAGATCCTCCCGAAATGAAGTGTGCATTTGGTGGACCTCAGAGCAACAGACCGTTAAAAGTCTCATGCAAGCAAAACGTTGGCCTGGTGATCACACCATCTCGCTGCTGCTTGAGCTGAGGAACGGGAGCACTTGCCTTCGCAGCCTGCAGAGCCAAACCACAAGCGCTGTAATCCCTTTAGGGGAACTCGGCTGTACTGTGTTGGCAGTCAGACACCTTACACTCTGGAAATCCCTTCTGCTCTTCCCTTTCCCATCAGAACTCACAGCTGCCTGTGGGATTTCTCTGTAGAAGAGCACAGTATGCCTAGCTCTCTCTGTTCATGGGGCAGTCAGAATTTCACCGCAAACTGGTGCTTAGATGGCGACTAGTAATCATGCATGTTTCTTTGGGAACAACTGTAATTAGCAGCCAGAAGGATTCGCTTGATCTGACACGCATATTTCTCAATTAGTGGGTGGATCCAGCCCATGTTCTTTCCAGCTGAAACTAATCCCAAGAGAAGCATTCCTCAAAATATTTACGCAGGAGAGAGAAGAAATGTCTATTTCCTGAATTCTTTTTCTTATCTCCTGGGGAAAGAGATCACAACATTTTTAATAAGGTTAACAGAGCCTTCAAGATGAAACAGTGCTTTGACATAAGACCCCTTGGCCTAGATGCCCCTTCCTGAATGCAGCAGCAGTGTTGGGTTGGGTTGCAACGCAATGCCATGACAATGCCATCATCCCATGACAATGCAGTATTGTGACCTGGTGGCATCTCGCCAGCCCCTCAACCATCCTGTAGCCAAGAGTCTTGGCATAAGAGTCCGCCCATGGCCTGCACTAGGCTACTAACCATTCGGAGAGCACGGGCTGATGGATATGTATACAAATATAACACTTGGGTTGCAGTGTTAAAGGCTCTGCAAATCAGCCTACTTTGTGGGTGTAATGTTGGCCCCGGATGCTCATGGGAGTGAGGGTAAAACCACAAACGACGAGAATCTCTTACTCAGGGCAAAATCCAGACCCTCCATTGTCCCCAGCCCCCAAGAGTCATGTTTCTAGGCTGTAAAGAAGCCTTTCTCATGAACACAGCTCTGTAATAGCAGCAAGAGGGGAGCACCAAGAAACACTCCGAGGCAAATAGAGACAAAGATTTTTCCCCTCTCTTATTTTAAGTTATTGTTTCACCCTTTGGCTCGAGGAGATAAGCCAAAGTTCAGAGCCTTGCAGGGTTGCTTTCGTTAGAATAATAAATTGATGATATGCATCAGGTATATTCTCGATGCTATCTTGTTTATTTACCAAAAATGTACCCAAAATCCTGACTCCCTGAACACAGCAGAAACAAGCAGCAGCAGGAAGTTTCCATACTCAGAAATCCCCAAGTCTGACACTCCAGCGAGCTCTGTGCCTAAGAAGCCCTGTCCCTCTGCTTCCTCTCCAGGTCACACTCAGAACTCCTTCCCCTGTCTTTCTGCCTCCAGCGTACACAGCCTGGAACCAATATCCCAGCCCCTGCGCCTGCCCCCAGGGAAACTCCTCAGCCCACATGGTTTAGCTATGACCTACCATGCAGCCTAGTACTGGGTGCTAGTCCCACAGTCCCCAGCTGGTTTTACTGCAGGGCTTGATTGTCCTTCCATTGAGCCTGAAGGAGAGTGCCTGCCCATTGGCTTTAATGAGGTCTGTTATGGTCTTTGGATCCCAGACCCCCTGCTGGAAGCCATCAGCACCTTCCAGTGTAACGTTACACAGGGATCAGCTGCAGCTCAAATTATGAATCTAACTTTCCATGTGGGGATTCCAAAAAGGTCTTGTCCAGAGACTTTGGAGACCCCAGTACAATTCCCTCCTCTGCCACAGACTTCCTGCGAGACCTCAGGCAGGTCACTCAGCTTCTGTGTGCCTCAGTTCCCTGTCTGCACAATGGGGCTAACAGCACTTCCCCCCTCCCAGGGCTACTGGGAGGATAAATTCATTAAAGCGCGTGAAGTGCTTTGAGATCTACCGAGGAAAAGCGCCATAGAAAAGATGATGATTCGCCATCCATTCAGATTTTGCTTCTGTGGTTCAGCAGGTCACCAGACCCACCGCGAAGGAATTGGAGTTCTGTCTGTCTGGTTCAGCAGACTCTTGTTTGTAGGGCAGGAGGCTCCTCTTCACTTCTGCCCATTCCCTTTATCTGTTAATCTAATTACTTACTTTTAGCAAGGGGAACAAAGTTTCTGTCTCCTGCCCAAACTTCTGCTCAGTGTGAACCTGCCTCATACTAACTAGCAGGTAGGTTTATGTCTTTCAGGTAGCCAGACTCACTTTACTAATGAGGTTTTGATCATTTTTCCTTTTAAAACACGAGCTCTTCTAGGACCAGCCAGCCGTCCCCTCTCCCTCATGTTTAAATACCTTTCCAAGCAGCACTACTTTGCAATAAAGGCCCCGTGTCACTATTTACATTAACTAACTCAATTGTCAGAGGCTTCTATTTACGCAGGCTCAAAATTTCATTCCAGCTGGATCTCTGCCAACTTAACTTCCAGCACAGGAGTGAGTCTTTAAGATTTAAGAATAGAGGGGGCTGACTTCTCCTCTCATTTTACACCACTTTACAACTGCGTCACTGTTTGACTTCAATGGAGCTACGATCGTTATACACCAGTGTTAGTGGAGAAGGCCGATAAAATGCTGCCCAGAGACAGCTCCATGAGGGGAAAGGAGCCCCTTCACAGAGTGACGCTGCAGTGGTCTGCTGGGGACAGGCTTATGTGGAATCTGGACTTCAAGTTCCAACGCAAACCAGTCAGACCCCAGGACATTCAGAACGAAGCCTGAGCTTTCCACTTGCCTACATCCTGTCCAGTCATCGGCTGATCTTGCTGTGGTAGGAGCTAAGGACAGCGCTCCACCGTAGTCGTGAATTTTTGTTGGCTTTTGTCAACTCTTGAGTTTTCATGGTGTGGGGGTGAGAATGTCAGAAATCATTGAATCATAGAAACATAGGAGTGGAAGGGACCTCGCAAGGTCATCTAGTCTATCCCTTCGGTCTGAGGCAGGACCAAGTCAGCTTAGAGACAGCATCCCTGACAGTGTTTGTCTAACCTGTTCTTAAAAACTTCCCGTGACAGGGATTCCACAACCTCCCTGTTCCAGAGCTTATCTATCCTTATAGTTAAAAAGGTTTTTCTACTGTCTGACCTAAATTTCCCTGGCTGCAGACTAAGCTCATTACTTCTTGTCCTACCTTCAGTGACCATGGAGAACAATTGATCCCCATCCTCTTTAAAACAGCCCTTAACACATTTGAAGACTGGTATCAGGTCCCCCCTCAGTCTCCTTAAATGTGCCCAGCCCTTTTAGCCTTTCCTCACAGTTCAGTTTTTCTAAACCTTTTATCATTTTTGTTGCTCTCTTCTGGATTCTCTCCAGTTTACCCACATCTTTCTTAAAGTGCGGCACCTGGAACTGGAGACAGCGCTCCAGCTGAGGCCTCACCGGTGTTGAGTAGAGCAAGACAATTATCTCACATGTCTCACATACCACAATCCTGTTTATACCCCCCAGAATGATATTGACCTTTTTCGCAGTTGCATCACATTGTTGGCTCATATTCGATTTGTGACCCACTGTAACTCCCCCAGATCCTTGTGAGCAGTACTGCTTGCCTAACAATCGTTCCCCATTTTGTACTTGTGTGTTTGATATCACTGCACATAACAGAAAATGAAGGCCTAGTTCTGGGGATCAGCTAGGTGGACGTCAGCGTAGGAAGGAGAGGTTATTGTTACGTATGTGTGTTCCTAAAAAGTCAGTGTACATTTTAAGAAATCCACTGCACAAACACATCTGCTGGGCAGCAGGGATGGAGGAGGGGTGGGAATAGGTCCTTTGCCCTGGTTATTTCAAATGTTAATTTCAACAGGCTCTTTTCTTTGCTTAGACTAGAGCAAACAACCAAGGGGGCAGAGGTAGCAGTTAATGAATTTCAGAGTTTATTTATTCCAATGGTGCGCTGTTTACTTTAACATTCCCCTCCTTCGCCTCTCATCCCACCCCACCCCACCCCACTCCACCCCCAGATTGACAAGAGAAGTCTTTTTTTCTTTTCCCAAATGATGAGAATGCATATTAGGTTTCCTCCAGCTGGTAGGTTACTCAGGAGTTCTAACCCAAAAGTTCCCCACATATCCTGGGCTCTCCTGTGACTGGGCTGGGCAGCCTGAACTCACTTTTGTTGTCCTTAGTCCCCCAGGAAGCCTTTTCACAAATATGTACGTTTGATTCCCCATTCGAGGAACACTCTGAATAAGAGCAAGACTGGAATCCCCAAAAAATCCCTTCTCAATGGCAGTTACAGAAGATCTGGTGCTTATTTGAAAATTGCCCTGTTCTGCAAACAAATCCTACCATTTTACTTGTCACCCTACTCAATGTAAAAGCATTGCCGGAGGTATTATGTTTCAGCGCCACTTTATCTTTTAATTGGCTGTGCATGGCTTTGTGGGGGGCTATCAGTCTATATGAAGAGATGGTCTGAAAAGTGACAAGGAAAATGCATAATTTTAAAGCAATTATTTCTATGTGGATTGCACAGAAGCCAATTCTCATCCTGATTTTCAGCTATGGATCTGGCTGTGCAAATCCACATACTCACAGCTGCAGACGCCAGCCCTGGTTGGTTTAACACAAAGTCTCCCAGTTGACGGAACCTCTCGAAGCTTTTGAATGGGAGTTACCTGAGAACAGTTCTCGTTAGACTATGAGCCTGACCCTTCTTTTGAAATCAATGGGCACTTTGCCGCTGACTTTCATGTCAGTAGAACCAGCCTCTACCCCCTTGTGGTTCACAGTCTGTTCATTTCTAACGACTGCAGTTCTACATCTGAACAATCAGTTGCCCAAAGGTTCACACAAAGTGCAGCATACGATGATGCCTCTTTGAAATACAGCCAGGGCGAATCACACGTGGGTATTTGGGTTTATTTGTTGATTTAACTGCATTATTCCGTTTTACTGCCCCTTAATACATGGAAAGACAGATTGCATCTGCTTTGTGAGCTGTGTTAATTCAAGGGGGAAAAGCAAAGGAAAAAGGAAATAAAAGACTCCCTCGGTGCAAGGCAAGTTGTTCTCAAATACCTGAAGGGGAGGAAGGGGCTCCCTAGGAATTCTTGGCTTTGTAATTTTGCAGCTAGACGCTTAGATCACAGATTTCCCTACTTAATTATTTCCCCTTGTGTTTGCATTCACGTCCTTTGCAGGCTGCCTGGGTAAAAAGGTAAGGACAGCAACAGCTGACATGAGAAGCCTGCCTGTATCCTTTCCCTGGGATGCCAAGTTTTGCTGTATGTGTCAAATGGAACTCCAAGCCCCAGCATCCACAGCCTTGTGACATTCCCTTCCACGAGTGGGGTGGGAGGGAGACGGGAGATCCTGGGGCTAATCCTCTGCTTCCTTGAACTCTGTGTTGTCATTTACACCTGTGCAAGGTGAGGGCTTGACCCTCTGCCTGCTGAAGTCAGCAGTGCAGGATCATGCACTCAGTGCCGTGTGGGTGTTTGACGTTACCACTGGTGTAAGTAAGTGGGGAATTCTGGTTGGATACTGTATCATGCCCACTTTGTACAGGTGCACATGGCAGCAGAAGGTGCAAAGCAGAGCGCTATCAGGCCCTATATTCTTATTGTCCCTGTATTATTTGAGTGTTATGTCTTCTATTTGCAATTAATATGTTTCCCATCATGCATTATGCCACCACCAGTTTTTGACAGTCCTCTTCCAGGAGCTAAATACTAGTTTCTGTCTCTACTTGTAAACAAAAACCTGTAGGCAAAGTATCTCAGCCCAACCTGGGACACCCTTCTTCATGCTCTTGCAAACCCAAGCCTTTCCTTGCAGAAGTTAATTGTAGAGCAAGTCATGTGTTCCCAAGCCTCACTGGCCAAAGGGTCTATGCTGTACTTCATGGCACAAAAGTTTTGCATAATTGGCCAAACTCTCAGGAAGCATAACCCTGGCAATCCAGCCAGTGGCTTTTATTTATTTATCTCATAGTTAATTAAATATTAACTATAAGAAGTGCCTGATACTGCTGCCATGTTATGGGACCCTCCCAGTCCCTTACAGAGTTTGGCTAAGTGGTTCAAGGCCTCTTAAAACTGTATTTTCACTTTCTTGATGGCACCTCATGCTTCTTAGGCGCCTCTTCCTGCATGTTGGAGCTACCAGTCTACCATGATGGGTTAGAAGTGGTGGTGAGGTAAGCAGCAACCTATGGTACTTTGGCCATGTTTTCTGCTTTGATGGAAAGGCTAGCTTGTATTAACACATCTGCTTACTTGATATTTATCATTTTTAGAAAGAAATAAGAGAAATCGTAAAGTTTTCTTGTCCTAACATTGTCAGTATCATTTTCCCTTGTTAATGTTAACCATTCGGAATGCCTTACACCAGAAAATCTCTGAAAAGCTTCCTGGGATTTGTAACCTAATTAAAACCTTCTGACAATGAGGTTTCACTATTCATCAGAAGGTTCTTGGAAGGAAGCCCTCTGCTCCACCAAAGTTCCAAGAACAACAGAGCTTTGGCGATAATGGAAGCACTTAGGCTAAGAAAACAAGGCTAAGCCCACAAGCTTTCATGAGTGCTGTGGCTTTGCTGATTGGTATGTGAGGCAGCTTGGATTGAATTGATATTAACCAGTGAATCCATTTCAGTCATGCGGAGATCGAGCCCCACATTTCACATGGGAGGAATGTATAACATTTTTTCAAGTGTGTTTTTGCTAACTGAAGATTGTTCTGGGTACTTATTTCATCTCCGCTATTTTCCAGCTCTCTGTGCTAGCAATTCTTAGACCACTGCAAGTTAGTGTGACTCTGCTGACTGCTTTGCTTGGTGCCATATCACGAGGGGCTATGGTCTCAACAGATTATATTTGCTAACCAGAGTTGGGTATGGGCAGTATTTGGTTGGGAGACCTCCAGGGAAAACCCAGGTGCTTCAGGAAATGGTGTTAGTCAGTGGCACTTTTGTCTCCAAGTCAGTAGGGTGAGCCACCCACTTTATTCAGATGATCATGACAACAGTGGAAATGACATAGGCCAAGAGAGTTATTTTAAAAACAAATGTATTTTAACTCCTCTCACAAAGATTTAACCAAAGGCCTCATTTTATGATTGACCAGCTCAAATGCTTCACAGCAACGACTTCTAGAACATGCTGCTGCCAGAAGATTTTTGTTCCCACTCTCTCGTCGCCTATTAAAGTACAAACTTGAATTGCATTCCCTTCTGGCTTCCCTCTCACACCATCTTAAGACAAGTCAGTTTTAATGATTCACACATAACAGTGTTTTTCCTGGTGTTCTACACCATCAGCATTTCTTCTCTGCCTTTCTCTGGGGTGACAACAGCCAGTCTCGCCTACAAAGCCAGGAAAAGCGAGAACCTCAGAAATTCCCATCACTTATAAAATTCCTCAGTGGAGATCTCAGGAAGAGTAATTTACACGAACTAGCATTCAGGCAGCTCAGAGCCAGGTAATCAGGCAGACATCCAATGGCTCCCCTCTGGCCCGCGCAAAAGTTTGGTATGTTCCACAGAGTGTGGAAGAGTTCATCTACTGAGTCTGCAGTTAACACAGCCTGTTCCCATTCTCCTTTCATTCAGTTAGGATTAAAGATGAGCTTCAGCCTGCACTCTGAAGCCAAAACCCTTCTCCCCTTTGGGAAAGCTTGGCCCTGAACTTCATGGCTTACCCTTTATATAAGGAACTGTACCGAACCACCAAGAACTTTGGGAAAGTCCTGATCTGGCCTGCACTTGGAAGCTTGGCCTCATCTCTGATTAGAAGGGAATGCCTTTAACTATTTCCTGACCATAATATCCTTGCAATGGCTAATTTTAACACCACCAACCTTCACTAAGCTGATGTGGTGCTAGGAGGCACTGTGTTTTGGGGGGTGAGGTTTGTCAGATAAGACATAAAACCAAAGTCCTGACAGTCTGGACCCTCATCAAAGGTCCTATGGCACTTTTATGGGGGAGGAGGGAAGACAAAACAAGAGGTGTGAGCCCCATGGATGTGAGTAGGTCTCAGTTGGATTAATGGCATTGCACTTACCGCAATTTCCCTGTTGCTTTGCTTGGATTTGCTAATTTTCTCCCCCTGTTCTAAAACTCCTGGGCAGCATTGCTGGAGTAATTGTGATGGCTGCAGCTCCGTGGTGGGGGAGGAGAAGTGATCTTTATAAACACTTTATTTTTGTACTTTCGAAAGCACTTTGTTGCTTGCAGAAGGTGCTGTGTGAATCAATGTATAACAACAGGTTTCAGAGTAGCAGCTGTGTTAGTCTGTATCCGCAAAAAGAAAAGGAGTACTTGTGGCACCTTAGAGACTAACAAATTTATTTGAGAATAAGCTCACGAAAGCTTATGCTCAAATAAATGTTAGTCTCTAAGGTGCCACAAGTCCTCCTTTTCTTTTTAATGTATAATAAGTTTGCTACACGTGGCCAGCTGGGTAAATTGTATGGCCCATGCTATAGAGGAGATCAAACGAGATAATTACAATGGTTCCTCCTGGCCTTCGAACCTATGATTATGAATTATCCAGGCCCACCTCCGCATTTCCTTTACTGCTGCAGTTGAATCAGCCAGGGAATGACATCTCTATAGTAATGTCAGATTTGTTGCCAGTGATCCCCTGAACAAGAGGCTAAAGGTCAGATCCTGAGTTCATGTTAGGGTTACCAGACAGCAAGTGGGAAAAATCAGGACACCCTTTTTTTTTTTTTTTTTTGGGGGGGGGGGGGGGGGGGATAGTTGCGTCTATAGGACAAAGCCTCTAATGGTGGGATGGTCCCGATAATATTGGGACATCTGGTCACGCTAGTTCATTTACACCCAGGGTCAATGAAGTAGCTCCACTCAAAGTATTGGCTCTAAAATTGGCCCAGTATCGGTGTGTTCTGGTTGAGCTTTTCAGCATTTAAAGACCCTCCCACGCTGCAGGGGCCTAGAGCTCGTGCTCCAGCCTGAGCTCAGAAGATTACATGGCAAGGAAACAGCCTGGCAGCCCGACTCCATGAGTCCAAGTCAGCCAGCACATCCAGCTGCAGATTTGTCTTTGCTGTGTAGACAACCCCTAAGGGCCTTGTGTGTTGAGCACTACTCTCTCCAGTCTTCTCCAGATCACTGTATCGCACGCAAGTATGCTTGTGTATGTTATACTGCTGCATAGCAGTGTCTTGCCCTATACTAGATGCCGAAAAGCCCAATCAATGCCAACAGAAAGTGGCTACGTTGCTGAATGAGCTGTGACTTGGTTTGATTATCTCCTCACAGCTGCTGTTCCAGGAGACGAACCCAGGGGTTCGATACCAGTACACTATCCAAAGGGAGTCTGACCATGAGAATGAGATTCAGCCCGCAGAGTTCTTCTGGCGATACGGCTCCTGGACTAAGTGCACGGCCACATGTGGGACAGGTAAGTTTGTCGACCTTTTCATGTCGACCTTATATGCTTAAAACCAGTCGCCTTGCTCTCACACACTACTTTACGACAGTAAGGGGAATAGAGGTGATTTTTGTAAAGTATTCCATGCACATAGAAACCAAGGAGTTCTGATACAGCACATCCCATCTGAAATCAGTTTTATTAGCTAGTCCACTGATCAGATCTGTATGATGCTAAAATATTTGCTTAATCATTGGGGGTTACCATCAAAGTTAAGGTACCAGAGTAGGTCTAGTTCTCGTGGGTACAGTGTAACCTCCCCAGTAAATAGGTCTGAAACATGCCGGTTCTGGCCAAATCTCTATAAACATCATGTTTAAAGGGAACAAAACAAAATAATTCATTTGTGCCACATTTTACATCACAACCTAGGAAATACACATCAGAACAGTTTGCTGACATTTGTCTTAGAAACTCTTTGGCCTTAGGTTTCAGTGGGTTTATAACACAGAAACAGCTGCTGGGGTCATAAATATCCAGACCAGACCCCCTGCGGAGCTCAGGCACTTGGAGACTGCACTTTATCAGCTTTTTCCTCTTAACTTGGTGTCCTGTTACCATGCTGGTTGCCTGGAGGTTTCAGGGCCTTCTGGTTGATTCAGACAAAAGAGTTTTAGAGAAGTTGAATAAACATAAAATTGTCTGTATTTGGGTTTGCACAACACTATTTTAAAAAAAACAATTTCAAGCATCTCACAGAGGATCAGATTTGAGAGATTCCATGGAAATGCCTCATCCCAGCAGATCCCTGAAGCATGCAGGGCAGGGCTCATGCTCTTCCTTGATCTATATCCGTGATTCGCCATTCCCTCCACAGCTTTCTCCTATGCTCTCCTCCTCCTCCTCCCTGGTGATCAGTCTGTCTGCCTCAACAGCCTGTTTCAGGATGTGTGTAATGTGCTACTCACCACGAGGTGCCCCCTCGCAGCCAGACATCACAGCTCTCTCACTGGGCTAGCGCCCCCTGCCAATGGTCACGCCAGCACCTGGACTGTGTCTCTGCATGGTAACTCGGCCCTGCAGCCCGGACACCATCTTCCGTGCACCCTTTCCAGGTCCCAGTTATCCCAAACTAAAAGTCTAAAAATGTCTCTAATGGAAACAAAAATCCTTCCACCCTTTCTGGGGCTTTTCCTCAACCAGGCTTCAGCTCAGCCTGCTGGGCTTCAGCTCAGCCTGCTGGGCTCCACACCCCCTGTGACTGGGAGGAGACCCCAGTCCCACCCTCTGCTCTGGGGTCCAGACCAGGACCCGCTCCCGAAAAGCTAGCTCCCAAACACCCTGTCACCCAGTCAAAGCAATCACCCCTCATCTGACCTTTCACTCCTCGTCATCCAAGGGAACCCACACAACACCCTCCAAAGCCAAGCCTGGGAACTTAAATTCACAGCTCTGCTAGACACTATGAACTGTGGACTCAGCAGAGACCCTGATCGTATGGCTCATCACAACACTTTGTAACACACCCCACTGTCTACTAACCCTTAATTGCCCGCTTCATTTTAAATTTAAATGGTCTCCTACAGCATGTGTAAACCCCTTATGCTTGACAATCTGTCCCAACTTGTATTTAGCTCAGACACTCTGTTTTCCTTCCCTAGACCTGAAGAAGACCTCTTTGAAGCTCTAAAGCTTGTCCCTTCCACCAACAGAAGTTGGTCCAGTAAAAGATATTACCTCTCCTACTTTGTCTCTCTCATATCCTGAGACAAACACAGCTCCAGCACTGCCAATGTACATTTTGCAGTGTTAATTAATGACACTTGGTCAGGCTGCAAGTAAACTACAAGTCCCAGTGAGTTTCCAAACTGGCAGAATAATGGAGACAATTTATTCGGCAGTTAGAAGAGTGGGAGGCTAAGGGGTGTACAGCTGTCTGTGAGTTTTACAGAACCACTTGTCCAATATGAGGAAGGTTAAACTTTCAAGTGTTTGTTACAGAGATACAGCAGAGAGGCATATACATTGCTACATGTCTTTGAACTTTAGATTTCTTTCCTATGATCCCATGGCTCCCTTGGGAGGTTGAAGCTTTTGAGGTGTGTGTATGTGTGTGTGGTCCTCTGTCTCCTCTCCAGCTTCTCAGGGCAGCAGAGCACTTTGTTTTGATTTTACTCCATAAACAGAAACGAGAAGAATCTGTCTCTCATTTTGGTTTTGGCTTTATAATGACATACTATCTTCCTTTCTCATTGGTTTTGAGGGTGAGCGGCGACATAGCATGGGGCTATTATGAGAACTGTGGTCTAGCAGCTGAATGTAAAACTTTGGTTTTGTGTAGCTGCCTTGCAAAGAAGCTCACACTTGAGTGCACAGTTTGCAAATGTAGGAGCCAGCGCTGCGCTGCTGATGGCCTTATTCAGAAGCCACTGAGGATTATATTACATTATCATTATGGTCAGTATTTCCCACTGCTCAGAGAGAGAGAGAGAGAGAGAGATTCAGTGACCTGGGTACATGGAAAGTTTGTGGAAAATCTTACATGATTTTCCTCTTTGTCCTTCACACACAAAGCATTTGTGTGTCCACTAATCCCTGTGGAAAGTCATTAGAAGCTGAAATGCTGCCTAGCACACGTTCTTTATTTTGAAAGGATATATTAAAACCCGCCTTAATGATCAGCTATGTCAGAGCGCTCACCCATTTCCATTCTTTTAACTGAATTTTATGTTTTACACACCAAGGCACCTTCATTCTCCAAAGAAACATTTTTTCCTGTCCTGCAGTGGGTTCTAAGAAATCTGTTTCTAACTGAATCGTTCTTGTAATCAGTTGAGAATGTTTAGAAAAAGTCTGCCTAGCCATCTCTTATAGCTCCCCTGAGACTGGTACCTTGAGACGTATGGACAGTAATCTCACAGGGCATTAGGCACACATCTTGTAAATATTTTTGGAACTTCCAAATAGTTATTTCTCTTTTTAAATAAATGTAAAAAATAAAGTATCTGACCCAAATATGTAAAGACAAAGGGGCCCAATCCTTGCTCCCACTGAAGTTCATGGGAGATGTTTGCCGTTATCCTTAACTGGAGCAGGGTTGGCGGGTAAGACACACACACACACACACACACACACGGCAGATTACATTTCCAACAGTCCAAAGATGCTTTTGCCATCTGAGAAAACTTTATCCCTACAACTCCTAATTCTTAATGTAACCTAGTGGCCTGCGCCAGCTGCTTCAGCCAAAGAAACTCTGCACTGAGTAAATCCGTAATAACTTATCCCCAGAGAACATTTCCACCTAGCCCCCAATGGTTAGAGGTTGGCATATGCCCTGAAACATGAGGGTTCATGGCACATCTCAAAATCCTAGATTTTTATACTGGTTCTCCACTTGGTTGGGACTAGTGCCTCAAATAGCACACTGCTGTGTGATGAAGGATCGAGATGAGAGAGACAGAGAACTTAGCTCACTCATTTTTATTCATAATCAGTTTCACTTTGGGATTTGCTTGTTTGTTTTAATTTATCATGTTTCAAAATAGAAGGAATAGGAAATAAGATGGTCAGAGAGAGTCACAGCTATCCAACCTTCCCCACTGAGTTGATCCTGATCCTATTTACACCAGAGTGAATCAGGAGTCACTCTGTTGAAGTCAATGGAGATGTAAAAGTGGTGTGAAATCGGAATCAGGCCCATTGATTTCCATGGGGGCAGTCTGAGAGGGCATTTACTACTACCATCTAATGCCATAGGGCTAGGCTGCAGTGTCACCGTCTGCCCTCGGAGTTACAGTTCTCTCCTTTCCTTTCCCTTGCTGCATGGGGGAAGCTGCATCAGTCATACTCCCAGCATAGCTTATTTCCACTCGGCTTGTGCATGTCAGCTGCACTGGCTGGCATTTTAGGGGGCTGCGCCGCTGCCCACCACACCTCCACCACCCACACAGGAGCGGGAACGGCAGTCTGATGGCACCCAGGGCTCTCCCCTGCCCACCATGATGCTGGAAGCATCATGCCACATAGTAAGGGGACTGAGAGCAACAATTTGTGCAAAATTCCCCTCGTCTGGACAAGGCTCCGGCAGCTCAGGGTCAGAGCACAGTGGTGTGGGAAGGCTTGTGCTGTGCTTGTCCTGTAAATAAACAGGCCTTCAGGCACCAGGGCTGCCAACCTCACACATTTCACCAGCGCCAAATACCCTCCGAAAATCCTCACTGACAAAGCTGAGCCCAGTGGTCTGGGAGTTTCCTCTTCTCAGCAGAGTCCAGGAATTCCCTCTGCCGCCGGACTTCACAGCATCTTGGTTTTATCGTTAGTTACAGCTCTCCACAGGCACGGCAGAAGTGCGCGCGGCAAGAATTCAGAAAAAGGGTGTCAAAGCTGCTTGTGGAACGCGAGGTCACCCGTAGCTGCGTCTCCCCACCAGGGCTGCCAGAGGGACGCAGGAAGCACGATCGGACGATTTAGCCGTTTGCTGAGAGTGTCAACAGGGCAGGAGCTGGCTTCTTGCCAGTCAGACTTTTTTTTTTTTTTTTTTTTTTTGAGACTGTTGCCAAAAGTACATCTGTAAAAAACCGATATCCAATCACAGACGCAGGCTACCAGCCTGCCAACTGGGAGATGTCAGGGCTGCATGCTAGTGGGTCCCTGGAGCATGGTTGTCATTCGAACACTAAACGAGCCTCCACATCTCTTCCTTATTTGCAGGGAATCTTGGATGCTTTTGACGGCTTGTAGATAGGCCCTAGCCGCGGCAGAACCAAAGAGCGAGCCCTGTGCACAGTCAAACACTGCAGCAGCTCACCAGAATCACTGGTACTGATGGTTTCCACTCAGCTCAGCTGTAACAATAGTGCGACTAGAGGGGGCTAGCGTTTCACAGCAGACACGTGGGTGAGATCTTCCACCCCCACTCGGACAGCGGTAAAGTCCGCAGCTTACAGTAGGCTTGCGGTAGCTGTCTTACACTGGGCCGGTTTATTTGGAGACCCCGAGGCAGGCTATACGATTGAAAGCGCTCCTTTGAGAATCACTGCCATTTCCGCTCAACCCGTTCTTGGTTAACCCATGGGCACTACTGTAGTAAACATGATTAATGATAAATAATACGAATATCTAGGGCTCATTCATACCTCACCTCTGTGCAGAACTGTATAGCACAGGGGCACTTTCTGCTTTCTCCAACCCCTCCCATGAGCTGGGGCCAGGGGCCATGCCAGCCCTTGCATTCTGGCAGCACAATTACATGAGTCTAACACCACTGCTAGCCCTAAATTCCCCATCAAGAGGAACAGAGGGAGCTTAAAGCAAGGGGATTAGCTCTGCCCAGCTAAGGTTCGTTGAGCTGGGCCCTCCCAGGGAGAGCATAGGTGCACCCTCTCAAACAACAAGCCAGAAACCAGATTCTCCTGGCTCTCCTGGAGGCTTTGTGCATGGAACACCCCTACAGCTGGATGGGCCTCCAGAGCAAAATGTAGCCCAGAACATCTTCTAACACCCCACTAAGTTCTCATCCCACATGCGTGGAAAAACTCTAGAAAATGTAGCGGAAGACAACAGCCTTTCTGTAGGTTCTCTGAACTGCCTTATAGAATTTATTAAGACTTGGGTTCTTTCCTGGCTCTGTTGCTGGCCTGCTGGGTGACCTTGAGCAAGTCACGGCCCTGCTCTGTGCCTCAGTTTCCCCATATGTCACACGTGGATCATGATAATGATGCTGACATGATAATTTGTAAAATGTTTTGAGCTCTGCTGATGAAAAGTGCTAGCTAAGAGCTGGGGATTATTATTATTATTATTTCACACTCTTTTAGGATGGTTCAAAAACTGATCGAAAGGACACGTATAATTCTCTATTAAAAGTCTGTGTCCCACCCACTGGTGTAAATCAGCAGCGCTTCATTGTCAGTCAGTGGAGCTACACTATTTACACACATTGAGGACCTGGCCCTGTATGTACTTAGCATAATTTCTATAGACCCTTGTTGGGTTCGTCCCTAGTAAATTCCATTGGACTCTTCGCTGAGGGAGATAATTTTTCTGCATTTTCTTTTCTGTCACTGTTGAGTATAAAACATCTGTCTGTCCAAAGAAGCTATTCACTGCCTCTCCTCCCTGCTTAATTCATCCAGCGAAGCCACAGGCCAGTATATATGAGATGAAAGGCACAAGTCAGAGGCCAGAAATACCAACACTGAGGCATCACCGAGTGAATGTGGCAATGGCTGCAACTTGCTAGCAAAGAGAACACATCTGTTTTGTACCAGGCTTGTTGCTCTGAACTGTTTAAACACAGAGATAGATCATCAGCCATTGTGGCATAGAGAAGGCCCGTGAGGTTCATTGCAGTTAGTTGAGATTAAGGCAACCTGGCCTTGCCAAAGTTTATCGGAGTCCAGCAACAGTTCTTGACGTGATTTAATCTCTACCCTGCAGTTCAGTGGTTTGACAAGCTAGCGCTTTTCTGATGAAATCATTTCTACTCACAGCGTAGACAGGAAGAGAGGAAGGATGAGCCTGTGGTTCAAGGGCAGAAGTGGGAGTCAAGAGACCTGGTGTCTGTTCCCAGCTCTGGGACAAATCACTTAACCTTCTTGAACCTCAGGTTCCCTGTCTGGAGGATGGAGCTAATAATCACGCCCACTAAAAGGTCTTTGGAGACTCCATTGATTAGTGTTTGTAAAGTGCTTTGAGCTCCTCAAATGGAAGGTGTTATAGAAACACAGAGGAGTTATTTACTGGTCTGTTGTTCTCACCTGTGATCACTAAAACCCGTCATTTTCACCTTACTCTTCTTAACTGTCCACCCTATAGCTATACCCGCAGAACATCTAACCCATTTCTTATCAACCCAGTGCAGGTGGCAAATGGTGCTTCCTCTTTCTTTGTGCTTCCCAGATCCCTCTCTTCCATCACCACCCCTGGCTGCTCTGATTCAAACACTAGAGTCCTGGGTCCATTTCTACACCCTGAATTTACCTAGCAGAAAATGACCAGCCACTACAAGGGCATGACAACGTTCCCTGCAATGTGTATTGATCATTTCAACTTTTACCAGCATTTTGTCCTGCCCACCTGGCTGTTCTGTACTCCAGGCCTTTCTCAGAAAGACTCCAAAGCCCTGGTTGGTCTTACTGAGCACAGTGAACTGCTGATTTATTTATTCTTTTACACCAAGGAAGTGTCTCCATGTCCGAAAGCATGTTCCTTTTGGCTCTAGTAGCTTCTGGGAAAAGGGGCTGAAAGGAACATGTACATTGATAAACAGTGAGGAGTCCGGTGGCACCTTAAAGACTAACAGGTTTAATTGGGCATAAGCTTTCGTGGGTAAAAAACCCACTTCTTCAGGTGTATGGAGTGAAAATTACAGATACAGGCATAATATGTGCCAACATATTTATGCCTGTATCTGTAATTTTCACTCCATACATCTGAAGACGTGTGGGTTTTTAACCCACGAAAGCTTCTGCCCAAATAAATCTGTTAGTCTTTAAGGTGCCAGCGGACTCCTCGTTTTTTTTATGGCTACAGACTAACACAGCTACCCCTCTGATAATTGATAAATAGTGACATTTCTGAAACAATATGCTCGCCTGCTAGTAATTTCAGACCCTTGTACCTTGCAGTACATTCTGTTTTAGTTCCCATGTAGTAATGAATTACTCTCTTTCCCAGCTACGGAAAGAGGTTAAGGTTAGAGGGTAAGCCAGCCATGCTGTTAATGGGACTGCTTGTGCAAACAGTGTGACACCATCTTGTGATCCTATTAAATTCACTGGTCCAGCTCTGTAGGGCAAAGGTCACCCCCTCGAGGAAATGAAATCTGAGCGTCAGGCCAGGTTTTGTTACCTCCAGGGGGACAAAGCAAGCAGGTGTTGAACTGGGGATTTTTATTTTTATTGTAACCTGCAGTTTATGGAGTGTGGTCTGGGCCTAACAAGCATTTACTGTGGGAGTCATGGCCTTTGTCATTTCAGAGGCGACCAAGGCTGCATGAAGAATCTAGTGTAGGTGACTGAGTGAGGGGTGCTCATCTGGTGTAACTCAGCAGAGCACCGGTCACTTCACCGCAGCTGTGCTAATTTACACCATCTCTCACACTGGTGTATATCAATGCTTATTGGTGAGATTAGCAAATCCATCAATACATGGGGGGCTGGCACACAGCTCCCATGATAAGCTGAGCTCTCTGCTTACCTGCGAGATACTGGGGTCCTGAGCTAGTTTTGAACACACAGATTTTTCATAAGGGAAAAAAACACCCAACTAGTGAATGTTCTTGAGTGTGCTAGTTCTGCATAAACAAATAGAAGCAGCCAAATGATTGTGAGCCAGTTGAGAGGAATTAGAAGCACTGGCAGAAAAATAATAAATTGGAACTCAGCTAGGAAACATGCAAACTGTACATTTAGGGGGAAATAATTGCAAACTCTTAGACTTGATAGAAGGGAGACACCTAGAAAGTCAAGATGCTGAGGGTGTTAGAGGTGACAGTGGGCAACAAACCAGACATGAGGTTGAAATAGAATATGGCTGGAGGAAAGGCTGGTGCCGTTTTGGGTTGTGGATGTTCATAGAATCATGGAATCATAGGACTGGAAGGGATCTCAAGAGGTCATCTAGTCCAGTCCCCTGCACTCGTGGCAAGACTAAGTATGATCAGACCATCCCTGACCTGCTCTTTAAAATCTCCAATGACAGAGATTCCACAACTCCCTGGGCAATTTATTCCAGTGCTTAACCACCCTGACGGTTAGAAAGTTTTTCCTAATGTCCAACCTAAACCACGCTTGCTGCAGTTTAAGCCCATTGCTTCTTGTCCTATCCTAAAAGGTTAAAGAGAAACATTTTTCTCCCTCCTCCTTATAACAACCTTTTGTGTACTTGAAAACTGTTATCATGTCCCCTCCCAGTCTTCTCTTCTCCAGACTAAACAAACCCAATTTTTTCAATCTTCCCTCATAGGTCATGTGTTCTAGACCTTTAATCATTTTTGTTGCTCTTCTCTGGACTTTCTCCAATTCATCCACATCCTTCCTGAAACGTGGCGCCCAGAACTGGACATACAACTCCAGCTTAGGCATAATCAGTGTGGATTAGCACGGTGCCTTGCTTACAACTGGCAATATATACAGAGGAGCAAAAACTATCCATGATTGCAAGTTTAGAAACCCTCCAGCTCCTCGAATGGTGCAGCTCCCTCCACCTGCAGAGAGACTGGTTCACAGCTGGTTTTTTGGTGTTTTTTTTTAATGTTTCAACTGTTTATAATTGAAAGGAAATGAAGTTTGTCATACACAATGTTGTCATAGGTAATAATGAACAACATGCCCATTGCAGGAAGAGTCAGCAGGGGATCTTTCTTATCTTTTCACCAGATGCTTCCTATTTTAGCTAGTCAAGGTTATGAGTAAGTGGATAGATACATGTTTGTTCATGCAAACAATTGTGTTAAAATAAGCTGGAGGGTCTGAAAAATTAAGCAAAACTCCCATTGACTTCAGTGGGGCCAGGATTTAATGTAGGGAAACTTGCACTCCCCCACTGGAGTTGTTATCATAATTACACTATGTTACAGAAATACCCTTATTATTGTACCAGACGCATGACATGGTGAGCCTTTCCTCTGGGGTCAGATGGAGATGGTGGCAGGTATAGATCGTGCTACCTACATTGGGTCTGAGTCTCTACTGTTCAGAAATGCTTGGTATTGAGAGAGTCCGTTTATGCAGAGGCCGTGTGTAATTTACCTGATTGCTAAACCACATTGCAGAGAGCTTTTCCGTTAGCGACACCTGCATTTGTGCAGCTAAAAGAAGAGAGTAGCAGTCATCTCTTTGTGTGCTGGAACTTTAAAACGGAGTGGCCTCTCTGACTGCTGCAGGGCCACCTGTGAGGCAGCTACCCACTAACAGAGTGAGCCACTGTACCGGTATTCATTCTCTCCTGGAGACTTGATATTTGCTCTTTCTTCCTTGTTTTCCTTAAACTGAAATACAATACTTTGTCCTGCCTGGAGTGCAGGGGAATAGACTAGATGACCTGTTGAGGTCCCTTCGAGTCCTACACTTCAATGAAAAGTCAGCTAGACTGAGGAATGTATGCTTCGCTCTTTCGGAATGGATGAACAGAACACATGGAATGTGAAGTCTCACTCAGAGTGAAGGTTAAAGTGTAATGAGGCGAATTATATTCATTTTACATTATTGAGCAACCTTTGATTTGTTTAAATACCTACTGTATTCAAGGGACCAGGGAACTTAAATGTCCTTGCTTATTCTGTGTTATTTCCTCACCACCCTGAGCTTTGAAAGTGAGTTGGCAACGTATAATCTAACACATTTCTTTCTTTTATTCTTTTTCTTTCTTTCTTTTTTTGACAGCTACACATTTACAAGATCTTTCTACCCTTGATCTATAGGTTTCTGCTTGGAGTGCCCTAGATTGGATCTAAAGTCAGAATCTAAGAATTTATTTCATCCGGCCAAACAGATAACACATCCTGCTTCCCTGGGGAAAATCTTGCATTACCTGCTGTGTGTTTTGTGTAGTAGAGACTTGGTGCCCTGGGTGGATTGGTACTCTTTCTAACCCTTCATCTCTACGCTGCACCAACCAGTGGGAGATGTGTATCCAGGATTCTTTTCCAGCACTGTGCAGTTCCAGAAATCAGACTGTGATAACATATCATGTATTGGGTTTCCTCCTGCCCTTTTCACATCCACGGACAATGCAAGCGTTGTTCCTCCGACAAGCTGTGCCAGTGCAGATGAGTGAGAGAGGGACAAAATTAAGTGGCTGCTGAGCAGAAAGGTGACCGTTTGTGAGTTTCATGAACGGTATGAAAGATTCTGGGCAGGCATCACGGACAAACTCTGCAGAAACAGACTTTTCACGTCATTTAATTTTTAAGGATTTTTTTTCTTTTCTTCTTAGTTGTCAGGTTATACGGGGCCCTCCTGTAACATGTTAGCCATGGATTTTTAATGGCCAAACACCTTGAAACAAGAGAATAAAAACCACACGATGCCAGTGCCCGACTGGTGGTTTTGTAGCTTACCATTTTAAAGGAGCTATTGTGGGGGGTTCATTTTATTCCTCCTACATAAGCAGCATTATCCTCTTTAATTTTTTACTTTTTACAGGCTACTTTTTTGGTTGATTTAAATTAAGGAGCTGAGGGAGGGAGCTGCCGGCAGAATGGCTAACAAAGGGAAAGCTCAGACAAAGGCGCTGGTTGTTAATACTTTATGATATGTGCTGTGCATGTGTGTCTCGGAGCGCTGCAATCTAAGCCTGACATCTGCTGACCTGAGGCCCAAATCATTTCATTCCGAGGCCACTTAATTATAACATTCCATGCCTCAAGCCCCCTATAAAGGGGGCTGATTGTAACAGCTCCCTGCAGGTGTGCAGCTCAGACACTCAGCTCTCGACACACCAAAGCCATTTTCAGTGAGGGCCCCGCTTGCCACACTGAACCCGTGTTTGCTGCCTCTCTCTGTCGCCAGGTGTTCAGAGGCAGATCGTGCACTGTGTTGAACAGCTGGCTGGGCTAGTGGAGGAGAGGTACTGTGACTCATTGACCCGACCCGACGACAAGCAGCGGACGTGTAGCGAAGAGCCCTGCCCAGCCAGGTTTGCTTTCCTTTGCTTTTCCATCTTCTCATTCACCCAGCCCCGGATGCTCTCCCTACTTTAACAGAGGGGCTGCGGGAGGGCAGAGTCTCAGCGGGTGCAAATTAGCATCTGAAGTCAGTGGATCTACGCTGACCTACAGCAGCCTGGGCGCTGTCCTGTCTGTATAAAAGTGACCACTGGACTCCATGATTCTGCATCCGACTCCCTCCACCCTGGCCTCTGGTAAGAACTATGGCCCCAGTCCTGCAACTGGATCCATACAAGAGACCTTTTGCTCCTATGCAGAGCCTCACTGATGTCCATGTGAATAGGCATTTGCAGCTTGGGCCTGTAGACAGATCCTCAAAGGTATTTAGGTGCCTAATTCCTATTGAAGTCAATGGAAGTTAAGAGGATCCAGGTCTGAGCTCCCCTGGGTTACGGCTTTGCTGGAAAGGCCATGAACTCGCATGCTGCTGTATAGATAACAACTCATGCCACACAGTACTGCAGATAATCTCAAGAACAGATCCTGAATCCCAATGCCCTGAACTTTTGGGGAGGTTGAAATCCAAAACCCTGATCATGAGCCAAGTTTCGCTAGTGACCCCTACCTTTATAGTGGCCCCTCTGACCTCTAGACAGAAGAGCAGGAGAGGCTGCTGCAGTCCCAGCTAGCCTCTGCTTTGCAAAGGGCTTCTGTCTTTACACCTAAACCACACTCCAGGCTCCCAATGCCCGCGCAGATTGGAGTGTTTGAAATCCAGCTCAGAACGTGGAGACATCTCTGTGAACATCTCTGTAACACTGAGTGTTTCTCTATAACAAGGAGGATAGATATTTCACTGTCACTAACAACAAACCTGCAAATGTGAATGCTCACTTCGGCTCCCACCTTTTCCCCTTTCATTTTCCTAGGTGGTGGGTTGGCGAGTGGCAGAAATGCTCTGCCACTTGTGGTGAAGCTGGGCTCATGAAGAGGACGGTCCTTTGCATTCAGAGTGTGTGGCTGGATGAACAGCGGGCTTTGCAGCACACACAATGTCAGCATCTCTCCAAGCCAGATGCCACTGCGCCCTGTAATAGGGATATCCTCTGCCCTGCTCAATGGGCCATAGGCAACTGGTCTGAGGTGAGAAAGTCAAAGGGTAAAGAGCACATTAGTCTTAGTTCCTTGGGAAGCTTGAAGGGTCACTTAGATAAACATGCTCAGGGAACAGTGGGCTCTGCTGGAACCACAGTGAATTTTAGAGCAGTGGTTCACAACCGGGGTCCACGGACCCCTGGGGATCTGCAGACTATGGCTAAGGAGTCTGCAAAAGGTGGTTGTTACCATAGAACCATGGTTTTCAATCTGTGGTCCACGGACCTCTGGGGATCCTCAGACTATGTGTGGAAGATTTGCAAAGGGGTCCACACCTCCATTTGAAAATGAAAAAAAGTTGAGACCCACTGGCTTAGAGAAACAACAAGGAGTCTGGTGGCACTTTAAAGACTAACAGATTTATTCGGGAATAAGCCTCCTTGTTGTTTTTGTGGATATAGACTGACACAGCTACCCGCGGATACTCAGTTTAGAGAACTAATCCTTGATTCAGGTGGCTTGTTCATCACTGCACTCACACGCAAAGCACAGGGCCCTCGTTAAGAATTCTCTGGGAAATCACTACGTCCTAGAACAATCTCAGCAGTGAAATACTTAGCGCAGGGGCTGGCTCAGATTAAACCATTTTAAAGAGGGGGGGAAGAGAGGAATTCAGACAGAAAACTCAGGTTGGGGGAGGGGGAGGAGGTGTCTAGCTCTCATTCGAACTCCACCTGTCAGACATTCCTGGAACTAGTTGGAGTCCTGACAATTTAAACATTAAAATTCATTTTAATTCTCTCCTTTTTTTGAGGAGCTGCAATTATAAAAACCAGATCAAGTGAAAGGCAGGTTTGTGACCCAGACAGATCTTAAAATAAAGAATCACCCCGAGGCTGTTATAATCTTTTTTCCTTCTTCAAATTTGGCTGTTTCCTCCATCACGGTCTAGTAAAAACTCGGTGCTTGGTGCAAAGAATTAGATTGACAGAAATAAAAGCTTTTAAAGCTTTTTAAATATTTTGCAGCACTACAAGTTTCCACCCTAAACTTTGGCAGAATCCTGCACATGTTTTGAGCACACTGCAACATGGAGTTTTAGGGAAGTCGTGAGAGTTTGTATGTGTGTATAAACTACGGGTGTGTCCACGCTACAGTTAGACACCCACAGCTGGCCTATGACAGCTGACTCCAGCTAAGGGACTCGGGCTCAGGGTCTGTTTAAGTGTGGTGTAGACCTTCAGGGTCAGGCTGCAGCACGAGCTCTGGAACCCTCCCACGTCACAGGATCCTAGCGCCTGGACTCCAGCACAAGCACAAACATCTACACCGCTGTTAAATAGCCCCTTAGCCGAAGACCCGCAAGCCTGAGTCAGCTGGCACGGGCCAGCTGCCAGTTTTTAATTGCTGTGTATACAGACCCTTGTCCATGGGTGGTTAACTGCTCTGTACATATACTGTCATATATGGTCATGAGGAAATTGACTCTTCACTTTTAAAAAAGAGAGTAGGCTAGAGTGTATGACTATACAGAGCTGCCCAGACTGTTCACTGATCAGCTTACATGATGCCCTGCTATTAATGGCTATTTAAATAGATAAATCAGTCAGGTAAATTGAGCAGATAAATCAGTCAGGTAAATTAATAGCAGAGGAATTCTCATAAGAATGGGGAGGTTTGGGGATGTGGGAGGAGTTTGGCAAAGAGTTAGGTCAGCCAAAGCTGGTGGCAAAGCAAGAGTTTATTTTCTGTAAAATATTTTTTCTTTGACATTTGGCTATTTTTCAAAAATGGAACTTTTCATTATGTATATAAATTTCCAAAAAGTTACATTTTCATTAAAAATGTCTATAGAACATATATTTTCATTTACTATATTATATATATATAACCTTTTTGATTTTTTGTATTGCCAGCTTTGATGAGTCATCTTAATCACAGATTGGATTTTTAACTAAAAATCATAATTTCAAATTTTAAAAAATAATTTTAAAACTAACTTAAAAATAAGTTTTGGTTTTAAATTATTTACCAAAAACACAACAGAATGAAAAGGTGAAAAGGTGAATGGAAGAATGTAAATGATAATTGGGAACTGTTTAAGAAAATATTTTACTAGATGCCCCAAAAGCCACAATTCCACAATCAAGAAAGAAGGCTTCACTGATCAAAAAACCAACTTATCTTAGAGGGGAAGTGAAAGAAGCTATAAAAAATTTATATATATGTATATATAAACAAATGGGAGAAAGGGGACATTTATAGCAATGAATATAAATTAGAAACATGAATTGTAGAAAATTGATAAGGGAAGCAAAAGGATACAAGTAGACCTTTATGGTCAGCAGTGTTAAGGACAATAACAAAGAGATTTACTAAAATGTATTAGGAACAAAAGTAATCCTAACAGTGGTTACTCCATTGCTAGATGGAAATGGTAGAATTGCCCACAATAATACAAAATAAGCAGAAGTGTTGAATAAATATTTTTGTTGGAGGGGAAAAACAGATGAAGTATTCATATCGGATGATGATGAAATTCTTTCCATTTCAAGAGTAACTCAGGTCAACAGGTCTGGATAACTTGCATCTAAAAGTTTAAAAGGAGCTGGCTGAGGAGCCCTCTGGACCATTTATGGTGATTTTCAATAAGTCTTGGAACACTGTGGAAGTTCCAGAAGGCAGGAAGAGAGCTAAAGTTGTGCCAGTATTTTAAAAGGGTCAGTTGGAAGAGCTGGGTATTTATAGACCTTCCAGCCTAACATTGATCCTGGGCAAAATAATGCAACAGCTGATATGGTACTCAATGAATAAAGAATTAAATGAGGGTAATATTATTTATGCCAAATATGGGTTTATGTTTGATATCTTTTTTTGATGAAATTACAAGTTTGGCTGATAATGGTAATAGTGTTGTTGTAATATATGTAGACTTCTGTAAGGCATTTAACAAGTTACCACATGACATTTTGATTAAGAAACTAGAATGATCCAAAATCTATGTGGCATACATTAAATTGATAAAAACAGGCTAACGATAGGTCTCAAAATGTAATTGTAAGCAGGGAATCATCACTGAGTGGGTGTGTTTGCAGTGGGTCCCACAGGGAACAGTTCTTGGCCCTTCACTAGTTAACATTTTTATCAGCGATCTGGAAGAAAACATAAAATCATTCCTGATAAAATTTGCAGATGACACAGAGACTGGGGGAGTGGTAAATAATGAAAAAGACAGGTCAGTGATCCAAAACAATCCAGATCGCTTTGTAAACTGAATGCAAACGAAAAGTATTCATTGCAATATAGCCAAGCACAAAGTCATGCTGCTAGAAACAAAGAACGCAAGCCATATTTACAGGATAGGTGCTGCTAGCCCAGGAAGAACTTACTCTGAAAAAGACTTGTGGGTCATGGTGGATAATCAGCAGAACATGAGCTCCCAGTTCAATGCTGTGGTCAAAAGGCTAAAGTATGTTGTTAAACTTTTCCTCTGCTTGTTGGTTGCCACCCCTGTGAAGTTCCTAATCTCTCCCTCCTTGTGCTGTCCTGATAGTTGAGATCAGCCTGCTGAGATCCCCTAGATTCAAACGTCCGGAGACTGGGGCCAGAGCGTTCTCAGTGGAGGTTTTCTACTCTGGAACTCAGTTCCCTTGTGCCTTAGCTGTCTGAGCTTTTGGACCTTCTGGGTTCAGTGTTGGGGCCACCTGTTTTCTCAGGCTTTGGCGTACATAATAAGGAATGGGCTACAGACATTGCTCCTTGTTCCAGTTGTGTTTTTATGGTGACAGCAGGGTGGTGCGAAATAGGCTTGGATCCTGCTAAGAGATTTTAGTACGTTGTAAGATGTTATTTCAGTTCTATTTTGTAACTGGTATAAATGCCTGGCAATGGGCCCTTGTTGTTATAAATAAACTGCTCCTTGTGCCAAGCACATTCCTTACTCCAGATTCACTCATATTTTACATTTCTAAAGAGCCTGTAACCTACAGTAAACGGAGGCTCCGTCCTGCCCTTTGATACTCGGCTGTGAGCTGCTGAGTCAGCAACTGATAAATGCAGGGAACCTTGGGGCTGACTAAGGATGGAGAAGATGCTTCACTGGATCTGTCCTCCACACAGGAGCCCACTGGAATTGTAGTGGGGACCATAAGCTCTTTGCTAGTCCAGGACTGGCCCTTGGTTCCCAATGGGGAGAGCAAAATAAAACATCATGAATTGATTTACATTTAGAACCAAAAAGGTATTTGAAAATCCTTCACTGACATGCTGAGAACAGAGTTCAAGAAACCAGTGTTTTCCCCATAGCGTTAAGCATACATCATATGCACATAAAGCCAGAATGAAGACACACACCCCTCCTGCAATGCCACCCCTACTTGTCCATCCATCCATCCATCCATCCAAGTTATTCATACTGCCCTCCTTCACCATAGTGTGTGGGCACCTCACAATTTGCAATGTATTTATCCACACAACACTCCTATGAGGTAAGGCAGTGCCGTTATCCCCATTGTACAGATGGGAAACTGAGGCACCAAGAGACTAAAAGACTTACCCAGGGTCACGCTGGCAGTCTGAGACAGAGCAGGGAATTTAGTAGGGCTTGTGCCCTAATCACCGGGCCAACTTTCCTCTCTGTTCAACCATTGCAGTAGAAACACAATCTTGAACTCTGTCTTAGTACGTTCGTGAGAACGGGCCTGTTTTCCCCATATTTTGATTGAAAATATTAATACACTTGTACTTTTTAGTATATGGGCCAGTGACACGAATGGTCCATGTCAGAGCTCTCACTGGTCAACTAGGATTTCTCCAGTGTGGGCGAGCACCCAGGGTAGACAGCCAGTGTGCCGGCTCTGTGCACATCTCATAACCAACCCCCGCACTGTGTGCCCTAGGGAGAGGATGTGACCTCCACTCCACTCACTTCACTCCCCAGCTGCCTTATTGGTCCCTCAGAGAGCCATTAATAAGTGCCAAGGGTTAGCTAGGCCCTTAGCAGCATGGGGAACTGCAGAAGCACAAAGTTGGCACCTAATGACGTTTGCACAAATGTAATGTACCCACCCCCATACACACATACACACATTCACATGGGTCTGCCCCCAAGCACAGCTTGGCCAGACCCTACGTATAAACTCTGCAAATAGTCTGAGAAGTTAATCTGTGCAATTCACCTTGAATTCTGATTGCCTTGCTTTGGTCACTGTAAATTAACCTCTTGCCCAAACTGATATATTGTCAACCCAAATATATGGTATTTCTATTGAAATCCCCTGTGCTTAGGTTTGCTTTTCTAGGTTGATTATGTAAGGGACTTTGTAATACATGACTAATGCTATATACATCAGTTATAATGAAGCATAATGATCTGCAGCTCATTCAGAGCAAATGTGATGTTAATGGAATTACATATTAGGTAGGATAATTTCACTGAACTTATTTCCAGTTTGTGGGTCTCTTTTGTACTGAATAATGTCAATGGGTCCATTATGTGCTTTCCCTCAACCAAACATCTTATTAATCCTCGTTTTTCCATTTACCAGGCCGCACCTTTTATTTAACAATCTCTTTCAAGAGAAGGGGCAGAATTCATGGCAACTGCAGTTGGGGCTATTAGATCATCTTATCCAGTCCTCTCCACAAACCCCAACTCCAAGAAAACTTTCTGGCCAGCATGTAGGCCAAGTTTCAGCCTGAAGCAAAATAGGCCGAGATATAGATACACCAGCAAAATGGTTTGTAACAGAAATATTATAGGCTCACTACCAGACTTTTTTTTTTGTAATATACAGATTTCTTGGTACTGTATATCTAGCCAGCAGAACTAAGTGCCATAATATCTAGTAAAGCACTCCTGAGTCAAGTTGGTTGGAGAAGGTACAGAATTTTTATTAATTGCATGAGCACGCTGCTCAGTTGAAGTGTTTTCTGGCTTCTGGTTTTGCAGACTCAGAGAGCTAGCACTGATATTAGCATAGTCACGCCCGTGCGAATATTAAATCATCTCATTTGCATAGCCACTCCCATGGTTGTATGATAATGCATGTCCTTGCTGTAATTTAATGACTACTGTTTCTCATGCTCTCGTTTCTGATATTTTCTTTTCTTTTTCTTCTCTAGTGCTCAGTAACATGTGGAAATGGAACACAAAGACGCCTTGTTTATTGCAGTAACAATAGTAGGACAACTTGTGATCCTACACAGAGACCACTGTCAGAAACTACTTGCTCCCGGAAGCAATGCCAGAAGAAAATAGAAAATGCCAACACTGACTGGTCTGGCAGCGGATCTTCAAGCAGAGAACTATTTAATGAAATAAATTACATTCCCAGTCATCACATTTCCCACTTCAGCCCCTCAATTCCAAATAATCCAAAATCCAAAGACAAGAATGTCATAACTGAGGAAGATTTTTCAAGCAGCAGTAACAAAAAGGGAAATGTGTTTGTTGATGATTTTTACTATGATTATAATTTTATCAATTTCCATGAAGATCTGTCCTATGATCCCCTGGGTGAGAAAGACATCAAGAGTGAGGGGTTTAAACCAGATGCAGAGGGCGAGGCAGCTAATAACCTGGAGGATTCTAATGAAACGTCTCCTAACATTCCATATAATGTAAAACCAGAAGGAGAACGCAATGAAGGAAACTCAGCAAGAAGTGAGACAAATACTTCCGCAGATGTGCATAATGAAGAAAAGGAAAAAGCTGGGGTTGGAGACAATAAAACACTCTTCAGCATAACTGAAGAATATGAGGATATCAGGACATCTACTGCCCACTACATAACCCCCTCCTACATTGGAGAGGAGGAGGAGGACATGCATATGCCACTTTCTGAAGATCAGCCATCCACTGAGAATGGAACAAGACTTTATTCTATAAACAGCCAGGATAATCTGCCCACTGATAAAACCCAAGGAGTCCTGCTGACAAGGACCATTTCTGAAGAGGATGCGACAGTCACCATCCCCTCTATCAGTTATCCTTATCTGGCCATCCCCACTCCACCACTGCCTGTTGACAAGGGCAGTGCTGGTGGAGAAGAGATGTATGACATTTGGGGAAGTACAGGAGAGCCTGGAAGCAGAGAAGAGGACGGTAAAAGCACAGAGGTTCCTGTTAACGACAGCAAAGATGATGGCTTGGCTGATATTGCCCGGCCAAGCCAGGAAGATACCAATGAAATGGATTTGGTCATCACTGATGATGGTGAAACTGACTCCAAAACCAAAGATGAAAAAGCAAAGGCCGGTATAACCGCAACAGCGGAGAGTGCAGATGTGAACAGGCCCGCACATAACCCGCCTCCCCAGCCAACGACAAATGAGCCACTGCATCCTGCAGCAAAGGACACCCCTTTCCTCTCCACTGAACACAGATCTGAGCAGGAAACAGGAGGCACTAGTGAAGACACTGTCCCCACTATGGGTTCGTATAACTCAGATAACAAAGAACCGGATGACCATACATCCCATGCAGAGGATGTACAGAACCAGCTAGATGATTTCAGTGCTGTTTCACAGACACACAACCCGCAAGCAGCCACCATGACAGCTCTTCCCCTGCTGTGGTCCATGCCCCCCCACATGCATAAGCCATCCACACAAGAAAGCAGGACACTTACATCAAACAGTCTAGCCCACCAGGGTGCCCAGGCACCAGCCGTGCCAATATCCTCAGATCCAAACCCCACAGCTGGTCCAGAAGGGACGCTTTTGGCTTTGCCAGCCGAGTTAACCACAGCATGGTGGGCTGAGAGGGAAGCAAATGAAATAAAGACGACTCATTATACAAAGGATGTGTTTTCTGATGTGCCTGGGGTCACCCACGCAGGCCCAAATGAAAGAGCGGGCCCGGATGAGAGCTCACCAAGGGGCACCCAAAGGATATTTGCTAATAGGGATGGAGAACACGGAACATCTCTCCCCACGCCCAGCCTTCCAGACCAGCAGCAGCAGGAGGCAGAAGCAAAGGAGGATTCTTTCCTATTGCTCCCTGCTACCAGAGCAGCCACAGTAATGACCAGCTGGGAAGTTGGGAGCTGGAGTGAGGCAAGTACAGCTGAAACCTGTGAAAAGAGTAACCCAGGCACTGTCTGGCAGATGGGCCCATTCCTTTAGCAGGGCTTTGTCGCGCGGGGCGCTCTTGTTGGGCTAACTGAAAAGGTGCATGTTTCACAGATCCATTCTTTTCCTTGGCCAAGCTCCATTTCCATGTGTTAGCAGAAGGAATTAAGTGGGAAGTGGTGCTAGTGGTACACAGGGGTGGTGCACAGAGGTGCCCTGTCCGGGGGTGGAGATCAAGTGCAGGAAGCTGGCCAGAGCTTCCCAGGGCATGGGCGAGCACACACACTGTTACGCTCCTAAGGGACGTGGCCTGCCTCCCCTGCACACACTCTAGCTCTGCTGGTTGGTGCACAGGGGGTGCTGTGGTACCCATCCCCGTTGGGGCCATATGCTCCCACTGAAGCAGCCTGTGCCCCCCAAGCACAAAGGCTGTGGTTAGACCAGCCCTTCCGTTGGCCTCACAAGCGGGAGAGCAGGGAGAAGGCTCCATGCTCACTGGAGGCCTAACCCTAGCTTAGCCCCAGCGTGGTGAAGCATGGAGCAGCCTGCACAGTCCCACTGTGCACAAAGCCTCACAGGGAAGGGGTATGTCACCCCAAGAGCCACCCCCCCCAGCTCCCGAGCGGTGATGTGGCCCAGCCCTCCACTTCGCCCAGCGTCTAAATATATAGTACTAGCCGTGCGCCAGCAGGCAAGAAAACATGCTCCAGACCACAAATGGGCTTCCAGTTCACTTCCACTATTGGTATTACTAGAGCGCATGGGGGCCCCGTCAGGTCAGGGCCCTTTTGTGCCAGGCACTGTACAGACATACAGTAGAATGCAGACCCTGCCCCAGAAAGCTTGGTTACACCTTTGTGTGAGAGAGCCTTAAAATATGGTAAAATCACAGGGATTCTATTCTCATCAAGACTAGAACTTACCAGAAAAATCATACAGCACCGAGTCTGCATATTGAGCTACTGTCGCTAATTATTAGTGTCCCTTTATTGTAAGGCGATAGCTTCCTATGACTATTCTTTGGATAGACTTTGCAATGACATATAAATGGCTGATGCAATTCATTGCATGGTAATGAAGTGAGAGTCAAAAAAGCACAAAGAAAACATACATTAGTGTGCCTTTCTGCTTCCCCAGAATAATCTGAATTTACCTCCGCTGCACTTTCTCTGTCAGGAATGTCTTTTACAGAGCTCCCAATGTGCAGTGGGTCTTATCTGCTCAGGGACATCTAAGTCACAGCAATGAAACAGAATTACGCTGGTTTAACTGAGAGCACAATTTAATCACATATTCTGAATGTGGCTCATCAGTTCCTGATGCAGGGCTAGAATAATGCCCATGTTCAATGACCTTTTTATACATCTTGTGTGCTTGATTGTCTTAGACTGATATTAAGGATTGTCCCAAAATTCTTAAGTTCTGTACCCAAACTTCTCAAGAGTCTCCTCGTAATTAGGCTTTAGTGCTGCATAACCATGAGAATAATGTGTGCTCTGGAAAATAAGATGCAAGAGATAAGCCCAGAGAGGAGAACAAGATGCAGGCTCTACACTTTGGAAGGGGACTGATAGGAGAGAGAAGTTTATCAGAACTTGTATCACATAAAAAGACTTGAGACGTGAACTACAAAAAAAAGGAATGCTTGGCCTTAAAGGAAATGAGGAGGAGTTTCTTTCCAAAGAGCAGTTAAACAAATGAAGCCAGCAATACTAATTAAATGAAACTCTAAAATTAACCAGGCTAAATCCAACCCTGTTCAACTAAAGACGCTGGAGCTGCACCCACTTACCCCGTGACTTCATGGCCCAGTAGGTGCTGCTACTTCCTAATCAGTTACAAACTGGTGGGTAATGCCAAGTAATAGTCAAATACATGGCTCTGTAAAGCAATACAGAAGGCAAAGCTGGAGTGGAGAAGAAAGGACACAGTGTCCCAGCCAGAGCAGACACAACTAAAGTTATTCTAGAGAAGCTCCTTTCCTACTCTTCTTCTTCCCAAAACACAAGGAAGCCTGAAGTCCTCTAGGAATTTATTAGAGAATGAGACTCTTGCTGGGGAATTTGTAAACTAACACAAAGACTTCTCTAGCAGGAATAAAGTTCTCGATTAACTTCTTTAGGATGGTTTAAATGTTCTATAGAAAGGCTTTCATTCTGTTACATTCTGTGGTTGTGATTCACTGTTGCATTGACAGAGATGTAACACCACTGACCTGCAGTAATCCAGTGGTGAACTGGGCCCTGCAGGTTTTAAGACACATTTCTGCAGAATCCCATTTAATTTTTATTGCATCCTTGTGATTTCATCCCTGTCGAATTCCATAGGATTTTTCCATGAAGACAAGTTGTTTGCTTTGCTGCCTCTGTAGCTCAGTACTCCCTGATTGCTGAGCTTTGGTTTCTGTGTGTGGGTGGAGGCAGGGGTTAATTTTTGCTCTGTGTTACTGACTGTGTTCCAGTGTTCCACAACCTGTGGCTTAGGAGCTAGCTGGAGGACAGTGCATTGTAGCACAGGTAAAGATGAAGATTGCGTTGCTGCAAATAAACCTGTCCCTGCTCGAAGGTGTTACCTGAGACCATGTTCCTCGTGGCGTATTGGAAACTGGAGTAAGGTAAACATAAAGATATTCAAACCAAAAATACGGAGGGTATTTGGACTTCCCTTCTCCTTGCCCTTTATTGGTGTCTCTGGGTATGTCTGCATTGCAAAGAAAAACCCAAGTCTCAGAGCCAGGGTTAATTGACTCAGACACGCTGGGCTCAGACTGCGAAGCTAAGAATAGCAGCGTAAACATTCCTGTTGGGGCTGAAGCCCAAACTAGGAAACCTAGCGAGCATAAAGAATAACTAAGTGGGAACATAATAGCGCTGATTGGAAGGGAGTCAGCAAAAGTAGGAGTAGAATCACTTAGGGTGGTCAAAAGAGGCATGGGCTAACGCTAAAGAAAGGAGAGTTGTGGGAGGATACTGGGGAATACCTTGGGGGCATTAGGCTCTCAGATAGTTTCACAAGAACCCCTCATAGCGCAAGACTTTTGAAACTAGACTGGACAATCCCATTGAGAATGAATGGTAGACAACGCTCCTGGAATGGCAGGATTACTGTGGATGATTTTAATAGGTCTTAACTTTCAAGATCTGTGGATGTGGGGACATGACCTCAAAAATCTGTCACCACTAAAAATGCAAATAAAATTCTTTCAGAGTGGAAAGTACGGGTGGTGGTAGTCGTGCTTAGGACCCTCTCCAGCTCAGGCCAGCTACAATCATGGAGAGACCCAAAGGCAAAAACTGAAAGAGTTAATGAAAGACAGAGCTTGACAATTCATTTCTTTAATATCTGGGTAAACTCAACTTTGCCAGAAAGATTCATGTCTGGACACTGTTACCGCCTCTGCTCCACCAGCCTGACTCCTTGTATTGTTTACTCAGTGCTCCAAGAACTGCGGAGGGGGACTGAAGGTTCGGGACGTGCACTGTGTTGACACCCGAGAACAGAGGCTTCTGCGGCCCTTTCATTGTCAAGCTGTTTTCTACAAGCCCCCAGTGCAGACTCCCTGCCAAACAAAGCCTTGTCTGGACTGGTATACCTCATCCTGGAGAGAGGTGAGGGGGATTTCTAGAGAGAGAAGGTACACGCAATACATTGTCAGAGATGGGCCGGATCCAAACTTCCCTGGAGTTCAGAGGGTCCTGATGCGGGCCTGTCTGTAAGGAATACATGAAGGGAGAGATGGACCAAGTTTTTTTTAATATGTTTTAATAGCTGTTTGCAAATAACCAAACACTATCAAGTGTCTATTAAATGATGAACTGCCAAACTATGATGAAAATTGGGTTAATCTCAGACACGTGTTGAATGTTCTAATGGAAATTCCAGTAGGCAACTGCTGCTCTTTGTTCTCTTCCACTTGCCCCCATAGGCTTCCATGGGCAGATCAATAGCCCCACAAACTAGGAAACTAATAAATCTGGTGCTGTGTTCCAAACCCTGCTGTTAGTTGGATGTAGGAAAATCCAGCTGAAGCTAGCCATCTGCAGTTCTCACCAGGGGGTCCCCTAAGCAGGCTGGTGAAGGCTCTCAGCCCCAAAATAGCTTGTAACTTCTCTGTTTTCCTTTCCTGTTTGTTCTTTGTTTGCTGGAGATGTCATAGAATGAGGCATTCTGGGATATCATTGGGGAGAGGCATTCTGAGATTACAAGGAGACTTCTGGTATTTGTGAAGCCCCATAATGATGTATCCCGGGGTATCTTCAGTTGGAAGATTCCACAGAAAAATGTTTAAATGGTTAATTAAATGTTATTTTTTCACTGATTTTCTCCTTCCCCATCAGTCTGAGCTTGGCACAGTCCTCACACACAGTTCTGCTTTCGTAACCTCCATGCTTACACTGCAGCATGGGATTAGCCCATTATCTTTTATTCCATGTTCATTTTTGCCTTCAGCTTTAAAAGTAGCCTGTCAGCTAAAAAAAGGAATCTGAAGGCCTTGAAATCTATTGTTTACTCTACACTCTCCCAGTCAAATATCTTCCTAACCTGGATCCATTTATCACTAGATGCCCCATTCATTTTCTTATCTGTATATCCAGTAAATATATTTTTTGTCTGGTTTGTGATATGATGTTTCACATCAGCACTTATTTTTCATTCCCTTCCCTGCAAATACATTTCGCTGGCATTTTACTTTTGCTTAGCCTCATAGTCCAGCGTATAATGGCTATTATTTAAGAAGTACACAGTAGTACCAGACAGCTTGTAGGCCACATTCCACACTCGGTTCGGCTTGTCCGACTCTCGTTGATGAGAAGTCAGTGGGAGTATTGTGTGAGCTTTGCTGTGGGCAGAATCTGACCCTCTAAGTATTTGGATCTAGGAAGTAGTAAATGTATATGAGCTGAGAGCTGCTGTAATCTTACAAAGTTGTGTGTGCCTAAGAGCCAAACTTCAAATCCATTTAGTATCCTCACTTCCACAAATGAAACCACGCGCCGACAATAGTTATAATCACAAAAATGGGCATTCAACACTGGAGGCAAATTTTTCTTAGGGCTGCTTCACACTGTAATTCCATAAGAAACGAGTAAGTGGGGTGTTTTTCCCTTTCTGGTACTCCAGACTGATTCTGATTTGATGGTTTGTTTGTTTCTCCTTAGTGCTCTGAGTCATGCGGCAGAGGTGAGCAGGAGCGCTTAGTTACGTGTCCAGAATTCGGACGGTGTGATGAAATGTTAAGGCCAAATAACACAAGACCCTGCAACACTCACCCATGTACCAAATGGGTAGTGGGATCATGGGGAGAGGTGAGCAAATGTTTAAGGGAAATAAATGTCTCCTGTAGCTGAATTTCTCTTGGGAATTAATCACATGTATTGTTTTTGTACAGCAGTTTTCCAGGGACTTAATTTCAGATCTCAGATAAGCATACACCTGCTATACCACCTGGTCTGTAACATTGATTTCTGCAATCAGGCCCACACAATTGATAGCAGAGTTTATAAGGCCTTGTCTACACTTAAACATTTTGCCGCTTTAACTATCCTGGCTTAGTTAAAGCAGCAAAAAAATCCTAGTATAGATGCATAAACGTGCTTCTACCAGTCTAGCTTATTTTGGTTTGGCAAAGTGAAATAAAGACATGGGTATAAATCACCTTATACCACTATAACTGTGTCGATACTAGGGCTTTTCCCCACATAACCATGTTGGCAAAAAATCACACCCCTCACTGCCATAGTTATGGTGGTAAAACTTTTCAGTGCACACCAACGTCCCAGTCCATGTCCATGTACCTGAGAAGTGAATGGAGACGTATTGTGAGTGACTCAGTTTCAATAAATTGAACAGAATATTGACAAAAATAAACCACACTGAAGAGTTTCTCATTGACTAGCTTTGCTGAGAAAAGGCACTCGGGGGAATTCGGTTTCTAAAGAAGTCCTGTTTTGACCAGATACGTTGTAAAAACTGGACGAGCCAGGCCAGCTGTGAAGAAAATAAAGGTTAATGGACATGTGTTGCTAACCATGCCTCCTGTCCAGCCAAACAAGAAGCCTCCCACCTCCTCAGTCAGCAGAATTAATCGAGGTCTATTCACTTAGCGGAAGCTAACGTTATGTGCGTAAACTTTGGGTTACGTGCAATAGAAATGCCTTTGTAACCTATACAAACAGAACTAACTGGAGGATTGGGCCAAAAGAAATCTGATGAGGTTCAATAAGGATAAGTGCAGGGTCCTGCACTTAGGACGGAAGAACCCAATGCACAGCTACAGACTAGGGACCGAATGGCTCGGCAGCAGTTCTGCGGAAAAGGACCTAGGGGTGACAGTGGACGAGAAGCTGGATATGAGTCAGCAGGGAGCCCTTGTTGCCAAGAAGGCCAATGGCATTTTGGGATGTATAAGTAGGGGCATAGCGAGCAGATCGAGGGACGTGATCGTTCCCCTCTATTCGACATTGGTAAGGCCTCATCTGGAGTACTGTGTCCAGTTTTGGGCCTCACACTACAAGAAGGATGTGAATAAATTGGAGAGAGTCCAGCGAAGGGCAACAAAAATGATTAGGGGTCTGGAACACATGACTTATGAGGAGAGGCTGAGGGAACTGGGATTGTTTAGTCTGCAGAAGAGAAGAATGAGGGGGGATTTGATAGCTGCTTTCAACTACCTGAGAGGTGGTTCCAAAGAGGATGGTTCTAGATTATTCTCAGTGGTAGAAGAGGACAGGACAAGGAGTAATGGTCTCAAGTTGCAGTGGGGGAGGTTTAGGTTAGATATTAGGAAAAACTTTTTCACTAGGAGGGTGGTGAAACACTGGAATGCCTTACCTAGGGAGGTGGTAGAATCTCCTTCCTTAGAAGTTTTTAAGGTCAGGCTTGACAAAGCCCTGGCTGGGATGATTTAATTGGGGATTGATCCTGCTTTGAGCAGGGGGTTGGACTAGATAACCTCCTGAGGTCCCTTCCAACCCTGATATTCTATGATTCTATGAACTAACTGGAGCAGGGGATAAAGGAGAAATAAGTTCTACAAAGACAGTGTAGGAATTTTGCTCGGGTGCCACTTTAAACCTGTGAATAGCGATGTAGCGTATCAATATTTAAGTGCAGGCTCAAATCCAGCAGCAACATATATAAAATAAACCTTAATTCTGGATGCAGCTGATTATATCCCAGCTAATTAACTTTCTGCAGTGCACAGCTACCTGTGGTGGTGGCATCCAGCAGCGACAGGTGAAGTGCATGAACACAAACACTGGTGAAGCTGAAGAAGACAGTAGCCTATGTGACCACGAACAGTGGCCAGAGAACACCCAGAAGTGCAATCCCCAGGACTGTGACAATAGCGAGTCAAGTAAGTGTTTAATAACTAATGCAGGGTCATATGACTTCAAAAACTTAGCACAGAAAATTCAGGGATTCAATATACTTCTTGCCAGTGAAATTAACATTACATATTTTTCTCTTTAAGCGAGTCAAGCTGCACAAGGGCTTGTGCAAGGCTTTCCAGTGTAGAAATTCTGCATTTCATGAACTCTGCTGAAGTTTGTTATGATCTAAGGGAATTGTAGACAGTTGAACTTTGCTTCCAGTTAAGAAACTCTAAAGTGGGGGATTGCATTCAGAATAAATATTTGCATTAAATCACTTCTGTATTCTAGTGCAATCTTGTTGATAACCCTGTAATGATGCCACAGCTAAAACAGTTTGGAATCACACACAATGTGGAGCCCATTTAGGAAAGCTATAATAAAAAACCTTTTGTCATCACAATTTAGAATTATTAATCATCTAAAGGTTGATGGTAGATTAAATTAACCATACTCAGAGTCATGTAACAATGGGCTCACCTTTAATAAGTAAAGATATTATAGCAGCCACAATACACAGAAGCTGGGCCATATCTTCAGCTTGTATAAATCAGTAGCTTCCTTGCCTTCAATGGAGCTATGCTGATTTACACCAACTGCAGATCTGGCCTTTTCAGTTAAGCACAGATAATGTCAGTGCTGTTGTTCAACCTTAGAGCCAATGATATTTCTATGAGGCAACAGGAATGGTTTAAAAACCATCCAGATGTTCCAGTTTGGTATACAGGAGAATTGGGATTTGGGGGGTTAATCCTTCGAGGTGCTGAACACTCTGGCCCAAGTCAGCAAAGCACTTGAATGAATGGCACTGCTCACATGCTTAAAATTAAGCCCATGCCTCTGTGCGTGGCTGGATCAGGCTGGAGGACTGAGCCCCTGGGAGGACTGAACCCTTTGCAAGGTTGTTCATGTGATGCAGCATTGTGCTTTACGTAATGTCCAACAGATGTCAGAATTTAGAAATAGCTTTACAAGAAAACATGGTTTTACTGGACATGAAAACATCTGGCTGGCTGCAAAGCAGATGTTGCATGAGGTTATCACATTTTCATCTCAGCCATATTAAGTAGCAGGATAGACATTGTACTGTACTCTACAGGTGGGATTTTCAAAAGTGCTCAGCATTGGACTAACTCTGCTCTGATTGAAGTCAAAATGAGTTTTACCAGGGACGCCAGTAGGTGCAGTTAGGGCAGCACCAATTGAAAGCCCCTCATTGACTTTAGTGGGTCTTGGATCAGGCCCCTTATCCTCTGTTTCTGAGAAGGAGTATTTAATTCTGAGCAAATGTAGCAAAAAAATTTGAATTTACTTGGGGGGAAAAAACAGACTGAAGCTTTTGATCTGAACATCCATGCCCCCACCCAGCCATCTCATTGGCTTTCCTCGTCCTCTCATCGGGACTGGCTAGTGTGTAAAATAAACACTACTAGTTCATATGTTATAAACATTTGTCAGCCTGCAGTTCCACCCACTCAGCGAGGAGTCAAGCATTGCATGGTGAAGATTTATTATGCCACTTCAGATATGAATCAAGTGCAATGCGCAGTGTGTCGTCTGAAAAGACAGAATGAAATTTCAGGATCTCAGGCCTCCTAAACATCTGTGCCGTGAACTTGCCATATTGATTTACGTAATTGTCCTGCCATACAGGAGAAGTCCCCTCAATACTGAGTTTTACGAAGGAGTGAAGTAAGTTCCAGGTTTACAGTGCGGGACTCGGCACATCTGTGCAATAATGCAATTGCCATATTTCCGGTAGAGATTGGAAACATTCCAGAACTCATATTGTACCAGCCAGCAAAATTGAACAAACCAGTAACTAGATAAAAACTCAACATTTGCCCACAGGAGCTGAGATTCCACAGCTATTTCCTATAATAAGTACAGGGAAATATAGTGCTGCATCATTTCACACACTGCTGGTAAATGTTGTTTAAATGGCATGCACTTCCTTGAATTTATGGTCTCTTTGCCCCTTACTAAGCTGTGCTCTGAAAAGGACTGAAAACCACATTGTCACACGGTGCATTTTCTGGGTTCAGTCAATGTAAATATTGTTTCTAACAGAACTTAAAGCCTCCCATTGTTTGTGTTATCCCATCCTCACATTTCACTTGTGAACCCCTCAGGGTAACTAACCGGAGGGAGCAGATTGTGGCTGGTAATCTGAAAGACAATGGGCAAACCTAATCTTTTAGGGGAAAATCCTGCCCTCTGTCTCCACCATGGCTATGCAGAGAGTTGCCTGGCAAAGCGGAGCCAACGCAGTTCTGCTACGTGGGAAGGGAGTGATATAAAGAGGGAGGCGTACGCAGCCTGTACGTATGCAGCCTGTGGCATGGGCATCCACAGAGCAGTGGCTGCCAGGTAGCAACACACATGGGGCAGTGCTATTGGATCAGACACTGCATAGACCTTCCTACCCGGCCGAGGGGGGCACACTGCCAGCTGCTGCAGCATCAGAGCTGCAGAACAGCAGTAAGGTAGGGAAGGGAAGGGGGGTGTCCCACAGCCCTTTGGCGCTACCCAGAACCCAGCCCAGCTACTCTGGCAGGTTGATGGGCTGAGAATTTGGGCCTTTCCAAGCTATATTCCTTTATTACATTTATAAGGAGCAGCTATCATTCTTTTTATGCACGGCTTTAATGTATTTTTAGGACCTTCATTAACCCCTGATATTTTATTCACTTTTCCTGCCCCCTTCCTCATGTTAGTGGGAAATGTGTAGTCCCCTTTCAGATCCCTGCACTGGCCAGGAAAGTGGTGTGAATGGAGGAGTTTTGCCCAGTTCGTATATTTACGGGGGGCTCTCATCTGTGAAATTAACATAACTTTCTGAAGGATGCTAACGTAATAGGAGATGACAGTCTTGCCTTTAAAATAATACAATGCAGAGCATTGATAACAGCAGATTGCTCGCACTTCCTGAGCAAGCTGGGGCAGCTGGAATGTTCCCTTTTGCCTGGTTCACCACCCCTGACTAAAGGCAGGTTTTCTCCTATTAATAAAAAGAGTTTTCAGCTAAGTTTTCGTCCTTTCAATGGTCATAGATTTGATGCATGTTTTTTAGGCAGTTTGTGGACACATGTTTTTCAGCTCTCTACATCTGAATAGCCTAGCAGATGGGTGTGTAGGTCTGCAGGGTCCTTGACTGGAGTTGTTTTGTAATGGCACCAAGGAATATCTAGCTTGGGGAAGGCAAGGCAAGCAGCTGACATGCACATAGGTCCAAATCAGAGTATTCAGAGGTTTCACGTCATTAAAAAGGAAAACGGCAGAGAGAAACATGTTGCCAATATGGAACCTCGGGCGATTGATAGTCCTTGTGGATGGAAAATCATACGGCAATATACAATGATTGTTCTCTTCCTTTTCCTCCCTTTGTTCTCATGCTGAATAGCAGTGATAAATAGGCTCAAAATATCTCTGCACTGATATATATTTGGATGAGTCGCTTCCCAGTGGTAATAGGACTGTATTTCTATAAGCCTAGGAAAGCCTCATGCCAGAGGCATAGAGTGAGAAATGTGTGCCAAAGGGCCCTAGTGATGTAAGGGGCCCTTTAGCAAATGACCCCTGCTACATGTGTTTCCTTGAGTAAAGGACAGGTCACAATGATCCTTTCAGGGTGGAGGCTGCACAAGAAGCACTTATTATTAACCCTTTTCATGGTTCAAATTCATGCACTCAAGGTGCGGGAAATTCTCATGCTTTGGGGCATCTCCACGATGCTCCTTTCCTAGGACAGTGGCAGCGTCAATGCCATGATCTAGCCCATCGCGTCCAGCCAGCAGGGGGTCTGGTAGCCATTGTCAGTGATATGATAAACCACTTAAAGTAACCTTTAACCGGCAATTATTTCTGTCCATCGTCAGAGCCACGTCGGGGTACAGCTGTTAACAGCCATGCCAAGTCTCTGGGCTGCGTGGGGTTCTTGGGCCAGGCTGGTGGCCTTGCACCTACATGCCCATCACATTCTCCTTTCACCCAGACTGAATACGAACCATGGAAGGGTTAACAAACGGTCTGGAATTTAGACCCAGATCACACTGATTAGGGATGCAACAAGGCAAACTAGGTGGGGTGCAAAGCTGGCTAATGAGGTGTCAGTGGTCATGGTTAAAATACTGGCATATTAACCCCCCATTCTAAATGCCTGAACCAACCGATTGCAGATGAATTACCTGCAGTGTAGATTGAACTCACCTTTTGGAGCTTCGAGCCAGAAATGTAGGTTAATGCCCAGGAGCGATCAGAGGCTCCTCTAAGAGCTGGGTTAATGCTGAACAGTTCCAGTTCATAGCTATGTGTTTTGAAATGCAGCAAAACCCAAAACACTGGGATTTCATTACTCTAAATGCAGGAGTGCTGGGACTCAGGTGACCAGACGTCCCAATTTTAGGGTCTTTTTCTTACATAGGCTCCTATTACCCCCACCCCCGTCCTGATTTTTCACACGCGCTGTCTGGTCACCCTAGCTGGGAGAGTTTTGTAGAGTTTACACAGAGTGACTGATACAATGTGAAAAACTAAACCCTCTTCTGCCTTCCATTCTACCTCCACCCATCCTTCCCCAAGATGCAAACAAGAAAAATCCTTAAACTCTCACCGTTTTAAACTAGGTCAAAAACTGAAAGCAGTAAAATCATCTTAAATCCACCTGTCCCCTAAGAAGTCCCTGAGTTAAATTGGTGGCAGTAGGCAATTGTTTTCCTGTGTCCCATTGCAGAGGGATTCTGAACTTTATTTCAATCCAGTCGTGCAAACAACTGTAACTTACTGGGACTCTGCTTTCCACACAAAGCAAAGAATACACGCTGCAGATTGTGAGAACAGGGCAGTCACCTAACCTACTTGTGAAAACAGCCTGTCCAAATACAGACAAGCTGACGTGAGGTATCCCTAAAGAAGTCGGCTCTTCCCCAGACTCTTAGAATTTTGATGCACATTTTCTTTTCATTTTGGTTCAATCAAGAAAGCGTCCACCGCTCGTAAGCAGCCCTCACTCCCTCCTGCAGCTGTGGTTCAGAGCCATGGGATGTCATGTTACGAAAGGCGTGGCTAGGTTCCTAACAGACTACGGTGGAGTTTGCAGGCAGAGTTAAGTGACTGGACTCAGAAGAAGCTTGCAAAGCGTCCCGGGGGCAGCTCAGCGGGCAGTGTAGCATTTTGTTGTGTGACACACTCTGCTCAGAGAGACCTTGACACTCATGCCCTTCAAAACCTGGTGAAACTGTGGCTGCGTGAAGTGATAGTGCCCCTTGCTCATTGTGCTCAGATAGCAGCTTTGCAATGTCCCAAAAGCCAGCTTGCTATAAGTCACCTATGTTATTGACATTGAGCACATGCAGTTACCATGAGTGAAAGGAGATTCACTATGCAGGGGAGGGGAGAAGTGGCTGCAAACCCTCTCACCCCACTTAGGCCAGTTTAAATATCGCTGAGTCACTGACACAGCGAGTTGTGAGGCCTCTTTGCTTACGTACCTGACAGACTCGGAGGAATATCACATGCTGTACTTGAATGCTTGCAGTGGTTGATCACACACGACCGTGTTATAACCTTTACTGCTTTGTAAATCATAATTTCCCCCCTGTTCTCTTATTTTGCTTGGTCTAAAAATTATCCAAACTAGCTTCAGCAGTCACCAGCAGCAGCAAGGTGAAAAGAAAGTTATCCAAGTTATTTTTGCCCCAGATGAATAACATGGGCAGCTTTCTTTGAATCTCTGAACCAATACAGCTTAGAGCAACCCACCATTTATCAGAGATGGAATGTGGCTGGGACTAAGTGGGACTAAACAGTTTCTTGGATTAAGGAAGGGGAGAAAAAACAATGGCTGGATTTGTAACTAGGTTATCTAAAGTGCCAGTATCTCTCCCCTTTAAATCCAACAGTATTTGAGTATTTCTGACCAGGCAGCTCCCAGCCTGTTTTGTTTGTAAACCTCCATTTGCATCGTTTAATTTTAGACCATAGTTTGGTTTCCCAGCCCCCTGCCTTCACTTCCTGCTCCGTGGCAGGGATAAGGGAAGCAGACAGGACAGGAAACTGAGGAGGCCATGGCCCAGCGACTGTCTCAAGGAGCCAGTTATGGAGGTGTGGCAGGCCCACTTCAGTGACAGCAGCTGGCTTTTGGATTGCTGTTTGGCTTGGAGGCAGTTCCCCCAAACCTTCAGCCCTCCCCCAGTTGGCTACAGTGGAAGGGAGCCAAACTGGCTGGCTGCTGGGGCTGCAAGTGGCAGGCTGGGAGGAAGAGTTCATAGATTCTAAGGCCAGAAAGGACCAGTGCAATCATCCAGTCTGACCTGCTGCATTACACTGGCCATAGGACTGCCCTAAATTAATTCCTGTTTGAACAAGAGCAGATCTATTAGAAAGTGTCCAGTAATGCAGACTCCTTAGTAAGTTGATCCAATGGAGAATTACCTTCACTTAACAATTTGCACCTTGTTTCTATTCTGAATTTGTCTACTTTCAGCTCCCAGCCATTGGATCTTGTCAGACCTTTGTCAGCTAAATTGAAGAGCCCTCTATTATCAAGCATTTGTTCCCCACGTAGGTAGTTATACACGGTGATCAAGTCATCTGAGTTGTCTCTTTATTAAGCTAAACAGATTGAGCTCCTGGAGTCTCTCACTAGAAGGCCTGTTTTCCGGTTCTTTAATCAGACTCATGGCTCTTCTCTGAACCCTCTCCAATTTATCAACAGCTGTCTTGAGTTGTGGACATCAGAACTGGACACGGGATTCCAGTGCCAAATGCAGAGATAATATAATCTCCCTACTCCTACTCAATATCACCCTGTTTATACATCCAAGGACGGGGAAGTTGCTGCCATTGAGAGTCTGGACTGTTTAGTGCCTCTCAAGAGTCATCTGGAAAGTGGCAGAGGAGCCTTTATCCCTCAAGTGGCTCTGACTATTCACCCTCCTTGTAATCATCTTTGGTTTTTGTTACTCTTTCCCCCAGATTTCATGGGTGCGTGGGAATGTACTCAGGAGCATTTTGGGGGCTGAATCCAAATCAGATTGTGCTACTATAACCTAGAGAAAAGTAAAGTGCTCTGCAATACAACTAAGTAATCATGGTGGTAGAATGAATCTAAGACATCAGATTGACAGAAATTTACTTATTTCCATAAATTAGCCTATTCTAACACTCTGTTCCATCATACTATTACGTAGCTGACAGCTGCAGAGTATTTTTTATGATAGTCAGGCTGTGCAGATAATCAACCGTTGGGAACACATAAAATCAGAAAGCCAGCCCTGAAGCTGCAGGGTTTTTCCACAAACCAGTCACTTCAGAGCTGCTTACAAAAGGCTAGTTGATCTTCTGATCTGTTGCATGAAAATTTAACATTCCTTTCGTCTGCCACTCTTACCCCTCATCACTGTGCAGCTGGGCTGCCATAATTGCAGTTATGTACCTATTTAAATTTTGGAGGAAGCATATTTGTACTGTTCCTATACGGGGGAGTCTGAATTCCCAGGGGAATTTTGAAGAAACCTTGAGCGAGAAGCAGGACGGCCATACCAGGAGGAATAATAACTGCACAAACCACAGAGAGAAGGAGAGATCTCAGTTTCAGGAAAGTTTTGTGCTTGCAGTATCATTATCCAGTGCCTACAGTTATACTTTGATTCCATCCAAAGCATTCTGTGGCCAGGTAGCATGATGAGTAGACTATGTAGTCAGCAAGTCATAGAAATAATTCTGTCCAGAACATTTACAATACAAGAAATCACTTCTTGAATTTTCAATGCCTTCGATTATTTATAGCCATTATTATGCACATCAAAGTTATACCTTCATTCAATCTGCATCAGATCCAAGAAGCAGTCTCCTCCCGTGTGCCCCGCACACACCAAAATGGTGCCAAATTGTTAGAGCACATCTAGGTTGGTAAAAACATTGTTTTTAAATGTTTATAGTGTAACTTTTTAAAAGTAGATGAAAACTTCAAATAATATAATTGCACACACCTGTAAGGCTTAAACTAAAATTCTCCCACTCCCAAGATAAGTAGAAGTCTGGAGCTGGCAAGGGGTCCTCCCTTGGGCTGCTAGAATTCAGAAATAATTTGTGTGCTATGAAATCTTCCTTTGTTCACCTGTGTGGGCTGCGGAGGCTGCACATTGCCAAGCAGGAGTGGGGCGCATCCTCTTCTCCTCCCTCTACCCAGTACTGCCTCATAGTATGAGCTCATCAGTCCACAGGGACTGCATGGATGATCTTCTCAAAGATCAAAGGCACTTCGCCATTCGAAAGGGGAATGTTGGTATCTTAGAAGCTCATAGCTGAAGAGTTGTAAATACTAACTGGCTACTTCCAAAGAAATGTATCATGTCAACATTCACACATCTACATTTGCAAGAAGTTTGGTAGTGCTCTTAGGTGTATGTCATTATTTTACTTGGGTGCTCTGCATCACAGTAAGAAGTTATGTTGTGCATTATTTATTACATTTCAAAAGATCTAAAAGGCTTTCATAAGAATATCACATATAGGAAGGAGACCATCAAATGTGCACTAAAGTAATGATCACTTATTAGGACTAATGGTTCTGATTGTGATCCCCTTACTTATACTGAGTAGTGGCGTACCGCAGAGTAATGCCACTGAAATCAACGGGGCTACTTTTAGAGTAAGTGCTACTCAGTGTGAATAGGGGTAAATGTTTCAAATAAAAAAAACTTTGCTAACAAAACCTAACCCTAATATAGGGTGAAGGAGAAACACCAGACAATTTGCAGTTTTCCTTTCTAGAAAATCTCTCATCTTGCTCTGTTGGTGATTTTTTATTGGATGAAGCCTGGCATATGTGGGCTGGAAATCAGATAGAACAGATGCCAAATACATGTGCTTTCATTTCATGTCTTTCAATTCTCTCTCTGTTATCCTGAATTGTAGATCAGGATTTTATGATAACAGTCTTTAATGAGCAGTGAGATAAACACTGCTTTAAGGAGAAAGATTTGAATCATAATGTTGCTCACCATAAAGTTTGGCAGTAGAAAGAACAGAGTAGAATTTCTTTCTTGTGAAACGTATCTGAATATTTCCATTCCTGTCCTTGAGGAAAGGTTAGCTCACTTAGCAGCAGCTTAAGTATTTATGAGTTCAGTGGAACTTCTGCACCACTGTCGCTCAGAGCCAAAACATCACTTGATGCCAGAGGAGAACTGGGCACTTTGGCTTAACTAAAATCATTTCACATTTGTTTCCAATGTTCAAAAACTAGACAGAAGATGGAGTTACTCTGCCACAAAAGATGAGGCCTGGTAATGTACTGAGCTGCCTCTGGAGTCTGGAAAAGTAGGAAGAACAATTACGGCTGTTGCTGAACAGTGACAACTGTGATCTGTCGTGGGTGTAACTGGCACCGAGTAGGATGATTCTCAGAACTGAGCACAATCTCAGGATACACCGAGAAGACATTTCTGAATCAATGAACCCTCCCTCCATGTCTGCCATTTCAAGTTCAAGCTTCTTTCCTCACCCTTGAGGCCCTTTGCAGCTCTCCCTCTAACTACTGTCTTGTGACCTTACCTCTCTTCTCTCCACACTGCCAACAGTCCCAGCCTTAAACACCCGCCTGCCCATTGTCCCAGCTGCCTTTGTGCCTTCTTCCACACCACCCATTGTGCCTGGAACCATGCAATGGACTGAGCAGGAAGGACAGCAGGGCCCTCTCCTCCTTTAAAATCTCCTCAAGAGTTCTGCTGCAATGGCGCAAGAAATCAGCCAACAAGTGACGGCGAGGCTTCAGGCAACTCCAGGAAAAATGTCTGGGTCAGAGCCTCAGCTGGTGTGAATCAATGTAGCTCTAGTCAGTGGCTTCAACGAAGCTGCATCGGTTTATACCAGCTGAGTATATTTGCACATAAAAATTGTGCGTATACGTTGCATATATTTTAGTGTTTTCTTTCCCTTCTCTTTGTATGTCACTCGTCGTTTTAGAGCCAGACCCAGTGAAGCAACGCTGTTCACTTCGTGGGATTACTCATGGAATAAGGTGCTACGCACTTTAAGCCAGTGGTTCTCAACCAGGGGCACACGTACCCTGGGGGTACGCAGGGGTCTTCCAGGGGTACATCAACTCATCTAGATATTTGCCTAGTTTCACAACAGGCTGCATAAAAAGCTCTAACGAAGTCAGTAGAAACTAAACTTTCATATAGACAATGACTCGTTTATACTTCTCTACATACTATACTCTAAAATGTAAGGACAATATATATTCCAATTGCTTTATTTTATAATTATATGGTAAAAATGAGAACGTCCGCCATTTTTTGAGTAACAGTGGCTGGGACACTTCTGTATTTTTATGTCTGATTTTGTAAGCAAGTAGTTTTTAAGTGAGGTGAAACTTGGGGGTACGCAGGACAAATCAGCCTCCTGAAAGGGGTACAGTCGTCTGGAAAGGCTGAGAGCCATTGCTCTAAGCAACAGCGTCAGATTCTACCCCTTAGACCTGTGTTTGCACAGCACCCAGCACAATACCATCTTGATACTGATCGGAGCCTTCTGGGCACGACAGGAATAGGAGTAATAAAAAAAGTTATTTTTAAACACTTGGGGTGTACGAGGTGATTGGAAAAAGACAAATGCAGTTTTGATGATCAGGAAAAGGAAAGAAATTATCTTGTCAATTACAACGCATTTCAACCCCTCGTCAGACAGACTATTAAGAGACTATGTGTGCGTTCATTAGAGGATAATGGAAACACTAGCAGTGAGCAGTTTAAGCTTGCAGAGACCTAATCAGACCAGACAAATTTGATTGTTTTTCTGATAAAAATTCAGAATTAGTAAATGAAGGGAATGCATTAGATGTAATATACACAAACCGAGGAAAGCATTTGATCCAATGTCTCATGAAATCTTATTTGCAACATTAAATCAATTTGACTCGGAAAGGAGCGCTGTCGCATGGATTTCAAACTGGCTGATGTGCCACATACAAAGGCAATGATAAACAGCAAACCATACAGCTCTAAGGACTAGCAGAGTGTTAATGAAGTTCATGGAAGTTACTAAATCAGGAGGTGATACAGATAGAAGTGAGGACAGAGATGTAATAAAGTGAATAGAAAGAAAGGCAGGAAATAACAGTATGATAGTCAGCTTGGTAATAGCCAATGAATCTATCTGGAGAACTATCGCTGCAATTTAGACAATCAGTGGGAACCAGCAATCTGAAAAGCAGTAATGCAGAAGGAGATCTAAGTGTGATAATGGGCCGTAAATTAGCTACAGGTTTACAATGCAGTATGGCAAGAAAAGAGACCAATGGAATAGTGGCTACAGCATAAAAATATCAATGGCACAAAGCAGGGTAGTGATAACTTGTCTCTAGGATAATCTGGGAGACAGCACATGGACTATTGCATCCGGTTCTGAGTAAATAGATGTAGAGAAATTGGAGGGAGTTCAGAGAGCATTAAACATTATTAGGAGGCTGGAAGGTGTGCTTTGCACAAGAGCTAAACAGAGATATCTTGGCTAAGCAACAATTAAGTGGGAACATGAAAACCACCTACAAATCTCTGATGTGTGCAAACAGCAACAGGGGAATTGTCCTCTCAGAAATGCAAATCCGGAGCAACTCTACTGAAGTCACTTATGTTTCACCAGGGTAAAACTGGTTTGAAAGTAGCCCCGAGGGTGGAGGGGAATTGTTTAGTGTGGTACAAGGAGATAGAACTAGAAGTCATAGGATGTAGTTAAGAGAAGGGAAGTTGGAACTGAATATCAAAAGAAAACTTGCTGACAGGAAGATCGGTTAGATTGTGAAACAGCCACTCAATTCAGTGGTGATGTCCCATCACTGGAAATGGTTAAAACAAACCTGGCCTAAGCACGAGAAAATGTGTCATCAAGCACAATCCTGCACTGATCCCTGGAGATGCTGGACTAGACCTGGACATTTCTGTCTCTAACCTGAACAATGCAGACTATTTACTGGCTTTATTTACTTACCTTGGCTGCAGGCATAATGCTCTTTTATGTAACAGGCACTTTGTTTATTCCTTGCTCCTTTCACCATCTGTCAAAGAAACATATACATGTGCCATGGTACCAGACAATCTCCTGTCTGCTGGCAATCTCTCTGGGGCTGCCAGGGTTAACATTACTGAAAAGCAAAAGCAACATAATGAGAGGATTAGATGTCACTGATAGTAGCCTGTTAAATATTAGTCGTCCTTATCACTTTAATGTGTCTGGAAAAGAGCTTTTTGTCTGCCCAGAAAGAAACATTGAACCCTTCAGAGTTTTGTTTAACAAAGAATGTATTAAAAGCTAGATCGAGTGCAAGCTACTTGTGCCTAGAGTTGAGAAGTTCAGCTGAAGGAGTATATTGGGCCTCTGCTGTAGAATGGGAGGCTACACTGCCGTCTAAATGAAGGCCCCCTGGCTACTATCTCTGGGGATGCAGAAGGGACTGCAAAACAAACAAAACCCCCAAAAAGTTAGAAATAGCAAACAAAAGACACAAAGAGACTCAACCTCCACTAGACCTGTATTTATCATCTCTTCGGCAAAGAAAATCCTTGGTGAAACTAGACAACCCGAGAAGTAACCTTGCCCATTTTTACATTTTCAGTAATTGGTGGAGTTGCTTACATGCAATCCAGAGAAACCAATCCAAGCAATGTGAACCACTCATTTAATTTGCTGAGATCAAAGTTACTTGTAGCCTTAACTCATATTTATAGAGTTACGGCTACAAGAGACCATTAGATCATCTAGTCTAACCTGCTGTGTATCACAGACCCTTAAATTTCACCCCATTGCCCCAGTATTGACACAAATAACTGCTGTTTGGTTAAAGCGTATCCTTCCAGAAAGGCATCCAGTCTTGATCTGAAAACGTCAAGAAATGGAAAATCCACCACTGCCCTTCGTAGTTTGTTTCAGTGGTTAATCACCCTCACTGGTAAAATTGTGTGTCTTATTTCCAAATTGAATTGTCTGGCTTCAGCTTCCAGCCATGGGTTCTTTTTATGCCTTTCTTGGCTACATTAAAGACTCTTTAGAACCCGGTAAGTGTCTCCCTGTGAAGGTATTTATACCCGGCAATCGTATTTCCTCTCAGTTTTCTTTTTGATAAGCTAAACAGATTGAGCTCTAAGTCTCTCACTGTCCGCCATTTTCTCCAGCTTTCCAATCACTTTTATGGCTCTTTCCTACATCCCCTCCAATTTTTCAACATACTTTTAAAAACGTGGACACCAGAACCATATGCAGGATTGTAGTCTCTCACCAATGCCCTATGCAGAGATCACCTCACTGCTGCTACTCACTACTCCCCTGCTTAGACATCCCAGGATCACATTATCCCTTTCTGTCACAGCATCGCACTGGGCGCCCATGTTGAGCTGCTTGTCCACTATGACCCCTAAATCCTTGTCAGAGTCACTGCTTTCCAGGAAACAGCCCCCCCTTCTGTAGGCCAGGCCTGCATTCCTTGTTCTTAGATGTATCACTTCGAAATTAGCTGTATTAAAACACATTTTGTTTGAATAGGCCCCGCTGACCAAGCAATCTAGATTGTTCTGTGTGGCTAGTCCATCGTCCTTCGTTACCACTCTGCCAATTTTTGTGTCACCACAAATGATAGCAGTGATTTTATATTTACTTCCAGAGCATTGATGAAAACATTGAAGAGCATCGGGCCTAGTATCAATCCCTGTGGAACCCCACTAGAAAGACCCCCATGCAGCAATGATCCCCACTGACATCTACTTTGAGATCTCTCAGTTAGCCAGTTCTTATTCTTAGCCAGTTCTTTATCGATATTGTATAGTGCTAATTTTTTAAAATCAGGATATTGTGTGGTACTCGTTCAAATGCCTTACAACCGTCTCAGTATATTACTTCTACTCCGTGCCCTTTATCAACCAAAGTTGTAATCTCATCAAAGAATGAAATCAGTTTTTTGATAAGACCTATTTTCCATAAAACCATGTTGACTGGCATTAATTATATTCCTAACCTTTAATTCTTTATTAGTTGAATCCTATATCATCTTTTCCACTGATTGATGTCAGGGTAATCAGCCTATCATTCCCAGGTCATCCTGCTTGCCCCTTTGTGAATATTGACACAACTTTAGCACTCTTTCAATTTTCTGGAATTTTCTGATATTCTAAGATTTATGAAGAATGAACATCAGAGGGCCAGAGATCACCTCAGCCAGCTCTTTTAGGACTGAGGTGCTAGTTATACAGGCCTGTTGCATTTAAAAATCTTTATTCCTACTAGATATTATTTAACATCCTCCTTGGTTACTAATGAACTGAAAAGTACTTCATTATCTTCATGTGATACAGATGAAATCCTTTATGTGAAATCCTGCTTTCTTCCAACAACAGAAGAGAAATATTTATTGAACAATTCTGCCTTTTCTGTATCATTATTAATAATTTTACCATCTCCATCTGCTAATTGGCCTATAACATTGCTAGGATTTCTTTTGTTCCTAATATACTTAAAAAACCTCCTTATTGTCCTTAATCCTGCTAGCCTTGGATTTTTTCCTGATGTCTTTTGCTTCTCTTATCGATTTTCTAGACTTAATAAACTTCTAAATTTACACTGATTCCTAGCTCTTTCCCCTTTTTTTTCAGTTATTATTAATTGTTATATATTGCTTTTTTATTGTTAATGGCTATCTTCAATTCACCACTGAATCAGGATAGGCTTTTAGCCAAAGGTGTCCTTTTTCTTGATTGTGTACTCATGGCTTTTTGGCCATCTAATAAACTCTTCTTAAAGAACTCCCAATATTCATTCACATCTTTCTGTCTAAATTTTTCCTCCCAGTCAATTTCACTCAATTTTCTTCTCCTTTGAGAAATTAGCCCCTTTGAAGCACCAAGTATCTATATTACTAGTTGGGACTCTCTTCTCTTTGCCCATATTGAATGTCATCAGGTCACGATCCCTGCTCCCTAGGCAACCTCCAGACAGTCCAGTGATTAATTTATCTGTATCCATCATGATGAGGTCCAAAGTAACGTTATGCCATGTTGGATGCAATAACTTTTGTATCAGAAAATTAACTTCTATATTTTTAGAAACGAATGCCGTTTCACTACTGCTGCATGTAACTGTAAGTTCAAATCCATTTTGTTTCCATCGTAGGTGCAATGTGGAGTAGAGCAGTGCTACTAGAGGAGTGTCACACTTTTAAGGTTAGTTTTGTCATTACATCAGGGCCCGTATGCTACTTCAGGCTTAATCTCATTAGATCTGTAATTAAGCCAAGTACCTTTGGACCTGATTAATGCTGTATTGGATTGGAGAAGTCCAAAGAAAAAGAAGATATGGAGATCTATATATGTGATATACCTTGACTTTAGCAAAGCTTTTGATATGGTCTCCTACAGTATTCTTGCCAGCAAGTTAAAAAGTATGGATTGGATGAATGAACTGTAAGGTGGATAGAAAGCTGGCTAGATTGTCGGGCTCAACGGGTAGTGATCAACGGCTTGATGTCTAGTTGGCAGCCGGTGTCAAGCGGAGTGCGCCAGGGGTCGGTCCTGGGGCCGGTTTTGTTCAACATCTTCATTAATGATCTGGATGATGGGATGGTTTGCACCCTCAGCAAGTTTGCGGCAGTCTCTTCCAACCCTAATCTTCTATGATTCTAAGTGGCGTTTGTGATGTAATTAGGTGGCAGTCTTCCTCTGAGGTCCTGATCCAAAACCCATTGAAGTTAATGGGAGTCTTTCCGCTGACTAATGGGATTTGAATCAGATCTTTCATATGAAAAACCAATGGCCCTGATGATTTCTTGTAATTAATTATCTCCTTTCCAATAGCAGAGGCTTTCTGTCCAGATTCCATAGGGGTAACAATTCCATTCTGCTTTTTGAAAGTCCCGTGTTGCTTCAATTAAACACAATCACACCTGTCCCTTAACTGTCACGTAGGGTTATGTAGGGTTGCTGGCAGGGTTATAATCACTGGCATGTTCCACCTCAAAGGTGGCTGCATTTTAGTGATAGGTAATCCCTGTCTGTACAGAGTCTGTAGTTCTATAAGGCACTTTAACACTTAAGGAATGTTCAATTAAATTCAATTAGTAATAGTAGTAAGGAAATGTTTTTGTTATTTGAACAAACAAAGAAAGTGTATATCCTAGACTTTGCCAGAAACTACTATGGTGAGGGCCATATAAATACTGAGCTATATAGCTATGGATTTACTAGAATAAGCATTTGGGTACATGTTCAGCACACAAATGTCTATTTAAAAAAACAAACCCTAAAGTTCTTGGTTAAAAATGACAAGGATGTTCAATATAGCTCAGGGCAGGAAACATCAGTGGGAAACACAAACATTTCCTGCCAAACTACGATGAGTAACAAAACTTTCACATGGCAGGAAGTGAGAGCTATGTAAATCCACAGGTAAAAGCTCCCAGAAAAAGGCATGAACATAAATTTGTATTCTCCTTTTTGTCTTTAAGGAGCTTTTACAGAACAGGAGTCATAAAGGCTGCAACATTTCTGTGTCTGTGTTAGAAGAACAGAGAATGTTTCTGTAAAATAAGCTCCCATGATATCAGCAGAATCATTTATTTCTCTTTCTGTGACTATGTTTATGTTGGCCATAAACATGCAAATAAATTCAGCAGAGTTTAAAGGTTAAAAACATCATAATTCTAATTTTTAAAAGAGGCGGCAAAGAGATCAAAAATAAACAAACATCTCACTTTTAATTATCTCTACTCTAATTAAAGAGAATCAGAACAAATTAAAGCCAGAATCCTATTCGGTCTCCACGGTATAAATTAATTAATGATCGTATAGAAGTTATTTTTAAGCCAGCTTCTAATTTTAAATCCCCATCCAGCTGTGGGCAAAGATGATCGTATCTATCTGTGTCCTTACATGACCCACAGAACAGGCAGATTGGAGAACCACACACACTTTCACAGAGTTATCCTCACAGCACCCCGCCGAGGCAGTAACGATTTATTAGCCCCTTTTACAGGTGGGAACCTGAGGTGCAGAGAAATTAAGTAACTGGTCCAAAGTCAAACCGGAAGCGTGTGGCAGAGCTAGGAGCTGAACCAAGATCTTCTGAGTCTCAATCCATTGCCTGCACAAGAATACCCTTCATTTCTCCCCACAACCCTCTGTGATGTTGAGAGGCTGCATATTGCAATGGTGGGCACAGTGTAAATGCTGTTGGTGATAAAATGTAGTCCATAAAGCACTACGTTGGTCTAACAGCTCTGCATCAGATCACACTCAAAGTTTTCATCATGACCATAAGGGCTAGAAGTTAAATTTATTTTTCAATGAAAGCTCAAATTCTGTGGGAACTGATGCTACCCTCAGGAACTGGTGGGCCAATGTGCCGCTCCATGCCAGCACAAACCCACCTCACAACTGGAGCCAGTTGGAGAATGGTGGGAAGTGAAATAGGGAAAACAAGCCTCTGAAGTGTCCAGAGCTTCCAGTAAGTATCTGAACGTTCAGCTCCCTCTCCAAACTGCACTAAAGTCACTAAAGCCTTCTGGGGTTCACCCATCACTGGTACAGGATCCCCAGATTTCCACTCATTTATGGTATTGTGTGCTCTGCACACTGTATAGCTTCTCTTCCAAAGAAGCAATAGAAATGCTAGTAGAGACACGTGGGAGGTTGTTCATGGGTCATTACCCAACCTGTTTCAAAATGCTTTCAAGTCAAAGTTTAGTTCAGGAGCTGTGTGGCTTAGCACATTGTCCACTTTCAGTTGTATTACTGTTGGGCAAAACACACAGGTTTTATGTCCCCTCATGTGACTAGCAGTGTCTGCTGTAAGAATGCTTGGAACTGCAACAGCATGAAAAATGAATCGCCTTTCACCCCTAGATGGAGCTAAATTTTTGGAGAGGGTGGTAGAAAAACACCCACAGTGCAGCTGTCCATGGGTAAATGGAAAATTTCAGTTTGCAAATGCTGGAAGTGTTTTCAGTTTCCAGTCACAAAATCCATTACCCCGCCCAAAAAATCCCTGTCTGTGGGTGTGCAGAGACGTTCATCTTTGCCAATTGCTTTGCTGGATGGAAACTTCCATTCAGCTATGAGTATTGCCTTCATATGGAAACCTCACAATTTCTTGTTGACTTTCAGAACTATTATCTGGATGTCACACTCTCGACCACAGTTCCTAGAAGATAAGAGCAGAAGCAGCTTTTGGAATATAGACAAGGCTGCCAGTGAGATAAGAGAGCCAGCAAATGCCTCGGTAAAGCTGGTTGCTGTGTGCCCTGTGTCTCTGCCCTACCCTTTTGAGCCCAGGAGCAATGCAGAGGGTCATCTCAGCCACATTAACCACTCCATCATCAGATAAGAATTTCTCCAAACACTTAGGCAGAAAATTGGAAAAGAACTATGCAGTGCATCTAGTTTTATTACAGCCTTGGAAGCAAACTAGGAAACAGATCCCACGGCAGGAGTACCAAGTAACAGGAGCCCTTTTATCTAGAAGGCAAAGCTGATTGAAACACAAGGGCAGCAGCTACTTTATATTCAAGCAAAATGTCCAGGGGTAAACAGAGGAGCATGTCCTCATGTCACAGTGAATGCTAGGAGATGCATAGTCATTGTGTGTGTGATTCCTTTTGTTCATATCTCATCTGTCCAGGATAAAATGACCCTTTATTATGATTTTTCAGAGCAGTAAGAATATTGTACAGGTATTAGTGACGTTGTCAATTAACTCATTCACTCCTACCAGTGAGCATCTGTTCTGGCCACAGGTTTCAGTTCAATATCAACTAAATGCATATGGTACATTGTTGTGACCCTGATCCTGCAAACGTGTGCAAGCACAGACTTCTGGGCTAGTGCAGAGTCCCATTGACTTCACTGGGTGCAGGACTGGGGCCTAGGCTTGGTCAGTACAGACTGCTGAGCGGAGGTGTCGTACTTGTCACTTCTGACCCTCAGCTACCCGAACCACCTTGCTGTGATTTCTCAGGGAGTGATGGCCACTCATGCAGTGTCATTCAGATCTGTAGGTGGGGGGACACCCAAAGAAGAGAGGGCAGAATTTGTGGCTGAGACCAGTATTGCAGATGGTGTCACTCAGCGGTTTCCTCAGTGGGTTTTGCCACTGAGAAGTCAGGAAGTGTCAGCATCTTAAACTGATCCCGATAACTTGGATTTACATTCAATTAGGTCTTTTGGGGGCTTGCTTTTTTTAAACCTCCTCACCCACGTCCACAGCTGTCCGCACAGTGCCTCTCCAAACTGAATCTCTGCACACAGGTTCTAAGCCATGGAAAAATGCGGTTTCCAGTAAAGAGTCATGGTCCCTGAACTCTAGTGGCACAAGTGGTGCTGCCAGAATGGTCACAGATTTGAGTGACGGGTTCAGTTTTAAAAGTGGAGAAAAAAGGGACATTATGGGCTGCAGCCACTGTACAGTGCAAGTTCATTGATAAAGTTCACCGCTCCCTCAATGTGGAGAGGAATATGCACAATACGCTGGTGTTAAACCAAGCTGAGGTTTTCCCCAGACACTTCAGTCAAAGGCACACTGGTTTAGATTAAAACAAAAAACAAATTTTAACTACAAAAGGGTAGGTTTTAAGTGATTATAAGTGATAGCAAACACATCAAAGCAGATTACCTAGTAAATAAACAAAACTGCAAACTAAGCCTAAACTACTAGAAAGATTGGATATGAATTAGCAATTTCTCAGTCTGGCTGATGATACAAACAGGCTTGCAGATTCTCAAGGCACAAGCTGCACTTGCTTCGTAGCTTGGGATCCCCACCCCCATTCCAAGTCCTTTTCTTTCAGAACTTCTCTCAGGTGTTGAGTTGTGGGGGAGTGAAGAACCATAGATGAAGTCACTCCCTGCATTATATAGCTTTAGTATATGGTGGGAACCCTTTGTTCCAAAAACAGCTCCCAGCCCAATTTGTGGAAAAATACAGGTACCCCAAATGGAGTCCAGAGTCATGTGGTCTGGTCACATGCCCTTGCAGAGTCATAGCAGCCATTGCTCACAGGCTGGCCGAACTGTCCACGGGAAGGCTGAGCTATTCCGCAGCCCGTTGTCTTTGTTGGTGAGCCATTAGCACTGTCTGGCTTCTTCGTTGCCGTACCTGAAAGGCTAGTTGTGGGTGTTTTTCAGAGTAACCCATTTGAAATACAGATCCATAGTCGATTTTCATAACTTTTGACACAAACATGATCCATGCATACAAATAGGATAATCGTATTCAGCAAAGCCTAACTTTCCAATGACACCTCACGTGACTCATCTTGTACAAAATGCATCATAATTATGCCATAATCATATCTTAAATCATCCAACCATGAAGCATATGGGGGGCGGTGTCACAGGGAGCTCCATTTTAGTGTAGACACTTACAGAGTTAGGTTGACGTAAGGCAGCATAGACCAGGCCTTAGATGAAGGAAGGCGGAAGTGTCAGCAGAGGCCCCAACTTCATGAGTCCCTGGGGGGGTGCTCGATCCCCGCTCTGACCCAGGCCCTGCTCTCCCTCCACCCTTTCCCCCAAATCCCCACTCCGGCCCTGCCTCTTCCTACCCCCACCTCATCCCCTCCCTCCCTCTTCCTGCCCCCTTCCCACCAGCACCTCCTGGATGCCGCTGAACAGCTGATCACAGCAGGTGGGCAGCGCTGGGAGGGAGGGGGAGAAGCTGATTGGTGGGGCCACTGGCAGGTGCTGAGCTATTTTTCTTGAGGGTGCGCCAGTCCCGGAGCACCCACGAAGTTGGCGCCTATGAGTGTCGGTCCAGTTCATAACCAGCTGGTGTCCATACCACTGAAACCACTGTCAAAACTGGTACTGCCCACAGCACTGCTGTTGAGACCACCAGAGACGCCGAGCACTGATTCTGTATGGTGACTAGGGGCCGGTTGCAAGTCAGAGACTAGGCATACCGGTGGGGCAGCAAAGGGAAGTCAGTGATGTTGTTCCTAACCCCGCCCCCAGGGTATTATATCACAGCTAAGCCTATCCCAACTGGTGACACCATTGGGTTCATTGCCTTCTCTTTACTCTGAAAGCTGAGAGCTAAAATTAATTTTTTCTGCAGTCAGGAACTGATCCAACTCCCATTAACTTCTACGGAAAGATTCCCATTGACTTCCCTGAGAGCTGGCGCAGGTCCTGTCTGTGGTAGTTACAGCTGCAGCTGAGGTCAGTAGTCTGCTCAGATACAGTGGTGTAAATCCAGAGTAACTCCACTGACATCAGTTAATTCACCATATTTAAATAACGACGTTGAGCTATGGCGCTTGGCACGTATGGACACGTGCTCATATGACACAAAGGAAAATAAAGCAATCCACCAGAACTTTAGGACCTGTCTGAGTAGTTACCGTGCTGCTGCAGAAACATGGTCTTGAGATTTGTTTATTTTTTAAGAGAGAATAAGAAAATAGTTCTTTGCTGATTAAATCAGCAGACCAGAAATATTGAGAGGACAGTCTCGCTTCACTAGGATTTACTGTACCGTCTGCATTCTGTTCTCTGCCAAGAATGCTTTAGCACATTACCTGAAATTATTATAGGTCATTCAATGATGGGCCTGAGCTGCAGGGGTCCTAATTTTTTTTTAATACCACTGTGAAATTTGGATGTGAGCCTGTGTTCGATCCTGAACGGTATGGAAATGTGGCCCAGCCAAGAACTGCGCAGCATTAACCCAATTTAAAAAAAGGAGGGGCCCAAGTCACACAGAACCCAATGGGGAAGTGAGTGCAAAGGTGGCTTTATACCATGTTTATGTTATTCCCACCCCCATCCTGGAGCTGGCCTGGGGCTATTTTGGCCCATGCCACAATTTAGGGCAGCCTCAGGGCTGCTCTAAAGTGTGTTTGGCTGTCTAGAGCCCCATAACTTGGCCTTCATGTATCCCCATTGGAAAAGAGCATACCATTTAGTTTCCCAGTTCCTGGATGCCAGACTGACAAACGCGTTGATGTGCTGTGGTCAGAGTTAAGGATTGCATTATAGTGTAATCCTGAGAATGCGGGAGTGTCTCTGTACATGAGATTTATTTGTAGAGGGACAGTGAGTACATGTGCTGTGTGGGGTTTTGAGACATGTTAAAGAAGGATCCCTCACCTAGGCACTTCCTTGCTTTAAGGGTTTCTGTGGGTTGGTGTCCCACGTTAATGTGTTTTTAGCTAAATTTTCACTTTTGGGGAGTTATATTATTTCTACGCAGATCCCTTAAACTTAAGGTGCAGCCCTAAAAAGAAGCTAATGCATTACACAGGCCACACAGCAAAGATGATCAAACTCTTTCACACAGTATGAAAAGAAACAAATTCACTAAGCAGAGTTCCTTTCTAACAGAACAACAATTCCATCATCTCCTATGATTAATAATGAAAGTCAGTCTTACTTTGTTGGGACTTGGATTTCCCCATTTTAGCCAGCACACTGTGGCTAAGAACACACTTTTTAAATGTCTGGTTCAAAGTACAGCTCCATATTACATGTAACTCTGTGGTGGATTTTCTGCTCAGGGGACCTATTAGTGAAACCATTTCTCCTTTGGAGCCAGAAGGCTAATTAGGATCTAGTGAAAAATGTATTAACAAATAGCATCAGGAGAGAAAGATCTGCTGTTGCCTAAGGGTTAAGATAGGCAGCTGGGATCTGTCAGCATTATTACCCTGGTCAGAAGTATAAACATGTTGGATAATGAGCAATGTATACATACAGAGTACCATTAAAATACTTTGTCAATTGTTGTGTCATTAAAACCAAACACTTCATTCCCTATAGGTTGTCATCAACTTCTGTGTTCCTTTCCCTGATTCTCCCCACCACTGCCACTTGCCTTTTCATAGTAAATTTCACTTGCTGGAGTTAATTTAATTCAGGTGTGTTGAAGACCTATGTATCAGCTCCCCTAGAGCTGATGGGGATGGTCAGTCATGCCTATTCCTGAGATCCTGCACTCAAATAAAATGGCAATGAAAGGTTTTCTTTAGACCGTGCTGAGCACTGAGACTAGCTTTCAGAATTAGAAAGGAGCTAGGGAAGCATGCTTGGATCTCATTTGGGGCTTAAGACTGAATCAGAGCTGGTATTCTGGCTCCAATCAGAGCAAGGATTTCAGCCCCAAATGGCAGAAATTGGGACAGGAATCTTCTCTTTCTTTGTGTCTGTAAAGTGCCTGGCACATTTCAAGGGCTTTCTAAATAATAAATCTTGTGAAACCAGCTGTTAGCTGGAGAGTTTGGAACTGGAAATAGACACCTTGTGGTTTTGGAACTTCCCTCCTCTGAAAAACCTGTGGGCAGAATCAGATCAAGGAATTCAAATCCAAACGTCACAGTTTAGTTTTGGCCCCATCTCTAACCATAAAGCATGGTTCTGGAAAGTTCTTTAAAGGGAAACTTATGCTTACAATGGGGATACCTGTGGCCTGCAGTCTGCATATTTTATTATAGACTTTCAAATGTTCCTCCCTCTGATTGTGCTGCCCTTTCATCGACCCTTGCTCAAGCTCAGAGATTCCTATGGCTCTCCCAGGAAGCCAGTACTGGAGCTCCAGTTGCAAAGGGAATGTTTTCCCCAGTGTTTACATTTTCTGTTCCTCATCGTCTCTCTTTGAGAGGTAGAATTATTGGAAACCCTTGCTGGTGCCAATCTATAGTGCTTGTGAGTGCAGTGGGTCAATTCTGCCCTCAGTAACACCACAATGGGTCACACATGGGAAACAGAGTTTGACGCAGCATTTTTATTCTATTATTTTCACACCATTTTTGTTTCATTTTCCCCCCTGGTGTTTCTTTCCGATAGTGTATCTAGTGTGTCTGACATGCCTTTAGAACAGCCAAAGATTCTGGTTATTGATTGCAGTCGTGCCACAAGGCCCCAACCCCACTGTGCTAGGCACTGGACAAACACACGGAGATAGTCCCTGAAGAATTTATAGTGTAAATAGAAAGCAAGTATTATTATCTCCATTTTACAGATGTTTTAAAGGGCTTGATTCTCCACTGCCCTGTACCTTGTGTAAAGCAAGTGCACAACAGGTGTGCAATTTACTACTCTGGTTTGGTGGCCTTTAGATCTAGATCTGCCCATAGTCTGGGGGTGTTGGGATCCCACTCTGAATTTCTCCAGAATTTGTGTGTGTTTGGATTGTGGGGTGCGGGTGTTGGTTGGTTTGGGTCTATCTTGTACTGAAGCGTGTAACGTAGTATATAGGCTCCTGGAACTTTTGTTGTTACTCTGAAAATGGGGCTAGTGGAGTCACAACAGCTGCATTGTTTTCTGATTTTAGTTCCTTCCTCTCCATAAGGCTATTTCCACGATGCAGTGCCTTGTTGCACTTGGGTACTAGTTCTCAAGTAAGGTGAATATAAATGTAGTGTTTGAATGGGGCAGTGAAGTAATGAAGGACTTTTCTACAAAGCTAAAGTTGGCCTCGAAGAAGGTGTATTAGAAATCACTGCAACACATTCCAATTTTCAGAATCATTTGTGCATATAAGTCTGTGTCCTATTCCATGGATGGGGAAACAGCAGTAAATGTGCCATTGAGTTTCCTTTATTTCTTGTGAAATACCAATAATATGCAGTCAACAATTGGTATTCCCAAATGATACTTTGTCATTGATTTAATGTAGGAGTGCTACCTGATGGACACTTTAGAATTATTTATCAATGCACTCAGCAACATGAGGAGCATGGTAGCTGAACTAGCATGCTCTGACATAGGTAATACTGGTTGTTTCTGCTGAGGTAAAGTGTATTGATGGAGGGGCATAGGAGAATGGCTTTAGGTGGGTGGACTTCACTCAGTATGGCAATCAATCCAGCATCTTTCATGGACACCAACTGCTTCTACATTTTTTGTTTAAAGTACACACACGCCCTTTCAACCACAACACATCCTCAAGGCTGTGACTTTGTCCTCTTCTGTATTTGTGCAGCAAGCAGGGATGGCAGGGTGTTTACCAGGGGTGGGTTTTAGCTGGTAAAATCTTGGTTTTTACTGCCCAGGAAACACTAGGCAGGCCCAGTTTAAGACATTTTATTATTTTTAAAACAGTTTCATCAATAGACACCACATTATACACGTCATGACTCATATTTCCATTTTCAATATTATATAAACAAAAGTCAAAATCAGTCGATTAGATGAAAACGCCAGTAATGCAGGGTGGTAGGCTTGCAGCATTAAGCAGTCAGAAGCAAGCAGAGTTGCAGATACCAGCCCAGGTCATTTGGCCATGCAGCGTTCTATAGCTGAAGACCAACTTTGATATAGTGGATAGACTGAGCCTAATCCTCAGTTTTGAATGGCTGTACCCAAAGTTTGAACAGATGAATTCTGAGCTTGCTGAACATGCTGGACACTGATGCAATTATTTTTCCCAGTTTCCTGGTTTAACCAGGTTTAAGCTGATATTTACCAGTGTCCTGTCCTAAACTAGTTGCTAGCTCTAACATCAAATAGCACAACCGGGTAAATAATAATAAATTTAATAATGATCATTCAGATGCAACTGCCAAGAGGTATTTCATTCCCTAATTAGAACAGTAGATTTTTCATATCACAGGGTGAATGTCTTGTGCAGTTTTTATTGAAGTGACCATGTTTTTTGACCAACTCATCCGGAAGATTCCCGCCCCACCCTCCCCCCAAACAATCTCTGTGCAGATAACTTTAAAAACTAAATCCCAGTAGGCATTACTGCCTAGTGCAACCAATTAGAAGGCTGAAAGAATCTCTCTGTTTATCTTATGCTTTGCCTTACACCAGTCTGAATACATAAGGACCTTTAGTGTTCTGGAGTCTCATCCTAAAAAGAATCTCAGTTGTTACAGTGATAGAACTCCTTTGCTGGCTATTTAAATAGCCCTGCAAAGGAGCCTCTCTTGAAAGCCTTTGATAAGGAGGCCTTTCAATGAGGAAGTGAGACCTAATCTGAGCAACAAAATATTAACCCTTACTTAACTAGTTTGAAAACATTCCAAAACACAAAGCCATTTTTCTAGCTCCGTTTTTTGGCATTTTTAGGAGACATACAGGAGAGAAGAGAAGAGCTAAAGCTGTAGGGACAGGGGTTGCTACAGCTTCTGGCTAATCCACTGCCCAGATTTTTTGTACACAACTTGATTCTATAAAATTTGGAGAACAGTAGACGGGTTTTGGAGATGAAGGAGCCCAAGCTCAGGTCTGTAGCAGAGAATAAAAATATGTATTGCACCCCCAAAGTGCCACTTATGAAATCTGTGTTCAGAGCTACTCTGGTGGGTAATTCTCTGTTAAAATAGCCTTCAAAAGATAAAGGGAAAAAAACAAGAAGATTGGCCAGTAATGTGATCATACAACAAATCTCCCCATCACTGAAAATTTCATTTAATTGGGAGACAGCGGCATGCTCCTTAAAGCACTTCTCCCCTCCCCCTCTGCCCCATTTTAAGAAATCATGCTTTATCTAAGGCTTCAGAATGTGGTGAACTCAGCCAACATTAATTAACACTTCCCCCTCCTCTAAAGCAATCCTGCTTCCTGCAACCTGGCGGTGTGTGCAACTCCTGTTGATGTCAAAACAGAGAGATCAGTACATGCCACTAATAACGTAGGCCGAAATATCACTATCCCTTTTACCTTTGTAGTGTAAAAAATGTTGCTTTATGCAAAATAGCTGCCCATGAAGATTTATTTGTTGCAATAAGAATATGATTATTTTCTCATTTTGGAGTTAATGCAACTTGCAAGAGTTTTGAGAATTCTTTAGTACGTGTATTTAAATTGGTTTCATATTTTGGATAGGAAGTCACAGGGTCGCGTTAAGTGACTCATTTAGACATAGTTGGCTCTTTCTCCCCCTATTGTTCATACAGAATGAAATGAAAGAAAGGGCATTCATTTTTCATGAGTTTAAGAAAAGTCCTTCAGTTCTGGTTCTGCCTCAGCTCTTGGGAAAGGAGAATTTCTCTGTCATCAGATCCACAGGCTGAAAAATGGATAATCCCTCTTAACCTCTCAAAAGACACAGGCATTTTTTTCCCTTTGTCTACAACTCTCGAAGTCAGACACTTAGGAAGTGTTAGATGTAGGCTACGTAATTGGACTGTGCTTTAGTTCAGGGCGAGCTGTAGAATGGGACTGGTGTCACCTCTGACCTGGTGATGTCATCACTTGCGCTAGATGGGAACAGAGCACTTGCATTCAGAATGAAAACACTATTCTCCTTGGGGTCCGAATGTGTGACATCCTCCCCGCCCATCACTCTGTTATTTCCACGCTGCTGCTGCCAGTGAAGAAGCCATGGTTTAAAGGGGCTGTTTCTTGTAATGTGTAACCCAGCTTAAAAGCAGATTTAGTGATCTCTGTTTACAATGGCACCTCTAGAATGTGTTTCTCTCTAACCATTTGATGGATTAGCCTCTCACAGCTATGAGCTGTCTGCAATTTTACGGCCATAGTTTCTTCTCCAAAATAATCATTTCCAGAAAGGAAAGGATAAAGCTGTGTAAACGCCTATATTACAAAAGAAAATAAAAATGTTACATAGTAAGTTGCGAGGAGCAAGAATGCAGCATGGACTAACAAGAGCCAGATCTTCTACATCGGTATACTGAGCTATAGAACATCATGGCCAAGATTTTCAGAAGTAAACCTCTGAAGCTAGGCTCCTAATTTCATATTTAGAATAACTGGCCTGATTTTCAAAAGTGCTGAGCACCGTTGAGTTGAGCTGAATGTTCAGCTCTTATGAAAATCAGCCCACTAGTTTGGGTGCCTCCAGAATCTAACTTTAGACACCCTGTATTGAAAATCTTGGCCCATGTTTCCATGGGTAAAACTCTCCTGGTTATTATCAGAAATACATTTAATCCACAAAGTCTTCACGAGATTCTGCTGTCTCTCTGTTAAACCTCTCTGAGACACAGAAAATTACCAGGTCTTTGGAAAGTCTTTGATTTGCTTCTCCCAAAATAATTCACATTTTACAGTTCCTTGCAAGAAGTGCACAGTTAGTTGCAAACCACCCTTTTTGCACTTACCAGCAAAGCATTGCGTGTGCTTCCCATGCAGGAAATGGTGCACATCTTAAAGAAGCCAAAAATTGGAATCCAATATGTTCACTGGGCTGTAGCTCCTATGAATGTGTCAGGTTTTGGATTCCTGTATGCACAGGTGCTGGAACTAAGGGTGTTGGGGGTCCCACTGCACCCCCTGGTTTAACGTGGTTTTCATCATATACAGGGTTTGCAGTTTGGTTCAATGGCTCTCAGCATCCCCACTATACAAATTGTTCCAGCCCCCCTGCCTGTATGCAGCATGCAGCCCAAGATGCTTGTAAAAAGCATGAGGGAAGACAGGTCTCTTTATGGCTTAGATTAATGGACTTTCCAGTTTATAAGTCTGGCCAACAAACCCTTGCATGAGGACAGCCACCAAAATAAGAAAAGGAATTAGTATAATAGCATTGTGGCTGTTTCTGTTCCTGCACAAATGTTAAACACATTGCAAGGTAATCTATGGTAATCAGCTTTTTTTAAAGGGAATTTAGTGCTGATGAATGACTGAACAAGTCAACAGTAATGCAAGTTTCCCCACACATCTCTGCTCGGTGTTGTATTTAGGCCACTGAAAATAAATCGGATATTATTATTTGTATTACAGTTAGCAGCTAGAGGTTCCAACCAACACCTGAGCTCCAGTGTGCTGGGTGCTGTATAGACAAGGCATAAGGAACAGATGTAAACACTTTTCAGTCCCTACCGCCTCAAATTCCCTCATCTAGAAAGAGTCCCCCTCAAGGAGAATAGCAACAGGCTCAGAATCAAGGAACAGAATCTAAAGAAATGGAAGTTGTGTCTTTATTTTTCTCCCTATCGCTTCCAGGGCTCTGATGTGACTAGCCCATAAACATGAATTGTATTTATTCTCCATCATCTCAGCCTGCCACAGTCCATGCATGAGATCCTGCCTAAATGCTATGGTGATAGTCCCTTTAGAAATGCACACACAGGGGACTCTGATATCAGTTGTGATGGAAAGTAATCAACAACAAAGGTGTTAAACCATTTTCTTTAATGACAGTCCACAAGAGAGTCTAGTTTCCTGGTTGCGTGCATACAATGTGCACCCTGGCCTCTGCACTATAACCCTGTATTTACACAGCGTTCCTTATCAGACGTTGGAATGTAGTAGTTCATTGGGCTTAATCACTATAGGACAAGGACCAAAAACTAAAATGGGGGATAACAGTGCAGGAAGCTTATATCACTTAATTTATACACTTCTTTTTGTAGCTGTGCACGCTCCAAGTATTTTATCTTCTCCCTCTTAATACAGTGACCAAGGACAGAGCTTATTTTAAAAGGTCAGAAAACTATAAAGAGAAGTGCATATTTTCTCCCTCTCAGTTTCACACACAGATATACATTTGCCAAGATGAACAATATCTATATATTCAGCTAAAGAGGCTATCAAAGGCTGGATTAAAGACGGACATAATGGGATGATATTTTGGAGAGGGGGGCAAATTTTCAATGGAGTTCTGCCAATCCGTGTGATCTACAACCTATCAGATAGAAAGAGCCAACATGGACTTCATCACAGTTAAGCCAACATATTGCCACATGCTTACTTGCTCTCTAATAAATGTATTTTTAAAACAACAGCTGTTACATCTGGAGCATTTCACGAACGCTTGAGTGGAGCTGAGCTATGAGTGGGAATGACAGCAGGCCCCAATCCTGCAGGTGACCCCAACGTGGCAGCTCTGAAGTCAACAGGGCTCCATGGGAGCACAGAGCTCTGCCCACCCAGAGACAATTGCAGGATCAGGACTTTATTCTGTACAAGCTGAAACCCAGAGGAAAAATATCCACAAGTCCTCACAGTAATGAATCCAACCCATATTGTCTAGTTATAATTCCAATGTAATTAGAATCATAGGACTGGAAGGGACCTCAAGAGGTCTCTAGTCCAGTCCCCTACACTCATGGCAGGACTAAGTATTATCGAGACCATCCCTGACAGGTGTTTGTCCAACTTGCTCTCAAAAACCTCTAGTGATGGAGATTCCACAACCTCCCTAGGCAATTTAAGTCCATTGCTTCTTGTCCTATCCTCAGAGGTTAAGGAGAACATTTTTTCCCCCTCCTCCTTGTAACAACCTTTTATGTACTTGCAAACAGTTGTGTGCACTTTCAGCCTTCTCTTCTCCAGACTAAGCAAACCCAATTTTTTCCAGTTTTCCCTCATAGGTCATGTTTTCTAGACCTTTAATTGTTTTTATTGCTCTTCTCTGGACTTCTGTCTTTCCTTAAATTTGGCACCCAAAACTGGACACAATACTCCAGTTGAGGCCTAATCAGCACAGAGCAGAGTGGAAGATATTGATTCTCATGTCTTGCTTACAACACTCCTGATAATACATCCCAGAATGATGTTTGCTTTTTTTGCAACAGTGTTACACTGTTCACTCATATTTAGCTTGTGGTACAGTTATGACCCACAGATCCCTTTCCGCAGTTCTCCTTCCTAGGCAGTCATTTCCCATTTTGTATGTGTGCAACTGATTGTTCCTTCCTAAGTGGAGCACTTTGCATTTGTCCTTAGAGAATTTGATCCTATTTACTTCAGACCATTTGTCCAGTTTGTCCAGATCATTTTTAATTTTAATCCTATCCTCCAAAGCATTTGTAACCACTCCCAACTTGGTATCATCCTCAAACTTTATAAGTGTACTCTGTATGCCATTATCTAAATCATTGATGAAGATATTGAACAGAACCAGACCCAGAACTGATCCCTGTGGGACCCCACTCGATATGTCCTTCCAGCTTGACTGTGAACCACTGATGATTACTCTCTGGGAATGGTTTTCCAACCCATTATGCATCCACCTTATTGAAGCTCCATCTAGGTTGTATTTTCCTAGTTTGTTTAGGAATAGGTCATGCAAGACAGTATCCAAAGCCATACTAAAGTAAAAATATACCACATCTACTGCTTCTTAATCATATCTATTCATCTTTGAATTATTTTCTTTAGAGTAACCAAATTTAAACTGTTGAATTCTCCTTGAAAAAAATAAAACATTAGCTGATTTACCTTGAATATCTTTTAACAATTTAAGAAATAGCAGTTGGTTTCTACTCTCAGTGGTCCCTCAGAGGGAGCAATGCAGTCATGCATTAGGTTGTGCCTTTATAAGAAATATTACAAACATGGGTCCATATCTTGCCATCTTCCTATGGAAAATAACAGATTTCTGCGGGAGTTCTGCACTCAGAAGAAGGTGCCCCGTAATAAACAGGGTAGGTTAGGATTGTTGATTTATTTACTTGTAGCAATTGCTCACCCAGTGCTCTGAGTTTTGTACGATTCAGTAGGTCAAAGGACCACGCTGAGAATGGTTTCAGAGCAGCAGCCGTGTTAGTCTGTATCCGCAAAAAGAAAAGGAGGACTTGTGGCACCTTAGAGACTAACCAATTTATTGGAGCATAAGCTTTCGTGAGCTGCAGCTCACTTCATCGGATGCATTCAGTGGGAAATACAGCGGGGAGATTTATATACACACAGAACATGAAAAAATGGGTGTTACCATATACACTGTAAGGAGAGTGATCACTTATGATAACACCCATTTTTTCATGTTCTGTGTGTATATAAATCTCCTCACTGTATTTCCCACTGAATGCGTCCGATGAAGTGAGCTGTAGCTCACGAAAGCTTATGCTCCAATAAATTGGTTAGTCTCTAAGGTGCCACTAGTACTCCTTTTCTTCATGCTGAGAACGTGTTCCCTCCTCAGGAAGAAGAAAGGGAAAACTGGAGGAAACGTGAAAGGGATTCAGAGTATTGTAAAAGAGAGAAAATGGCCATGTTAGACATCTGCCAAATGTAAAGGGCCAGTCCCCAGAAAGGCATGCTGGGGAAAAAGTTCCTCTCTAACAGGATAATCCTGGACTAAGGGAGTTAGGAGACCAGGAAGTCACCAAGCAAGGAGCTCTGGGGAAAAGCGCTGCATCTGTGTTGCATCTCTCTGTGATGTAACAATCACAAATGGACTTCCCTGCAACAACCTACATCAACAGCTTAGCATAATTACAGAGGAAAGTTGGTCCATTTGACATCTCACTATTACACTGGCTATCCTAAATTCACCACTTTGGTAACCAAAGATGACAGCCACAGTAGCCATGCACATCACATGGCTAGGACACAACAATCATCCCATTGAACTCTGTTCAGGTGAGCTGGCCTTTCTCTGAATCACAAAGGTTCCCCCTGATTCTCTCATGCACAATCAAGTAGACTGGAAACCCCATCCCACTGCAGTTTGCTTTTACAAGGTGGAGTCTGTGTGCATTGAGAGCACTCAGAACCTCTCATCAGATGCTCGTCCTTTGCAGGATTGGACCCCATAGTGAAATCCGAAATTCATTGCGTATGAGCTGTTTTAAAGCTTTGTAATCTACAATACTCTGAATTCCCAGGGTCACTCACAGATGCATAAAGAACAAGGAGTACTTGTGGCATCTTAGAGACTAACAAATGTATTCGAGCAGAAGCTTTCATGGGCTAAAGCCCACTTCATCAGATGCATACAGTGGTTATCATCTGATGAAGTGGGCTTTAGCCCACGAAAGCTTATGCTCAAATAAATTTGTTAGTCTCTAAGGTGCCACAAGTCCTCCTTTTCTTTTTGCGGATACAGACTAACACGGCTGCTACTCTGAAACCTGTCATAGATGCATGTTTCCAATTACTGATACGAGCACTTTAGCCAACAGAGTGAAAAAAATGGCTTGTAAATGCTCAACTAGTCAAGCTCTAACAAGGGAATCAGCCTGCTTCCACTGAAGTCAACAGGAGTTTTGACATTAAGCTCAGTGGGAGTAGGATCCAGCCAGTGCTTAATTTGTAATGAAAGAGGTGCCAGGGCTCAAGCAATTTTTTTACATTCATAACTGCTGCAGCAAGCCCAGAGGTGCCAGGGCTCGAAACTGCCAGGCCCAGAGGTGCCGGGGCTCAAAACTGCCAAACCTAGATGTGCTGGGCTTCTAAACTGCCAGGCCCAGAGGTGCCGGGGCTCTAAACTGCCAAGCCCTGGCACAAATTAAGCACTGGATCCATCTCCAAAACTTTATTAATGGGCTAATCACTGCAGCATAAACACGCTTTTCAGTGCCACAAGAGGGAACACCAAGGGTGGATGTGTTGTGTTAATACCAATGCATCTCACACTGGATACATGACTGAAAAGAGATAGGAAGTTAGTTTTTAAAAACAAAAAAATGTCTTCTGGCTAGAAGTCCCAGTGCTTCTAGACTGACATTCTGAGAGGGGATTGCTTCAGCATTAGAAAAATCCAATCACAACTTTACCATCGCATAGGTGAGAAAATGTGTTACATGAGAGAGAGGGATAGAGATAGAGAGAGGTATATAGGTGTATGTATATAGGTATATATAATTCATTTGTGTACACACAAATACACACACACCAGTACATACATATATAAAATTTTCTGTGATAAGGTTTGCACAATTAATTTTAATATGGAAATAGAGTCTGGGCAGCTCTATGAGAGGCAGGAGACTGGGATAATACTTTTTAAAGTCAGAACTGGGACTCAGAAAATCACAAAGGCCAGAGGTCAGAAGCTTAATTCTCTGGTTTTGCCAACTCAGCTCAACGCTGAACTTTTCCTTGTTATTACAAAACCTATACCAGGAAGTTTTTCCCCCCTCCAGCATAAAAGTAAATGCCTATGTCTGAATGGCAGCCGTTTAAATGAAATTTAAAGTGACTTTCATGCCAACTTGAAAAAACAAAACAAGTTTTCATTTCCTAACATGTCAGCACAGCCCTGACTTTAGCCAGCCGCCCCCCCCCCCCCCCCCCCCCGCCTTTTTTTTTAAGCAGTTGCTCTAGACTAATGTTTGGAATAAATTTGTAATTTGGGATTTGCATCCAGATCGCTAGTTAGGATTCTAAAGAAATAAATACAAAGATTTAACTGAAAGCAGGGCTAAATCACAGGACGCCCTCTAGAGATCTGGAAAAGTAGATTTTTTTTCCCAGCACAGGAACAAGCATCTTTCTTTCCGTGGCTGTTAAGTAAGGATAACAAACTAGGGGCAGGTTCGTAATGGTCCTTAATTCCTGTGGTTGTTTGTTCCACAGCCTGAGGCCAGACCTTGACAGTGCTCAGTCTGCTGCACAGACCCAGTTTAGCCTGCTGGTAGAAAGCTCCATTTTGCCTGAGGAGCAGAGCTGACAACCACAATCTTCATCATGGAGCTTTAGGCTCTTTTAAATATCCTGGGCCCAGGCCATTGATAACCATGAGGATAAGAACCAAAAACTTGACTAACTCTCTATTCTATTGGAAGCCGGTGCAGAGAGCAGAGAACAGGTTTGATGTGCTCACGGTAGCCATTGCTGAGAAGATGCACTTCCATGTTCTTGTACTATTTGGAGTTTCCATAGGGAAGGTGATTTCCTGCCCAGATCTATTGCTTTGCTGTAGTCCAGCCAGGAGGTGACAAAGGTGTGCATAACCAAGGCCAGGTCATCGTCCACCAAGGTGGGATGGAGTCTCCTACCCAACCGTCAGTGTGCTATGCAACAGTCTTTTCACCTTTGTAATCTCTGATGATATAATTAATCTAATCTTCTTGAGGACAAGAGTAGACCCCTTGCAAGTTATCCACTCAGTGTACAGGGACTATAAATGCAATAGAGGGGTCACCACTTGGCTCACACACAAAAATTGAAGCCAAGTGAAAAGTAAGGTAGGCAGGAAAATTATTGTGACAGTGTGTGTAACACGTGGCCAAACACCACCTTCAGGTAAATCATCTGGAATAAATCTTTTTTTGTTGTTGTTCGATAAAAATCACACCTTTGTGGCTAACACATGTGTAAACAGTGGAATATCAAATATGAGTAAGAAGCTGGTGTTACCTTGAACACGGCATTAGGGAGACCATTAATGAAATATTGTGTCCAGTTCTGGGGTCTGCAGTTTAAAAAGGATGCTGACAAATTGGAAAGGGTTAAACAAAGAGCTATAAGAATGATTAGGGATCACACAGTGGAAGCCTAAAGAAGCTCAAGCTATTTAGCTTAGTAAAGAGAAGTTTAGAAGTGACTGGACTGTAACCTACAAGTACCTACATGGGGAGAAGATTTCTGATAGCAGATGTCTCTTCAACAACAGACATAGGCATAATGAGATCCACTGGCTGGAAGCAAGAGAAATTCAGACTAGAAACAAGATCCAACATTCTAACAGCGAGGGTAATTAATCATTGGAACCGCTCATCAAGGGATGTGGTAGGATCTCCTTCATTTGAAGTCTCATAAGCAAGACTGGAAGGCTTTCTGAAAGCTGTAGCTTTGCACAGTTAGAAGTTAAGGGCTTGACACAGGAATTAGCTGGTGAAATTATCTGGCCTGTATTAAGCAGGAAGTCAGACTATGATCATGATGGTTCTTTCTGGCCTTGAAATTCTATGAATCTATAAATAATTGAAACATTGGAAAAAATACACAGTGCCCAATGGATGTCAATCTCAGTATCCCCTCGACGCTTTAGTGCTCGTTGCCCAGGGCTGCAGTACAAACCTTATGGGAATTCTGGCTAGCTAGAGCGCTGGTCGGCTACAGCGCTGGGTATTTTTTAGGCAAGCTGTTTCAACCTCTTTGCGATATTTTTGTTTTTTCGTTTCCACCTATTTAACCTCAGTGCTTAATGAACATTATGGAGAGCTCAAGAACTGTCGTCTTTGCAGCATCCCTACAGAGGACACTTCTTCTCCTTCTCTCTTCTGTTCAGTGTCACTTTCAAAGCGGAAGTTCTGTAAGTACTGAGATTTTGGAGGCAAAACTGAGAAATTCCACAGGAACCTGAAATTCAGCAGGTTTGGGTTAACCTGAGGTCATTCCTCTTGTTGAAGAGTAAATGATTACTGAACCCTGTAGAGGTGAAATGGTTTCACTTGCGTAAGTGACTGAGATAATGGCATAAGATTGTGATTGTGAGCTTGTGCATTCAAACGAACAGTTTTAACCAGTTTTATAACCCAGAGGGTCAATGATCTGTTAAGATTTCCATCACACACCTTTACTTTCAATGGGGTTGCTCCAGGCTGAAATGTGGCAAAAATTTTAGAGGGACAAGGTGGGTGAAGTAATAGCTTCTATTGGACCAGGTTGTGTTGGTGAGAGAGAGACGAGCTTCCAAGCTGACACAGAGCTCTTCCTCAAGTCTGGGAGATGAAGACCAGGTCTACACTACAAACATATCGGTATCATTGCGTTACTCAGGGGTGTGCAAAACACTTCTCGCCTTAGCTACCACCTCTCGGGCAGGTGGATTAAATACGCAGACAGGAGAGAGTCTCCTGTCAGTTTAGTAGCATCTTCACTGAAGCACTACAGCGGAGCAGCCAGGCCGAGGCAGCTGCAGCACTGTACGTGAAGACAAGCCCTGACTCAGGCCACTGCTAAATACAAGGTGGAACAGATAGTTTAGCACAAGTAGTTAACACCTATTTCAAGAGACCATTCAAGGTGCATCCGATGAAGTGAGCTGTAGCTCGCGAAAGCTTATGCTCAAATAAATTGGTTAGTCTCTAAGGTGCCACAAGTCCTCCTGTTCTTTTTGCAAATACAGACTAACACAGCTGCTACTCTGAAACCTGTCATTCAAGGGGAAGTGCCCTGTTAACCCCTGTCCAGTCATAGGGAGGAAAAGGGAGGGGCGAAGCAGCTCTGCAGGGCAGGTTTGGGTCACGGATTGTTGTAATTACCCATCAATCCAGTGTCTCTCTTCAGTCCATAATTTTTAATGTTTTTGCAAAGTTTTTGTTTTTCCTCAGAGGCTTTGGAGATATTCGGCTTACTTCTCAATAGACCCATGCCCTGCAGCGTCTGGGAGTGGGACACAAACTACTCCAGACACAAGTATGTCTTATGGCCTGACATTGGCAGAGAGCAGCAAACATGCTGAGGGAACCACCTCCCCATGGGGCCTGTACACCGAAGCTGGCCTGCTGACGCACAGGGATAAGTGCTGTGAGGAGGGGAGATAGAACGAGACCCTAATTCCGAGGCAGGGCCATCCTTACCCATACGCAAAGTACGCAGCTGCGTAGGGCACCAGGAAATTTGGGGCAATTTCCCGGTGCCCTGCGCAGCTGCGTGCTGCTCCAGCCCCTGCTCCACCCCACCCCGCCCCTAGTCCACCCCTGCCCCAAAGCCTCCGCCCCAGCCCCGCCTCTTCCCGCCCCCACTCCACCCCTTCCCCAAAGCCCCCACCCCTGCTCCACCCCAGCCCCGCCCCCACTCCACCCCTTCCCCAAAGCTCCCGCCCCTGCTCCACCCCAGCCTTGCCCCCACGCCACCCCTTCCCCAAAGCCCCCGCCCCTGCTGCCCCTGCTCCGCCCCACCCCGCCCCACTCCACCCCTTCCCCAAAACCCCTGCTCCGCACCACCCCGCCCCCACTCCACCCCTTCCCCAAAGCCCCCGCCCCTGCTCCACCCCACCCCACCCCCACTCCACCCCTTCCCCAAAGCCCCCGCCCCTGCTCCGCCTCAGCTCTGTCTCTTCCTGCCCCTGCTCCGCCCCAGCCCCGCCCCTACTGCCCTGAGCTCTGCAGCAGGGCTGGGCCTGCACTCACCGGCGGTGGGAAGTGCAGCAACCCAGACCCAGCCGCGCCGCCAGTGAGTGCTGGGGGGTGGTTGCCGCCCTGCCCCCCAAGCCAGCCCTGCCCCCCCACCCAGAGTCCTGGCTCCCCCACACACACACACACACCCCATGGGGGGCTGCATAGGGCCCCAGAATAGCTAGGGACGGCCCTGTTCCCAGGGAGCTCATTGTGCAAGCAGTGCTTTCAGAATTCAATGCCTCGTGCCATGGACATGTTTAGGAACGGGAAGCCAAGCTCTAATGGCTAGGATTTGAAGTTAGACAAGTTCAGAAGGGAAATAAGGTGGGATTTTTTTTTAAACAGTGAGGGTAATTAGCCATTGGACCAACTTACTGAGGGACATGGTGAAGACTCCGTGACTTGAAGCCTTTAACTCCAGGCTGGCTATCTTACTCAAGGATTTGCTGTAGCTCAAGTGGAGGTTAGGCCTTGATGCATAATTTACAGGCTGGAATTCTCCGGCCTGTGCTGGGCTGGGGGTCAGACTAGATGGTCAGAATGGTCCTGTCTGGCCGTAAAGTCTGTGAAGCTATAAACAATGAAGAAACACAATGAAGTTACTCCACTTTCTCAAATGTCTGTAGTTCTCCATGAAAATACCTGATGTCTACTAAAAAAAAAACCAACCCATATTGACCATTGAGCCAGTATGAAAGTGTCCCGTGATGGCTTCTGCAGTACCAGCTCTGCTGCATTTACAGCGTCTGCCATGATTTTAAATCACCTACCGAACAAACCCGTTAGAGCAACGCTAAGGATCTGCTCTATACCCATTAAACGCAGGCGGAAAAAGGCCAGCTCAGGCACTCTATGGCTCAGGGGCCAGACTATGGGATACAGAATCTCTGGGCAGGTGCCGAATGCCATCACACTCTGACATCTGGTCCTGCAGCGAGGTGCAGGCCACTTCAGGGGACAGGCTGAAAGCAGCCCCTCAGGTCCACCAGGACTGTAGTGCTAGCCTTTGCATGGTGATTGGAATGGGGGAAGTGGACAGCTCTGGGTATCCTGTAAACCTAGGCAAGAGCCACTCACAACCTGGCCCTTTGCTTATAGAAACCAGATAGGGAGCAGATTTCTCATTAATATCTTGAGCCAGTTCACACACACACGGATGTGGAGTTCCTGAAAACCGCAGCCTGGGCTTTCAAACTCACCCCCGCAGCAGCCAATGATTTTAGTACATCTAAGCTTTCAAGGAGTTTGAATGGATTCCGCAACTCTGCTGACTGGGCTGGACATTGTAACCATGCAAAGCAGCCAGCTTCTAGCTAATGGGGGCTCCCTTTAAGTAGATGCCCTGAGGGGAAGGATAGTAGAGGTAGGGTGTTTAAACAGCTTTTCACCAGAGAGCCAGCAAAATGAATTAATGGATAATAACTGGCATTTAGGGGCTTAGTCTATTGTAAACAGGTTTTTCAAGCCCCAAAGAATTATTGCCAAGCAGGAATAGCTGAGGGAGAGCGAGAGAGAGAGGAAAGATCTCCACTGAAATAGGAAATTCGTTTAAAAAGCAGATTGGCTTTGTTAGTGAGAGGCTGGGAGGCCAAGTGTGGAATCTGAAATGGGCACAACAGTCTCTGCGTTCCATATTGCACAACATTCTTTCCATTAACAACTGAGGATAAAATTCTCTCTCCTGGGAAGCAGGGCATTGGCCTTTCCCTAAACAAAACCTTTTGTCCCTTGAGCTGGGGCAACATGAAGTGATGGTCAATGACCATTATCCCTCTAACTCAGTACCAAATCGTGATAGTAAATTTAGGATAACAGTGTAAATAACAGTAGATTTGTGTTTAGTAATCAGACCTCTTCTGAGTCTATGAGACTTGTCCAAGTGTTTAATTCTGCAGGATGGAGGGCAGTTACTTGTGGAGTGCCTCAGGGATCAGTCTTGGGACCAATCTCATTTAACATTTTTATTAATTACTGACTTTGGCACAAAAAATGGGCGTGTGCTAATAAAATTTGCAGATGACACAAAGCTGGGAGGTTTTGCCAATACGGAGGAGGACTGGAATATCATACAAGAAGATCTGGAGGACCTTGTAAACTGGAGTAATAGAAATGGGATGATATTTAATAATGAAAAGTTATGCATTTAGGGACTAACCAGAAGAATTTTGCTATTTTGGGGGATGTATCAGTTGGAAGTGACAGAGGAGAAAGACCTGGGTGTAGAGACAGGGAAGTATTAGTACCAGTATACAAGGCACTGGTGAGACCTCATCTGGAAGAGTGTATACAATTGTGGTCTCCCTTGGAGTGGGTGGGTGAAGTTCTGTGGCCTGTGATGTGCAGGAGGTCAGACTAGATGATCATGATGGTCCCTTCTGACCTTAAAGTCGCGAATCTATAAGAGGGTGTTGCCCAAGGGTGGACAATACAGAGTGAATTAGCAGATTTCCACCACCACACATCAGACCTATACTTTGGGAAGGATCTAAATTGTCCTTTTAAGAAGGAGTCCATTTACTTAATAATTCCTATAGATTACAGGGGGAAGTCGAACTAGACAGAGGTGCTGTGATTTAATGGCGTTTAAAGAAGCCATGTACATGGACGGAACGTGACTCCCGAATTTGGGGAGGCTGGGTGCGAGCGCCGGAAGCTCCCTAGAAGTGGGGCGGCCCACTGGTGCCTGAACTGTGGCACTGCCCCCTGCTCAGCCTCCTCCCTTGAGGCCCTGCCCACACTCTACCCCCATTCCACCCCAGACCCTCTTGGCCCCCTCCCCCAAGTCCCCTGCTGCTCGCACTTCTCTGCCCCCTCCCTTGAGGCCCCCTCCACCTGCCACTCCTCAGCAGGTGGGGGGAGCCTCAGGGGAGGGGGCAGAGAGCTGTGAGCAGCAGGTGGGGGGATCCTTGTGGGAAGAGACAGAGCAAGGGGGGGCATCAGGGGGAAGAGGTGGAGCGGAGGCGGGAAGAGCAGCAGCGTGGGCATGGCCATGAGGGAAAGGGACGAGCAGGAGTGGAAAACCAGGGCACTGAGCCATTTGAGCTTTGCCCATTGCTAGTTAAAATGTCATGACAGCTTGGAATATTTCAGCTGAACGAGAGGAGCATTAATCTGGTGAGTATGACAAACTCACAGGTGACCTTGCTCACTGAGCTGATTGATTCCTGTGCAGCATAAATCTAATGTTCCCATTGAGACAGGCAGAGTGTTAGCATAAAAACTCAAGAGGGGACAGTGTTTGCGTTTATTAACAGCTGACCCGTGACTCAAACAAGATTTGGGGCACACTGATGGTTTTAAATTAGGGTTTGAAGATGGGAGGATTAGAGGAAGATCATAGTTAGACCAGCAGGGTTTTGTGACTATATTGTCAAGGAATGCTTCTGTGATGCGGTAATCCATAATGAACAGTATCTTAAACCAAGGCCAAAAAGCTGATGTTATTCTGATTAAAAGCCGTCCAGTTAGTTCATGGTGCTCTTGTAAGAATGTAAAAGAACTCAACACTCCTATGAAAATTATGTGCCATACAGACTCCGGGGATGGAGCATTCATACCCAGAAGTCACCTGGAAGCATTCCTCTGAATTCCAATAGTAAGGTGAATGACTGGCATCCACAATGCTGCACTGTGCCACATACTTATGATCCGATTGACCGTTATCATATAATTCACTGATTTGGAAATAAAGATAGAACAGTTAAGGGACAGACTCAGGCAGATAAAATCATTGGTACAGACCTGCCATGAGTCCCACTAATAATAATAATTTGCATTTATATAGCACTTAAGACTTCAAAGCCATTTCCAGACATTAACTGATTACCGGTAATCTCTACAAGGAGCTGAATGACATCCACTCCAACTGACTTCAGTGGGAATTGCAGCAGTACATGTCTGATTAAAGAGCCCGCTGTGAAACTGACATATGACAAAACTTAGCCACCCCAGTGCCTTTTAGAGTCCCAAAGACAGGCAGCCTTATCCCATGAAGTCGCTGTGGGGGAGGATTCTGTCTCTTTGATGTCAGCACAGAGCCCCGCCCCCATCTATGCAAATCTTGCTACTCAAGCTTTGTGGCCCCATAACTGATAAATAATGAATAAATACAATTATTCTAATTGCTTGATTTTGCTAAGCTGATGTCACAGGCCTTATCTGCGATGGGTCAGTTTCCATTGGCACCTAGATTAGATGGGAACAAATCTGAACATTCAGCCCTAAGGGAAAGAGGACTCCGCTTTCCAGGGCTGCACTGGTCTTTGTTCCTATATTTACTTTACTGTCAGCCGAATACAGACTTTTGCATCAAACCTTGTATTCAGGGTAACATTATTTCTGTCTCTTCATTTTTTCTCCTTCAGCCTTCATCTGTGAGCGGGACCGCCTCACGTTCAGTTTTTGTCAAACCCTAAGGATTCTGGGAAGATGCCATCTTCCAACTGTCAACGTGCAGTGCTGCCGAACCTGCCGCCAGCATGGTCACAGTGCTCGGGATCGTGGGAATGAACGTGTCTCCAGGAGGTGAAACCATTTAGGTAGAAGGACCCTTTATGGGGAGGGGAAAAACAGAGCTGTAGAAGCTTCAAGAGAACATACATTATGCAGTGAACAAAAGGAACTCCTTAAAACTAGGTTTTGCCACATGGTCTGTTCAAATAGCAATGCAGAATGTAGCTACAAGTTCCTCCACTGGGGATTTTGTATGGTGCTCTTTAAAAACACAGGGAAGATTTTTTTTAAAAAAAACTACACTACATGGTGCTCAAATGATCAGTCTGAGAAACAGAGCCTAGCTCTCACTAGACAGCACTCAAAGTCCTGCTAGTTACCATGGAGAAATGTACTGTTTCCTAGCAAGTAGCTGAAAACAGATACAATTTTCCATATCTCGTGTCATGCCTAATGTTAGACAATACACAAGAGAACATTTTAGGAAACAAACTTAAAACAGAATAGCAAACATTTTTGGGAGATCTCTCTAAAAGACGCATGGTGCTGTCATTTGACATTTTCAGCTTTTGGTTGGTGTTGGCAGGCCAGCACAAAACTCTGACCAAGTGACTTTTTATTATTATTAATTATTATTATTATTATTATTATGTATAAGTGAGCATCTATGATTCCAAACAGTGTAGCTTTTGCCTTTTTCTTTTTTTTCTTGAGGGACTCAAAGCTGGCAACCTACTTTTGTAATTTACTGAAGAATGTTTACAAATTGAAGTTAGCTCTACATAATTTAAGAAACTGAGACAGATCAAAGTGAGCAAGGAAGCAAAATACCTGCACTAGTCATTATCACCAAGAGTATTAGGCTTGCAGATCCTCCAGTATGTCTGAATATTCCTCGCCCTTTTAATGCTGCTGCTGCTGGTTTTCTGTGTAAAAGTGAGGGTACATATGAGCGTGTTTTGATGGAGGGTAAAGGGGTGAGGACATCAACACATGAATGAAGAGACAAATTTATGTTGGAGGAAAAATTACATTGTCCCCGGCATATATTTGTAAAGAGTCCAGAATACTATCCTAGTCCAAGTCATGAACAATGTATTAGAACTGCATCTACTGCTATTTTACCTTCTCCACATTATTCCTCTGGAAGGCACAAATGACAAATTGGATGGTTAATGGCATAACTGGATTTCTGCATGTGATTACAACACTTTGTATAAGTTTGGTGGTTAATTAAGGTTTTGTCTTTGTTTCTACAAATTTAAAAATCTTCTTTCTGCTTATATAGCTTTACTTTCGTTAAAGTTAGTTGATTCTTTTAACTAGACTGTCCAATATTGTACAAGGAAATGGTACATAATTATCAAGGCAGGCATTGTTCTTATCTGTCCGGGGTCCAATAGTGACTGTATGTTAATCCCTCAGTGTATTAGGAAGGACGTATTATATTGGTCCCTGGAAGAAGGTCCAAAACATACATTTGTATGTTACTCTTCAAAAAAGACCAAATAATTGTAGACAGTGAATAAAATCCTACTTGCACTGAAATAAATGGGATTTTGCCATTGATTTTAGTTGAAGTAGGAATGAGCCCAGTGTCAGTTAAATGACGTTTGTGCAATACAATTGTACCGTTCAGAATAAGTGAACCTTTTCTAGTGCCACCCTGATTTGTACTGTGTGAAGTCATTTTCAGTACAATTGCCAAGATGACAAGGGGAATTCCTGTGTATAATGTGTGTGTAAACTGCAGCCCATCACTTTACCACCTGTATTTTGTTTCTTTCCAAGCTGATGTAAATTTTTTATATTTAAAGAGATTGTGTACGGTCTTGTTTTATTTCCCAGCAATCGTGCCGTCCTGTGCAACATTTTGTTGTATTCATCAGGGCTCTAAGATTTTACTGAGAAATAGTTTCTAAGTTTGTTGTTTTTTTAAATGGCTGTAGCTCACAAGTGTGTTAAATTAAACTGTTACAAAAGGAAATTTAATGTTTGCAGATTTCTCTGTTCTCTCTGTTCAAATAATTTTTCATTAAAATCCCATAGAGAAAGTTTATACACCATGAAAGCGCTGGTTGCCTGACAACTTTCCTCTTATATCTGTAGCAGAAACCAACAATCAGGATGCTTCAGAAAATACCTGGAGGCTGCTGATGGAAATTATTATTAATGTTGTGATATCAAATATAAAGCATGTAGATATATGCAGATTTGGGGTAAAAATGTGAAAGGACCTAGGTGGCTTAGGACTCTTTTTGACTTCAAAGTCACTCAGGTGCTTTTGCAGATTTTACCCCTGTGCCAGACAGGTTATTTTCAATGATAGTCCAAATTTCAAAGTGGCCCAGGGTATCCAAAACACAGATGACTAAAGTTTGGCAAATTTGCTGATTTTGACACTTTGACGAACATAAGTACCTTACTTGGAAATCTAGATGGTCACACTCCAACAGAATTATTGAAATATATGTATTTCCATATATTTTATGATGAATGGAAGGTTTGATACCTGATACAACTGGTTCAGGTAGTCAAGATGCTGTGAAACTTAAAAATATAAGTTGCTGATGAGGAAGAGAAATCTAGAGTAAAAAAGACAATTCTTGCAATGGTGCACACATCCCATGCCACTAGAAGGAACTAGTCATAATGGCTTCTTCCCAGCCATTTTGTTTTTACTTATCATGGCGAATTCTCACATAGCTGCAGTGATTCTCCGTAACATGAGAGACTTGCCTTTCAACATGTGACCCTCCGTTAAATGAGCATTGGACCATCATTTTATTTTAATTAATATGTGAGCAGATCCAGCGGCACTAGCCACATTTCATCAAAAAGACATGGCAGCCTTCAAAACTGAGCTATTGAATTGACAAGGATGGACATTGTACAATTAAACAGAAGTATTCATTCAAGTATATTTAATTCAAGCATAGTATCACACCAACCAACACCTGCACACCAAGTTATAACAGAAGCAACTGTATACATGCTACAAAAACATTCCTACAGCACTTTCCAATTCAACATCAGTGTAGAGAAACACCACTGGATTTTGCTACATCCTCTAATTCAGAGTGAAACCAACAGAATAAGGAACGTTTCCAGCTCTGGGTGATGTATTCTGCTGTAGGTATTCTGTTTATGTGAGGCCAGTTTGAAGCTCTCTGTTGAATCATAGACTCACTGGCATGGTGTATATATGCCTTAATTATTTGCCCTTCTTTGTTGCCGTTTGGAGGTCAGTTCACATTCATGACAAAGCAGAGCAGAATTCCAGAGCAATTTGGTGTCTCTTGGTATCATACAGGTGACGGCTCTGTCGCATGCACAGCTGTATATGCCTTCCTTTACATAGCCTCAGCCATTCAACACCTCTGTCAAAAGAGACAGCGGTATCTGTGTGCTTAACTTAGCCCAAGCACTCAGGGGCTATCCTGTAGCTATCCAGAAGGATTCTAATGCCTGAGAATAGCCTGTGCCAAGAATAACCTTTTCACCACAAAACGATGCTTAGTGTACGAACTACATGTGCCAAACATTGTCCATTACTTCCCTGAGTACAGAGCTATTGGGAACCCCTTTAGTGAGAGTGTTAGCTGGTTGTCCTGGCTACAAAGAATAATGGATGTTCCTATGGCTCAAGCATTACAAAGATCATAGTTCTTTTATACTGGAAACATTTGTGCTGTGCACAAAGGCAACCACAGATCCAGATCTTGTGAAACCAATGCCTCTTTCACCCGGTCCTGTAAAAGCAAAGAACAGTGGGAAAGACTCAAAAGCCTCGCTAAACACTTTGCTGTCATTAACGCTCTGCATTGCCAGTCAAGTTTGCTATACGGATATGGATGAATTTTTCATTCATGAAAACCAGGCAGACCTGGGGAACTGGCTGGAGAGTGATATAGCTAGCAGGCACTACAGAAACACCCGAGGTGTTGATGTAAAGTTACACAAATGCTTCGCTCTTGGGGAATTTAAGCCTTTGAGGGCTACAATGATGAAATGTACCCCCAACAGCAGAAGACACAGGTTACAACTGAGAGCTTTGTGCACCATGCATTCCAGTGCGATAACATCCTGGCAGAATTTCACAAAGCTTTTAATGTAGCAAAACTAACTAGCCCTGCTCTCCAGGTCACACATGGAAGCAATGTAGGGGGAAATCAGGTGTCCCTTGGTAATCTGACACAAGACTCAGTTTGCCTTTCCAGAGAGAGCCTGCTAAACGATTAGACTAGTGTTACATCAGTGAAGGCAGCTAGAAAACACATGGGTGCAGCAGAGCCGGTGCTAGGCATAAGCAAAGTAAGCAATTGCTTAGGGCGCTGAGCAGCTTCAGGGGGCCCCCCTATTCACTTTTTATTATATATTGTGGGGGAAGGGCCCCACAATAGTCCTGCTTCGGGTCCCTAATGGGCTAGCACTGCCTCTGGGGTGCTGCTTACTAGCTGAAAGGGAGCTACGGCTGCCTGGGGATATGAGGGAGGAGGAATGAATGTGCACCTGGAAGCAATATTGTTTTAGATTTCCAGGTGCATACTATGGTCCAAATTACACCTCTTCGGGTTGGAGAGTTGAGGTGGGCAGGAGCAATCCTGCTGCACTGCCCATGTGATGGTGGCAGGAGGCACCATGCCTGTGAGACCAACGGGCTGGTAAGATGCCACCAGGCAAGGTAGAGAAGATGCACCATGCACCCCACCCTAATCAAGGCCAGATTTATACCTTACTCGCCCCTAGGCACAGCACCTTCAGCACCTCCCCCTCCCCACAGCTGACCTTCATGTTTTCCCTAAAAAATGAAACTTTTAACCCAGTTTTCACTTTTAGACGCCATTAGAATGCCAGCAGCCCTGAGGGACGTGCCTCACGGGAAATCATAGAATCATAGAATCATAGAATATCAGGGTTGGAAGGGACCCCAGAAGGTCATCTAGTCCAACCCCCTGCTCGAAGCAGGACCAATTCCCAGTTAAATCATCCCAGCCAGGGCTTTGTCAAGCCTGACCTTAAAAACCTCTAAGGAAGGAGATTCTACCACCTCCCTAGGTAACGCATTCCAGTGTTTCACCACCCTCTTAGTGAAAAAGTTTTTCCTAATATCCAATCTAAACCTCCCCCATTGCAACTTGAGACCATTACTCCTCGTTCTGTCATCTGCTACCATTGAGAACAGTCTAGAGCCATCCTCTTTGGAACCCCCCTTCAGGTAGTTGAAAGCAGCTATCAAATCCCCCCTCATTCTTCTCTTCTGCAGACTAAACAATCCCAGCTCCCTCAGCCTCTCCTCATAAGTCATGTGCTCTAGACCCTTAATCATTTTTGTTGCCCTTCGCTGGACTCTCTCCAATTTATCCACATCCTTCTTGTAGTGTGGGGCCCAAAACTGGACACAGTACTCCAGATGAGGCCTCACCAGTGTCGAATAGAGGGGAACGATCACGTCCCTCAATCTGCTCGCTATGCCCCTACTTATACATCCCAAAATGCCAAAATCCGGCCAAGGCCCTAGCACAGCTCTTCAGGTGCCATCAGGAGTTAAGGGGGGGCAGGTCCGCAGCCCTGCCTCACTCAGACATGCAGCGACCCAGTGCAGACACTCGGGAACTCAGACAGCCAAACTGCACAAGAAAAGAGGGTGGGAAAACAGACTGGAAGGAGGGGGAAGGATCATGGTGATTCCAAACATCCAGGAAGCAGAGGAGGAGAGCAGGAGGAGAAACACTCCCTTCCCAGCAGCCAGAAGTAGGGGCCAGGCGAAGAAACATGCCATTTCTTCCCATCGGCCAGTGGGAGTGAGGAGAGACTGGAATCAGAGCACCACTGAATAATTACTACTTCCCACTCGCTTAGAGCCTTCCCGCTCACAAACCTGACCCTGCCCTGCAGCCTTACAGACATGGCATTATGGCAATACTCAGTGACGCTGGGCCTCGCTAACCATGCAGAGAGCCAAGTGGTAGGCCTAAAGCAACCAGCAACAACCTCCCCTTCGAGGGGTATTGTGAGGGGGCGGATCGGCCCCACACTGGAATCACAGGGGATAATCCTTCCCGCCACAGGTACTATGTCTACATTCTACAGGCATGAGAGGAGAAATGAGGGATGAGGGTAAAAAGAAGTTGTCCAATAAAAGAAATTACCTCACCCACCTTTTCGCTCTCTACACAGCAGTTAGCCTCTGGCCTCTGCTCCATACAAGCACCAACCATGTAAATCAAATCTTACTCCTGCCTAGCTCAAAAGAGAACAGCCAGTGCCCTCCTGTAAAGACCTGTTCCAAGTTAATTTAATCGAATATTTCAAGAAACTGTAAACCACAAAAGGTCTTAGAAGATCAGTATATCCGGAGCAGAGCTGTGTGCCTTAGAAATCCAACTAGTTCCAGCTGTCACAATACTCAACTTGGAGACCACTCCAAGGCTTTTGGGGGGTGTGGGGGGGGAGAACTGGTGAAGGCAAATTCCAAGCACTCAAATTGTGAGCAGTTGGAACTAATTTAAACCAAAAGCACAGCTACAAATCTAGCTTCACAGATCAAATCCATGCCAGAAACCCAGTAGACATTCATAGTGGTTACTTAAAATGCTGCAAGAGATTTGCAAGAGAGTGGTTACTTAATCTGCTTTAAACTACTCTATGGGGATATATAATATATATACAGACTTTCCATTTGATTTCCAAATACATGACAAGGTAGACATCCCAGGAGGATTCAAATAAAAATGTATGGTAACACAAGTAATAATATACGATATTTTGTAGTGATCTGAAATATCTGGTAAACTGAGATAACTGCAATTCAGGAAGGGAAAACACAATACGTAATTTATTCAGAACCTGTCTCTTAAACGCTTGTCCTCACAAACTGAAGAATGATACCTTCCCATACGTGCTGGAACTAAAGGGGCCAGCTTGAAGTGGTTTCCATCATACCCAGGGTTTACAGTTTGGTTCAATTGCTCTCAGCACCTCCACTATACAAATTGTTCCAGCACTGCTGAGGTTCCCTGCTTACCCAGAGCATAAAGTTAACCACATGCTTGAGTGCTTTGCTGAAGCAAGTCCCTAATTACTATACAGGTCTGAGTCACATCCCATTGAAGTAGACAGGAGGCTTTCAGTTATCTTCAGTGAGAGCTGGATTGGAGCCTAACTCATGCATTCTCGGGAGCGTATTATAGTCTCTCTGGAAAACAGCAAAAGTTATTCAAATGTCCAAGAAGATCAAAAGAAGTGTAACTGAGCTCTCTTTGGTGGCATATTTTGCATTGAAAGCTAATCAGCTTATCAATTGTTTGCCTCCTAATTAACAAGCATTATTTTTAATGTAACAAAACGATCAAAGAATCTGCTTTCCTAATTATTCCTTTTGATCTTTGTGGTAGCAAAATGACAAGAGATTGGTTATAAATAAGTACTTGGTTTTGAGTTCCAAACGCCAGCACATTTCCGTTCATAAGTCTTTGGCAGAGACTGCTAGTCATTACAGTCCTAAATCTTTGCTACTGTACCCTTCTTTCCCCACATGATCATCAAAGCTGCATGGCCGTTCATAAAAATCTATTACAAGGGAGGGGTTTGTAACATTCTCTCCATTATGATCATGAGAAGTCATCGGCTTACAATACACCATAGATGCAGACATTTCCACATGCCAAAATTTCATTTTATTCTGCACATGGAAATAATCTGTATGAGACTGATAGTCCTTCAGAAATATATATAGTTTGCAGTCTTTGTATAAATAAGGGACTGTAATTTACTGAAACAGCTCTACCATTTTAAGCCTAGGGTCTTCCATCACCAGCAGCCCCATTCCGCATAATATTCCAGAGCCTAACATGAAAAGCTTTTTCTCCAGTCTACCATGACAAGAGTTTTCATCCCTTCTCTGAAGAGTGACTGGAAAATGGCACCTTCATAGTTGACAGACCTGTTCCCTGTGTGCAGTGTGAGATCAATTGACTTTAGTGACAAAAATAAGTTTCTATTACTTTTTATCCACATTAACTCTGCAGAGCAAACACAGCTGAAAGAATAAGCTGCTTTTGTGCACCAGCAACAGAATTGTTTACTGAGTTACAAAGTGCAGGGCAAATCAATAACATCTGTGCAAATCTTTTCAGTGCACAGGTGTCATTGAGGCAATGTGGCTGCACCAGGGAGACTAAAAGTACATTTTTGCCACCAGAACCCTTTTCTTTTTTTTCTTCAGGTGATGAAGACAGGGGCCGCCGCTCAGAGATCAGGATGAGTTCACAGGGGCGATGGCTTTTCTATCTATCTTCTTTACTGTAAACCTACCATATCAGAACTGGCGTCACTGACACAGCTCCATGACGCTGCTTACAGAGTCAATTTCCAGAGCAGAACTGTACATTAATGTCTTTTACTAAATACAATTGTCAAATAAAATCTCAACTGGCACCCTATGTAATGATTTAATAAATAACACATGGAAAAATTAGCATGAGGAAATTGTTCCAGGAGTGGACGTTAAGCAATCCTCCAAGTGCACATATTTGTGTTGTACGTTGAGGATCAATAGCAGGAATTTTGATCATTATTAGTTTGTTCAGTGAAATCCTAGCCTTGCTGCAATATATTCACCCAAGGGTTCCTGTAGACGCTCAATTACGCAATCATTGTTTTAATTTTTAAAAAAGCCAGCAGATCATGCCTCACCTCAATTTGTCATTAAACTGAAACAAATTCAGACACTTGGTATGTGGCTCTGTGAAGCTTGCAGGATAGACTCTTTCCCTCTGTGAGCTTTGACAGCCACCTCAGTGATGTCAAAATGAAAGGGAGCTTTTTTCACAACATATTCAAGAAGTCCTGGGCTGGTGGGATCCCTTAAAATGCCTCACAGCTCAAGTCAGCCATTCGAGTAAGAACCATTCTCAGGGTTGATGTTATATACCAGGGGTGGCCAAGCTTACTGATCCTCCCAGCCGCATATGACAATCTCCAGAAGTTCGAGAGCCAGGGCACACCTGCTGGCTTTGGGGCTTCAGCCCCGCAGGAGGCGCCGGCTGGGACTTGGGGCGTCAGCACCACTCCTACTGAAGCCCCCGAGCCCGGCAGGTGCGCCCCGTGGGGCTGAAGCTCCAAGACCCACTCCCCGTTGGGCAGAAGCCCCTACCCCACCATCCCACTGCAATTGAGAGGTCCCACGCTCCCCACCCCCCCAGTCTGGTAGGTGGAGAATGGGGGGGCACGCCAGTTAAAGAGCCACGTGCAGCTCACAAGCCACAGTTTAGCCACCCCTGTTATATACCAGAGACTAGCACATACTCCAGGGCTGATCTGCACCAGGTGGAAGGTACCTGATTGGTGGGAGCTGAAGCGCACAGGCTACAGGGTTATTCCCTACCCTTATTTGCCATAACTGAGCCCTTGTCCGTCTGGTGACAATGTGAGGGGTTTAACGGTGGAAAGAAAACTTGGTTGGGACTTCAGTCAACTCAGCATCAGTGTTATATAGGGGATATCTGGGATCGGTGCATTGCCTGGTGCAGTGGACTCTATTAGCAACTTCCTAGCATAGATCAGGAGGAGCGATACATGTGAAAACTGAGGCTCTGACGAGGGTAGGCTTAAGGCCTCTGTAAGATAGCGGCAGGCGGTGTGAAGTCCAGGGTCTAGCGTCTTTGCGTGAGGGGCTTGTGCCCACACCGCACGGGCGTATTCAGCAGAGAAGTAGCACAGTGCCAGTGCGGTCGATCGCAGAGTGGACATTGATGTCACCAGCTTGCTGAGAACGTTGTTTAATCTGCCAACTTGGCTTTAGTCTTCTCAGTGTGCAGTCGAGAGTAACACCGCGGAATGCGGGATTCATGGAATGAGGATGTTTCGTCCCAAGCCAGCTGATGTTGAGTTTGTGTTTGGCCTCTCAGCGTCTGAGATGGAATGTGGTTGCCTGCGTCTTCGTTGGGTTTGCGTGCAGTTGGCTGGCTGCATAGTACTTGTCTAGGGTGTTAAGTGCAGGCACCAGGGTAATACGCCAAACTCCTTGTGCTGTGTGGACGCAGAGATCGTCTGCGTAGATAAAGCACCTTGTTCCCGGGCAGGTTGGCTGGTTGTTTGCGTAGATGTTGAATAACATAGGTGCTAAAACATTACTTTGTGGGAGGCCATTCTTTGGTCCAGCTCCATTTGCCACAAAAGTTCATAAATAATTTTTTGTTCTCCAATACGGTCCGTATTAGCTTCAGGAAGTGGTGGTTCTTCGTTACCAGTAGTGCCTTGGCAAAGAGCCCCTGATGCCTGACTGTGTCATAGGCAGCTAAGAGATCAACAAACACTGCTCCCGAATCAATCCCCTTTCATACCCAGTGTGGAGCTGTTGAGTCAAATTCAGTAGCTGTCCAGAGTGACCCAGGCGAAAGCCAGCCTGTTCGTTGAGAAGAAGTAGATCAGTAACTGGTGTGAGACGAGGTAACAGTAGTTTCTCGAGCCATTTTAAAATATCACACAACAGTGAAATACGCTGAAAGTTTTTGGATCAGATGGTTCCTTACCAGGCTTCAAAAGGGCCACTACATTGGCTTGTCACGAGATTTTCAGTATCTTGAGCTGGATGAGACAAGTATTGAAAATACTTCTGTGTGTGGGCCAGAATGTTTGATCTGCTCAGTTCAGATGTCATCTAGGCCTGCTGCGTTCCCTGTTTTCAGGGCACTGATTCTGGAGTCCAGTTCCTCCATGGAGAAGGGCGCCGTAAGATCTAGATTGCTATGGCTGTTGAAATCACCATTTGTGATGCCTGGTACACTTTGTCATTGAAGGGCAGGTTGACGAAATTGAGAAGGATCTCTGGTGGCTTGTAGATGGACGTTATGGAGATCTTGTCGAGCTCAATGGTGAGCAACTCTCTATTATTCTCTTCTATTTTATAGGTGGATGCAGTCCTGATGCCTGGTTTAACACATATGGCACTGACAGACATATTGGCTGTGTAGTCTCTCAATAGCCAACAGCAGTCCTGATCTCTCGGGTCATTTATCCTGTAATCCCCAGTGAATCTGGGGTAGACAGAGAAAGTAGGCACCAGCGTTTTGCACAAATATCAGCAAATATTTCCTGTTTAGGGGATGACAGTCCTTCAATGTTTATGGAGAGAACAGTCTGTGCGAGACCCAAGAAGGACCCCAGGTATCCAGGCTTAGATGAAAGTTCTTGTCATTGACATCTTCCTTTGCTTTGTAGCATCACAGTGATAAGAAGTGGGAAAGTTGTAGTACGTGGCTTAGTACATAGTTACCAGAATTTGCAAACTTCAAGGCCAGCAGGGACCATCACAGAAAGGCTCCTGCTATGGCCCCCTTTGCCATAGTAAGGAGTAAGTGAAGCCTATTGGAGTGGACCCATAACAGCTAAACATTGTGGCCCAAATTCTTTGCTTGTGTAAACGGCCAAATGCCATCGAAACTGATAGAGTTTCATCCATTTACAGCAGCAGAGAATTTGAATTGTCCCAGCTTCTACATTTCTAAAGATAAATCTGACATCTTTCACAGAAAATTAATCAGTAGCAATTCCTAATTGTGAAGAGTCTCAGAGGGCGCGACTTCTTTTTTTTTTTTTTGTAATTTAATTCTAATGAAGATTTTAAGGAAGAGATTTTCTCCAGTAAATGTTAAAGAGTTTTGCTGAATCAGGTCTTCAGTTTCTGTTGCAACGAAGGGGGCTTTTCTATCTAAACAAGAATAAAAAATAATGGAAATGTAAATATTTCCATGCATTACGAGTTCAAAGTTCATCATTTCCTGTTGAAGAGAAGCCACGTGTTTACTGGGAGCAAACTTTATACATGTATTAACTTGCTTCGCTCAGTTAAATAGCAACATTCTGACTAGCCCCTTGTAGCCACACAACTGTATTAAATTTCTCTTATTTTCTGACCTTCTTTTATCAGTATACAGGCACTGCAGGGGCATTACTAGAAGAAGAACTGCGAAAGGGAGTCTGAAAATGCGTGCATGAAAATAATTATACACTGAAAATGTCTCAGTAATAAAGGTGGTCATTGTTGACACTGCGTTGTGAAAATCCACACCCCTGACCAATGCAGTTATACCGACATACGTTTGTCATGTAGACCAAGCCTATGTCTTCAAATGCATGTGTCCAGCACCTCGCACAATGGAACCCTGATTTGGGTTTCTGGGCACTACTTCAGTATAAATATTCAGTAATAATAATGGATCAGTAGGAGCTAACAGAAAAGGTGTGACCTGTATATAACACAGACGTAGAAGAGCCAGCCTGCTGAGAACTGAAACATGGGTCCATAATGCTGCTTGACTTTTCTCCTCTACTCCATGGCATGCATTTAATCTCCCATTCACCTGCTAAGAAAGAAGCCCGTTTTGAAGGCCAGAGTTGTTACACCATCTCACCTGCTATAAACAGAACCCAGAGTAAAACAGCTGATCAAGCAGCTCCTAAATTAGCGCCATATTCAGCACTTCATTATGATAATTGGACTTTCTAATGGAGAATTTCACAAGAATCGAAACCAAATTATTTTCCTTTGAGACATTTTACTTGGAATTGCTATTTTAAAATAAATTGCACTCGCACTTGGTATGCTTTAGAAATATCCCTTCTTCCTGGTATGAGATTTATAGGCACAACTAGTGAATGAGTTCTGTCATGTATAAGAATTGGGTAGTTCAGGTGCAATCTAGCAGGCTTCCTTGTCTTCTATTGCAGAAGCCCCCAGAACCTGGAAGAGCAGCCATGTATATATGTACCTCGCCTTCTATGTTTGTACAGTTAGTAAAAATAGTTATTTGAAAACCAGCTAGGCCCACGTGGCTTTCTCAAATTCTTTGCAGCGTGAAAAAAGCAAGGACCCAACAAAGGTGGTTGGCTGAATGTCTCTGACATGGTGCAGCAGCTAGGCAGAGGATTCCTTACAGACAAGCTTAGAATCAGACTCCCAGCACCAGGCAACAATTCCGTCACTACTGAGCCTGCAGCTAGGAGAAATTACCATCAGCGCGACACTATCAGGATTAGAGGGTGTGTGCCATTTCTCTACCCTTGTGGCATCTCTTTACGGCCAGGGGCTGAGTACAGAAACAGCAATGGCCAGTTTATGTGAAGAATCCAATCAAAGAAAAACACAAACACAGTTACAGAAATGTCGGGCACAGCCACTGATGTCGCCCGCAGGGCAGCACGGACTCCTTTGCAAGATGAGGGAAATGTAATTCTTTGCATGTGATGCTGCAATCAGTTCAGGAGCTAGGATCAGGGGAGGAAGTTACCCGTTTCAAGAACAAAGCCAAAGCTAATGTGGTCTTGGCATCTAAAGCTCTTACTGTATTGTAAACCTTGACTGTTAATATTAGTGTCGAAAAAAAAAAAAAAACAAAGCTTGTGCTAAAGCATAAAATAGATTTGAAAAAAACCCTACATAAAATTCCATGTATGAATCCCTGCCGAGCACTTGCAGAAGGGGAAGGAAATAGCTGTGTAGCCTCTTTTTATGTTAGGTGAGGTACAAAGTCCACCAGGAAAGTTATTAGAGATGAACCCTGGAGGTTGGGTTTTGCAAATTCAAGTATAGAGATGGTTTGAATTAGGGTCTATTTTATCCCAGACTACCACAGCTTATGGGGAAAGAGGCTTTGGGTTGGATAAAAGGTTTCACTTTTGTCCTAACTCTATAATGGGCAAAACTGGGTGGCAAAAATACAGGTTGATTCAGATACTGGTTCCATTTTATACTAACCACCAAAGATGAGGGGTGGGGAAGGTTGGTTCCTACTCATCTGTACAAGAAGGATATTGGCCCACGCCTGTTGCCGTTGAAGTCAATAGCAAAACTTCCACTGATCTTAAAGGGCAGAGAAAAAGGAAAGATCTCCAGGCCCAGCACCCACTGCCCACAGAATCCCTGCTGCAATAATGGGCTTGATCCTGCCTCCATTTGAATCAATAGTCTAACTGGCACAAAGAAGTTCCCAGTTCTTTGCTTTTCCTTCCAACCTTCCTCTCCTGAAGTGCAATATTTCATTTGCAGCAGCTGAGTTTAGGCTGTAATATGGGATGAGGGTGGAGGATCTATCTTAGTACCTACACACGTGTGTCACTTGAAACTACTGTGAACATCATTGGGGTATTCTTGCTTGGATTACGTTTCACTGACATTTTCCACTGTACATGAATGGAAAGTAGTCTCTCTCTTCTAAGGCAGGAATTTAGCAGTGTATTGGGAGCCAGTGGCTATTATATAAAGGGCTTGGACAGGGAAGGGATGGAACACATTTTTGCTTCCTGATTGGAAATGGATCATGTGACCCTTACATAACAGAGCAGGAACAGAGGCAGCCCAGGGACCTGTCTGGAAGCTCCGCTGTCTCCAGCCTCTTGTTATAAAACCTAAAAAAAAAAAGTGGTGTCAGAAAACAACTCCTGTGCAAAGAAAATCTCATAGCCAATGTGGGGAGGAGGGTCACTGTAAAATACCCTCCCAGCCTCCTGTCAAGGCAGTCAGACTGGTCAGCTATTCCTAGGCTCCAAGCCCAATAGTTCCCTTTTAATTTTAAACCCCAGCCCATCCACTTTTCACTGAAATATCCTAATACTACCTGACTCCAGCCCCTCTTGGAAATGTGTTCTAGCTCATTGCTTTGCTGTAAAACAGCTCTTTAAATCTCTTCCATATGCCAATTCTTTGATGTAGCCAAGCCCCTGGTTCTGCTCTGTTGTGGTTTAGTGACCATAAGAACCCCGAATTACTGGGGTTCTTATGCTCTGAGAAGAAGGACTCCTGCTCTGAGAAGGTGGGTGTAGGGATGCTTACTGCGGGATGCTGCACAGAGTCTAGTCTTGCTAACGACATAGGTGGGAATTCATATTTTTCCTATATAGCTTTGTTACTTTCGCCTCCATTTGATTCCATGCTTGTTTTATAGAATAATCAAGGGTATTTCACCCCAGTGGGTGGAGTTTCAAGACATTATTTCTTACACCTGGAAGACCATGTCCACAACAACATGTTCTTGGTAGAGCAGGTTGCTGGAGGACCTGTTGTAGTGTCTCATTTTAGAGTCTGATGAAAATATATATGAAAAAAGGATACAAATATCTCCAAATGACTTGGCTAAAAGAAGACACACTATCAAACTCTCAGCTTTCTCTTCGGAGAGTCACAAACCACATTTAGAAAAGGAGGACTTGTGGCACCTTAGAGACTAACCAATTTATTTGAGCATAAGCTTTCGTGAGCTACATCTGATGAGGTGAGTTGTAGCTCATGAAAGCTTATGCTCAAATAAATTGGTTAGTCTCTAAGGTGCCACTAGTCCTCCTTTTCTTTTCGCGAATACAGACTAACACGGCTGCTACTCTGAAACCACATTTAGGATATTAAGATTTCACCCATGAGGGCTTGTCTACATTTGGAAATTTACTAAAATAGCCATTCCAGAATAATTATTCCAGATTCGTTATTTCAGCATACCCCCTCTGCGTGGGCACTCAGCATACCCCTCCTGCTTCAGCACTCATATTTCTGTATTGTCAAACCAATAACCAAGGTAAACTGACTCTCTGGGGTCTTTTCGACCACCTGGTTGGTGCACCTTGAATGCTTAACACTGTACAGAGCATTAAAGGGTGAAATCTGGGCACTGTTGAAGTCAAGGGCATTTCACCCAAAATGTTTAGCACCTGAGCCACCCTCCACGGAAAGCAATGGGTGTGTCTCCACCGTCATTAAAAAGGAGTTAGACTAGGCCATTGGAGGAGAACACAACCTGCCTGGCAAACAGAGACATAGTAATAAAAGAACGTAGCGTAGTGGGCGGGGGTGAAAAAACAAGTAATTATTTAGCTAGTATGTTCACATAGCATTCATAATCTAATTGTATAAGCCCCACCCTTCAGTTTCCCATAGACCAGAGGAAATCCAACAGCAAATGTCCCGGGCCATTGAGACATTCGAAGTTCTTTTTAGTTTTAAATTTAGGCTTCCTATTATGTCTTAAGGGACCAGCTCTTCCCTCCTCTGCTCTCTGTAGACTGTTACTATTGTTCATAGTCCAATTGTGATGCTGCATTGTTATATTATTAGCAATGTGCCAAAATGTCACTTGGTAGCAAAAAACAACTCATTATCCACATAGGGCCTGAGCCAAAGCCACATGGAAAGACTACCATTGGCTTCAAAGGGCCTCAGATCAGGCCCTAAGGCTATTTCCTCATCTCCTTTTGCTGCTGTACCTATGAACCACAGAAGCACAAATAATTGGGCAGGTTGCCATGAAGGAAACTGTAAATGAAATGGAAAATAAGAGCTGGACGAGGCTTTGAAGAAGTTCATAATACACATGGCTGTTTCAGGAAACAGAATGTATGGTAAATACAAGAGACAAAAGCACAGAGCAAGTCTTTTAAATGTGTCCTTGGATTAGCCTCACTAAATATGAATTCAAATATTGTACTTATACATTATTAGTAAGTGCTCATGAGGCAAAGTTGAGCTCAGTATTTCCCTGGATAGTCACCTCAAGAGCTGCCTGTTAGGAAAAGCTGGGTCTGCATTTACCTCATGATCATCCACACATCTGATCTTAGAAATTTTCTATCAGGGCATTTCTACTGTGCTCAGTTTTCATGGAGTTTGATGATGCCACTGCAGCAAGCCCTAGAAATTCAATCCCAGCTGCAAACATATCCTCTGAGCAAGCAAGCAGGCACACTATTTTTGTCCAAATGCTCTGGATTTTTCACTTTAAGACAGTAGTTATCACAGCACTGATCAGAGCTGGAATTAGGAGATCATATGCAGCCCAATCCTCAGCTGCTGTGATTGGGCTCTGATTTGAAACTCATTGGCCTTTCCAGAGGTCAGTCATGTAATAAACAAATCATGGTTCTAATGAATACCATTCTGTCAGGTCCGATGGGCTCCAGACTGGGTAGTGATCCCAAAACAACCCCACTGCACTGAACGAGAGATCAGAAAAGAACACACCGCCTTTCAAACCGCAAAGCAGAGACTCAGGAAATCAAAATAAGTAAATCCTCACGCTACTGAACGCTGCAACATTCTCATGCACTGTGTTTTGTAGTGGATACATTGTTTCATTGACAAATGAGTTGGAAAAGCTTTGTAATAAAATTCAGTGATTCTTGAACTTGTTAAAACTCCTTGTGGTTGTACGTTGGCTATTTTGCTTGTTAGCCCAAAATCCCAGCACACAACCTGAGCAGCCAGGTTGTCGTGTCCTTGGGAGCTTGCTAGAGGAAAAGGAGATCTAGCCCCATTTGTTTGTCTTTCCAGTCATTTTAGTTTGTGTATTGGACAGCACTCCATGTGGAGTGACAGGGTTCAGAGTAGCAGCCGTGTTAGTCTGTATTCGCAAAAAGAAAAGGAGTACTTGTGGCACCTTAGAGACTTCTCTAAGGTGCCACAAGTACTCCTTTTCTTCATGTAGAGTGAGTTTCTCCTGTTATTTGTGGGGAGAAGAGGTTGTTTTGTTTGGGGAGTGGGTGCAGGTGCTTTAAACAACATGGTTTGGAAAGTAAAACTTCAAGTTTTTATTGTGAAGTAGCCAGTCTGATCTTTCTGGGCATTATCTGATATGATGAAGTAGTGGGCTCTGATTATATAACTGCTCTGATTTCTGCTAAAAAAACATTACCTAAAAAAATTACTGCATCAGATTTAGCCCACAAACAACTTCCGTGGCTGAAAGAACTGAACACTTGCAAACAGAATGTTCTTTTTTCCTAGTCCATGAATCAAATGCAAATAGAAACAGCAAGGCATCAATCTGCATGCAGCTAGCTGGAACTTAATGGCAAATCTTTTCAAGGTTCACAAATCGATTCAGGTGAACTGAAAACAGCAAAATGTTAATTAAGGATTTCATAGGCCATTTCTTTGTTTCCATGTACATTTGAAATTTACTCATGATTATATAGATGCATCATATAATCCTAAACACCACTATGGAAGTTCCTGTCGGTGGGGGAAAGATTTAATACTCAACTCTCTACTGCTATGATTTCCAAAATTTGCCTTCTCACATTTTAATTGTTAAAAATAATAAGAAATGTTTCAAATGGCTGATTTGGGGGAATTTCCTTTCAAACAGGAGACTGATTGCACATCTAGATAAAAGACTAAAAAATCAAAATCAACCAAAAATATCCATAAATTTAAAAAAAAAAAAAGAGAGAGAAAGAATCTTTATTTCATTCAACAAGAGACTGCAAGAGGCTGACATCCCAACCTTCACATTCCTTGTAAAATGTCAGACAAAAGCACCCTTATATTCCCCATTTTAGAGAATTACATTACTTATCTCACCTCCCATTGCACCCCAGTATCAAAACAATCCAGCACCCCAAAATACTGTAATTTGGCCTGCCATAAAACTCTGGCACCCAATATCTCCCTGGACTCCCCTCCAAACACTGAGAGAGCTTGGATCCACATCCCAGCTTCTTCAAAGATCAGAGCCAAAAATCTGTGCATTGTAGTCCTCCCTGATTCAATATGCTCATGTTTCTATGTTTAACGATCCTTTTTTTTTTTTTTTAAACTTCTTCAGTGCACTATCCCACATGATATCACTCTGACCTTAAGGCTATTTACATAGGCTGAGCATTACGTTTTGAAATATTCATAAATGGTCTTTTCCTATATTTCCCACAGAGGAAACAAAGCAAACAAAATGCTTTTTTAACTGTGTTTCAGCAAAGTTTCCTAAAATCCATTGTGCTACTGTGTTTTGGCAGTGGCTTATGGCAGCTAATTACCAAACGTGGAAAGATTTACACAGGAGCTTAACATGCCATTTTTTGGAGTAACACATTATAAATTAAAGACAGGCTTTTTTGGACAAGCTAAAATTGTCATGGTACACTGGTTTCTTTTTTGTGGAACTATTGTTATCGATGTACGGATCTATTGAGAAATCCCTCCAGGAGGTAGCTTCAGACTCAGAGTTAGAATGGATCAGATTGGGCAGTCTATATTCTCTTTGTTACCTTCAGATTGCAACACGTTTCCTTGTAGGCAAAAGAAGGTTGGTGTAAGAGCCACACACAATGCATATTTCAAAATACCAATATGCATTCCAAGACTCTTTCCCACAGTTACCCCCAACCTAGCAGATGCACACAACCAGACTACCAGTAATTAAGGACGGATTTAAAGACACAAGAGAAATGCCTTCATGTTTATGGTTCCATGGCATCTTTTATAAAGAACTAATAAAAAAGACAAAATTATTCCAGAGAATAATTGGGCTCTGTAATAATTTGATTCTAAAATAAAGGTTTAAAATTATTTCCTTAAAGGCATGGTTCTTGATTAGGCATGTGTAGGCTGCATCAGCAGCATGGGGTATTTAGAGGTGATAGTAAGTTATTCAAACAATGCACTGTTCTGGACGGGGGATAAAATCTGGATTTGTACTAAGAGTTTTGAAGACATGTACAGTAAACTATCCATATGATCCAGGCCACTCATGCTTGTGGAGCAAACTTTTAATTTTATTTTCAAGTGACTAATATTTTTATGGGAAATGACAGAAATGGATTAATTTAAATGAAGCCACTTTTTAAAATAAAAAAAAGCAAAATTTTATGTTCTACCATGGAAAGGTTTGAGTAAATATGTTCAGTTAAATAAATGGGTCAGAAACAAATGACTCACAGTTAGAGCTTGTTGAAATTTTTTCATCATAAAGTTTTGTCAGCAACAACAACAAAAAGGCTTTTCAAGCTATACAAAAGGTTTGTGGAAAATTTTGTTCCCTTGAAGGTTTTTCCATTTTTCTTCAACTAGAATCAAAAGCATTTGGGCTTTTAGTTTCAGGGGGTTTGGTAGTTCTATACCTTTCTCTCTCTTTTCTCCCCCTTCACTATTCTTCCCTTTCTAGTGGAATAAAGGGGTGAAATAAAGAGAAAGGAGAAAGAGGGGAATAGCAAACTGAAAGTTTTTCATTTAGATGAAAAAAATCAAAAGTTTTCATGAGGAATTTGGAAATACACAAAATCTTTTCATGGAAAATACCATTTTTTAACCAGCCCTTCTCAAAATATTAATCTTAGCTCAGTCTTAGTAAATTAACTAAGCTTCATTGTCCCCTAGTCATATGGGCCATTGGGGTTTCTTTAAAGAAAATGTGACAAAAGTAAAGCACGAAGCCGCTAATTTCAGCTAGACAGTAGGGTAAATCATCAGCTAGCACCCTGACCAAGTAACCATGCTGGGCAGTGGGGATTTCTATAGACGAAGGTTGGAGGAATTCTCGCCCCAAGACTATGGGGCACTCTGCAGAGACCAGTAATTGGAATAGCCTCCACAGCCACAGGCCCCCTCTTCTGCAGGTGAGGGGAGAGTCCGGTGATCCAAACTACATCCCCAGGGCACCCTGATGCAGGAATCCCCTGGGGAACTTGGCTCTCCCACCACACTGGGGATATGCACTTCCAGAATGGCCACTCAAAAATCCTCCTTCCTGGCCTATGCAGCAGAACCATATCAAGGAGTAGGGAGCAAGATTTGCCCGTGTATACAACATAACAGTGACTTGATGAGAGAGGCCCACACCAGAGCAGAGGGTCTGAAACCTTCTGCTATCCTCTTCCACAAACCTCGCAAAAGTTCATATTCATATCTGAACTTTGCTATTCTGGCCCAGGGATGTCCCAGCTCCTCCAGCCGCTCCATGAACAGAACTCCCATTGAGATGAGGTCTTCTAGGATTTTCAGATCCAGCGAGTGGAGCCTAGAAAGAACACTCAACTGCAATGACCTAACCGCTGTTATTCTTGAAAAGTAAGGACAAGATCCAAGAGAATGTACGCCAGGTAGTTTAACCTCTCTGAATTTGGAAAGTTATTGAACTCTACCATGGGTAAACCAGTGGAAAGTGACTTTGAGGCATGAGGATTAACTAACGTAATTTAACTCAGATTTAGGGGGAGCACTATGTGGCACTCAGAGTCAACATCGCTGAATATACTGTATTGCAAACCAGGCAAATATACAGCCGTTGGCTTTGCTAGGGTGGGGAAGGAAGCCATGCCACTTACGGCCTGCTGCCATTCGCCTTGCACAGGCCAAACTGCCACTGAAGGATACACACTAAATAATACTCCAGACACACTAACACATAGATGAACTACAAGGAACTGATGAAAAGAGAGAGAGAGAGAGCTGAACACTTTAAAGTTGTGAAATAAACCCATTCCTGCAGAACATGGAGCATCATCATTTGTATGCAGAATTTACTGTCATCACAGGCAGACTGGGGCTGGGCTGTGGTGTTTGGATCCAGATCTGACCTGGTGTAAAGCTGAAGCAGGTTTCGAGCTGGTGTTCTAGTTGGATCCTTCTGACTATACCATGTTGTGAAGACTTGGAATTCATATCCTGACTTCTTTGAAGTCCCAGGGGCTTTGCTTCTGGTGCAAATATAAGGCCTTTTCAGAAAGGCGGTAGATTTCTTTGTGTGGTCTCCTACATTATTGGTTTTATATCTATAACTTCTAGTCGTAACCCAGTTCCCAGGACATTTCTGCAGCAAGGAGTGTGCATGTGAGAATGTTAATGATTTGCATGATTTTGCATGGCTGAACAATGCGTCACCCCACAAAGGGACTTGGCCTTTTAATAATCAATGGATCCACGGAGAAGGCTGGGGTCACGTGAAGATAAGATCACTGGGCCAAGGAGGGTGCTGTGCCAGTAAATACTCACGCACAGAGCAGGAGTCAGGTTTCTAGGAGGGAGAGTATAGACTGCAACTGGCTCAAAGTCTCTCAGATCTATTATCTGCCTGGTAAAGTAAACATCCATTTAGAACTAGAGCAACTGTCCAATAAAGTGGAAACATCAGTGTGACTGGAAACATTAGCTGGGGAATAAGCTGAACTCCTTTGGCCTCAGTTTTGCCTGTTAAATATCAAATGTCTTTTGACAGGCCACAGATCCCTCTGGCACTATAACCTGAAATTGCTGAAAATTACTTTCCAAGGGATGGGGAAACTGGAAGCCTCTGCTAACGCAGCAGCCTCATTGGAATGCTGCAGTGGGGTTCTCAGGGGTAGATTCTGCTCATGTTTAGGCCCTTTGCAACCCAGCTAACATCACTCTGGGAGGCACAAGGCATGAAGGCTGAATTCAGCCAAAAGAGCCTGGAAGGTGCTGAGTGACTACTGGGAAGTGTGGACCTCAATTCCAACTTGACCTCAGTGGGAGTTAAGGGTGCTCAGCATCTCACAGGATCAGGCCTTAAATCCAGTGATTGTCTGGCTTTACCCCAGTGTCTCTTACTTTATGTCCTCTGTGCCCCCCAAGCTGCCTCTGAGTGATGATGCAACCAATGGGCCCTGCACTACTTCCATCGCTCTCATTGGGAGTTTTGCCATTGACTTCAACAGGAACTGGACCCAGCCCACTGTTCTGGAGACAGATGTGGTAAATGTAATTCCCATAGTAGCGGTCTCACTAACTGTGTGAGTATGCAAGCCCATGCCTGGATCTGCCCTCACAGCCTTTCCCTATTGGGTCATGTATGATATGGAAATAAAATGGGATGATCTGATTAGGAATGTGATAGGCACCTGCGTACAAAAGGAGAATAAAACATGCCACCAACCCCCTGGCAGTGGTCTCCCAAACACATCTGTAAGACAGAGGAAAGGAGGACTGCCAAACTGAGAACCTGATCCTGAGATTTTGTGGTTGGTATCATTCACGGCTCTACTCTACTATTTTACTCAGGTAAAATGTGTTCTAGTCTGGCCTGGGAGGCACATGAGGATTTGGGAAGACATGCATCAAGTGGGATTACTAAATGCAACTGAAATAACCAGGCGTCTCTAATATAAACAAAGTCCAAGGTCATGCCTGTCATCAGATCACTAATCAAAGCAAGCGACTCATCATGAATGGAGTGTTCATTCACGGAAACAACTTTAGGCTCCAGCTGAATCCAGCCATCTGTAATGGATCCTACAGTGGAGCATTTTACTGCAACAAAGGGAAGAGACGGAAAAACCAAATGAAATTTGGACATAATGAAACCAAAACACCAGAGACCTTCAACCGACAAGTGCACCGTCCGTGTCTGAGGTGGAAGGCAGGAGGCCAAGAACAGCAATGCATAGCCATGGAAGTAGAAGCAAAGCTCTGATCAGTGATGTCTCCGTAATGAGGGTAACAGATGTTGCTAGAAATTCACCAACCCAATACAGGCACACTGTCACTGCTGGACAGGAATGACCATGGGATGGCCAGCAAGCGGATAACGTTCCACAACAAGGTTCGTTTTTCCAGTGGAAAGGCAGGAATAAAAACATGTGAACAGGAGAAATGGAGCAAAAATTGAACTTTTCCTTTTGTTAGCCTTCCGCACCAAGATTTCCTTAGGGCAGAGGTCCCAGGAAAAACAGAAAATTCCAGCACTGAGCTTTAAATAAAGTGGTAGGATATAGAGACTTCCCCTGCTAGATCTGTAATTGAAGTGGAGATGAGCTGCTGTGTGTGCAGCTCCTTGTAAAATTCCACAAAACTGTCCTTCAAATCTGCCAGCGCAGGGATCGGCCAGCGCATTTCAGACTCACTCAAACATCATTGGTCCAGACAGTTAGCATTATGGGTTGCTCAATCCCCCACTGAATAAAGGTCTGAGACAAGGCAGAGATTAAAATGATCTAACGAAAAATCAGTCTCCCCAGGCACCTCATGGGCCAGCCTATCTTTGCGTGAGTTCCTCTAGCCCTAAACAGAGCACAGATGTCCTTTTCAGCAAGACAAAAGTGGTTGGTTTGATTAATTAAAGTTTCCATTGATGAAACAAGGCTTTAAAATGACAGAGGGAAATAGTTCAGGTTGTCAAACAAGCAAAGCTTGAAAACATGAGGTTCACCAGTAGGTTTGCCCATCTCGACTCTAAACCAGTCCCTGCACCTTCTTCTGCATTAGCACAATGGTCCAGATTTAAAATAAATGAGACAGGAGTATCACAGTGCATCCATTCCCTCTCCATTAGACTAGAATCTACTGCTAGAATGCCTACTTTAAACAGTGACATTATGAGAAGCACCTAGATCGCTTTAAAAAATACATAGCCATTTCTCTCATTCCAGTCCTATGAGCGAACTTAGTGAATAAGCCATAAATATTTTTCAATTAATTAGTTTTGCCTCTTTTTCAGTTGGTGAATTGTTTGCAAACAAATCCCAATTTTCTCAGATGATTTTGGTTTTCAGATGAAATCAGTGAATAATCCTGCAAGTAGTTCTTGATCCGTACCTTCCTAGGTACATAATGATCGCCAGACCAGGGTCAGTCTACTCCTTTGTCCTGTCTCCAACAGTGGCCAGCACCAGAGGAAGGCGCAAGAAACGGCATAATAGTCAGTTATGGGATAATCTCTCCACAGGGGAAGTTTCTTTCTTCTTTGGTGCAAATATTCCCTATTTATAATTCCAGTTGTTTTGGAAATGGACCACAGGGTATATTTCTATTCTAATTGGATGAGTATAACCTTTAGAATCAGATTCCACATACAAATTATTATAATTACGAATTCAAAATTCACTCTCCACAAATATTCTGCAATAGTTGCTTAACATTTGCTGTTTTGGCAACCATTCTTGCCAGTAAATTAATTCACTAGAATATTCATGGAAAGTGCACAGAAAAAATGTGCACACACAGTCAGGGGGAATGTGCTAAGATATAGCCATGAAAGAGTTGACTGAATACAGGAAAACAATCTGTGATTGGAATTATCATAACAAATCAGTCCAGTTTTGCAACAGAAAATATTATATTAGCAAGAGAAATTGTAGGTGACTAGGGTAGTGTCTCCATGCTTTCGTACTGGAACTATAATTTGAAAACATCTTCTCATGGCTAAAGAAACAGGATGGGCCAAATAAATCCAAGCATCCATGTGACTTCAGGGGAATTGTACCAGAGATCAGTTTGGCGCAGTGTTCCCTCTGAGGTGAGTGATTTCTTGCAGGTATCTTCCAAGAACAGACCAGAGTACATAGATACCTGCTGTGGGAAGTGTTAATCGTATTTTTGACTGTATCACTCAGTAAAGTTCCCTGCAGATAGGGTATAAAGTCCGGTCTCTATGGAGCAGCTCTCGCTTACACCGGCGTGAATTTAGCCCATGGAGCACACCATTAACAACTAAGCGCCAAAACTGCACGTGGTCTTTCAGCAGACATAATCATGGGACGCGAAACCATGGGCTGCAGTGCCTGGTTCCAATGGCTCCTTATTTAGACAATAAAAGACAAACTGTTGCTCTTTTTGCTTTTCACATCCATCTTCTTCCTGGGGAAAGAAGAACTTTCACATATTTTCTGGTAAGAAGAGATTCCATGCAGTGACATAATTCTGCTATAGCAACAACGGAAAGCTGGCCGGGACACTCCTGCCAAACCACCGTTGGCATAACCAGTCCGTTTACTTATTGCAGCTCTGACTTATTCGGAAGGGATGGGCCCCTCTGCAGCCAACCCGCACGAACTCAGTCCCTTGCGATTGTTTCTTTTGACATTACATTTAACTGGACTGGAGAGTGCGTTGTCAGCGTTATCTGAGTTACTCCAAAAGCAGGGTATGCGAAAGGCTCTTTTACTTATGCAGACAAGATAAAATTTTTACTTCATATAAGATAAGAGTCTGCATTTATTCAAATAAAAATATATATGAACTGCGTGGCACTCCAGCAGCATTACTACAGTACTTGGGGCCATTAGAACACAATTCTACATAATGGAACTAAGAGGGAAATCATCTCATGTAGGGACAAACTGCATAAGAGCAAAATCCTGTGAGACTTGCAAAGTCATAGGAGGCTCAAAACGCAGTGGACATGCTGTGGTGGTTCCCTGCAGTGGAACACAGACAGCAGATACAGTGGGCCTGTTGGGGGCCTAGCCAGTGGGTGCCACATAAGGGGAAATCATCAGGCTGCATTCACCAGCCTTCCTGCAAAACAGAGTGGCTGTGGTTCAGCTCCACGGCCCATAGCTAGTGTGCAGGACTGAATCCCTCCACTACGCCTTTGAGCCCATTTGTGAGAGTGCTCTGCTCAAGTTACGTGGACTGTGTGCACCATTTCCCAGGATTTGGTCCCTACCCTGCCCACATTCGGTCGCAGCCATATTGTTCTCCAGAATCTAGGCACACACACAGCATTAGAAGTCTTGTAACAGAGACTAGCAAACCTGATGTTCCGTTGGAACTGCACCGACACCTTTTTAGGATATCCGCATTGCTGCTCCCTCTTGACTCCTACATCCCTGGTGTTTCGGCCATTTGGCCTCTGCTGCACCATTCCCTTCTCCAATGACTAACGGTCTTGCCTCTATACCAAATAAACAACCAACATCTGGTTTTGAGATTGCCCGGCAAGATCCGCTCTCTGAGGCAAAAAGCTGGAGGCTACACAGAGAGGAGATCTAAACATTTACTGAAAACAAGATAAAACCAGATGAGCATGAGACAGGTTCGATTGATATGTTCTAGTGCTTTGATGCATCAAGGTGTTACAATGGTGTAGCCAGGTATAGAAGGATTTCTGAGATAAAAAAATTAATTTATTATTTAGACAATGGCGGTTGATTTACTGATCTGAATATAATACGTAACATTTGGTTTTTATATTGTAATAGTGCAAGGCCAAGGTTACATGAAATAAGTTTGCCTACCTACAGTGAATTCATCTGGCTATGTGATTATTTAAACCAAACCAATGAGTTTGGATTACTTAATGATCTGATAATAGGTCTCTTGAAGGACACAAAGAATGTATTTTTTCCCTACTCCGTACAGTTCAAAATGAGAGTAAAAAATCAGATCAGCTTTCTGGGTATAGCTAGTGAATGACCTGTGGGACTGAAAAATCATGTCAATATTTTAATAACTTTTCTCTGCTGTGTACGATGTTTAAAATGGGTTCCTTAATCTTCATATCCATTCATACTGTGCACATTTATACTGTACATGATATCTAAAGCAGTTCTGTGTGTTCCTGCAAAAAGGAGGGGTGCCTCTCCAGCTCTGAATAGAAACCCTGGGAGGAAGAAAGTACGTGTGCATGTGAGAAGCAAGGAGGAAAGGGTTTAAGGGAACATATCTGGGCACCTAAATCCGATGAAAACTTTCATTTCAGTGACAGAAGGAAACAAACAAATTAAATGTAGTGCTATAAAATATGTCTTCTAGCAAAGCAGGAGAGCGAACATAAATCATGTTAGTGATGGCTTTAGGCACAGGCTGGACAGGCAGCTCCCTAGGGACCCACCTTACAGAAGGACACGATTAGTGTGGAAGATATTCCATGGCAAAAAGAGGCTGTCTGGGGAGAAGATCCCTGCCCTTCAATACTCCATCCTTAAAGAACAGGCTACAGGAGAGGTCAGCTGACTACCAGAAGACAAGTTCTCTGCTCTAACCAGGGAGCTCAGGGAGGAAGGAGCTCAAGCTGGCAGGAACAAAAGAGAAACATGATTCTAGAGGGAAAGAGATATGACTCACACAAAGTCAGGGCAGTGGGGAAGTTGTAACAATAAGTTACTAGTGTTGGAGTAACTATGGACACAAGATGATGTGATGCTAGGCTGCTTGTGACTGTACTAATATTTATTTTAAGTCGCTACATATGCCCAGCGTGAACTAGTTTTCAGAAGCTTAAGCAGAGTGTTTGTGGAGGGCTTTGACAGCGGTGACTAAAAGTTACTATATGGCCCCAACCCAGCAAAGAATTTAAGTGTGTGAATAGTCCTAGTTAAACCAAGGGATGCCCAACTGAGACTTTAGGAGGTAAGTAATATTAATACATGGGATTGTTGCCAGTCTCATTAGAATTGACATTTCTCTCAAAGCCCCTGCTCTCAGGTTCATCTGATTAGAAGAAAATCTCCATTTCATTTTTAAAAAAAGTTTCTAGCCCTGAATGTTTCAGAGAAAAGCTTGAAAACGTGATCTGAACACACCTTAAAAGCTCAAAAAATAGAAGGCAAATAAAAGGAACCTAAAAGGACTTTTCATCTCATGAGTTTTAAGCCAATCTCACAATTTTTGGACTCTGGCTGACGATTTTTGAATGAAAGAAGTTGGCAATACTCAAAAAGGTTCGGTGATGTTGGACAATTGGTTCCTGAGTGCCTATGAAACACTACCAAAACAAAAGTTACCCTTTATTTGAGTGTCCAAAACCCCACGGTGTGGGCCGTTCCTGTTCTGACCATTTTGCATACCTGGCACCTGAAATTTAGGTCATCTGACTATATGAGGAGACATGTAAGAAACAACACCATGATCAGCAGAAGAGAGGAAGGAAAACAAAAAATACAAAGGGAAAATAACAAGACTTCTCAAGAGCCTACTGCCGCAGATCCTACCCACCAGAAAGCTATGTTTGATTTTACCAGAGTTTGTGCCTGAAAACGTGCTGCAAGATGGTGGTGGGAGTGGGGCTTGGGCAGCCCTTAGGCTAAGCTCCCCTATAGCTCTTGTCCAACACATAGCTTAAAACAAATGGAACGCCAGGGGTTCCCCCCATAGAAAAAGCAGGTTGGGCCTGTGAACAGGCCCAAGAAGAGAATGAACAGGGGCATTAGTAAAAGGAGTCACATGGATTTTAAGACCCTATATTTCTCAAAGCCATGCTGGTCTTGCAGTTTTTCAATCTAAGGTTTATCTACCATCTCTATCCCTGATTAAGCTCCTCAGAGGCCCCCCGCTTACAATGCTTTCCCTATTTCAGTTCCTGTTATTTTCCCCATCTAGATTTCTGAGCTTCCCTTCTGTAGTCTAAGTTTTGCCAAGCTAGGCCCCAGGACTTATTTTTATAGCCCCACTCCCTATCAGGGCAGAGGCCTGGGCCTCCCAGGTGCAGTCTATAAGTGAGGGAACAAATAGCTTCATCAGGCCTTACAGAATCAGTACCACTCCTGCTGGCCAAACCCACACACAGGTAAACTTCTTGGGAAAATGCCTCAATCCAGTCTCAGACCACTAAACCAAAGTGACTCTGTCACAAAGATGGCCCACAAGAGTCAGAAGGACTCTAAATACGGAACTAGCTAACAGTTTGTGATCGGACCTTTCCATAGTAGCCTAATAGATTAGTACCTGTGGTGAGGGGCATGGCCTCCCTCCCAGCTGGACAGAGGGACAGCCACGACTGGCCCCTGTGGGCAGAGCCAGGACACCCATGCCCGCCCCACTGGAAGCAGAGGGGTGGGCCAAGAACCAGAAATATAAAAGGTGGGCCGGGCCCTCCAGCTTCCTTGGGGGAAAGAGTAGGATATCTTTTTCCTCCTGCTGGAGCTTGGATCAGACAGGGCCACTACAGTGTCCAAGACCTGGAGGGATTGCTGGCTGCCAGAGAAGCTGAGGCACTGTTGGGGCTGCCTTTAGCAGTTTACCTTGGTGAGATGAATGATGACTCTGGGACCCAGGTACCCCCTTGAATAGGGTTGCTACCTTTCTAATTGCACAAAACTGAACACCCTTTACCTGCCCCCTCTTTAAGGCCTTGCTGCTCCCTGCCCCACTTCAGCCCACCTTTCTCTGTTGCCTGCTCTCCCCTGCCCTTGCTCACTTGCCTGGGGCTGGTGTGCAGGAGGGGGTGAGGGCTTTGACTGTAGGTATGTGCCCTGGGATGGGGCTGGGGATGATGGGTTTGGGGTACAGGAGAGGGCCTGTGGCTAGGACCAAGGGTTTGGAGTATGGGAGTGGGCCTTGGGGCTGGGGAGTGTGGGAGGGAGTGTGGGCACTGGGAGGGAGTTTGGGTATGGGAGGGGCAAACTCCCTCCCCCTGACCTGGGGCAGGGGGTTTGGGGGTGTGGATGTGGGAGGAGGTTCTGACCTGGGGCAGGGGGTTTGGGGGTGTGGAGGTGGGAGGAGGTTCTGACCTGGGGCAGGGGGTTTGGGGTGCAGGCTCAAGGCAGTGATTACCTCTGGTTACTCCTGGTCAGCAGCGCAGAGGGGCTAAGGTAGGCTCCCTGGCTCCATGCTGCTCCAGGAAGTGGCCAGCATGTTAGGCCCCTAGGCAGAGGCACGGTCCAGTGGCTCTGTGCAGTGTGCGCACTGCCCCTGCAGCTCCCACTGGCCAGGAACTGCAGCCAATGAGAGCTGCGGAGGTGGTTCTGGGGGCGGAGCTTCCCTGGCTGCACCTCTCTGCCTAGGAGCCAGAGGGAAATGCCAGCCATTTATAGGAGCTGTGTGGAGCCAGGGCAGGCAGGGAGGCTGCCTTAGCCTCACTGTGCCACCAACCAGACTTTTAACAGCCCAGTCAGCGTGCTGACCAGAGCTGCCAGGGTCCCTTTTCAACTGGGCGTTCCAGTTAAAAACCGGACACCTGGCAACCCTACCCTTGATTGAGAGTGTAGGAAGTGGCTCCGGGAAGCTGAATCTAGTTTAGCTGTGTTGCTGACTGACCGCTGACTAGCATGTTGTGGCTGGATTCCCTGCTGACCCAGTGGTGGACCACTGTCACTATTAGGATCCTGGGCTGGTACCTGGTGGAGTTGGGTGGGCCTGGGTCATCTTTCCCCCTACCACCTCACCTAGGGGTGGCAAGCCCCCAGTCTAGGCCAAGAGGCCCGTGTTTGTCAGCAGTCTGCCAGAGCCAGGACCCCTGACTGTTAGTAACCTGAGGGCCTGGGCTCTGAGGTTACTAACTGCTCTAACTCACTGAGTGGTGGAGGCGGTGGTGCTAATTCCTCCCTGAACCATGACCCTCCAGAGGCCTTGTAGCAAGGGGGTGCAGCCTCTCTCCCAGACACAGGGACAGCTGCGACTTCCCTACAGTATTCCTGCCTTGCACGTCATTCTGATTTATTTTTTGCCTGGCAGGAGAAGAGCGATTCAGTTCCATCAGTGAGCAGGAGCGTTGCACGAGGAAGTGTGATGAGCCGTGTCTCCCTCAAATGCTGCATGGACCATTGGTGTTCTGCGAGCATCCCAGTAAGCCAGAAAGTCCTCACTCACTGTGCCCAAGCTGTGGCGAGCTATACAGACCCTCTTTCAGGATTGCCAGGGAGGAAACTAACATGGCCTCCCTGAGCAGAGGATAGCCCAGAGCTGTATGAACTCAGGGCAGAGATGGTGTACGAACTAGTCCATGTTGTGGCAAGGCAGGTGATTAAACCCAAGGTAAAGGAATGAGAGGTAGCTGCTGGCCTGTAATACAGGAAATGCAGACTGGGAATAGCAGGTGGGATTCAGAAAGGTGCTTGGTGCTGAAAACCAGGTCTTAGCCACCTGCTGCGAATTCCCACTCAGCTGCTGTTGAACCCCTTAGGCACCTAAACTCACTCAGTGCCTATGCTTTTCCTCTGGGCATACGCACTGCAGCCTCATTCTAGACACGGGCACCGATATCCTGCCTCCGCACGTGCTCTGCTGCCCCATGAGAGGTGTCCAGATGCCCATCTCCCACCGAAGCCCCAAAGCAATTCACAAATGGGAAAGGAAGGCTTTTGGTGGCTCAAGGCATGGCGGGGGGGGGGGGGGGGAAGCAGCCCTGATCGAGGGCAGGAGGACGGGGCAGCCCTCCCTTATAACCTTTTGCCCTGAGGCTAGGGTACTCACCCAGGATGTGGGAGACTGCCAGTTCAAGTCCCCTCTCCTCCAGAAGGGGAGAAGGAATTTAATAGGTATCCACCACCTCTCAGGTAAGAGCCCCAACCTGTAGATTATGGAGTCACTGTGACTTTCCTGGGCTCCATTAACATTTAATGATTCAGTTGCTTAATTAAAGTGGAACAGCTTCAATAGGCAGGGCTGTCCCTAGGGGGGTGCGGGGCCCGGAACAACCCTCCCTCTCTGGCCCAAGCCCCTGCTCCCACTCCACCCCTTCCCCCAAGCCCGCCTTCCCACTCCTGCCCTGCCCCTGCTCCAAACCCCCACCCCACCTCTTTCCGGCTTCCGCCCCCTCCCCTGAGCAACACTGGGAGCTGGCGGAGCAGGGCAGGCTGGGATGCTTGCTGCTGGCGCCAGGCCCCCCTCTAGTCTGCCAGGCCGCCCTGGACCCTGTGTCCCGAAACATGGGGCTCCCCAAAGTTTCCCTATGGACAGGACAGCTCTGTCAATAGGAGAGATTGCTGGAGTCCCATGTCAGAATGTTCCATAGCCTAGTCGTTGGGACACTCACCCAAGAGATGGCTGGGCCATGTTCAAATCCCTTTCCCGCCTCAGAAGGAACCGAAACTTGAAAGTGCAGGTTTCCCACATCCTGGGTGACTACCTTGGCCACTAGGCTAAAGGTTATAAGGAGCACCTCCCCCTCCCAAACCATTTGTTTTAGGTCTCACACACAACTTTGGCACTGAATGCCTAATCTTCCCCCCCGCCCCCCAAATCCATGGATCACAAGCAGAGGGAGGTGCTTTCCTCCAGCCCAGACTTCGGCACTGTGATGTTTTGGGGACCACCCATACTGGTAAGGACTTCCATCACCATCTCCCCTATAACTTCGGGGTGCCTTGGTGCCATGCAGCTATGGTTCAGAAGATTCTTGAAACCAGGACCCTGCCCACATGCACAAAGTCTCAGTCTGCAAGGAGTAAGTAAGCCAAAGTAACACCTACAGCTCTTCAGTCTAGAGTCTCCCCAAATCCATCCTCCCTGAGTCCTTAAGTACCAGACATTCAGAAAGTTCTCCCTGGTTTGTCACCCCTGAAGGTGACACCAGCCCCCCAGTTATCAGCTGACTTTGGTGCACACACTCCACAGAGTTTGCATACCAGCTAGCTGCTTGGGAGAAAAATAAACAATTTATTTAATAGAAAATCACAGATTCAAAGATTAAATAAAAAGGGGGAGCAAACATATACAAGGTATGCAGAAAATAAATAAAGATGCAACTTTAGATTTGACACTTGCATATTAGATAAAATCCCTTTTCTAATGCAAGTTGCCTTTGAACAGTTTCCTAGTGCACACCTACCGAGCATACCAGTGTTTCATGGACAGCTTCCTGTCCTCAGTCTCTGGATTTCACATCAACCGCCTTTCATTTTAACGGGATTTACAGGGCTGTTTTCTTCAGTCAGTATAATATTCAAAGTGGGGAAATTCCAGTTGTCTCAATGTCTTTCCATTCACTCGAATGGCCCATCATTGTCTTTTCCTGGGTTGCACAATGGATCAGTAAGTCTGCCCAGTTTCGTGTAAACACCTGGCTTGAGAGGTGTCTCTCCCTGTCTGATGGGGCTTTGCACTGCTGTGAGGTAGAGCCAGAGCTTACAAGCACAGTTGTCTATATACACAAATACATAGATTCATAACCAGGGCCTGCAACGATTATTAAATTTAGAACATTACAAGCTTTTATAAAAGACCTTGCTCAATATACTTCTGTAGTATGACGATACAGCATGCAGCCAGTTGGCTCAATTGCTCATTCTCGGGGCCTATACCTTGGGTGTCAGGTACCTGTGACAATCAGGGCCCAAGAGAAGGACTGGGCTTTGATCAGCATCTCCCGGGGGCTGGCTTAGGTGGCTCCCAGCCTCGCGTGCTGGCTTTGTGAATCGCTGTCTAAGGCACCTAGCTGTCCCCATTCTTTGTAAAGGGAGCCTGGGTGCCTAATTCAGACTTTGGGGATCATGTGTTGTTCCTGTGGTTTGTTTTTGTTTTTTCTTCTAATTGCCTGAAAGTTGGGTGTCTCAGCACTCCGTGCTATCCTTCCTAAGTCCCTCTCTGGACCCCACCCAGCCTGCCTTGTGAAGGACTTGAACTTCAGTTACACACAGTCATTTTTTTGGGCAACATGTTGATCCCAGGTAGAAAGCTGAGCAAAGCCCACGCCCCTCTGTGAGTTTGGATTCACGCTCTGGCTCAGGAAGCCTAGGTTTGGTGTTTGTTGGACTGGGATCAAACCGGCCTGAGTGCCCTATGGGCGGCCCCTACTCGGAGCTCTCCAGGTAGGCTGCCCAGAATGACTCTTACTTCTTCAGACAATTGAATAGCCCTGTACAGACAGTTTCCCCATGACTGTATGCTCCTATCAGCACCTCATAGGTATAACTGTCCCATGGGCCAACAGCACCAAGGGAAGGGAGAACACGTAAGCGCAGGGATACTTTTCTCCAGTAACCAATGCTCAGCCTTACACCCGCACAACCACCATTGGCTCTTTAGTCCCTATTTCATCCAAGACACTTACTTGTAAACCTATCTGATTCCTCTCTTAAAAATGTAAAACACTAGCCTGGAATCCAGATCACTGCCTGTGGAATCAGTCAGCCCAGCAGCCCCTACATGAACCCTGTTATTGAGTCCCTGAATATTCTAATGCTCCTATGGCCCCAGAAAGTCATTAGCCATATGAGAGAGTGGAGAATTCTGAGAAGTCAGACCCTGCCTTCTGAGAGCAAGCTCAGAAAATCCAGAGTGCTGCTCTGGCTCACTACTGCCCTCTGCAGTTGATTCACATTATTTCTGATTCTTTTATTGTAAATATGAAACATTGATATTGCAAGAAGATTCTCTTTCTCTGAAACAGGACCCTGCGAGGATGGCAAGTGTCATGTGTTTTGTTCCCATTGGTTTGGGAATGGCCGGAGAACTCCACATAGACCTGTATGACTTCATCTCAGAACTAAAAATTAATGGCAGCTTAGGTAAAAGTGATCATGCCTTGATCACATTTATAGTGTGCAAAAGGAATGAAGTCCAGGCTAGTTATATATAGATAGATATATGGTGCTCTAATAGGGCCAGTTTCACAGAACTGAAAACAATTATGTGCCAAATCAGCTGGTATGAAGAATTTAATCAAAAAATATCGGTGATAATTGGGAATTATTTAATAACTCCTTACTAGATGCCCCAAAAGAAAGAAGGATGTGCAGGTTAAGAAACCAACTTGGTTTAGAGGGGAAGTAAAGGCAGCAATAAACAAATAATATATAACAAATGGAAAGAAGGGGAATTTGATAGTAGTGAATATAAATGAGAAGCTAGGAATTGTAGAAAATTTAAAAGGGAAGCAAAGAGACAAGGAGAAATTTATGGCCAGCAGGATTAAAGACAGTAAGGAATAGTTTTTAAAATTAGGAACAAAGAATTCTGACAATGGTATCAGTCCATTACTAGATGGAAACTGTAGAATTATCAATGATAATACAGAAAAAGCAGAAGTGTTCAATAAATATTTCTGTTCTGTATTTGGGGAAAAACAGATGATATAATCTCATCATATGGTGATACTCTTTCCATTCTGCTAGTATCTATGGAGGATACAGAAGCTAGTATAGTCAGACATTTTTAAATCAGCAAGTCCAATAACTTGCATCCAAGAGTTTTAAAAGTTGTAAAAGAGCTTGCTGGACTGTTAATGTTGATTCTGAGTAACTCTGAGAACACTGGAGAAGTTCCAGAAGACTGGGGGAAAATGGCTTTTGTGCCACTTTTTAAAAACAGTAAATAGGATGCTCCAGGTCATTGTAGGCCTGCCAGTCTGACATTGATCCTGGGCAAGATAATGGAGTGGCTGATGTGGGACTCAATAAATTAATTAATTAAAAGAGGGTAATAATATTAATTAACATGGGTTTATGGAAAATAGATCCTGTCAAACTAATGTGATGTCAAACCCCCAAAACTATAAGGGGGTTCAAAAAAGAACTAAATAAATTCCTGGAGGATATGTCCATCAATGGCTATTAGCCAAGATGGTCAAGGATGCAACCCCATGTTCTGGGTGTCCCTAGTCTCTGACTGTCAGAAGCTGGGAGTGGGTGACAGGGGATGGATCACTTGATGATTCCCTGTTCTGTTCATTCCCTCTGGAGCACCTGGCACTGGCCACTGTCAGAAGACAGGACACTGGACCAGCTGGACCATTGGTCTGACTCAGTATGGCCGTTCTTATGTTTTTATGTGAGATTGCATGTTTGGTTGCTAAAGGTAATAGTGTTGATATAAGATACATAGACTTCTGTAAGTGGTTTGACTTAATACCATGACACTTTGATTAAAAAACAAGAACAAAATTAACAGGGTGCACATTAAATGGATTGAAAACTGGCTAGCTAATAGGTCTCAAAATGTAATTGTAAACAAGGAATCACCATCAAGCGGGTGTGTTTCCAGTCAAGGTCCCACAGCGATCAGTTCTTCACCCTATGCAATTTAACACTTTTTATCAATGACTTGAAAGAAAACATAAATGATCACTGATAAAGTTTGTAGATGACCCAAAAATTAGGGAAGTGGTAAATAATGAAGATGGGTCTCTGTTTCAGAGCAATCTGGATCGCTTTGTGAAGTGGGTGCAAGCAAACAATGCGTTTTAATACAATTAAATGTAAATGTATATATCGATGAACAAAGATAAGTACCGGATGGAGGACTCTATCCTAGGAAGTACTGACTCCGAAAAAAATTTGGGGGTTGTGGTGGACAATCAGCTGAACATGAGTTCCTAGTCTCATGCTGTGGCCGAAAGAGCTAATGCGATCCTGGGCTTCATAAACAGGGAATCTCGAGTAGGAGCAGAGAAATCATTTTATCTCCAGATTTGGCACTGGTGCAACCTCCGCTGGAATCCTGTATCCAGTTCTGGTGCCCACAATCCAAGAAGGATGTTGATACATTGGAGAGGGTTCAGAGAAGAGCCACAAGAATTATTAAGGTTTCAGAGTAACAGCCGTGTTAGTTTGTATTCGCAAAAAGAAAAGGAGTACTTGTGGCACCTTAGAGACTAACCAATTTATTTGAGCATAAGGTTTAGTGAGCTGTATTTAAGAATTATTAAAAGATTAGAAAACCTGCCTTATAATGATAGATTCAAAGAGCTTAACAAGTAGAAGGCTCAGGGGTGACTTGATCACAGTCTGTAAGTATCTAGGTGGAGAACAAATATCTAATAATAGGCTCTTCAGTCCAACAGAGAAAGGTTTAACGAGATCCAATGGCTAGAAGTTGAAGCTAGATAAATTCAGATTGGAAATAAGGTGTAAATTTTTGACAGTGAGGGTAATTAACAACTGGAACAACTTACCAAGGGTCATGGTGGATTCTCCATCACTGACCCTGTGTAAATCAAGATTGGATGATTTTCTAAAAGCTCAGCTCTAGGAAATATTTTGGGGAACTTCTATGGCCTGTGTTACACAGAAAGTCAGATTAGATTATCACAATGTTCCTTTCTGGCCTTGGAATCTATGACTATTTACAGAGCAAACAAAAGAAGTTTCATTGGATGGAGGGGAAACCGTCAGACAAAAATCATGGTGCTAACAAGACACACACTAAACGTCACTGCTCAATCACTCTGTTTTTAGTAGTCTTTCATCCTTCATCACATTTTCTATTTAGACAGTAAGCTGGTTGGGCAGGGAACTTGGACCAAATTGTTCTCTCAGTTACAGGAGTGCAAAGTCCACTTGTTTCCGCATGTAATTGAGCAGGTTTTGGACCTGTGTCATAATACTTGTCTGTACAGCCCTTGCACATGCTGGTGTTCTACAAATCATTATCATGAGTAATAATGTGTGTGTGTTTTTAATAATATTCATTCCATCTGAACTTGTTTATGTGCTACCTATCAGCCACGATATTTTATTTGATGTGCTGTTCTTGTAGATGCAAATAATATATATTAGGGCAATATAAGATAGCAACTCCTCTGCCAATCTGAGAATCTTAATCCATATACTTAAGATTCCATCCCAATACTTACTCACTTTTGAAGAATCCAAAATATTCATGATTTCTCAGATCTGATTGGAAAAGCACCTATTTTTACAATTAAACAAAGAATAGACCCCACAGCATACTGAGGGGTGAGGTAAAAAGATGTGTAAGTCTTGATTTGCTGTGGGGCTAGAAGGGCAAGAGGGGAGAGTATAGCATTCTTTGAACATTTCAAAGTTACACTTATTCCTTACGTTGCTGGAAGGTATATTGATTGGTAAGCAGAGTTGGCCCACACCAGAACTTTTTCTCCAAAACATCCCCTCTTCCAACTTGGTTTGGAGAAAGTGAATCTTTGTCAGTAAAGTAGAGAGTAAAATCTGGTACCCTTCAAAACAGATTCCTCTGGGGAAAATCAATCTGCTGAAAATCTTCTTTTGGTGATGTAATCCAAGGCTCTTCATTGGCAATCACTCACCCAATAAATTACCAAGCAAGTCAGTCCAAGAAACAAGTCTCATAGCTCACAATCATAGTACTTAAAGTAATCTCACTGCTGGTATTAAAGGTCTTCATTCTAGGGGGAAAATATGTATCATCTTGCTGGGAAGAAATAGGAGTGAGCTTTCACTGTACTAGCTGAACAGATTCCATCTGATGTTAGTGGGTTTAAATTAATACTTCTCTTCGGGATATTTATCAGTCGATAAGAACTTCTCTTTCAACTATTTTTATAACACAGGGCATATGTCTAGCTCTGATGTGCTCATACACAAATACATTTACTTAAATGCTCCTTCAAAAGGCTTTCAAGCAATTAGACAAACTTGATTATCAAAAAAAAAAAAAATTCTACAGAGACTTCATGTCAACTCAGAAGGCATCCTTTCCTCTCCCGTAAGAAATATAAATATAAGTGGACGCCCTTAGACTTAGCTCTAAGGGAATACTTAAGTTAGATCACCATGAGCTTCTTTTTTGAGAGCTGGGGTTATTCAGTCTTTATAAGATTCTCCTTTGAAATCCTTCCAAGTGTTTTTGCTATCCTGTATTAATCACTGTATGCATCCTTTCCAATTCTGAGTATATGAATTATTTTAATTATTTCTGATGGAACTTCATCACTTGAAGAAAAAAACTGCTTCAGACTCCTATTAGTGTGGGTTTAGAATGAGATCCTGCTTCATCCTTTAGCAGTACAGGAAGGTCATATTAACAAAACTTGCTCTGAATGGTATTTTCTCTGTATTCCTGGAAGTAACCTCACTAAAAATGTGTGTGTTCTCTATTGGTGCAGTACAGTTATATTAGTCCATGCTGGCCATTAGTGACATCCTACAGACAAACACCAAAGCTGTTAAGAAAAAGGTCATTTATCTCTTCCAAGTTTTATAGCTGTGTGTGCTCGCATGGTTAGAACGCCATTATATTAATTTTATATAAAATAACATGTATTGATATGAAAGTCAGATTCCAAAATATAAGTTAAAGTCCATTTTAGCTGGAATTAATCAATTAAAATAGACCTACTCTTCTTTTAAAAGAGAAGAAAATTGCATTGGTCAGGAAAAGATAACATGACTTTGTTTCCACTATAGAATCTAGGGCTTTTCACTTCATTTGCATAGTATGGGCCCCAACCAACAACCTTTCATAAACAGGTTCTGAAATAACCGAAGACTTATTTTCAGATCATAATTCTGTCCCTTTTATAAAAGTAATATCTTATTTCTTAATCCGATCCAAAACTCTCTCCAGTAATTGTGTCTAAGTGGAAGGGATAGGAAAACCACTTCCATTAAAGCATAAACCAATCCATGCTCTCACTCAAAACTCAAGCCTGCTTTTGGAAACTTTTTGATAGCTTTCCCCCCCTTCTTGAGTTCACCAAGAAACAGATGAATAGCTTTTCAAATGATGTTTTGATGCTTGAAGGATTTTTGACCCAATGGGAATAAGGAATTCCATTTAAAGATTTCTAATTAGAGCCAATCAAAAAATGTTTGTGAAAATTTTGTCCCTGCTTTTGTCATGCTCTGGAGCAGTCCCTGGGAGGATCCCTTCAGTATGCCAACCCCACCGGACTTAGTCAGTAGGGTAAGCCACTTGGCTTCACTGTTCTTAGATGAACCTCAGAGCCTTCAGCACTCCTGTTTCTCACCGTCAGCTCCCTTCAGAAAGTTCACCCTAGTTGGACACCTGAAAGTAACAAGCAATGCACCCTCTCTTTCAGCATCTGTAGTGACTCTCAGCCAACATTGTAAAAGCAGTTTATTAGATGTCTGGGACACAGCATAGAAAATCCCTGGTTAGCACAGAGAACAGATAGTTACAGCATGGTCAGCCCCAAGCCCAGAGCTCTCTGACCCCTCTTTTACCCCAGCAGCCTGCTCTTAATAACCTCCCATCTAGCCCTCCTCCTCAGCCCTTTGTTCTCCATCTGATGAAACATGGTTGGCTTTCTGTGGAGGAGTGGGCCTTTCATGGTCATTAGGTGCTAGGTACCAAATGTCCAGGCAATTGGAGTGGCCATTGTCTTCTAGGACTCTACATGGACATGGGTCCGGGGGCAGACAGTTAGGTGTCAGTCACACCTATATGTCTGGGTCTCTGGAAAGAGTAAACAACCTTTTCCCACCCCCTAGTTAACCATGCAGCACACTGAAGAAACTGAGGCACCCATCTGTGACAGGTTGCTCCCTCTTCTGTGATGCCACCTGATGTACTGGGGTATCACTGAGCCTGCCTGTTCCACCAACCTGGGCTCCCTCACCCTGTCCTGCTAAGCCAGGACCTCAAGCCTCCTCTAGCACAAACACAGGTAGGGATACATCCAGCTGCAGAAAGGCAGACACTGAAATCAGCACTGCGTGGGAAGGCTTTCAGCTAAGGAATTGCCTAACACTCAAGTGCACATCCCCTCTGGAGTGTAAACCCAGAATTGTCTTGTGCTGCACAGAAATCTGTACAGCGTAAGCTCATGAAAATCACCCCCTCCCTCAATGTGGACGAAGATATGCACAGCTTTTTGCCCCCCAGTTATGAATTGCACAAACTGGTGTATAGAAAACAAAAACAAGTTTATTAAGTACAAGAGGTAGATTTTAAGTGATTATAAGGGATAGCAAACGGATCAAAGCAGATTACCTTAGTAAATAAACAAAAACTGCAAACTGAACTTAACACACTAGATAGATAGGATATAAATTAGCAAATGCTCACCCTGAGTGATAAAAAGGGTGGCAGATTCTTAAGGCACAAGCTGCCTTGGCTTTCCCAGGTTTTCATACACAGCCAAAGATCCTACTAGCCTAGGACCATCACTTCCCACAGTTCAGTCCTTGCCACTCAGGTGTTTCCAGGTGTGTTGTTGCAGGGAGAGTAAGGTCCCCCCAGGATGTCATTGTCCCCCTTTTATATCTTCTTCCCACTTGCTGGAAAGCTCTTTGCTGTGAGCTGGGTCAAACAGTTCCCATCGTGTAGTGCTATCTCGAAGAAGTTTCTGTTGTACACAGTTCCTGGGGTAACCCTTGTGCCTGTGTGCATTTCCTCCATGAGCCATTAATATTGTTTGGCCTTTTTACTGTTGTACCTGAAAGGCTGCTTGTGGGTTTGTTCAGCCTCACAACGTGTTCAGTAACACATACATCACCAAACTTCCTAAATTCACGTACAACACCACACACAATCCAAGGAGATATTACTGTCTAGCAACACACAACTCATTTAAAACCCAAAAGAATGCAGTCCTCACCATATAAATCAAGCAAGAGATGCTGGCCAATCCAGCGGCACCCTCCCATGGCTCCATGAGGAATGGCAGTACCGTTCTTCTGAAGTCAAAATCATAAGCTCTCCCCCTAGGCAGAGGAAAGGTGCATGCTAAGGAACGTGTCTAGTAACCTTAATCTTCTCCCACCATTTCTTAGAGCACATACTATACATGCAGATAAAATTACATCATCACTTATCTGCAAAGATCATTAAACTGTTTTTTGTCTAAATTAGAAGCACACTTTTAAAGGGTAAATTGGTTAAATTTACAATTAAGGAATAGTGAAGGAATAGTCAGAAGTCATCCCAAAAAGATATATGCAGAGAAGCTCCATACGCTCAAGGTTAAGTGTATCAAATCCATGGCAGCAGCAGCTGCTCGTAACTTCTGAGAGTCAGGGCTGGGCAAAATTTTTTGTACTAAAGCTTTTTTTTTTTTTGGCGGGGGAGGAGGAAGACAAAAAAAATGTAGATCCAGTGATATTGAGATGTTTTGCAAATCCCATGATGCCAAGTTGTTTCAGTAAAAAAAAAAAAAAAAAAATCCTAAAAAATTCCAAATAAGAACTTCAAGTCATTTTGAACCAAAAAATTTTCAAAATTTCCTTTTAATTTTTTTAAACAATAAAAATGTTTTAAATGGTCAAAATCAAAACATTTTATTTGACCCAAAATGTTTTTCACCCAATTATTTTAATGGCCAGCAAACCTAAAAACCCATTATTCACACAGTTCTAGTAAACGCCACAGGTCTCAGTTTAATAAGCAGGAAATGCTACCTTCCCTCACCTGTACTGCTTACCTGCAAAAGGCATAAGAAATGTAAATGAATTAGTTGCTCAAAAGTTGATATTAAGTTATAGAGCTGTCTCACTCACCTTTTGTCCAAGCGGAGCATTATTTGCAATAATAGTATCACAAGGTCACAGATTGTAGTGGATTTAGAGGCAAAGTTAAAACTAAACAAAGAAACTTCTGAAATCTTCACAAACATGAGGTCAGTTGGACATTCACTGCGATTTTTGCATCTCAGTTCAACGTGTTCTAAGATATATACTTCCATTTAGAGCAGGCAAGAAAAAATTGTAAAGGCCAGCAACCCAGGGCAACCAAAATCCCACTTTGAACCAAAAAATAAAAACATAAAATAAAATAAAAAAAATATTACTTGCTCCTGACCTAAACTTAAAAGCCATGCATTCATGTATAACTAAATAAGGGCAACCCAGAATTCCCCACTCAAAAAGTCATGTCTATGACCTCCAATGATCATGCTACATTGTAATATAACAGTGATTACCACCCAACCAATTAAACCCTTCACCAGAGTCAATTCCGCCTGTGGGCTATATTCCATCACTTTGCAGAACTCACCAGGACATATGCAGGAATTTTACACAAAAGCAGAACTTGGCCTGTAGAGAGAAGAATTTTGCCAATGGGGAAAAACAAAGCTCTTATTTTAAGGCCGGAGGCAGCAATTCAAACCCTTCATATGTTCCATGCAGCGAGGAAGAAACTGAGGCACATTTATCTTTTCAGTCTCTTTTTCCACCACCTTTCCCCTGCTCAGATTATTCCATCCCTGCAATTCTTTTCCCATGTCCCTTACAGTGTTCTTTTCATATGCACTGTCCTGCTTCCTATTAAACTCTTCCCTATTTCTCTCTTCCTCAAAAGGATCCTGTTGTTGTCACTGCGCTTTCTTCAGACTTCCTCTCCAGCCATCCAAATCCACCTTCAGTTGCTACAGAATCTTGGGATTAATGTTCCATCTCTCCCCAATTGCCCCAAAACTTCCCAGTGCCAACATCCCAACTGCCATTCCAAACTCCTACAGCATCTTCTGACTGCAGCATCAGTTCTCTTTTAAAGGAGGCATCACCCAAAACATTCTGCTTTTGCTTTGCACAAGATAGAGGACGCGAATATCGCTCTGGGTGCAGGACATCACCTAGAGCTCAAAGTTAAGGCTAGTTGTTTGCGTTTGGATGGCACTAAATGGCCTGCTACTTTTGAGTTTCTCTTAGGACTCTGTTTAGTCCATTGGACCCATAATGCTCTTCAGGATTTGTACACCTGCCTAGCTTTATATGTCATCTACTACAAGAGTACTTCAGAGATGGAGTGAGGATTTATGATGTTTTCAATAGTTACTTAAAAATGTAAACGCCCTGCATATGCACAGATATTTCCATTCAATAGCGCATATAAAGAAACTGAGGAGGAAGATTAGTTTTTATTTTCAGCCCTGGTCACACAAATGCAAGAGTTTTAAGTGCACATAAGAGGTTTGTTTGTGCACTTAGGATAAGGATATAACAACTCAGTTTGGCTATAAAAATTGACAATAGTTTTCTTATTTAGCACAAACATTTCAGACCTAAGTTGTCCTCAGTCAAGGTACCTTAAGAAGAGTGTCCTCTTCTGGTCCAATACGTGAATATAGCTGAACTGCTCAGTAACAGTGATCATAATAATTAAATTTAACATGCTTGTAAGATAGGGGGGCAGCGAATACCAAAGAAACTCACCACAGTAGCATTTAATTTCACAAAGGGCAACTACATAAAAATGAGGAAGCTAGTTAAATGGAAATTAAAAGGAACAATCACAAGAGTGAAAGGCCTGCAAGCTGCATAAAATCTTTTTAAAAACACCATAACTAAATGTACACTCCCCCTCTCTCCCCCAAAAATGTAAGACCACCAAAAAAATGCCACCATGGCTAAACAATGTGAAAGAGGCAGAGAGAAAAATTGGAAGTTAAATCTGACTGAGGAAAATAGAAAAAGAGAATAAACACTGGCAAGTCAAGTGTAAAAGCGTAATTAGACAGGCCAGAAAAGAATTTGAAGAGCAACTAGCAAAAGACACAAAAACTAACAGCAAAAAAATTGTTAAGCACATCAGAACCCGCCTGCCGAACAATCAGTGGAGAGCACTCCTGGAAGAAAAGGTTGTTGCGGAGAAGCTAAATGAATTCTTTGCATTGGTCTTCCCTGTAGCAGATGTGAGGGAGAGTCCCACACACGAGCCATTCTTTTTAGGTGACAAATCTGAGGAACTGTCCCAAATTGAGGTGTCGATAGAGGAGGTTTGGGAACAAATTAGTAAATTAAACAGGACTAAATCACCAGGACCAGATGATATTCACCTAAGAGTTCTGAAGGACCTCAAATGTGAAATTGCAGGACTACTAACTGTATGTGTAGCCTATTGCTTTAATCAGCCTCTGAATGAGAATAGCTAAGGTAACACCAATTTTTTTAAAAAGGCTCCAGAGGCAATTCTGGCAATTACAAAAGTTGGTACGCCTAAGAGTCAGCACGAAAGAGTCAACATGGCTTTTGTAAAGGGAAACCATGCCTCACCAATCTATTAGAATTAATTGAGGGACCAACAAACACGTGGACAAGGGTGATCCAGTGGATATAATGTATTTGTACTTTCTGAAAGCTTTTGACAAGATCCCTCACCAAAGGCTCTTAAGCAAAGTAAGCAGTCGTGGACTAAAGAGGGAGCGTCCTCTCATAGATCAGTAACTAATTAAAAGATAGGAATCAAAGGGTAGGAATAAATTTTCATAGTGGAGAGAGGTAAATAGCAGAATCCCCCAAGAATCAGCCCTGGGACCAGTGCTGTTCAACATATTCATAAATGATCCGGAAAAAGGGGTAAATAAAGAGATGGAAAAGTTTGCAGAGGATACAAAATTACTCAAGCTAGTTAAGTCCAAAGCTTACTGCGAAGAGCTACAAAAGGATCTCACCAAATTGGGTGACTGGGCAACAAAATAACAGTCAAGATTCAATGTTGATAAATGCAAAGTAATGCACATTGGAAAACATCATCCCAACTACATGTACAAAACGATGGGGTCTACATTAGCTGTTCCCACTCCAGACAGATCTTGGAGTCACTGTGGAAAGTTCTCTGAAAATATTGCTCAATGTGCAGCAGCAGTTAAAAGGTCTAACAACGTTAGGAATCATTAGGAAAGGGGTAGATAATACAGAAAATATCATAATGCCACCATATAAAGCCATGGTACGCTCATGCCTGGAATACTGTGTACAGTTCTGGTTGCCCCATCTCAGTAAAAGGTATATTGGAATTGGAAAAAGTACTGAGAAGGGCAACAAAAATCATTCGGAGCACGGGCGGCGGGTGAGCCCCCCTTCAGAGAGGCTAAACTGCTAGCCCCACTCTTTCTGCCCACACCCCACCCTGCGCTGCAAGAGGAGCCCCAAGCCTCCCCCGCCCCTAATGCTGCTGGAGGAGCTTTAGCCACCCACCAGCAGGCCCCCTGGCCCAAGCCACTGCCCCGACTCCTGGGACAGCCAGAGGTGCCGGCAGGCAGCAAACCCCAACCCCAGGCCGCTGGCGGAAGCTGAGCCCTCGCCGTCTTCAGGGGAGACAGGGAGTGAGGCACTGCCTCGGGGCAGAACAAGGGCAGGGCCATGGCTTGGGTTAGGGGAGGCTTAGCCTGCCCTGGCCTTTGATACCTGCTGCCTGTGATTAGGGGTATGGAACAGCTTCCATATGAGGAGAGATTAAAAAGACTAGGACTGTTCATCTTAGAAAAGAGATTACTAGAGGGGGATATGATTGTGGTCTATCAAATCAGGACTGGTGTGGAGAAAGTGAATAGGGAAGTGTTATTTGCCCCTTCACATAACACAAAAACCATGTGTCGCCAAATGAAATTAACAGGCAGTAAGTTTAAAACAAAACATAAGGAAGTATTGCTTCACACAACACCCAGTCAACCTGTAGAAGTTGTTGCCAAAGAGATGTTGTGAAGGCCAAAACTGGGTTCAAAAAAAGAATTGTGTAAGTTCCTGGAGGATAGATCCATAAGTGGCTACTAACCAAGATGGTCCTGGATGCAACCCCAGATTTGGGGGTTCCTAAACCTCTGACTGCCAGAAGCTGGGACTGGATGGATCACTCAATAAATTACCCTGTTCTGTTCATTCCCTCTAGCGCCAGCCACTGTCGGAAGAGAGGATACTGGGCTAGATGGACTATTGCAGTGACTCTCCTGAAAGGGGTACAGTAGTCTGGAAAGGTTGAGTCTGATGTGTCTTTAAGTGAGATGAAATTTGGGGGTACACAAAACTACTTGCTTACAAAATCAGACCTAAAAATACTAAAGTGTCACACCACTATTACCGAAAAATTGCTGACTTCCTCATTTTTACCACATAATTATAAAATAAATCAGTTGGCATATAAATACTGTACTTACATTTCAGAGTGTAGTATACAGAGCAGTATAAACAAGTCATTGTCCGTATGAAATTCTAGTTTGTACTGACTTAGCTAGTGCTTTTTATGTAGCCTGTTGTAAAACTAGGCAAATACCTTGAGTTGATGTACCTCCTGGAAGACCTCTGCATACCCCCAGGGGTATGTGTACCCCTGATTGAGAACCACTGGACTATTGGTCTGACCAAGTATGCCATTCTTATGATAATGATTAGAAAACAATGCTTTAATAAGAATTTCAAACACTGGAATTCTAAAAACATATCCAGAAATCAGTCTTTGAACTGCAACAGATGACTTGTTCCAATAACTATTTTAACCGTAGTTTACAGTTCCTAAGTGGTAAAGAAGTGGTATGATATTTAAATTTTAAAAGTAGAAGAAAGCACAGAGTATGCCAAACATCCTTCATCATAATATTGAGTAAATAGATCTATTAACCATGTAGAGAAAACAGTAACAAAGCTAATTGTGATTGAGACAGGGCAGCCATATAGGCGAGGTTGGCTCCAAACCGGACGTTCTCTCACACTCTAGAGATAACTAGAAGAACAAAAACCAATTCCACCTAATAGTAAATTTGAAATACCAACCTCTGTTACTATTCTCTCTCTGTGCTTACCTGAGCAGCAGATGCTTCTGCAGTAAGCACAGTCAAACTGGCACACAAGTAGAATTGCACGTTCAACAAAATTTGAATATCAGTACTTTGACATCGAGGTGATTAGCATGGTATAAATGCCCAGAAAAAAACTGTTCTCATCAAGAGAGCTCTTTTGGAGGACTCCATTTGTATCAGGTTCTGATACATAGAAAGGAATTATTAGTGCAACAGAACAGCAAAAATAACTTATATAAAAAGAGAGACTTTTACAATATTGACAGGTTTCAGAGTAACAGCTGTGTTAACCTGTATTCGCAAAAAGAAAAGGAGTACTTGTGGCACCTTAGAGACTAGCCAATTTATTTGAGCATAAGCCGATGAAGTGAGCTGTAGCTCACGAAAGCTTATGCTCAAATAAATTGGCTAGTCTCTAAGGTGCCACAAGTACTCCTTTTCTTTTTACAATATTGTATGAGCATTCAGTTATACAAATGAATACAGAAAGGTTCCCATAATAACATGAATCCATAATAGATGGAAGAGTCTGGAATCATAGATAGCATGTTCTTGTCTCCATAACTGGTCACCAATACCAATATAAATCATTAATGGCATGGTCTAGTTTTGGCTATTCTCAGCTTCCTTCTCATTATGGCAGAAGTTCTTCCCATTTTGCATATAGGTGGCGCTAAGTAGTTAAGTGAACAGTAATTGAATTTCAAGTCACACAATTTGGACCTATTCATATGCAAGCAGCTCTTTAAAAGGAAAAATAATTATTTTTTGATGGCAAGAGTAAAGACAAACTGTCATATAGGCTGGGAAGACATTGACCAAAAAAGTATAGGAAACTTTGATTCCCTTGGAAATATAGCCATCATATAACTTGGAGAGGAAAGCATCATTTAAATTAGTGTTGTAGTTTTTCTAAAAACATTAAAAGAATCAATCATACCCATTAGATCATTTCTAACTAATACATAACTCTTCTTGAGTGACATTGTTTTTTTGTGCAAGAAGATGTTATGCTGTTCTGGTAATAGATACTGAAGAAATTGCTGACTGATGCACTTGATTAAAGCTTAACATAGGACAGGTTTCTGTGCACTTTCATTCTCCAGAATTACTTCTTTTCTGTGTTTTCCAGCATATGTTCATTCCCTAAATATTTTATAGTTTTTTTAAAGTTATGTTTATTCCAAATTGCGAAGACACAACAATTACTTTTAATATTCATTCCTTTCCTAATTAATCCAGATTCTTACATGATGTATCTCCTCTCAGCACTAAGTCAGTCAAAGGCGCTTCAGGATATTGCATAAAGTTATATATATAAATTTAAAAATGGTCAATTTAGATTTTAACTTGTTTATCAGCTATAATGGTACTTGGTTAGATTTGCTGTTTCCTAATTATTTCATTTTAAAATAACTGATTCCAGACAGAAACACTGAAAATACAAGCTCCAATTGACACTAATGACTGGGAGATTGAGTAACTTCTTACAAATTAATAAACTAACCAATGTGAAAACAGTCAGACATACTGTTAAAGTAAAAATAAAATGTTTATGTATCAAGTGCAGTTTAATGTTATAGATATACTTTAGAATTTTGAAAAAGTGACAAAGTTTTACTAGTGAGGCATTACTACAGCATTCTGAAATCTTTGAAGAAAGGGGGAGTAGGAGATCTTTTAGGTTCGAAGATTGGCAGAGAGAGAATCAGTGAAGTTCTACTGTATCAAATCTGCTAGTCCTATGACTGAATTCTGATCAGATTTTAAATCAACATGCCTCAAACAATTTGCATAAAGAAACAAACAAAACAGCAATGAAGTAGTTAGCATTTGCTGCTAAAATCTTCTGAAAAATTCTATTAATTCACACTGACATTCTATTAATATCATTTGGACATCATGGCAGTACAAGAAGTGCTTTTCTTGCAGACATAAGATTAAAGGTTAAAGAGCATTTGAAATGCAGAAGTATTCATTTAACACTTCTTGAGTATACTACTACTGATCTGTTGACCGTTTATAAAATATATTCAAGTTTAGAGCGTCAGCTAATGTTTTAAATTTAATTTCAATTTTTATGAGAAAACATTTTACCAACAGCAAAAACACTTGAGCAAAATGTTTACTTCTCTGTTAGTTACCATGCCAGGAGAGATAGTAAAATTAAGAGCACAAACATTCAAAACAGGAAGTAGCTTTTCATTATAAGAATCAATTTTTATTTTTTGTTGTTTTTTTTACAGTGTAGTGATTGAAACATATTCCATTTGAGCACAGTGGAACTTTAACCTGCAAAATTGATTTTGTATCACAATGTGCATCAGAAGAAGGCAACACAGCTGGATCATAATAACTAGTTAAAATATTTCTCTTTGAACACTGAATATTACAAATTCTTTAGAACACTATACACTTCATATAATTTTATATACTGCTACCCACCTTCTTATAATTTACATCCGCTTTATAAATGGTTTCCTTTAAAAATCATGTGGAAGGTACAAACAATGTAAGTATTAAACTCAAGGCCTTGAAGTTTTACAAATAATTAAACCAATGTATCAAAATAATCATAGCTCTGTGGTTACTGTAGCTGCTAGTCCGGTTCTGTAACACACTGCTCCACAATTTCACGCAAGTTTGGATTCTCCATCGCAGCTGCTACTCTCTCTTTATCATTTATTTGCTTGTTGACTGCAAAATATCAGATGAAAAGTAAGTCAGAGCCATTTTACTGAGGAATTCTTGTACAGTAATCACATTGTGCTAGATACTTGACCCTGCACTGAAGTAGGTCCCCGAAATCTTTGTAGACACTAGCAATCTCAAGCAATGGGAATGGAAGACAACAGACAAAAGGAATAAATGGATTGTGACATCTTTCTTCTATTTTATAATTTTAATTTTAAATGTTGATAGGAGGTACTATAATCACTTTGCTCTATGGAGAAGAGGACTAGGATTTGTAGAATAGATTTGTCCAAAGGAGTGCAGCGCAGGTAGAAATGGAGATGGCAAGATAGACCTATTGAAGGAGATGCTCCTGGCGTACCGAAAACACACAGGAATGGGGGAAATGACATGAAAGTGGTGTTGAACTGGGCATCTTGGATGGAACAAAGAGAGATTAGAAGGAGATAAGGGAAAGAGAGGCAAGTGGGAGAAAGGTCACACACAGCCACTAGAAAGCACTATCACTTTCATGGCATTTCTAGTCCAGGAAAGGAATACGTAACACCCTGTTCATGCTGGATATTCTGCAGTCCTTAAGTAATGTAAAATTTGTAGAGCCACATCCGACCCTAAATTCCTCTCAACCCTTCACAACAACGGGACAATCTGGACAACTGGCTAATATGGAACAAACATTGTATTTTGCTTCCTTGTAACAGAAAAGCCATCATTAAGACATAATAGCACTAATACTCCTTTCTTACATTTGCATCTATATCCTGATCTTGGGTAGGAATTGTCAAAGTTGAAATTTTATGAGCTCTAAATTTTGCTTTTAATTTCTTAGGCTCCAATATCCCTGCATTTGGGAACTCAACTACTAGTTCCCATTGAAGTTTGGTAAAGTTGCATAGATTTTAAGCCCTGAAGGTACCATTAGGATCACCTAGTCTGACTGCCTGCAGAACACAGGCCGTAGAATTTCACAAAGTGACTCCAGCATCAAGTCCATAACTTCTGGTTAAGCTAGAGTGTAAAAATCAAGAGTGGATGTTTAATGGCTCCAAGTGATGGAGAATCCGCTGCATCCCTAGGTAAATTGTGTCAATCTGAATTTCTCTAGTTTCAGTTTCTAGCTATGTGACTGAGAGAAAGGAAAAAAATCCCAAATGCACCCCAAATTTTCCATGTTAAAAAAACATTCTATTCAGGTTTAGAACAAAAGAAGTGAAAGGGCAAAACCTGGCATGGGTGGAGTCCTTTGTGGCTCTTTTTTATTTGGAAAAAAAATTGGTTTTATTTTAATAAAGACAATTTTACAATTCAGATTTTCTATGGCACATGCTTGCCAGTCCAGTTCCTCCACATTTTAAAAACCATAATACAAACAGTCTAGCATTAATATAAGATTGCAAGATCAACCACTCAAAGTAAAGAAATTCCAGAAATGTACTTAGCTGCACATATGCAATACTTCCTATTTATTTCCCCCCTTTTAAAAATGTAACCCTCAATATCACAGTAAGATATATTAGATGTGCAACATGAACAAGTTTGAATTTCATTGCAGCAACTTACATTTTGAGATTTCCCAATGGCATGGTTCATCCTGCAACTATGACACTGCACTAATACCCAGGGTGGTGGGCCACACACAGATTCTGAAGCCACAGTCATTCAATTTATAAAAATCCACTTACTGTCCTCCTCAGTGGAATGGGCACCTTCAGATATATAAATTTCCAACTAGATAAGAAATAAACAATGTTAGCCACACACTTGAATAGCGGTACTCCTGCATACTGTTGGGAAAGAGAAATAGCTGTACAAAGTATGCACACTGATTTAACAATGAACATTTGTGAACTATCCTATCCTGTTGTCCACAATAGGCAGGTCTCAAGCTTTTTCATCGTCTAGATTTTACGAGAATGTCTTACGGGACATCTCCCCTCCAATTCACAGCTCTATTGGTGATCACTCCTATTGGTGGTCAAACTGAGGTAACCATATCAATTACTTACATGGCTAAGTATTACTGGGAAAGTACTTAAGTGTATGTTAAGTTTTCTTTTAATGCCGTTAAGCAGCTGGAAATAGGGAGGAGAGCCAGCACTATCTTTCCAGCCAGCTCTCTGTAAACCACAAGCTAGTGTTCTGTAGATCCTGATTTTGGAGCTGTTTGTCTAGAGGCTACAGGAACTGCAACAGTCACTTTCATAAACAGAAAAGGAGTACTTGTGGCACCTTAGAGACTAACCAATTTATTTGAGCATAAGCTTTCGTGAGCTACAGCTCACTTCACTCTGAAACCTTTCATAAACAGCTTATTTAAACACATTTGAAAAATAAGACCCTTTCAGGGAGAAAATCCTAAGCGATATTTACCACCCCCACCCCACATTCTTTAAAGCTCTTTGTCACATCATTCTCAGCTTTCGCCAATGGGGACTAATGGGGCTTTCTGTGGAAAGTGTCAATGCAGTTCAATCTTTTGGCTGAGAAGGGGATGTGAAGAAGCAGTGAGAGTTGTCACATATAGAACAAAAAGGGTTTCTCTACTTTCAGGAAGTGCATTTTGCCTCCATGTGGCTTAGTATCTTGAAGTAGCAAGAGTTTGAGCTCAAAATACTATTACAGATCCTCTGCACGGAAGTATATTACATTACAATTCCAAACTTGGATAGCCTTTATATTATAGGTTTCAGAGTAACAGCCGTGTTAGTCTGTATTCGCAAAAAGAAAAGGAGTACTTGTGGCACCTTAGAGACTAACCAATTTATATGAGCATAAGCTTTCGTGAGCTACAGCTCACTTCATCGGATGCATCCTGTGGAAAGTACAGAAGATCTTTTTATACACACAAACCATGAAAAAATGGGTGTTTACCACTACAAAAGGTTTTCTCTCCCCGCACCCCACTCTCCTGTTGGTAATAGCTTATCTAAAGTGATCACTCTCCTTACAATGTGTATGATAATGAAGGTGGACCATTTCCAGCACAAATCCAGGGTTTAACAAGAACGTCGGGGGGGGGGGGGGGGGGGGGGGCGGCGGTAGGAAAAAACAAGGGGAAATAAGTTACCTTGCATAATGACTTGGCCACTCCCAGTCTCTATTCAAGCCTAAGTTAATAGTATCCAATTTGCAAATGAATTCCAATTCAATAGTCTCTCGCTGGAGTCTGGTTTTGAAGTTTTTCTGTTGTAATATCGCAACTTTCATGTCTGTAATCGTGTGACCAGAGAGATTGAAGTGTTCTCCGACTGGTTTATGAATGTTATAATTCTTGACATCTGATTTGTGTCCATTTATTCTTTTACGTAGAGACTGTCCAGTTTGACCAATGTACATGGCAGAGGGGCATTGCTGGCACATGATGGCATATATCACATTGGTGGATGTGCAGGTGAACGAGCCTCTGATAGTGTGGCTGATGTTATTAGGCCCTGTGATGGTGTCCCCTGAATAGATATGTGGGCACAGTTGGCAATGGGCTTTGTTGCAAGGATAGGTTCCTGGGTTAGTGGTTCTGTTGTGTGGTATGTGGTTGCTGGTGAGTATTTGCTTCAGGTTGGGGGTCTGTCTGTAGGCAAAGACTGGCCTGTCTCCCAAGATTTGTGAGAGTGTTGGGTCATCCTTCAGGATAAGTTGTAGATCCTTAATAATGCATTGGAGGGGTTTTAGTTGGGGGCTGAAGGTGACGGCTAGTGGCGTTCTGTTATTTTCTTTGTTAGGCCTGTCCTGTAGTAGGTGACTTCTGGGAACTCTTCTGGCTCTATCAATCTGTTTCTTCACTTCCACAGGTGGGTATTGTAGTTGTAAGAATGCTTGATAGAGATCACACATTGTAAGGAGAGTGATCACTTTAGATAAGCTATTACCAGCAGGAGAGTGGGGTGGGGGGAGAGAAAACCTTTTGTAGTGGTAAACACCCATTTTTTCATGGTTTGTGTGTATAAAAAGATCTTCTATACTTTCCACAGGATACATCCGATGAAGTGAGCTGCAGCTCACGAAAGCTTATGCTCAAATAAATTGGTTAGTCTCTAAGGTGCCACAAGTACTCCTTTTCTTTATATTATAAAGTATAACAGTTCTCAAAAAAGGCTGTTCCCAGGCAGCATATTAATGATATCCACAAATTTGAACTTCAAGGCTATTTGTAGTGAAGTTGTTTATTTACTGAAGTTATCTGCTGTACAAATTAAGGAAATGAACTGTATGTACCTTTCATTAATTTAAAGCACCAAAAATTTTAAGTTGTTTTCACTATATAACCAATCACTTTAGGGCCAAGGGTATGATTAAATAGCTGGCAGCGCACAGCGTCACTAACACAATTTTCTAGAAACATGGGTCACAGTTTTTGTGGTGAGACTATTCGCAAAAGCATGAAGCCTCAGGCAAGTAGCTACAAAAGTAAGAAAATCCAGTGCTGAAACTCTGGTATAAGGGAATGATTCAGGACATCAGCTCAAAGTATTGCAGCAAATATATCTAACATCACATATTATGGTATTTGGTATCCTATGCAACAGAAAGGCACTAACACTCAGGCTAGGTCTTCACTGCCAAAACAGGCCTCTGGGCTTCTTCACAACAAAATAACCAACATGCATTCGTTATTTTGCAATATCAACACACACTTTTGGGTAGTGAAGACAAAGGCTTAGAAGCTGGATGTTAGCCACAGTCTTAAGAAATTTGAAATGTATTTAAGTCCAGAGACAAGTATTTTTTAAGTGAGTTTTGGAAGAGCTATAAACCCGCACGCTTTAGGTCATGAACCAGCTTCTAACTACTGGGGTTAGGAAATTTCCTTAGATTCCTGCACATTCCACTGTAGTGGTTGGTGCTGGCCACCGTCAGATGATATATTGGACTAGGTAGGCCACTGGCCTGGTCCAATATGGCAATCCCTGTGTTCCTATTTAAGTTACAGGAATAAGAAATCTCATTTCAAATCCTAGTTCCATTTCCTACCTTTTCAGTGCTCACAAATTCTCCAAGCAAACTCACTGTGAGCTCCCATTTCCCTTTTGTTTGTTTTGCAGAGAATCTTCACATGAACTGTAGAGGGCACCTTTATTCCTTAACATCAGAATTCCAACTGACACTGGCACGTTACTCACTACCTTACCTTCAGGTCGCCTTGTCTCGCTTACTCACTCAGGAATCATTGGGGACAACCACCACCAGTTATTCCAACGGTACAAACAAACTCAGTAACCAGTTAAACATTAATAAAATTCACAATGCCTGGCTGCTTTGAAATGTTCCTGTGGCCCATAATTCTTTCCCTTGAAGGCATTAGGAGGACTTAGATAGATATTTGGGGTTGTTTGTTTTAAGATGTCCTGTATTTTCCACAATCCATCCCGACCACGTGTCAAAAATAAAGTGACATGGGTTGTGGAAAAGTCAGGAGGTTGCCCTTAGCACAGTTCCCCTTTCCAGAGTTTAGCAAAACCCGATTTATGTGGAAAGAACAAACAGGATTTTTTTTTTATAAATGCTTTGAGGAACAAGATAATCACTATGACTCATAAGTTCCTTTATATGCTGGACAGTGCAGCAAGATATCCTATTATTCCATATGCAAATTACTATGCACTATTTAAAAACACCAACAGATCTTTTTGACCACAATTTTAAAACTAAGTGAGCAATCTTGCAGTTTGTTTGGTTTTTTAAGTTTGTCATTTGGTATTGGGCATACATCCACGCACAATCTGATATGAGAATGGTAGAAATGAATACTTTACCTTGTGCTTAAAAGGCAAACATCTCTGAAGTTTTATTCGCAAACAAAGCCCTGTTTAAAAACAAACAATAAAAAACATTTTTTTCATTCGCAAGTTCAAGGAGTTCTGTAGATGATTTAAACAATTTTTTTGGTCTGCCTAATTTCCAGTGGACATACATCTACATCACAAAAGCCATCTATACAATTGGCAATTGTCACCCCTGTAGCATTCTCAGTAGAAAGAGGGCAGGATGAATGAATGACAATGGAGACCCTCTGACCCCAATATATGGTTCTTCCAGATCATCTAGGACAAGGCAGGCTAATAGGGAAGCTTTTTCTGTGCCTGCTTTGTACCGAGAGAGAGACTTTAGTCTCCAAGCACTTTATAGAATGATCACTCCTCTCCTCATCTACATTCCTGTACTAGAGGTTCTTTCCTACTATTGTGACCGCACTTAACTTCCGCTGAGGACATAATGCAGCTATTTCTTTTGGAAGATTTCTCTTTTGTTAGAAGTTCAGCAAACAGTTTGAAAAGAACACAATCTTGGAACAACTTGGGGGAGCAGGGAATTCTTCTGTCTCCCAAATTTATCATCTACTCCTTGCTTAATTTTCAATGTACATTAAATTATTTGTTAAACTCTGAACACGTGCTCAGTATCATACAAACCACAGAAAGGATACAGTCCTTGTCCTAAGGACCTTATGATGTAAATCTTGGATTAATCTAAAAAACCAGCAAGTGACACATCAGTAAAAAAGTATTGACTGCTTACATGTAACACTCAAACACAATGTTATCTAAATTAGGCCTTTCTATTGTACTCATCACTGTAGTCACTATATGCTTTTAGTGATAAATTAGGAGATGACATGCAACTAACCTAGAGAGAAACATCTGAAATCTAATGGGTTCATCTTCGTAATCATTGGCACAGGGCAGACAGATGAAGAGGATGCTTGAATCCAGTACAGAGTATGAAGACCACTACAAGTATGTGACTCATTTTTCAGTGACCTGGAGATTAGCCACTGGACTGACCAGGAGCCACTCTCAGTTACAGTAATAACAACCATAACTCTCCCAGCTGCCAGCTCCTTTCAGAGAGTAAATATCCAGGCCGTCACAGACTTCTTAAAAATATATTTGTTTATTCTAAATTGAAAGATAGTAAAGAGCGCCCGTGCACAGGTTCTGAGCACCCTGCCAATTAGTTAGAACAAAATGCCATACCATCAGCTCAACCCTTCTATCAAGCAGCAGCCCTAGAAATACCAACACCTCAGTATATTGGCCCATGCCTCAAAAATCACTTGAAAGAAATAGGCCCTCCAAGATGCCCTAGAAGTCAACAAATCTGGACTACTTCAGAGCAGGGACAGGAGGGGATTCCAGAGTCCTGGGGCCTTTATGGAGAACACCCTGGCAGCCACTCCCCTCTCTATTATATCTAGGCTTGGAAGGATCAGATTTTTAATTGGTAAATGTCAGTAAATGTCGATCTCAATGTACACATACCGACCAATGAAAAATATATTTCCATTGATAATAATAAAAACTTACCAATAGGTACAGTAAGAAAAATGATGCTTGAGAACTTATTTGAGTTTGGCTTAAGGATATTTACTTTGTATACTTTGACATGTGATGTTGACAATGTGTGTTTTAATGGTTATAAAGCTTTTACTTTTTGAATCTCAACATGTCATTAAATAATTATCTGACTTCCCCCCCAATTATCAGACCAGTCCATAATTTCTCACAACTGAAAATTAAAAAAACTATCATTTTAAAAAGCTTTAAAATAAGCATTGCTATTATCTGTCAAAATTATTTAAAAAAAATAATAATTCAGTTCTGCCAAACCCAGTTCTATCAAGGCGGATAGAAATTCAGCACCACACAGACTAACTCTCAATCGGTTGGTCCCAGGCTATTTAGCGCCTAGTAGGTAAAAAGACATAAAACACCAATTTAAAATCAAGTAGCCTATGCACGAGAGGAACTCTGGCAAACTGCTTATTGCTATTACTCTTACATGTGCTGCCTAGCTGCTTAAATATACTTGCTGTAGCCCTTTCCTTTTACAGAATGAGGAACTGTGGAGAAACAGAGGTCACTCAGAACACAAGAATACAAAGCCTGTGGAAATCAAACCATGGCAGTCAAGTTCACAGTACTCTAAAAGAGTCAGCTGTTTTATTTCTTAAAAATCAGAGTAAAAATCTTCAGACTATTTAAATACATATACTGTAAGTAATAGCTACTGTACCCGAGCCTGATCCTACTGACGTTGAGAGTGCTTTGGACCTCACAGAATCTGTTTTTTGTAAGGGCTTTTCTACCCCAGCAAATTGTCTGGAATAGCTATTGTGGAACAGTTATTCCATACTAGCTCCCAATATGAACACTCTTATTCTACACAAAGGCACTAAGTGTGGAACAGAAGAGTGTCTATACAGGGAGATAGCATGACCAACTACTGCGCTTCAAATTCACACCCTATCTTATTTCAAAACAGCTTCCCTACGTAGATAAGCCCTAAGTAAATGATTAAGTAGCTGTCAGTCCTAAAATAGGCTGATTAATTCTTAACCATTTGTACTTCACTTTCCCATACAAAGAAGTGGAGTGATACTTCAGCATGAATTACTTCTTGGTTAAATTCAAACATTTATTTTCCTTCAAGGAAAAAAAGTATTTAAAATGTAAAATGAGAATCCTTTGTCTGTGTTAATTTAGAATTATAAAGCTTGTTAATCTTGATACGTTATAACTAAGCAGCATAACTTCAGAGAACTGAAGTCTGGTTTCATCACAGGAAGGAAACAGGATAAACAACATCCCAACTAAGCACATAGTCAAAGAAAATACACAAGAGTAGAATCTTGTTCTACTTTGTGACCTTTTAACAGTACGTAACAGGGTTTGTTTTATTTTTAAGATCTGACAAACTGCTTTTCTTTAAACTTCTGCAGTAATGCTGGAACCATACAACATTTTGGAACGTACCCTTCTAGCGTAAGTAAAAATCAACTTCTATCAGCTATTCATATTCAGGAGGATACTAGCTGGGTAAATGTACAATCCCTAGATTGTAATAAATAAAAATTAAAAATATAACTTCAATTTTTAACAGACCTAGACACAGAAGCCATCACAGCTCTAATCCCATAGTATTTTCTTCAATGGAGTTTTGCATGAGTAAGAACTGCTGAAGAGAGCCCAATATGTTATTTCTCTTAAATCAGTGAAGATTAATCTCTCAAGACAAGACTACACTATAAACCACATTGCTTTACTCCCTATTCATCATATACTACCAAGGCACAGTATTACTTAACAATCACTGCTCTACATTCATTTCAACACTAATGCTTCCTCTCTCCCCATTATTTCTAAAGTCTGGCCACCATAGTTATCTAAGGCCACCTTGGGCTCCTTAGCTAAGACGCAACAAAGCAAATACTAAAGCCCTATCTGTACTGTGGCTTGTTAAACATTTTGAAACACCTACAGTAACAGTAAGCTGTTAAATGGTTTACTTCCACACCAAACCATATTGCAGCTGTATTCAGAAGTTGTGCTATAGATTACCTTAAAGGGACTAGTCCAGTGTCATTGTTTGCACTACCATATGTAGAAAACCTCTGGCTACACTGAGCTGTAAAAGAGTGGTAGGTCCATGTCCGTGACAGCCATATTTGAAGACAGTTGTCAAGCCCAATACTATTCAAACTAGTGTGGCTAGGGCCTAATAAGCAGCAATCATGTACACGTAACTCACAATTCCTTTTCTTCCTCTCTTAACTCCGTGCGTCTTGGAACTACCAAATCATGAAGAGGCTTTTTGAAAGCCATCATTCCTGAACAAGGCCTAGAGGATCTTTTTGCTTCTTAAAATGCTAGTCAGTTTAAGAAATATTACAATATTTCTTTTGACTGCTTTGTATAATGCTTTCTAATATACAAGTCCAAGCAAAAAAAAAAAAAAAGGGAAAAAATACTTTATTTTTATTGGTGTTACTCATATGAACCTCCACTGTATTTGGTTTACTGTTGCACATTTTAGAAGAAAACTACACGGCCATTTATGGGAATATGAATCTTACCAATGAGAGTTGCCAAAGAGCAATGAGGTACTGTTGGTGTAAACCTGATAATAACGAGATATTCATCTTCTCCTGTCTCGTGCACTTCAACACAACTTTCCGTTACCACTTCCAGTTCTTCTAAAGTGCTAGGCTTCTCTGGATCCCGGATAGTTCGAATTATATCTAAAGCATAAGGGCATACACCAGAAATGAAATGCCTTTTATACATTAGAGGGTTAGGGGAAAAGTCACAGGTTTTTAACAAGTTGCTCTTCCCAGCCTAGTTTTTTCACCTCCTCTCCGGGAGAGGCCCGGTTACAGAAACATCTTGTTGGCTCAGTTCACCCAAGAGGAGCAGAAACCAAACCACCTGTACCTCACCAGGTCTGCTCCTCTCCATACAATGCAAACATTTCTACCTTTCATGGTCAAAGAACATAGCATTTTACTACCTACAAATGGAGTGCATCAGCTCTGCACTGTTTTCACAGGCAAAACACAGACCTTACCCAGAACACAGTATGGATTTAGTTTATAGTATTATCTTATTACATCAAACCCTTTACACAGGCAATGTGGTTGTTGACACCTCTCTTACTGAAATTGGTATGCTTAGCACTTCACAGAAGAATAGGAAAATAAGATCCTTGACTTGAGGAACTTCTGATATATGGGCAAATTTTGCAAGGTTTTAAGCCACTCTTGCTCCCAAAAAAAATCAATAGAAGTTGGAGACACTAAGCATTTTCCAGATGAAGTGCTTACATTGTGGATTCAAAACTATTACAACTGTTTAAGGATAATTAATAAACTGAAAAAGAGGTATCCTCCTGTTTATAAGTTTAGATCATCCAATCACTGGACAGAAACAATACAATACGATTTCAGTGACCAAATACTTACAGTGAGGAATTCATGAACAAGTGACAGGATAAAATTTGTTTGCATGATCTAACATCAACAGTTGCAAATAAAGAATAAATTCGTAAAAATCATTATCTGATTAATTTCAGATTAAGTCAACCTTGTTAACAAAAAAAAAAAAATTTTTTTTTAATCAACCTACTATAGATGTGGCTGACTGGAGCCCATACTACAAACCTAATCCGTTTTGTTTTGTTTTTTTAAAAGGGGTACGCCATGCAAATGCAGTTTGCTGAAAAACAACCCCAAGCTCTTTCAGTGGAAAAGCATTCCAGCAATGGATGAACTCAGAGTGTGCAAAATGACTTTGATTACATTCTTTGAGTACTCAGTGTGGTCCTCTCAACTGGCTTTATTTTCTGCCCATAGACTGCATGAGAAGTCATTTTCTAAAAGTAATGTCTCAAAGCCCTTTGGTGAATACAATATTCATCCTACATGTGTGATAGCATTTAATGCTGGCAATAAAAGCTAATATTGAATCAAATACCTTTGGACTTTTCATAAACTTGTTTATATATAAATGGGCCAAATTCAGCCCTGTTGTAATGCCATTAACTATAGTGGAGTTACACAAGGGCTGAAACTGACCCACTGAACTTTCCTGCCAGGAAGTTTTACTGACAGTCAGTGACTCATCAGTTTACACAGTGGAATTAATGTATGTCCAGGATGATCTGTTGCATAATAAAATCAAGAATCAGAGTGCCTTCTTCCTAGTAAAATTAATCTCTGAACAGTGTTAAGATTTTAGAGTTACTTAGTATATTAAAAAGGCTATGTTTCAGATAGCATATGGGATACAAATACTGAGTATCTGAAGTGCAGCTAATAATCCGAATTAATGCCAATGAAAAGTGTGCCACTGATGACCCACTCAAGTCTGCTAACTTCCCTCTTTCCATCAGTAATTACAACAGAGTGGCTCTAGAACAGCGTGCACAAGGTCTTCAATCTGGCCTCCAATTCAGTATTTGCTATTTTTTGCCCTTCCGGCTAAAAACTAAATCTAAACTTGATTTATAATGTATGGACAAAATGCTTTTGCCACCAGATTTGGTTTTAATATTTAGATTGTAAACTAGACGACTTGTGGTTTGGAATTGCTCCAATGTTTATAGGAAAATACTACTACAAACACAGTATTCTTACCTCATGGGACCGCCCCTGAGAGGAAAGGGCATGCTGGCAGCACAGGGCCGGCCAGGCCACGGTGCATCTGGCAACTGCCGGTTTGTAAATAGTGCCCTCGTGCTGGGCTGGGCTGGGGGCAGCCGGGCCGCCCCTGCCATGCCATGCCCCATTGCCTCTGGCTGGCCCCTCGCTCTGGGGACTGACCTCCCCGCAGCGTGCTCCATTGCCTCCAGGGGCGGCCCACAAATCTATTTGGTGCTGGGCCCACAAAAGATTAATCCGGCCCCGTCTGCCCTTTCTGGAGTTACCCGCCTCACATTAACTGCCAAGGGCGTCGGGCCTGTGCCCTAGCCAGAGGGATGAAGTAACAAAGGAACTTCCCCAGTGGAAGTGACCCTGCGGGAGGTTCAGCTGACACCTGGGCTTTGGAGACAGCTTCCCACCCTCCAGAGATCTCAGGGCCAGGTGGGTCCCTAGGCACCTCTCTCTCCCTGCCCCACTGCACCTGGGCACCAACAACCCACCCCAAAGCTCTCAGCACCAAAGCACTCACCCACCTGCCAGGGCCGGACGGCCACCCGCCCTCCCCACCCCAGGGCACCCACCCGCCCGGGGCACCCACCTTCCTTCAGAGCAGCCAGCCAGCCAGCCACCCCCCGCCAGGGGCACCCCCCAGGGCGCCCCTTCCTCCAGAGCAGCCGCTCGCCGCCCGCCTCACAGGCCTGGAAGGGACCCCGAGAGCTCCTCTAGCCCCGTCCCCTGCTCTCGGGCGGGGCGAATGACCTAGAAGCGCCGCTCCCCGCCCGCGCCCGGGGCACTGACCCCCCGCTCCCCGCGCCGGCTGAGATAGTCACCATACACCTCGAGCGCTTTGTCCTGCTCCATGGCCTGGCTCCCCTGCGCATGGTCCCCGCTACGGAGCCCGGAGAGCCACAGCACCCGGCCCAGCAGCCCGGCCACCAGCGACATCCTTCCGCTCCGCCATCGGAGAGAAACAGCCCCGCGCGGCCACCGTCCCTGCGGCCCTCCCCGGCAGCTTCCGGATAGGCGACGGCGAGCGGGCGGGGCCAGATCACGAGGGGCGGGGCATACAAGGCGCGCGGAGCCTGCAGCGCCTAGGGAAGTGACAGGGGTTTAGGCGGGGCCCGGGCTGGTTGGGGCGGGGGAGCCTGGAGGATGCTCCGCTCCACCCAGCCCGGCCCTGGGGAGCAGCTGTGCCAGGGGCGTGTTTGTAATGGGCACGTTTGGGTGTAAGCCTGACTTGAGCTTTGCAGCAATTCAGTGTGTTAACACCTTTCCCGGGTTGGGGAGAGCAGCCCCCAAAACAGTCATACTTGTGCAGGGTTTGTCATCAGCGCTCGTGTCCTGTGTGGGGTGCAACCCCTGCACGGCGACAGCACGTTCTAGAGATGTCAGCAGCAGAGGCTTCCCCAGGACTTGAAATTAGAGGGGGTGTTCGAATTTACGGGGGGGAAGGGGGGTTTTGGAAAACGACTACATTGGCATCACTGCAGGGGTAACTGGAGGAGGATGGGACAGTTGGGGGGGTCTAGGGAAATCCCTCAGTGCTGAGCGTTCATTTGTACTGTAGTTTAGTGGCTGGTGGATAAAACAATCATCCAGATTTGAGCAGGTCTGAAATTCCATCCAGCACAGGGCAAGAGTGGCACATAGACTCTGATCTTGCAACAAGCTCTACTGACACAGTCCCCTTCCTTCCAGCTGCCAAGCTCAATGCCGAACTGGGGCCATGTTGTACAATACATTACAAAACCGATCAGCATCTAAAATAGCGGCTGCAACAGCTGTACAATCACAGATATAAACCATTTGTTGGGATTGTTGCTCCTCTGCTTTTCCTGCAGTGAAAGCAAGAAAAAGGTTAATTGGAGAACAGGCTTCTGTCATAGATACATACACATCTATAATCCCAGTTAAGAGAGCCTCTGACTTTATAGTTTGTGAGGTGCACAATCTGGCTGCTGTAATTTAAATACTGTTGTAGTACTTGCTTTGGAGGACTACTAGGTGTTATTGTTTTATTTCCAGTGGGTATTTTACACCAGGAAATTTTATTTTTGAATGTCTCTGTGAAGGAAGGCGTCATGGAAATGTTTTAATATAATATTTTGAACCTATTGCATTTGAGAGTTTCCCCTCAAACAAATGATAGTGTTGACACATGCACAGGAGCAGAATAAAAAGTCTCTGGCACTCTGCTCTTAGAAATCATGCTACTTTCAAATATTAGTACCCTGTAAGATTTTCAGAGAGCAACTGATAAAGTGGTAAACTTAATTTCCATTACAAAATGATTAGTCAAGGTCAAACCAGTTAGGAGTTACAAAATAAACAGAAAATGGCTGGTTGGACAATGGGAGTTACGGGTTAAGTTTGATACAGGTTCTAGAACCCTCCTAAACTCCTTGACTCCCAACTGCTTGCTCAAACGTGTGTGTCCCCAGACTCAGTGTCTAAGATTGAATCTGAGGTTAGGAGCCCATTGAAAACAGAAGTCACAGCATATAATGCTCCATCTAAAATGGACTAGCTAGCAAGCAATCTATCCAGAGATCCTCCTGATATGAGCAGACAACTAGTCTCAGTGTGGCATGGCCCCATGGACCAGGCATGGCCAACCTGTGGCTCCGGAGTTAATATGCAGCGCGTTGTATAGGCACCGACTCCGGGGCTGGAGCTACAGATGCCAACTTTCCAATGTGCCGGGGGCGGGGTGCTCACTGCTCAACCCCTGGCTCTGCCACAGGCCCTGCCCCCACTCCACCCCTTCCGGCCCCTCCCCTGCGTCTGCCATGAGGACCTGCTGATGTATTACTGTGGCTCTTTGGCAATGTATATTGGTAAATTCTGGCTCCTTCTCAGGCTCAGGCTGGCCACCCCTGCCATAAGACTACGAATTTCAACTCACCTGCTTTTCCTTGGTTGCACTGCACAGCCAGCACGCCCAGAGACTACAAATCCCACCCTGCAATACTCCCTCTGGATACAAGAGCCTCTCGTCTTTGCCGCGTGGCATTCTGGGAGTTGTAGTCTCAGTGGAATGCCCGCTTCCAGAGGCGAAGAGAGTGATTTCGGGGTCTCGTCGCCCTCTCGCGCCAGCTGGCCGGAAGTCGTGCCCTGCGCAAGATGGCCGCGCCCTTGTCGCGCCCGGCTGAAGCCGGAAGTTCGGTCTGGGGGAAGCTGGCTGGCGGCCCCCGGAGGATGGAGGGGGCGAAGGGGGAGCTGCGGGTGCTGCTGGTGCCCCTCGCCCGGGAGGCCCGGAGCCCCCCGGGCGACACAGCCCAGGTCAAGCTCAACAGGGCGCAGGACGCTCTGGGAAGCCGGCTGGCCTCGGGGGGGCTCCACCTCAGGTCCCTGGCCTGCGGCAGGGCCGGCCGGGCCCGCGGCAGCCCCATCCCGGGACCGTGGGCGGAGTAAGTGGCGGGTCCGCGGGCGGGGCGCGGCGGGGGGTCCCGTCGAGCCCAGGGGATGCGCTGTGCGGCGGGCGGGGCTGGCGCGCCCGGACCCGAGCCGCGCCTCAGGCGGGGTGGTGCTGCCTGGCGGCCGTCGGGCCTTTAGCCCTGTCACGGGTTGTCGGGCGGCGCCCTGGCGTGCCCCTGTGTCTCCACGCGCTGGGGATTGTTTTGCTCGTCGCCACAGGGGTGCACATAAGCTTCTTCTCCGGGGCCGTCTTCAAGCCCTAACAGCCCTGAATGGGGGAGACTTAATGGACTGGGGGAGACTGCAAGGGTCTTGCTGTGACCCGCTAACCCCCTCTATTTGTCCTCTGAATGCAGAGGCGTTAGCCGGCCACTCTCCCGGGGGTAAAAACAAGGAAGAGTCCGGTGGCACCTTAAAGACGAACAGATTTATTTGGGCATAAGTTTTCATGAGTAAAAAATCCACGTCTTCAGATGCATGCATCCATTTGAAGAAGAGGGTTTTTTACCCATGAAAGCTTATGCCCAAATAAATCTGTTTGTCTTTAAGGTCCCACCGGACTCCTCGTCATTTTTGTGGATACAGACTAACATGGCTACCCCCTGATACTTTTCTCCCTGGAGTGGCTTTTCCAATATGTGCTAACTTAGGGGTTGGCAACCTTTCAGAAGTGGTGTGTCGAGTCTTCATTTGTTCACTCTAATTTAAGGTTTTGCGTGCCAGTAATAAATTTTAACATTTTTAGAAGGTCTATTTCTATAAGTCTTTAATATATAACTAAACTATTGTTGTATGTAAAGTAAATAAGGTTTTTAAAATGTTTAAGAGGCTTCATTTAAAATTAAATTAAAATGCAGAGCCCCCCGGACCAGTGGCCAGGACCCAGGCAGTGTGAGTGCCACTGAAAATCAGCTAGCGTGCCATCTTCAGCATGCGGGCCGTAGGTTCCCTACCCCTGTGCTAACTACTTATTGCTAAGCCATCTGTTCCACCTTGCATTTTGCTGTGACCCTGAGAGAACTTTTCCCAGACCTGAAGAAGAGCTCTGTCACTGTGTAGCAGCTGGAAAGCTTGTCTGTCTATCACCAATATAAGTTGGTCCAATACAAGGTATTATTTCACCCACCTTATCTTTCTGAAGCGTGGCAATCTTCTCTGTCTTGGAACACAGACAAACTGTTACAGCCTCCCTGAAAATTGAAGCATCACTGACAGCTTAAAAATCTCATTATGTTCTCATTATGTTTTGAAAGCGTTGTGCCTATTGTTGTTACAAGTAATACTTATGATCACTATAACTAAAACAGATAAAAGAGCAAGAAAATATTTTTCCTTTTTAGTGTTTAGTTTGGACATTTGATAGCACTTTATGTGTATATATTTCACTGTTTTCCTGTCAATGTCCTAGTTTTGTGTGTGTGTGTGAATGAAACACCACACTGGATATTTTTTAACTGCTTTGTTATGTTTTCTGAACTGTGGAGTTGACTGAAGTTGGAAGAGAATAATGTGAATAAATGTAACATATTAAATATTGTTATTAAATATAGCTTCATGTGGGAGGATGCAGAAAATAATGATCCACAAGGAAACAAGTCAAAACTCCTGGCTCTTAGTAAAAACAATGAACTGTTTGTCTATGAGCTCAATAGAGAGGATGGAAAATCTGACACAACTCCCTTGTACAGCTGGAATGAAGAGAGACTTAAAAAACTTCTGGAAGTTAAAAATATTAGTGAGTATATTAAATGTATATTCCATATTTTTAATCTTTTGGTGATTATGGGCCCAATGCTGTAGCAACTATTAACATGAGAAGGGGCTGCAGGATTGGCCCCTAGGAAGGTGTAAAATATTTTCATGCTGTCATTTTTAATGTTGTGGGTTTGGAACTCCCTATGTTGATGAAGCATGTGCTTGCTCATCAATAATGCTAATGGGTTTGTTGCATGGCAATGATATAAATATTACAGACAGACATGCACTTCACCTGATCAAATGAAAATAAGAAAGTTCTGTAGTTGAGAATATTCTCGCTGGTCCTGCAGAGACTTAAGCATATTACTTAACTTTACACAGTGACTAGCCTATTGAAGTCACTGTATAAAATTAAGTAGATACGTAAATCTTTGCAGGATCAGGGCCTTGATACATTAAATAACTTTAAGATCCCTCTCCCTAAAGTCTCCTTTGCTAAAATATTTTATTTTCAAAATTAGTATTTTTAGTGTCTAAGAAAATGTTGTTTTGTGTTCCCCCTGTTGGCTTTGTGTAGTAGAAGTTGGTTAAATAAATTAGTGCTATTCTTGGAACTGTTCTGACCACAGTGATCTTGGCACACTACATTGATCAAAAGGCTAAGACAATGAATTTAAGCTATAATCTTAAAGTGTCTCTCCAATCAAAACTACCAATTTGGATATGTAAAAAACTTGATTCTTTAAAAATAATTTTACAGGTCTTTCTTCAATATCGTCTGTGAGGATTCTGTCATTTAAAAAGAGCACATCTTTGCTGCTGTTGAATAATTTTATTCTTGTGCACCTTGATTTTCCTGGAGAAGATACAGAATTACAGGCACTTGACTGCTTTATCCTTGATTTGTCTCCACAAGCTTTGGAGAGAATAACAGATGTGAACTTTTGTAGAGGGGTTCTATTTTTGTTAGATAACTCTGGTTGGATATGTATCCTTTGCAATGGGAGGGAGACTGTTTCCCAATATAATTGATCAAAAAAAGTAAAGTCATACTATGAAGAAAAAGAATGTAGATAACAGGAAAAAAATATTTCTTGATACCCTTTCAGGACTAAGCACAAGTTTCGTGAAGGAAATTCAAGCCTTGCTATTTTGAAGTTATTTCATCCATCTAGTCCATGTGATAGCATAGTTCAATGTGAAAAACTGAAGTACAGGTACCAACATGGTCTCACCAGGCCAGTGGAGCTTCATTATTACACTGTAGATGCTAACTTTTTGGTCTCTTGTGGGCAGGATGGTGGCCATTTGCTTCACAAACTGTTCAGCTATCTCTATTCCCAGCTAATTTTTTTACATTGTGTAATAATCCCATTATTTTGTTCTTCCAGCTGCGTCTGGCAATAAGCAAAAAATTGCCAAAAAAAGTGAAGGCTCGTTTAGAGAGGTCCAGGGTTTTTTAATAGTATTTAGATTTTAGTTGATTTTTAATTACATTCTTAATGGTTTTACAAACTTATACTAGTAACTTCAAAATATTTGTTCAAAGTAATTTATAGGTTGTACTTTCCAAGACAACTAGATAAGATCGTTCAAATTTGATCAAATTCTGTAGCTTGTTGTCTTGCTAAATAGCAGTGGTACAGTTTCTCATATGAGACTGGAGTCCACTGCATCATTTTTGGTGGCTGACTTCTTGTTAATGCCCCTACTCCATGTTCTTATCCAGAACTCTAAAATAGGCTTGTGAACATTTTTCAAGCAGTCTCTCACCAATAGGCCAATATTCATTACGTTAATTACTATTCAGAGAGATTGTTTTACTTCATCTTCAGTCCACTCAGTCTAAAACTGTTATTCCAGCAACCTTGCAATTTGTACTGCCAAAATTTAAAAAGACCTCTTCTGCTCTAGTCATTGTTAATTAAAACTGTACTTTGCAAAGTTTTCTTTTATAATCAAAAACACATATTGTCCAAGAATGAAGTTCGGGGCAGCAGGGAGAGTGGATATAGAAATGGTGTTCAATATGTGCTCTAGAGACAGAGAGTTTCTAATTAAATTGGACTGTCACCTTTTTATGAAGCAGGGCACATGTCATACTTTGCATTTGTACAGCACCTAGGGCAATGGAGCTCTAATCCCGAATGGGCCTTTGAGTGCTACGGTGAAACATAAAAAAATAATAATTATAAATACCTTGCTGTGCAAGAACTTGAAGACTATATACATATACACCTGCCTTGGGAAACAAAGTACAAGAAATTCACTGTTATATTTTGTTATGTATTTTTTGTTTGTTGGAGAGTTTTGAAACGTGTCACTTTCTTTGACTTTGGCATAAAGACATATTTGATACAATAGATGGTGTGCATCTAGCAGATGTTGATGTTGCACTCTTCCAAGCAAACGTGCAGGATGAGAACAAGAATACAACCATCATATCTCCCCTCACTTCGGTAAAGGTGTCGCACGATCTCAATGTCGCTGTGATCGTTAATTCCTCTAATTGTGCCATTTCTATTGATCTAAATTTGTATTTCAGGTATGTTTGCTGCACAGTTTTAACATACATTTTTATGAGGCTAGCTAGTTTTAAATTATTGCCAATCTTGCGCCTGTTGAGGTCAGAAGCCAAATTCCCATTAGCGTCCATTTGGGTAGGACTGGCACCGAGATATTGTAAAAGCATATTAAAAAATCATGTTTCTTAAAAGTTTGCAAATCAGTGTGCTTCAACATATGTTCTTCCACTCGAGCAAGCGGAAAAATAGTCTTCGTGTACTATTGCTGTAGGAGGCGAGGGATATATTGTGATTTTTCAGATAGCACTGGGTAGTAGCAGCTCCTTGAATTATCTAAGGTATTCTGTTGGAACTGCTTAGCAATTTAAATTTACCACCTCTATTTGATAACTGCTGACTGGAGATTTGACCCTGCAAGAATTGCTCCCCTGAAAAAGGGTTGCAGAATCATATTCTGGGTTTATATTATGTGAATGCATTTATATGGAATGCTGTTGAGTTTAGAGAGAGGACCACTTCTCTGCAATATTATCTTCCAGTTTTTCATCAGAATAATTTTGTGACTTTATAGAATAAATATGAAAATTTGCATTTTAAAAATAGTCATTAAAAGTTTTGGAGGAGGTGTAACTTGAATTATTTTTAATATCTTTATTTGCAGAGAATTCCCTGGGCATTTATTTTGTAAGAAAATTTTTCAGAATCTTCCTGTGACACGACTGGAAGGAATTGATGAGGATGACCTTGCCAGCTCTGATTACAGCATGAAACTTATGAGGTTTTCTTTCCGGACAGACAGGTATGTAAATATAAATACCTTCTAACACGAGCTGTTACAGTTCCTGCTACATCATAATCTAGGTCAGAGATTCTCAAACTGGGGGGAAGACCTCCCTGGGGAGGCATGGAATGTATTCTGCAGGGGCGTGAGAAGCTTTAGGAAAAAACTGCACACATTTTATCCACAACAATGAATAACTAGCGGAGCTGATTCCTCCAGACATATCAGGTCCTCCCTCAGATGGCACTGTGCATTTCACTCTAGATAGCACTGCATTTTGACGGATTTCTGTTAAGATTCCATAGCATTATACAAAGTTGTTATCATCTGTACGTTAATCCATTTGCTACACCACGGTGTGTATGTTTAATTGTAAGCCTTGACCTCAGTCGGAGTTTTGTGTTTGCTCTTATTACAGTTGATCATTGGCTCTGTTTGAATCAATGTCTTACTGTTTTTAATATTTAGTGAGAGTTTTTTTTTTATCAGTATATGTACGTGGCGGGAAGAGTGTAAACTACAGACACAAAGAAGGGGGTGCGATCAAATAAGTTTGAGAGTCACTGATCTAGGTGATTCACATATTACTAGACTACTTAATTTTAATTACAAATTTTGCAAGTTCTAAAATCAGCTGTGCACAAATTTGTTAGCTCATCTTAGTTTAAAAATGGTGTGGTCCTTAGGCCACTGCTAGGAAATTAATTAGATGGTCTCCGTCCATTTTCCATAGGCCACTAACCAACCTTGAGACAATAGTGTCCTTGTCATACTACTATGACTTAGATTTGAACCAGTACTGACAGACATGGTGTCCTATTACAAGTCCCACCAGAACTTCTTTATGCTTGACACAGATGAATACATATCCTTGTCCATAAGAATGGCCATACTGTGTCAGATCAGTATCCTGTCTTCCGACAGTGACCAGTGCCAGATGTTTCAGAGGGATTGAACAGAACAGGGCAATTATTGAGTGATCTATTCCCTTTGGTCCAGTCCCAGTTTATGGCAGTCAGAGACTTAGGAACACCTGGAGCATAGAGTGGCATCCCTGGCCTTGGCTAATAGCCGTTGATGGACCTATTCTGCAGGAACTTCTCTAATTCTTTTTTGAACCCAGTTATACTTTTGACCTTCACCGCATACCATGGCAAAGAGTTCCACAGATTGACTGTGCATTGTGTGAAGAAGTACTTTCTTTTGTTTGTTTTAAACCTGCTGCCTATTAATTCTATCAAGTGATCCCTAGTTCTTACGTTATGTGAAGGGGTAAATAACACTTCCCTATTCACATTCTCCATGCCAGTCATGATTTTATAGACCTCTGTCATATCTCCCTGTAGTCGTCTCTTTTCTATGCTGAACAGTCCCAGTCTTTTTAATCTCTCCTCAGATGGAAGCTGTTCCATCCCCCTCATCATTGTTGTTGCCCATCTCTGCACCTTTTCCAATTGTAATATATCTTTTTTGAGATGGGCAACCAAAACTGCATGCAGCATTCAAGGTGTGGGCGTACCATGGCGTTATATAATGGCATTTTGATATTGTCTTATCTATCCTTTTCCTAATGCTTCCTAACGTTCTGTTAGCTTTTTTTGACTGCCACTGTACACTGAGCAGATGTTTTCAGAGAACTATTCATGATGACGCCAAGATCTTTGACTGGTAATAGCTAATTTAGATCCCATCATTTTACATGATGATGTTTTCCAATGTGCATTACTTGCATTTATCAACGTTGAATTTCATCTGTCATTTTGTCACTCAGTTTAGTGAGAGCCCTTTGTAATTCCTCACTGTCAACTTTGGACTTAGCTATCTTGAGTAATTTTGTATCATCTGCAAATTTTGCCTCTTCACTGTTCACCCCCTTTTCCAGATCATTTATGAATATTCTGAACAGCACAGGTCTCAGTACAAATTTTTGGAAGACCCTGCTATTTACCTCTCTCCATTATGAGAACTGACCATTTATTCCTACCCTTTGTTTCCTATCTTTTAGCCAGTTACTGATCCATGATAGGACCTTCCCTCTTATCCCACGACAGTTTACTTTGCTTAAGAGCCTTTGGTTAGAAACCTTGTCAAAGGCTTTCTGAAAGTCCAAGTATACTACGGTATATCGACTAGATCACTGTTGTCCACATGCTTGTTGACTTCTTCAGTAAATTAGAATAAAAATAGTCTGAATATGTTTTGTTCACATGTAGTATTTTAATTTTAGTATTTTAACTATGATGTATGGATAGTCTTAGAGATAAACAAAATACCATTAATATTAACTTCTTAAATCTAAAGCTGTAACAACTTTATGTAGTCAAAATAGTTCTCTTGATTTGATGAATGTCTTATTTACCAAAAAAACTCGAGAAATGCTATGAGAAAATTAAAAACAAAGATCAATACTGAACTTAGTGAAATTTATGAGCTAATGTGGTTGTAAACATACAACTCAGTTGCACCAAATAAATCATCAGTATTAAAATAGTTTTAGTTTACTTTGCCAGTATTTTGAGGGTGGAGTGCAGGATTTTAGATGTTGTCCATAAATGTTAGTTTATGTTATGGTTTTTGGTCAAAGTAACCTTTTAAAATTGAAGCCTGTAAATGACTGTCATTATCATGATTTTGGTTGTACATTTTTCTCTCTTTCTCGAGGTCATGGAAAGCACACTTGTCCTCATTATGTAACACGTCAAAGAGACCTGACTCTCCAAATTTGGTATCTAACATTTGCTTACGTTGGTACCAGTACCTTCCCCATCTTGAACATTATGATTATAAAATCTGTGAGACGTCTGAGAAGATCTTGTCCTCCATTCCACAAGACATTGTCTATATCCTTTCCGAATCAACAAAAAAAGATTATGCAAATATCAATGACATAGGAAGACAATGGAAAAAAATCCATCCAGGAGGACTAGAAGAAATGATGAAACTTGAGTGTAAATCTGTGACAGGATTTAGTGCACTGTTTGCATTGTCAGCTGGTGACAAAGAATTGACTGTTGCTCTGTGGGACTTAGAGACGCAAGATGTGACATATTATCACATTGGCAAAAACTGTATTTATGTGGATTGCAGTGGAGAGGAGCAGTTGTGTCTCATTCAGACAGGTGAGGTTTTTGGTTTTAACTAATATGGTGAAGACTTCTGTTGAAAACATTTTGGTCTGTACTAACAATATGCTTCCCCCGTCTACCTAATATGATTCTCCCCAATTCATAATGCTTTTCTGCTGAGGGTGAGTGTCATATGGGGCCCTACAATAGCTTTGTGGCCCTGTTTTAACAGAAATTCAGTATGTGTAAATTAAACAAATTGGTGCGTAGTTTGTAATTTTTTGATATACTGATTTAGTATGAATTCACCAATCATAGTGAATAATTGTATAGAAAAACCTATAACCATCCAATTTTATTTTCAGGTTTAGATAGGAAGTACAGTTATATTTGCTAAATCTATGTTTTATTTTAAACCCTGCCATTTAGAACATTAAGTTTCAAAGACAGTGATTCATCATACGTCTTGTTGTAAGTCAGAGCTTCATGAAAAGTTTAATGCCAAATCCTGCTTTGAGTTATAAATTTGCACCTCATATAAACTCCACTGGGAGTTGTGAGTGTTATATTTGAAGGCAGAGTTTGGCCCATAAAGCGAGAGTTCTTCCTCATGGCTAGGGTTGCCAACTCTGACTGAAGCTATTCCGGGAGATTTTTTTTCCCCAACGTGAGGTGATGTCATTTTCTTAATATATCCTATTAAAATCTCCTGGATTGCTTTCGATGGTTTCTGGGAGATCGATGCCGATTCTGGGAGACTCCAAGCCAATCCTGGAGCCTTGGCAACCCTACTGATGGCCTGTGACCCTGAATCTGAATCAGATTGGGGTCTCTTTGTTTAGTGCATTTTTCTTTTCTTTTTTGTCTGCTTTGTTTCCCCTGTATTTTCCCTTCGTTTCTCCTTATGTCACCCCCAGCGTGGATGGTTTTACCTTTGCGGTGACGGAAGCAAGTGGCAGTCTCTCTCTCTTGATCTAGGAAGGGGCTTTTTGTGGTTGCTGCACAGGCAGGTAGTTCATGCTTTCCTCATAGGGTCACACACGCAAGCTCCGTGGAGTGCCTAGTTAGTTTCCTTGCCTCCATGTTCAGAGGAGCAGCCGTGCTGGTCTGTAGCCGCAAAAAGAACAGGAGGACTTGTGGCACCTTAGAGACGAACACATTTATTAGAGCATAAGCTTTCGTGGGCTACAGCCTACAGTGCATCGGATGCATACAATGGAACATATAGTAAGACAATATACCTACACATACAGAGTAGGTAGAAGTTGCCATACAAACTGTAAGAGGCTAATTAATTAAGATGAGCTATTATCAGCAGGAGAAAAAAACTTTTGTAGTGATAATCAAGCTGGCCCATTTAGACAGTTGACAAGAAGGTGTGAGGTTACTTAACACAGGGAAATAGATTCAATATGTGTAATGACCCAGCCACTCCCAGTCTCTATTCAAACCCAAGTTAATGGGATCTAGTTTGCATATTAATTCAAGCTCAGCAGTTTCTCGTTGGAGTCTGTTTTTGAAGCTTTTCTGTTGCAGAATTGCCACCCTTAAATCTTTTACTGAGTGGCCAGAGAGGTTGAAGTGTTCTCCTACCGTTTTTTGAATGTTATGATTCCTGATGTCAGATTTGTGTCCATTTATTCTTTTGCGTAGAGACTGTCCGGTTTGGCCAATGTACGTGGCAGAGGGGCATTGCTGGCATATGATGGCATAGATCACATTGGTAGATGTGCAGGTGAACGAGCCCCTGATGGTGTGGCTAATGTGATTAGGTCCTATGATGGTGTCACTTGAATAAATATGTGGACAGAGTTGGCATCGGGCTTTGTTGCAAGGATAGGTTCCTGGGTTAGTGTTTTTGGTTGCTGGAGAGTATTTGCTTCAGGTTGGGGGGCTGTCTGTAAGCGAGGACAGGTCTGTCCAAGATGGATCATTTTTCAGGATGGGTTGTAAATCTTTGATGATGCGCTGGAGAGGTTTTTGCCTCCATGGATCTTCATTATGAAACCTGAATCTGTATACTGGCTGATATTCTTAGTATGGTGTACACCATATTGACTAGTTTGCTAAATGCATTCTTTTTATCTGCTGGAGAATCTTATGTTTTGAATACCTGAATTTGACCTTAAACCAATGACTGTGTTTTTCTTGTGAATCCCTGAACCTCTCTGACTTAGTATCAGGAGAGAGAAGGTAGGTGAGGTATTATCTTTTACTGGACCAACTTCTGTTGTTGGAAGGGACAAGGAGGAAGAAGAGCTCTGTGTAGCTCGAAAGCTTGTACCTTCCACCAACAGAAGTTGCTCCAATAAAAGATATTACCTCGTCTACTTTGTCTCTGTCATATCCTGGGACCAACACTGCTACAACAACACTGCAAACATAAATATTAGGTAGGAAAAAACAGATTCTATGGATATTTACATAGGTAAATCACTCTGCTCCAAGATACCTTCCAAACAGTGGTCTTCTGCTGTGTCACTTAATTCTCTGACTCAAACTACATTCTTGCGTTTTCTTCAGCTTCTCTTGGACACCAACTTCCACCTTTTCATGTTCTCTGTATGTGTACATATTTTCTTACTATATGTTCCATTCTATGCATCTGATGAAGTGGGCTGTAGCTCACGAAAGCTTATGCTCAAATAAATTTGTTAGTCTCTAAGGTGCCACGAGTACTCCTTTTCTTTTTGCGGATACAGACTAACATGGCTGCTACTCTGAAACCTGTCAATGTATTGACTGTCATTTTCGTTCTTTTATTTAGAGCATGGACTCTCCTTGATTCTGTTTGGTTTAACTCAAGAGGAATTCTTGAATAGACTGATAATCCATGGAAGTGCTGGCATTGTAGATTCTCTTTGTCATCTCAATGGGTGGGGAAGATGTTCGATTCCCATACATGCATTAGAGGTAAAATAAAATGTAGTTTATCTATTATAGATCAGGAGAATATGTCCTTAAAATAGTGCGTGTAACTTATTTTAGTCTCTCATCATTAATAATGATTTTACCAGTCCAAAAAACAAACCCCACAACAAGTTGAGTTAAGGTTAAGAGTGTATCAGTAACTTAAGGGTAAAAAAAAAAAAAAAAAAAGTGCAAGAATATTGTAGTTATTAAAAAAAACAAGCATTAGAAATCCAAGAAAATAAGGAAATGTAAAGTAAAAGTTAACATACTGTAGAGAGAGTGATTTTTTTTTCCTGATCAAGAGCCCTGGACGAGTGCATGGACAAATGTTGGTCCTGAAAGCATTTGTACTGATCTGCCAAATCAACATGTTTACAACTATCTCTGTCCTGTGATTTTAACAGTTGATATTTCACAAGTCACTAGAACTCGATTTTGCTTTTACCATTTCAGCCTTGCAGATCCAGTATGAAAACTTACAAGCTTAGGCACAACATTATCGTTTACTTGCCTGGCAAAACAAACAAACTGCTTGTCTCTCTCGAATTTTTCAAGGGTGCAGTTCCATCTTTTAGATGAGGGCATTGGTTAAAAGTTGTGATGGCTGGTAAAATGTTGGACCTTTAAAACTGTCACCCTACACTATTTCCTTAATAAGTGTCTGACTATTCAGTCCAGGATCTTGGACAAGTTTTATTTATTTTTTAAACCCTGATGAGATGTATAATATTCATTGCTGAATTGGCACTGTGTCTAAATTGCTTTGGTTTTTTTTCTGTCCCATATGCTTCCACTTTATTATCACTGAACTTAAAGAAAAAATATTATCAGTAATTCACTAATGCACCTTTTTAGAATATTCGTGACAGTATGGTTGCATCTTTCTTTAGGCCGGTTTGGAGAACCGTCAGCTAGACACAGTAGACTTCTTTTTAAAGAGCAAAGAGAATCTTTTCAATCTTACTTCAGCCTGTTCCTTACCAGAGCAATCTACCAATATCACACCCCAATTTTACTTGAGAAGTAAGTCAAATATTTTAAGCAACATTAACATTTCAATTTAATTGCTTTTTTATTTGTAAGTAGTTAATTTTTTGTTAGGTCAAATTGCCACTTCATTTATCGACACTCAGGTGTATGTTTAGATGGCAATACTCTGTCTAGGCTTATCCCCTCCAAGTGAATGAGAGAAAATTTGCACAAGACTTTAAATATTTAAGCTGTTTGGCTGTGTTCCAATATTGTGCTACACTAAACATTTTTAATGTGAAGAGAAAGTGGTGTATTTGCAAAGTGTGACTTGGTTAATTACACAGTGTAAAAGATTTAGGTGACTTACCTTTATGGCCTATTTGTTTAATTCTTGTTACGTAATGTGATCCATCATCTTTTATTGTATGTGTGGTTTTAATTTCCTATGATTATAGGTGTGGAAGAACTGAAGCCAGCTTTAGATTTACTTTGCTCAGCAATCAGAGAAAATGATTTGGAAACTCAGAGTAAACACTTCTCTGAGCAGCTGCTAAACCTTACCTTGGCTTTTCTTAACAAACAAATCAGAGAGATTTTTATCCACACAAAAGGTAAGATTACTAACATGGATAACATGTAGTAGCTCATATCTGGTCCTGTTTCCATGAGTAAGAACTAAATAGCACATCTTTATTTTTAAGATTCCCAAACTCTGTACACAGGTTCTAAGTTTTTCAAAACTATTCTCTTAGGATTCTCGCTCTCACAAATGAATTTGGGCTGGAGATTACGTTGAATCAGAGATCATATTTACAGGGAACGGGGAGATGAAAAGTTAGGCTGAATAAAATGCACGTCAGCTGAAATAACTAAGAAAAATAACTGACCAAGCTCGAGTATCAGGGAGGCCAGTAGGGGTCTGATCATGCAGCCTTAACTCATGTGTAACCCCCATTGAACTTAGTGGGAGATTTGCATGTATAAGGATGCAGGATCAGACCCTAAAAGGGCCAATGTGTAAAATAAGAGTTGATATCTCTGTAAACTCCTAATTCTGAATATCAAAAAGTAGCAAAGTATTATTTCCCCTGCCCCTTTCTTCTTCTATGGAAGACTTTTCCCTTTCCCTGCTCCCCAGGTTACAATCCCACTTCCAAAGCCTTGTGTCATGATCTTTCTGGCCAAAGAGAACAAGATAGGACTCTTTAAAACCTGTAAATGCTACTTCCATATCAACTGGAAGGATTGTTGTAGACCAACACAGTGGTTCTCAACCAGGGGTCTAAGGCAGAGGTAGGACAATTACGGCCCGGGAGACCGTCCTGCCCCTGAGCTCCTGGTCCGGGAGGCTGTCCCTCCTCCCCTGCAGCCACGCGGCGCAATGCTCTGGGCGGGGGGGCTGCAGAGCCCAGCCTGACCCGGTGCTCTGTGCTGCGCGGCGCAGCTGCCTGTCCTGGTGCAGCCGTGGTGCCAGCCGCCGGTGCTCCAGGCAGCGTGGTAAGGGGGCAGGGAGCGGGGGGGAGTTGGATAGAGGGAAGGGGTGGTCAGGGGCATGGATAGAGGTTGGGGTGGTCAGAGGGTGGGGAATGGGGGTTGAATGGGGGCAGGGGTCCCGGGGGGGCAGTCAGGAAGGAGAGGGGGGGTTGGCTGGGGCGGCGGGGAGCTGTCAGGGGACAGGGAGCAGAGGGGGTGGATGGGGCAGGGGTCCGGGGGGGGCAGTCAGGAAGGAGGGGGGGGTGGATGGAGCGGTGGGGGGCAGTTAGGAGTGGGGGGTCCGGGCGCGGTCAGGGGACCGAGAAGCAGGGGGGTCAGATAGGGGGCAGGGGCTGGGCCATGCCTGGCTGTTTGGGGAGGCACAGCCTCCCCTAACCGGCCCTCCATACAATTTCAGAAACCCGATGCGGTCCTCAGGCCAAAAAGTTTGCCTGCCCCGGTCTAAGGCCTGCTGCGGGGCCGCAATCAGGTTTCAGGGGGTTTGCCAAAACCTACAGGAGTTTTGCAGGGCCAGCATTAGAGTTGCTGGGGCCCAGGGAAGAAAGCCGAAGCTTAAGCCCTACCATATGGGGATGTGTCTGAAGCCGAAACTCAAGCAATGTAGCTTCGCAGGGCTCCCTGTTGTGTGTACCACCAGGCAATTGCCCTGCTTGCTACCCCTTAACACCGGCCTGGGTTTTAATCTAGTGGATATACAGAAAACCAGTTGTTGTGGCACAGCTGGGCCATGGAGTCTTTATAGCATGTTGGCGGAGCTTCAAAGAGAGGTTAAGAACCCTGGACCAACACATTGGCTCACTCTCCCTTCTCCTGAGGCTGAGCTCCTGTCTCAGGAGTGCTCAGTAGTCCATGCCAACCAGGGGGAAAAGAGATCATAACCTAGAAACTGAACTCTGATCTCATGCAGTAGTGCACATAGCCACTGGGAGGCCATGACAGTCATTTTAACATGTTATGCACTATAAGTAAGGCAGTGAGTCTTTCACGGAAATCACCGTGACTTCTGCAGCGGCCGGTGTGGCTGACCCTAGGGCTGCGGGAGCTGCTCGGGCGGCCCTTGGGGCCAGCCGGTCCGGCTGCTGCTCAGGCGGTCCCAGGCAGCTTGTCCCAGGCTCTGCTGTTCTAGAGCAATGGTCTAGGAGCAGCAGCGGGGCCCCAGGCCGCCTCCCTCCCAGGAACAGCAGAGGCCACCAGAGTGCCCCACCCCCACCCCAGAGCAGCAGCAGCGTCTGCTGGAGCTCTCCGCCCCCCAGCACCTAAGATTTAGTTATGGGTATTTATAGTACAAGTCATGGACAGGTCAGGGGCCGTGACTTTTCGTTTATTGCCTGTGACCTGTCGATGACTTTTACTAAAAATACCCGTGACTAAATCGTAGCCTTAACTTCAGGTAGCACTTGGAATATTATATTAAAATGTTTGTATATTTTAAAGGTAACTTGTATAAATAAGAGTTGGTTGAATATAAATTTAATGTCAAAAATTAGGGCTCTGATCCTGCAGTCAAATCAGTGCAGGTGGGCCTGTGTGGAGCACCACTGTTATCATGGGCTTGCCCACACAGATTGGGGTCTCTGTTTGTACCATTGTGCTTTGTGTTCATTGAGATCAGAGATAAATGCTGAACTTTATTGAGCTCTAAGGGTTAGTGCTGTAGTGTTCATTTTATTTTTATTAAAGTGGCCCATTGTTGCCCCCCACAGAACTCGATGAGTGCTTGCAGAAGTGTGTGGATATTTTAACCACCTACATTATCGAACTTAGAACATTTATGATAAAGTTTCCTCGAAAGCAGACAAATCTCATAAATATAAGATGTGATTTTGATGAAGACATTCCCAGAACAGAACAAAGCCAAATGTGGGAAACACTCACTCCGGAGGTAAAAACAAATAATTAGTTTGGGATTATTAAATTCCCATGAAATGTATTAAAGGAAATGAACAGCATGGAGTTAGGTTCAAACTACTGAAAAAATAAGCAAAAATTAAATAAACTTGGTTTATATTTGCTATTCAAATAATTGCTCAAAACAAAAAGCACAAGGATTGTAAGCAGCGTAGCTTGCAATTTCTATTGGAGAACAGATCTGTAGAAATTGGTTTTGTTTTTTTTTCCTTTTAGCAAGTTATTTTTGAGGCCATTTTAAACAACAGAATACCAGAGGCTCAGACGTTCTTCCGAGTGAATCAGAACCCTGCTCAGAGTCTTCAAGAGCTGATTCAAATAGGTTTTGAACTTGTTTATGACAGTCTTCTAAAGGGCAATGTCAAAGAGGCCTCAGAACTCATAAGGAATATGGTGAGTGATGTGTGATTAAAATACTGCTAAATCTGAAAGAATTTCCTTATGGCTAAAAAACAAACAAATGTACACTAGAAGTGGGTTTTTTGTTAGCGTCCCACAGCTGTTATGATTACACAAAACTTATTTTGAATAGTAAATAGTCAAATGAACATTATTTGTAGGAAAAATTGTCCACTAACATTCCTTCAAAACTTTTATGTAATATGCTGTGAATGTGTTGTGACAGATATAATGGTTAGGAAAGAATATAAAGACAATTCTTTCAGTTGAATAATCAGAAGTTGTTAATGGCTTGTTAAATACAGTTAATGTAGCTGTCTACCTGCAGTGTTTAGATACAGTATGCTGCTACCAGGTTTGTACAGAAGAGAAATAAAATATTTTTCTTTACATTTTTTTTTCCTTGCTCTTTCAGTGTCTGTTTTGTCTGAGTAAAAAAAACAAAACAAAAAAAACCCCTAGACCTTCAAGTCTAAAATACATTGAAAGAGAGGTGAAAGTTGCAGTATAATAACTTTTCAATCTGGGTGTCCTATCAAGAAGCTGGGTAGAACTGTCTTCACAGGAGAGGGAAAGGAAGCAGTTTATCCTAATTTTTTTCTTAACTCTAACTGGTTTCCTTACAGGTTTTTAGTCTTAGAGCCCCTAAAAGACTTTCTAGAGAAGTGAAATGCATAAGAACTCTTTGGAGGGACAGACATTTAGCAAGCTAAAGCATTTCAGAAATGTGATTAGAGAGTGTTCTCATAGTGACTTTGTCCCAATGCAATTTTATCATCTTTACATTAACTAGGTACCTTCATTGTCTTTCTGCTGCACAGCTTCTCTTCTCATTCATGACTAACATTTAATGCCACTCCACCTGTGGAATTCAGAAGTGGTCCACAGTTATATTTTATATCAGATAAAATAAAAATTATACAAAATTCTAGATGAAGTAGTTTCAAAACAGAAAACTAAAACATTCTGTTTCAACCTTATCGAAAAGTTTTGTTTAGATTTTTTTTCTCCCCAAGTAAAATTTTGTCAAAATAATATGTTCCTGCAGAAGTCGTTGATAGACAAATTGGCATTTTGCAACAGAATGTTTCCCACATTATTCCTTAAATTATAATGCTCTTGCTTTAAATGGGAGGATCATCTATTGCTACCTATTATTCTATTATAATAATTATAACTCTGCTTATCCTTTCCCCCCACTTCTGCAATTCATTGCTTGCTACTTCTCATTAGTGATGAATGAGGATAGAAGTTGTGCAGCAGAATAAAAATTGTTACTGGATAATTTTCTTTGTTAGCAACTTTTCTCTTCATTCTACTTGTCACCCTCCCTTCCCTCGTGTTCTGGTAAATGATTGGAATACAATTTGTAATCAATCAAAATTTTTCTCTAAAGGGATATTTAGACATGTAATTGCTTTAAGTTTAATAGATCAAGATTTTGTCATAATAATAATAATTGGTTGCTGGAGGGTTTCTCCACCTTTGGAAGAACTTTTCTCATGGCCTGAGCTGAAGAGTAGGGTTTAGCCCTGATGACTCCAGCACCAATGGTGGCCTCCCTCCAAATTCCACAGATGGGAGGGGGGGCAGGGTGAGGGGGCGTTACCCGTTAGTGATTAGTGAGAGAAACTGCTAACAGAATATTATGGCATAAAACATTTCTTTACTTACTGCCTTATGCTTCGAGTTCAGTATACCCATACTTAGTATACATAGGGGTGTGTGTTTTCTGGACTTGAACACTAACAGCTGGCTATACATTTTATATCCAAAGGGATTAGAGAGATCAAACAGGCCCCAGGACATTTGCAATACTTCCGTTGGCTATATGCAGACTAGGGGAATGGAAGTACTGAATTCTCTCTCTTCTGATCTGTGGAGGGAAATATTATGGTACACATATTGAAGATGCTGAGCTTATGAAAGAGAATAATATGTGTTCTGTCTTGAGTGACGAAAACTACTTCTACATATAGAATTTGTATTACGCTATGTTATCTGTAATGGAAATCTGATTTTTTTTTAGGGTTTTGATGTGAAAGAGCAGTTGCATAAGATATGTTTCTACACTATTGATAAAAACATACGCAACTTGTTGGTAAGTGGAGAAAAGACTTTTCTGACTTACATTATCAGTTGCATAGAACAGTTAACTTTTTGTACATCTGTATGTAGAATACACACTCTTCGCTATCTCAAAACCCATCTGATACAAACTCTATTGTGCCCCCTGCAACCATGCACTGGTCTTAGATTTGTTGTTTGCCCCCCCCCCCTTTTTTTTTTTTTTTTTTTTTTTTTTTGCCATCTGCAGTTGAAGTTAAAATTGGTTGAAGTGACAGTTTATCCTGTCCCTGGTGCATTTCTTGCCTGACTTTATACACAGGATGAAATTCTGACTCCACTGAAGTCACTGTCAAACTCTCTTATTGACTTCAGTGGGGCCAGGATTTCACCACAGTCTGTTATACTACACTCACAGATCCCCAAGTTCCTTCCCCCGGATCACTTTTATCTTAATGTTTTATTATCAAAGAAGTCAGCAAAAAGATTAAGTTCTTTTTTATGTCATGACAATAATTTGTGAAATATATTTGTGATCAAAGGTAGTATTTTAATTTTACTCAAAGGTGGAAGTGTTGCAAGAACAAAACTATTTTTCTGAAAAAGAGAAGACAGTGATAGCCTTTGTGCATCAGGTTGAAAACTTTTATTCAGGATCCTTCCAAGACAATAAAGAGATTCAGCCTCTTTCCAGGTAACATGGTTTAATTGCCTTTTTATCTTAAATGAACAACATAAGAACTGTGGCAATCTAAGATTTGTATTCTGTAGGTTTTTCTGTGCTAACAAATGTGGACTTTTGTAATTCTCCAACTACAGTGGCATGGGGTTCCTGTTATGTAGGGTAAAATGTTTTTAAGAGCTCTGGAAGATGATTATTTTCTTCATGGACAGGACACTTGTTATCATGAACTTAGTGTAAAATCTTTGCAGACTACTCTTGATCGATCATCAGCCATAGAAGGATACCATTTTTTAATGGGCAAATATCTGTAAATGTTGATTTAGCTGTATACACAAACCAATAAAAAATATTTCTATCGATCATAATAGAAATTTACAGATAAGCAGCATTTTTTTTCTTTGCCTGAGAACTTATTCCAGTCAAAATCCAGTGATTTAGACTTTGGAATTAGGCTTGTGACATATGGACTAGCAAGTGAATAGTAAAAATAGGTATGCTTTGTTGATTTAAGGATACTTACTGTGTATATTTTGACATGATGTTGACAGTTTGTATTTTTAGTGGTTTATAAAGCTTTTTTTGAATCTCAGCATCTACTGTCATTAAATAATTGTCTGGCTCCTCCATAGCTTTTGGCAACTGTGAAAATTTAAATTAATAAAAATCTAAAAAAAAACCCTTAAATATATAAACATTATCTGTCAATTATTAAAAAAAAAAATTCTTCTAGGCCTACTTCTTACTGTCAATTTAGTGGAGGCCTTTTTATGTCACCTCTACTGTAAATAAAACAGTGGCTTATGCTGCTAGTGGCTTAAAAAAAAAAGACTAATGTGATCCTTAGATGCATAAATGGGAATCTCGAGTAGGAGTAGAGAGATTAATTTACCTCTGTTTGGCACTGGTGCGACCACTGCTGAGTCTAGTTCTGGTGTCAACAATTCAAGAAGGATGTTGATAAACTGAAGAGGATTCAGAGAGGAGCCAGGAGAACAATTAAATAATTAGAAAACCTGCCTTATAATGATCAAGGTCTTTGAGTCTATCTGTTTAGATAAAAGATCAGGATAAGGGATGAGTAGTGCCTACATGGAGAAAAAATATTTGAAAATGAACTTTTAGGTCCAGCAGATAAAGATATATCATGATCTAATGGCTAGAAGTTGAAGCTAAACAAATTCAGACTAGAAAAAAGGTGTACATTTTTAACAATGAGGATAATTAACCATTGGAACAGTTTACCCAGGGTCATAGAGGATTCTGCATCACCGGCAATTTTTCAATTAAGAATTGGATGTTTTCCTAAAAGATCTGCTCTATGAATCCTTTGGAGGAAGTTCTGTGGCCTATTTCATGCAGGAGGCCAAATTAGATGATTGTGGTGATCCCTTCTGGCCTTGGGATCTATGAAACATATACTATTGATAAAATAACTAGTTATACGAAACCAAGCTAATGACATGTTAAGGCCTACTGGATGTATTGCTTACATTATGGTATTTCTTTATTCATTGCTTGAGGTACAATAGATGGCAGTTAATTTAAAAAACGTGTTTTGGCTTTTGGTTACTTTACTTCTGTGGGTAACTACCATGTGGAACAATCCTTCACTGGCAGAGGAGCTCAGTGACTTAATAGGACTCTTCCATTGTTAACCTCTAATGAGAATTCTGTGAGCTGTAACATTCGGTGAATGTCTGTGTGTTGCAAAACACTTATCCATCTGTCTTGTACTAAAACCAATGTTTCTGCAGTTACCTGTAATACTGCTGTTTGCAGCACACACGGGAGAGGTGAGGCACCAGCCAGTATAGATTACAGGTGCCCTACCAACTTTGGAGTCACATGGTGAACCCTTTACTAGAGCTAGTGCAGCACGAATAACTGACTTTTCAGTTTTCTGGCAGTTCTGAAAAAAAAATTTTTTTTAAACTGCTCAGTTCAGAATGAACCAAAACTAAATTTTTGGCAAATTGAAAGAGTCAAGGGAAAAAAACCTACATTTTGGGTTGAACAAAATATTCTGAGCATTTTTAACAAAAGTAAAGGCCATGAAGAGCTAGATTCACGAAACTGAGGTGGTGGTAGTGCTCGTGCCCATATGTAATTGTTAGCCCAGTGATTAAGGCATTTACCTGGGATGTGAGAAACCCAGATTTGAATCCCTGCTCTGAAGCGGAGACTTGAAACCAGGTCTCCCCATCTCAGGTGAGAGCCCTGATCACTGGGTTTAGAGTCATCCTCATTCTACCCCAGAAATGACTATTCAAGTATTTTATGAAAAAGTAAAACATTATGGGGTTCACAATCAGGTCCTTAATTTTTATTTTCTCTCATGATAGTTCCTTAATGTTCGGTTGGAACACACATTCCTTAAATATTAGTGTTGCTGTTCAGGTGAATCATTTTTGTTTCAACACTATGAGTGTTCTATAATATTGCAAACTACAGAACTTAGAAATGAGAACACGCTAAGAGGCTTTATTAATATCGTATTCATTATAAAACACACTTATTACAGTGCATGTTATCTCAGTTCAGTTTTTACAGCATTGAATATTTACTACTGTGCCTAGCAATTAACTAGCTTTTTTCCCCCATTACATTCATTTGTTCCGAAGATACTAGTACATTATAAGCATTCCCAAAAATCTTTTTTGAAGATACAGATCTTGTTGGCAGGACCAGCTCTAGGCACCAGCAAAGCAAGCATGGGCTTGGGGCGGCACAATTCCAGGGGCGGCATTCTGGCCATCCTTTTGTGCTCTCGGAGCTTGGGGCGGCAAAACACCTGGAGCCGGCCCTGCTTGTTGGTATCCCTTGTAAAGCACCACTAAAAATTATAAATAACAGAGTTAATGAATTTGTTAAATGTTCCAATACTGTGAACTACAGTTTGTAAGAAGTTTAGTAAAACATCTTAATGGGTAAATATTTCTGCCAGTTTCAGGAATTGGAAAAAAGAACAAGATCTGACCAGTCACACAGCTGTTTTGGATACATTCTTGACTTGTGACAAACCTCAGATTCACAACAGGGAGCACAGAATTATGTTAAACTGGGGTCAGTGGTGGGATCAGCATATTCAGGAAATGATTCTTCTTCCCAAAAGATCACATGAAGGCAAGTATTCCAGTACTAAGGAGTCAAAGAAATTAAACATTGAAAACTAAAGGTGCCTTTGTAGCATTGAGTTGTGTTTGGGCTGGTGGAGCATAGATGTGGTGAGTTCAAGATCAGCAAAAGGGAGGTTCATAGAGTCAGGTTCAGTTTATTTTCACAGTTCCAGTATGAGGAAAGGTTAACTTGTGTTTTGGGAGAAAAAACTCAGATAAATTGTGAAATTTGGCTGAATCAGCCTTCAGAATGTGGGCCCGAAAATCAGTCTACCCTTTGATGCTTTGGGGAAGAGAGGAAAGAGGCTAGCTAAAAAGGACTTCTCAAAATAGTTTTTTATATTGTGAATGACTTGCATGATGATGGTTGTTCCAGAAAGCTGCTTATATTGTAGCATTTTGTTTTTCCACCATAAAGTTCTAACTAGTTATGACAGTGTATTTAATTTAGCATTGTATTAGCAAAAGAAGGAACCTTGGATCCGTTCACCAGGTGTACATATGTGACTATAAAGGGTCTCACTGTTACCCTAAAGTTATTTGTGTGTGTTTTATTTTAAACACAGAATTCAAGTCCTGTAATCCTGCAGTTCTTTGGATGTATCTGACATCCCAGCATGACTGGCTTAACATTTGCTCATGGATTGAAGAATCCCAGCCACATAGTCATACCTTATTTCAACAAGCTAACTGGCCTTCTCTGACACCAGATATTATTGACCAAAATACATTCTGCAGCAGCTATATGAGAAATGAAATATTAGACAAGCTGGCTAGGTAAGTGTCCTCACTGTGTTAATACTAAGTTTACCTTTTCAGGAGAACCAGAATCTGATGTAGAAGTGTATGCATGTAAAATCTAGGATATACATTTAATTGTAATGATGTGGTATTTTGATTTAAATAGATTTAACCATTTACAAAGTGTGGGCTCAGTCCAGGATTCTTTGCATGCCCAAAACTCCCATTAAATGTAATGAGAGTCTTAGAGGCATAAGAAAATGCACGATCAGCCCTTAGTTCTCATGCACAACAGTTTCTGCTACCTATTTTAGCTGCCGTATTTTATTCTATTCTATTTTATGCCATATTTATTTTATTACCTATGTTAGTTGCCATAAATGTAATGTTTCTTTCTCTCCCACTTTTTCACAGTGAACTCCGTCAGTTAAAACTAATATATAGTGCTGTGAGATCATCATAAGGAAATGTACTGGTGCATGTTATGCAGTAAAACAATTCAGTGTCAGCAGAAGATCTCTTATTTAGCCATTCAGTGAAGATATCTTCAGCTGAGACAACTGCTCAATTTAAAAGCGTGTGGTTTATCTTTTTCTTGCTAGAAATGGAATTTTTGTCCCATCTGAACAAGACGACTTTGAACTCCTCCTCCTAAGATTGAGCCATATTGGAGGAGTGATGCAAAATCCACATCCTGTTCCAAAATACAATTCTGCGAGTGGTTTGGATTTCCACACCCATTTCATCCTCTATTGTTTAGAACGTAGTCTGCAGCATCTGCTATACACATATTTAGACTATTACAGGTACAACTACTTGGATTTATTCATCAGTATAAAAAACGTGTTTTATATGCAGATCTTTATAAAACTGGAAGCTGGTAAAATACACCTTAAATAGTCGGTGATGAGAATTTTCCAGTGCAACTTAGGTCACAGAATCAATCACAGAATCATAGACTTTAAGGTCAGAAGGGACCATTATGATAGTCTAGTCTGACCTCCTGCACAACAGAGGCCACAGAATCTCACCCACCCACTCCTGTAACAAACCCCTAACTTATGTCTGAGCTATTGAAGTCCTCAAATCGTGGTTTAAAGACTTCAAGGTGCAGAGAATCCTCCAGCAAGTGACCCGTGCCCCATGCTGCAGAGGAAGGCAAAAAAACCACATGGCCTCTGCCAATCTGCCCTGGAGGAAAATTCCTTCCTGACCCCAAATATGGTGATTGGTTAAACCCTGAGCATGTGGGCAAGACTTACCAGCCAGCCACACAGGAAAGAATTCTCTGTAGTAACTCGGATCCCATCCCATCACAGGTTATTGGTCATATCTACTGCTAATAGTCAAAGATCAATTAATTGCCAAAATTAGGCTATCCCATCATATCATCCCCTCCATAAATTTATCAAGCTTAGTCTTGAAGCCAGATGTGTCTTTTGCACTCACTGCTTCCCATGGAAGGCTGTTCCAGAACTTCACTCCTTTGATAGTTAGAAACCTTCATCTAATTTCAAGTCTAAACTTCCTGATGTCCAGTTTATATCCATTTGTTCTTGTGTCCACATTGGTACGGAGCTTAAATAATTCTTCCCCCTCCTTGGTATTTATCCCTCTCATATATTTATAGATAGCTATCATATCTCCTCTCAGCCTTCCTTTGGTTAGGCTAAACAAACCAAGCTCTTTGAGTCTCCTTTCATAAGACAGGTTTTCCATTCCTTGGATCATCCTAGTAGCCCTTCTCTGTACCTGTTCCAGCATTAGCTTTTTTCATGGCCATATCACATTGGCGGCTCATAGTCATTCTGTGATCAACCAATACTCCAAGGTCCTTCTCCTCCTCCGTTACTTCTAATTGATGCGTCCCTAGCTTATAACAGAAATTCTTGTTATTAATCCCTAAATGCATGACCTTCCACTTTTTGCTATTAAATTTCATCCTATTACTATTACTCCAGTTTACAAGGTCATCCAGATCTTCCTGTCTGATATCCCGGTCCTTCTCTGTATTAGCAATACCTCCCAGCTTTGTGTCATCCGCAAACTTTATTAGCACATTCCCGCTTTTTGTGCCAAGGTCAGTAATAAAAAGAATAAATAAGATTGGTCCCAAAACTAATCCCTGAGGAACTCCACTAGTAACCTCCTTCCAGCCTGATAGTTCACCTTTCAGTGTGACCCGCAGTAGTCTCCCCTTTAACCAGTTTCTTATCCACCTTTCAGTTTTCATATTGATCCCCATTTTTTCCAATTTAGCTAATAATTCTTCATGTGGAACTGTATCAAACGCCTTACTGAAATCGAGGTAAATTAGATCCACTGCGTTTCCTTTGTCTAAAATATCAGTTACCTTCTCAAAGAAGGAGATCAGGTTGGTTTGACACGATCTACCTTTTGTGAGCCATGTATTTTGTCCCATATTACCACTGACCTCAATGTCCTTAACTACTTTCTCCTTCATAAATTTTTCCAAGACCTTGCATACTACAGATGTCAAACTAACGGGCCTGTAGTTACCTGGATCACTGTTTGGGAAGAAGGACTATTTAAAGGTGGTTAGAGTCAGTACAGTACTGACTCCATGAAAAGATTGGGGAGAGAGAGATACTGAGCTTTCAGGTGTAGCTTTTTCCCATAACTAGCGCTGTAATGGCTTGACGTTGTAGTTGCAGTTTTGGCTCTCAAATGTAATCCAGAGTTTAACACTGAGCTCAGACCATCACTTCTTGACTTCCCCTTGCCATCTGATGTTAGTTTCCTTTGTGTCATCCTTGATGGCAACTGTTTTCATACCATTTCGGATTTAAGGAAAGCATTATAATTGTGACCATTTGAAACAGAGCACTGATTTAAATAATTTGATCTTAATAGTGAGTTAATTAATTAATTAAATTATATTATAAACAACCTGTCTGAATCAGGCTCAGGTATGGCCAAACTCTTGACACACGTTGGCTGCTAAATTCATTGCAAGATTACATCTAAATCAGAACTAGTTAAGACTCTGGGAGAAGAGAAAATGTATTTGCTTTAAGAACAATTCCCCCCTCTCCTCCCAGCCCTTCTGGCTAAGGAGTAAATAGTAGTTTGAAGTAGATCATAGTCATCGAGATTACTGTTCTGTCCTGTTCTAGCAGAATGAAAATTCCCCAGCTGTCATTGTTAGGATACGTCGACTCTTTGAGCTGGGAGGTGTAACTCTCTTCTACCTAGTGCGCTAAAAATAGTGTAGTCGTGGTGACACGAGCAGCGAGAGCTGCTCCAGATAAGCACCAAGTGCCTCGGACGGGCATGTCTTGGGGCAGCGAGCCCTTTCTGCTGCTCATGCCACGGTGGCTACAGTCTTTTTTTCAGTGTGCCAGCTCAAAGAGAGCTCAGCAGCTATGTCTCCTCTGCTCGGAATCTAGACGTACCCATAGAGGGAATGGTTGTTAAACAAGTGAGAGAGTCCGTAGATTGTTTTTAGAAATGCCTGACCCAAAGAGTGCAACATAGTAACTGTTTAGAGAAGAGAATGGTGATTGTACGTTGTTGCTTTTTATTAATGCATTTTATATTTTTATTATGTTACTGTTCTTGCCTTGTTTTCAGTTTAACTCCTTCGAATTGTCCTGTTTTGGATAAAAAGGAATTGCATGAGGCTCACCCCTGGTTTGAATTTCTAGTACAGTGTCGAGGGGTTGCAAGTAACCCAAGAGGTAGGATCCCAGCTTTCATTCATTTCACATACACACGATGAGTTCATCCAAAGAAACGTAAACTGGCGGCAGTGATGATTGCCTTAGTTAGTAAAAATCTGAACAGAAACAGCGCACACAGCAATACGTTTACAGCTAACGCCTCCTCTGGGTCTTCTGGCATGTGCTGGTTTATCAGTGTCTTAGATTATGTGTTCCCCTGGCCAGGATTGTTTTTAATCAATGGCACTGAAAGTCAAAAGGACTTGTGCTCTTAACTCATTTAGATACTTTGGAAATCCCATTAATCTTTTACGGGGCCAACCATTTCATCATTGCTTAACAAATAAATAACTCTTGAATGAAGCTTGCATTTATTATTTCAGAAAATATGTACATAAGATAAAGAATTGCTCTGTAATGCACTGTAAGAATATGGGACCAGATTCTCATCCTCTTCCTATAGGCTGAATTCCTATTTAAGCTCAATAGGAACATTGTCAATACATTGGAGGAGTTTTAGGATCATGTCTGCCCATCTATATAGTGTGCCATCTGCATGAGTTTAATAAATATTTTTTCTTAATCCTGAATCAAAATTTAAAATATGAATAATTTAATAATATAATTGTTTTTTCAGAGAAGAAAAATCCCACTTTTTCTCTTTTTCCAGATCCAAAGATGATATTTCAGGCTAGTCTTGCAAATGCTCAGATCTTGATTCCTAGTAATCAAGCTAGTGTGAGCAGCATGCTGTTGGAAGGACATACACTTTTAGCACTTGCAACCACAATGTATGCACCTGGCGGTATAGATCAGGTACTTAATATGTCAGCTATTTCTGGAAACTTACTCCTATCACTAGGAGCTGAAAGCCCGTGCTGTCACATGGGTGTAATTCGTAAAGTCACGTGTTTTAAAAAAAAAAGGGGGGGGGGGGCTGAAAATGGTTGAGAACTTAAAGGTTGGATGGTAACAGACTGCAAATCCCAGTGATGATTGAACAGGTAATGTTCTAAACATAGAGCTCTCAACCAGGCTTGTAGCTGTTTCCATTGCTTCACTCCATGCTTCATTTCCATAGGCTTCAGAGTGATGATTGGGGTTGTTGTGTGTGCTGGCTGTGTTGTGTGGGTAGTTGTTGATTTGAGTGTGGGTTGAGTTGTGCTGGGACAGCTGTGTGGGTGGCAAATCAGGGATGTATGCTGTGGTAAGGGGCCGTGCTGGGGTTATTGCACATGCTGCTATGTTGTGTGGGTGGTTGTGCTAGATCTCTTGATTTGTGTGGGTGGCAGTTGGGCACATAGATGGGCTGAGTAATCCACTATCTGTACAGTCTCCCTCACAACCAATGAAATTGTTGCATGCAAATTAGATGTAGAGTAAGGTAATTGGTTGAATTATCTCTGATATCACAATGGTGTAGGACTCCTGACATGGCACAGATACATGCCTTACTGTAGCTGTACAGCGTGCGGGTATAATTTGTAAAGTCAAAATGAGAACTTCATTTGGACAGTAACAGAACACAAATTCAAGTGATGATTGAACTCGGTGATATTCTGAACAGAGAGGTTTCAACCATGCTTGTAACTGCTTCTGTTTTATCTCATTGACTCAGACATTTAGGCTTCAGAGTGACACAGGAGTGATAATCTTGGTCTCTTTCTACATAGATTATGAAAACAAAATGAGATGTTGTCTCAACTCAATACAAAGAAATACACAAATGCAACCACATAACTTCCTTTCACAGAGATGGGAGTGTTCCTTTGGAGTAGTATGTTTCAATAAATAATGAAAAATTGATTAAAGGTTACTTTTAGTTTCAAAATAATGCTACTGATGAGTACAATACCTTCTTAAAGTGGTCACGTTTTAGGTGTAGATAACAATGAAGTACAGAAGCCATTAGGATTGGCTGTTAAGGTGGTAGAATGTGTTTCTAAACTTTTCCTATACTTTTTTTTAAAAGTAGCTGTAGTTAATAGATATTAACAGGGTTATTTTCCACACTTATATTTTATATCATAGAAAAGTTTGTTGTAAGTGTCAAAGTATGTGCCCTTTGTTTCACTTAGTCAAAACCTCTGACTTTGAACCACAAAGTCTGTGCTCTGATTAAAGTTAGTGGGAATGTGTGACTTAGCTGGTGTGCTGTTTTGCTCTGAATAGGTGGGATTCAGCTTCCACTTTTCAACTGTTAAGTTATGAATCATGGCACGTAACAGAAAATGTGCTTATTGGTTTGTTTTGTAAAGACTTAAAATATAAGCATGTTTAATATCTTTTTATTAAATATACTGCTTCATGTTTCAGATGTGACTTCATTTAACACAAACCGTTTAGTTGTTTGCTTGTGTATAATAGTGCAGTGACTGCTGAAAGAGGTGTTTTTAGAATAATTCTTAGGGATATCCTTGTATATTTTCTGGACTGTAAATCATGAAAGTTTTGTAACAAATTCAACATCTAGTGCTCTGTCTTGCATTTCTTGAACACCCAATATATTTCTATTGGTTTGAGGTAGGTAGGTAGTTTGGGATCTTCAGTTTTGGGTGTACAAGGAATGCGGGATCATGCCCATGTACAGTTACTTTTTTTTTTTATGAGTGAAATGTTCTGTTCTTATTTCCTTTCAATCTAGGTTCTTCAGAATGAAGATACTGAAAAGCCCCTGAAGAAGGTGGATCCACAGCTGTTAAAAATGGCATTGACTCCTTACCCCAAACTCAAAGCTGCTCTCTTTCCGCAGAACACTTCTCATGGAATTTTGCCACCTGATATCTCACTCTACCATCTTATGCAGGTATATATAATGCATTGTAAATGAAGCTGCTTATCAAAGTGAATGCAAGAATTTCAGAGAAGTTCCGTTTTGAGCTACAGACACTTTGAAAGTATGTGTTCCCATCTCGATTTAGCACAAGTGTGAAGGAGTGACTTGCTGGCTGGTGCACCCCTTCATGGCTAGGTGTGGCATAGCAGGTGCTTCTCTCAGGCCCCCTGCTGATGGATGCTCCATTTCTGCAGTGGTCTGCTTCTTCTTGTGACTCAGCCCTCCAGACGGGTCCAGTCCTATCCCATCTGGGTAACAGAGTCCCTCCCACAAAACAGTAGTCCAGTGACTGTACACCATGTCTTCAGCCCAACTCTGGGCTCAGTGGTCCTTACACTTTTTATCTCCAGGGGCTTTCACCACCTTTTTCAATGGTCGGTAAAGTAACCCAGGCCTTCCCTTTACTTTAGGTTCCAGGCTCAGCTAATATTTGCTTCCTCATACTCCATGGCGACTCCCTGAACTACTGAGCCTGTCTCTAGGTCCTTTTCCTCAGCCCCTTCCTGGGATCACTCCTCCACAGATTATTTGCCCCTTCCCAGACTCTGCAGAGCCCTTTCTGGCTCTTGTACTGAGTGATACCTCCTAGGGCTTTCACCCGGGAGGCCCAGCTCCTGTCTGCCTCTCCCAAGGCTGTGTGTGTGTGTGTCTCTCTCTTTTTCCTCTCCCTGGCATCTGCCCTTTTGTCAAGGCTTACTACTGGACTTTGCTCCACCCCTGTGGGTTCCCAGCGCCTCTCCTAGCCCTTTGCCAGTGTTCCCTCCTTAGGAGAGGATCCCAAGGCCTACTCTCCCCCAGCTTCCTGTCCCCCAGCCCCCTCTCACTGCTCTGGGCTGCTCCCTGTGTAAACAACACCTAGTTCCTCCTCAGCTGCATCTGATAATGAATTGGTTCTTGTGCCACCAAGTGGGTTAATTAAACCCCCAGGCTCCTGTTATCCCTTTTGCTGCCAGCGTGGAGTATACACTTCATCAGAACAAAAATTATGAAACTTGTATTAAAGCAACTGTAGCAAGGTTGAGACTCACCAGTGCAGCACCTCCTGCTGGTCGATTTGGGAATTAGCTCAACTCCAGCTCCAGAGCACCCTCTGCTGGCCGGTGTCTTGCCTGCCTCAGGCCCCATGTCCCTCCCAGACCCTGGGGTTCTGCCCCCAGCAGTACCCTCTTACTCTGGGTTTCCCCTTCCAGGGGAACCCCAGTCCTCTAAACCCACCTTGCTGCAGTGGCTACAGCCAGTCATCATCTAGCCCCCTCTCACTGGGACAGACTGCAGTCTGTAATGACCACTCGTCATTGGCAAGCGGGTAAGACCAGCTGCTCTGCCTATTCACAGGCTGCACCTCTGTAGCCCCAGTACCTTTGTAGGCCTTCACCAAGGCCTGCAGTCCGGGGGTTTACTAGGTTGGAGCTCCCCAGCTCCTCTTCCCTTCCCCAACACGGCTCTGCTTCAGGTGCCTTCCTCTCAGGCAGCCAGGCCCTTCCCAGTCCAGGGCTAGAGTGAGACTCCTCCAGCTCCTGGCCCCCAGCTCTCTTACCAGGGCCAGTTGGGCCCTGATTGAGCTGGCTACACCTGTGGCAGCTACTCCCTCAGCTGCTCTCACTCCTTTTCCCAGCCGCAGCCCTCTCCAGGGCTGCTTTTAACCTCTGTTCTGCGGGAGTGGGGCAGCCTCCCCACTACAGCATCTATATTGTAATTTGATAGATAATTTTTAAATGTTGTTTGTAAAGGCTCAAACCCGATCATTTATGGAAAAAGTTTCGACTGCTCTCCTAGGCTGACTTGATTTCACAACTGAACGTAGAATAATATACTGTTATATTTTACTCTGCAAATCCTGGGATTTGGGACTGACACTAAGGCTTCAGGCCAAGATTTTAGACAGTGGGTGGCTGAAGTTAAGCTCCTAAATCCATATTTAGGCACCTAAAGAAGTGGCCTGATTTTTCACATGCGGCAATCCCAGGCTCCAGTGAGAGCTGGCAGCTCTAGATTATGTTGTTAGTGTTTTCAATAGGCAGGTTATCAACTGTCACTGAAAATGAGTTATTTTTTTAATTAAGTGGGGGAGGAAGGAGAGTGAGACCTAGAATGAAAGGATGGGTGAAAATGGAGGGACCCCATACAGACAGTCACATGAAAGCTCCTTGTTGGTAGATCTCCTTGGCTTAAGTTAGGCGGGTGATGAGATGACCCCCTAATAGCTGCGAATAGTCTACTAGACTAGTAACTTCTAGAACAGCATTAGCCGCACTTACGCACCACCATTCAGCAAAGCACTTACGCACATGCTGTCCCACTTAAGTATGTGCTTAAAGTTGCAGTCACAATCGGGTCTTGTATGCGTTGAAAATATATGCTTCCCAGAAAGAGCTGCCTGAGATATTTGTTACTGCAGCAGGAGCAAGAGCTTTACTGTCAACTGTTGGAGATGCCTGAAGTATTTTTTTTTGTTCTAATTGGCTTTAAAATCATGATGCTTTGAACAGTTTATCTGCATATATTTTGTTTTTAATTTTTCAGTCATTAGCGCCTTTTGATCCCACTAAATTGTTTGGCTGGCAGTCGTCAAATACTCTTGCCATAGCAGGTAATTAATTTTAAAATGTAAAATACTTGTGTTTAGGCTACGAACTTTGAATGAAGTACTTTTCAGTGGATATCACAATTTGCCCCTTGCTGGGCACACACATTGTTCAACCCCGGTTCTCTGAGGTGCTGGTACAGGACTTTTACTCCTCTAACTTTCCTCTCGGGACACTTGACAGGTTGTGAATATCCTGGCTGCTTTCCCTAATTCTATTCTGAAAGTCTTCCGGATCTCTTCAGAACCCACCAGTTGACTACACCTCTGACCCTGGGTTTGAAAAACCACTAAACTTTTATTTGACCAGAGTAAACATAACATAATCATAACAATAGCTTTCAGCAACCTTCTACAGGGCTGCTGGAATAATATGGATAGTGGGGGTGCTGAGAGTCATTGAACCAAACTGTAAACCCTGTGATGTGATGGAAACCACTTCAAGCCTGGGGGTGCTGCAACATCCCCAGTTCCCCTACTTCCAGCACCTATGACCTTCTACTTATTCCCAAAGGGAATGCCTAGACTTATAAGAGCCCAGCAGTGCTTCCCTCCCCAAACATAGTCTAGCTATTCAACCCCCTGTGTGATCCTGCTCCCTCCCTCTCTACTCAGGAGCCAAGTGATGACCCTTCACATTCAAAACACCCTGAAGTTCTGAACATGTAGTTCGGGTGAAGCTTCCATTCAGGAGTTTGAGACTTTGTGTCTCTGTGCACCAGTGACATGTGCTCTTTTGGTCTTCAATGACATACCCCTATAAAAACACTTAACAATTTTGGTTGACAACATTTACCCTACAACAACATCTCAGATACCATTTCAAGTTAACATATTCCTTTCTCCACAATAGAATTGCCCAGTAAATTACTCTTTTCAGTAGGTATTCCTCTGTATAAAAATATTTCTTATATTTTTCTAAAGGTTTTGTTTTAAAATGGTTGTTTACAAAGGTGTTATTGGGTCTGGCTACAGCACTTAGTTTCCGCACGATAGAATGGGGAATATCTGAATGTTAGTGGAGCTTTTTCCACAAGAAATGTTGTATAAAACAATAATCTTTACAAACCTACTGTGAATTAGATAAGTAATATGTTCCCTCTGACAGCGAGAGCATCCTTGCTTCAGTTTACTTAAGTGATCTACCCATGGCAATTTAAACAAAAGTCAGTGCCAGAGTTCCAGTTGTACGGGAACCAGAATTAGAATTTGAGTGGTACTGGAAAGTTTAATAATTTAAAGCAGAGCTAGTGTGGTATTTGGTTTCCTCTTCCATAGAAGTTGTTGAGTAGCAGAAAGATATCTCCCAATTTTTAAATCAAACATTTATGCAATTAAGAAACACTGTGACATTCTTTCCAGACATCTCAAGTGACCTCCCTCATTTCTCGTCCCCTGATTTGGTAAACAAATATGCCATAATGGAACGACTGGATTTTTCCTACTACTTGCACCATGGACGCCCATCATTTGCTTTTGGTACCTTTTTGGTCCAGCAATTAGTAAAGAGCAAATCCCCAAAGCAGCTGTGAGTATTTAAAAAATAATAGTTGCCATGTGAATGTATAGAGGCATGCTAGGAAAAAATTAAAATGAGAAGCAGGAATGTCCTGCTAGAAATACCCCCAGCGTTCTATTTTGAAATGTCATTTATTGTGCATCACATATAGATGTTCACTACAAAAACCATTTTAAGAACAAAAAAACTGAAGAACAGTGAAAATGAAAAGTATAGATTAAGTGGTTGTGGTGGAGTTTTAGGCCCAAGGAAGTTGATTTTTGAAAATAGCTTTATGTAAGTAAAATGGGATACAGAGTGTTTATATGAGTTAGTATATGAGGGGAGGAATATAGATTTGGTTAATAGGCTGTTGGGTGTGTGGTTAATATATACAGTCTGCTCTTAGAAACAAAGGGCATCCAGTTTCTTCATACCCATGCCAAATCTGTTTTACCTGAGTGGAGTATTCACATTAATAATGATTTCAGGATTGGACCTAGACTTGAAAACTAACATTAGATAAAGGAAAAATGCCTGTTTATTTTTTCTTTCCTTATCGGTTCCTTCACTAACTGTATTAATTTCCCTGTTTAAACTAAAGAAAACATAAATCAAATGTGCATTTAATCTTGCCTTTAATTTATAGAAGTTATTTAGCAAAACCTAAAACGCAATCCCAGAATCTGACACACAAATAAGAAATCAGTCTTAAAGTACATTAACCAAAACAATAGGACAGGTTGCTTTTTTTCATCTTCAGTGTATATATGTGGCATTTTATTTGTATTAATTAGTGTGAAAATGACACCATCAATCTGAAATCTAATAAACTTCAAAAAGTTAAAAATAGTTACACTTAGGACACCTGCCTTTGTGTCTCCGTGCTACATTGTGTTGTCTTAAAATAATCTTTTCCTATTTTTAATGTTTTCTCTCTTCTGTTGCTGTGTGAAACATAAGCAAAAAGGTAACTTCACTGACTATATGAGGGAAACAGTGAAAATGTCTATAGGGGAATTGCTGCCAACTGTACAAACTAAACACACTGGGGAAATAGATCATTATTTCTTCTCTATATATCTCTTTGGTGTAGTAATTTTCGATGTTGTTTCTAAGATTAGTAGGTTATTACACATCTTCAGACAGAAGTCTGTCTAATTTAACTGTCACTTTTAGTGTGGGTGGGGGTTTGATACTATAGAAACATTCATTTGTTCACTCACCTTTTATGGTAGCAGGGGCTAGATCCTTTTTCTCCTAGTGCCTGAACTGAAAGAGCAACATCACTGGGAGACTGTTCAGAGTAGCGGCATCTTTTCTCTAGAGAGAGACTGTACTTTTATGCTGGAGTTCAGGTCATTTTTCAAGAAGAAAACCCTTCTTCTTGAAAGAAGCGGCAGCCAGCACATCCCTCGGCTTGCGCTGCTTCCCGCAGCCCCCATTGGCCAGGGACGGTGAACCACGGCCAGTGGGAGCTGTGATCAGCCGCACCTGCGGATGCTGCAGGTAAACAAATCGTCCCAGCCCGCCAGCGGATTTCCCTGACAGCCCACGTGCCAAAGGTTGCCGATCCCTGGACTATAGCGTATGACTCCCTGTTCACTGCTGGAAAGTATTGCAGTCACTCCATTTGCTAGATTAGAACATCAGCGTAATTATGTTGTTACATTTCACATGGGCAAGGCCAAAGAGGCATTACTGGGGGGTTTTTAAATAGAGGGTGAGATATTTCTTATAGTCCTATAGCCTTCAAGTATCCTATGTTATTGTGCTAATTACTATGGTAATATAATGTATATGCACATAAATACATACGTGAGTTTCTGTATGTAGATATGTGCATATATATTGCCATAGTAATGACCATAAGAACATACGATACTTGTAGGCTATAGGACTACAAGAAAAATCTCGCCCCCTATCTGTCTACCCACCCACACTCTGTAGGTAACAAATGAAACTTTTATCGCTCAATATTTGAAATAAAGTACAGTTCAAATATTCAGTGGGAGTATTTAGGTGCAATTCTGAACATGCCCTGGTTGCATTGTCACTAATAACATTGCCTGCATATCAGAATCATTTTTCTAAATTATGGAATCATTTTCTTTGGCTTCAAGGTTTTATAAAAGCTTATTGAAACAAATTGCAATTTTAAGGTATGTCCTTTTAACGTTTTTCATGTGGGATGTTTAATTTCTTTCCTGTATTCAGGTCCTCATTTGCCCTAGGCAGTTAACATATTTTCAGCACAATTAAACTTATTCCAAATTCACTTGATTATATTTTTCAGCAATTGTAGGTATTAGCTTATGTTGTGAATTATTGTGTTTTGAGATTTCAGTCATAATTTCTATTGAATTGACTTTAACATTTCCTTTGTTTTAGGATTCAGCAAGCAGGGAATGAAGCCTACGCTCTAGCTCTTTCTTTCTTTTATATACCTTCAATAGGAGCAGCATGCATTTGTTTTCTAGAGTTACTTGGTCTTGACAGCCTTAAACTTCGGGTTGATATTAAAGTTGCAGATATAATTTGGAGCTTCAAGTCTAGAAATGAAGAGTCTCAACACAATTTAATAAGAGAAGCCTTGGGTAGAGTACACTTTTGCATATTTTATAATTATTGAGCAGTATAAAACAGCTATCAGAGGATGAAGGGGGTTATGGTGCCCAGCCCGAATAATGTCCAGGGAATGTAGGAGGAGCACCCTTTCTTTAAGGAGTTAAGAGCTTTGCCATTCTTACATACCCATTTTTCACTAATCTGTGAAGGGGTAATCCCATGGTTAATCCAGACTCGGCCTACTGATAAAATAGCAAAGGGTCTGTGTGCCAAAGGGGCAGCTGGAACTGGAATAATCATACATGTCTCATATGCAACACATTGGTGTCAGTCTGCTACCCATAGGCATAGAGTAATCGCTCTTCCAAAAATGGTAGTCAGTTTTTGTTTAATATTGTAACATAAGATGATTAGAAGAAAAATGCCAAATTCCTCCTCCCTTGCTGCATTCATTCTGTAAACTATGTAGAAATTAGATATTTGAATTTGACCGTGAGAATTTTTCTAGGAAGAACTTAAATTAAGAAAATTACATTTGTAACTAGGGTTCCATGTGATGTAGCTTTTTTCTCCAGTTAGGAAACCTAACGGGTTTTCTCATTTGTTTAGCTTTTATGTGATAAAGCTCTTTAAAGTATGTTTATTTAAATATAGGACAAATTTTTCAAAAGTGCCTGACATTAGGAGCCTAACTCTCATTTTCAAAAGTGATGTAGGCACTTAGAGAATTTACCTAAGCACTTTTGAAAAATGTCCTTACTATAATGTGAAAACAGAGCCCCAGTAATATTATTTTAATTTTTTTAAATAGTTGGAAATCTAACAAAATTGGCGGATGGTGAAAAAACAGCAGCAGCAGAAGTGCTTATGTCCTTGGAAGAAGCTTTTTGGGATAAAATCGAACATCAAGAAATAAAGAAGTGAGCGAACTACACTTTTAATGCTCTTTATACTGGCCAACTGATATAAAGCACTGAATTTTACCCTTTATGTGGTCAGGCATTACCATGTGTCATAGACACAGCTACTCTGCATGGCAAGTGCAGTAAACAAAACCTATGAGCAACAAGTGTTTCCACATGTTGGGGGGTAAGAAATGAGTCCTCTTTGTATATCAGATACCATAGGCAATATGCCTCCTCAGCACTTGTAATAAGGAAGGGAAGCTAATGCATAATGTTGACTGTGCTACCTTTACTGCACTACTGGGACTTCCTGAATTAGGAGCAAAGAGTGATCTGGAATTTCTCGCAAAGGCAAAACTGTTGTGAAAATTGAGAATTTGGATGGGCAAAAAATGTAGGGTTAGGCCCCCAAGATCGAATCTGATCCCAGTCCCTGCTGAAGCCTCAGGAAGGAAATCTTGATTCTTTACAATTGGAAGACCTGCCTGCATCTGTAGCCATTAAATACGGGAAGATGAAGGGACAGTTACTACTTAAATAATTAAAAGTGGACAGAGTTTTTTTTAGTTAAAATTCTTTCGTTGCTATACAGAACATCCAGTGACTCTAGAAGACAGTGGTCTTTGGTGATGCAGTTCTGTAAGCTCCATGATATCAAACTGAGTACATCTTACCTAAAGGAATGTGCTAGATCCAATGACTGGCTGCAGTTTCTCATCCAGACCCAGATGTACAGCTACCAAATAGATGAGGTGAGCTACTGTGTTTAATTTAAAAATTACAAGAGACATTTTAAACAACAAGCATTGTTAATGGTGTAGTCTTTGTTTTTAAGATGTTTTTAAAACAGATGTCTCTCTTTAAAGAAACAACATCAAATTTAAATCTAGTCAGCTTAATGGTAAGTTAGAAATTGTTTCAGGCTCTTAAATTGCCCATAAATCTCCCTATCATTTCTTTTTTTTACAGTCACATTTTCTTGTTTTTTTTGCATAATATTTTTCTCTGTTGCTGTGTGAAAAGCTGACACCAAAAAGAGCAGCAGGCTCGCCAGCAGAATCAGTAAGGACTATACACAAAGTGCTGTCAAATGCACATGAATAAATTGGTAAAATAGAAGTTTTTATTCTAGTCTTTTAATTATATTAAGATGAGGAGTTAATTTCTATCAGTAGTAGGTACAGCTGAACCTCAGCGTTAGGAACACCAGAGTTATGAACTGACCAGTCAACCACACGCCTCATTTGGAATCAGAAGTACACAATCAAGCAGCAGCCGAGACCCCCCAAAAAAGCAAATACAGTACAGTGCTGTGTTAAATGTAAACTACTAAAAAAAAATAAAGGGAAAGTTTAAAAAAAAAAAAAAAAGATATGACAAGGTAAGGAAACTGTTTCTGTGCTTGTTTCATTTAAATTATGTTGGTTAAAAGAAGCATTTTTCTTCTGCATAGTAAAGTTTCAGAGCTGTATTAAGTCAACGTTCATTTGTAAACTTTTGAAAGAACAACCACGTAATGTTTTGTTCAGAGTTTTGAACATTTCAAAGTTCGAACCACCTCCATTTCCAAGGGAACTTTGAGGTTCTACTGTATAACATTTTCAGACAGAAAATGATTTTTTTTTAGTGTTCTTTGAGGTGAGCTGGATACATAAATACCTGCCCAAATGGGACTTAATTCTGTTTTAATTATACTTACGGCTATGGTATGTTCATCCTGGATATTTAGGTTTAGTTCATTTTTAAAAATTAAATGTTTCAGTTACTATTTCAGTATTGGAGATATGTTAATATTTGAAGCAGTCTCATTTGTATTAATAAAATAAGTATTTTGTTTCACATATAGAATGATTAGTTAATGATATTGTCGGGATGCAAATATTTATGCTGTAATTATATTGTGTGTTTTGGAAGAGTTTCATAAGTCTTCCACTTTTACTGTGCAACATAATCTTTAAAAATCTAGGTAAAGTCTTGTGCAAGTAGGTGATCATTATTAAATGGGACCTAAAAAAAGTCCGGCTTAATTGTTTTTATTAAGCTAAAAAGCTTCTCCAGAAGATAAGAGTCTCCCTTCTAAGAAACAGCTGTGAACTGCAAATATGCTTCAAATATGGACTAGTTTAAAATAAAATCAAGGTTTTAAAATACATTCACACACCCAATTTCACTATATGTTGTATAATCAGCATAGTAACTGGTAAGATTAAATTGATATAGCCAGAATTTCTGAAATATTCATAAATATATTTGCAATGTTTACTGTATGTAGGAGACACATACTGTAGAATTTTTCAGTCTTGTTACACTATGTACATTATACAGCGTTGCTATGATAATCTTTGGCAGCCCGCATATATAATAAGAACCATTGTAGGTAACTCCCATGAAATTGGTAAGATTTCAACACACATACCTGGCACAATCAGCTCCTAAGGTATCTTTTCACAAATACTAGCATATTGTCTCTTATACAAATAATTCTAGGTTGGAATTTTCAAAGAAACCTAAGAGAGCTAGGATCTCAAATCCTGTTGTCAGTGGGGAGCTTAATTTAGGCTTCTTTGAAAATCCTACCCTGAATGTTTTCAAAATAGAAAAATATAATTAAGTGTGCAGTCACCTGCAAATAAACCTCAGGTAGCAACTTACTGAAAAATTCCTTTCAATGATATACCGTCTATGCCAGGGATGTCATTGGGGCTGAAAATGAGTGTATGTTTTATGTAAAGGGAGGAATTTCAATATTTTATTGTGATACTGTGCATTTCTAAAACACTTTCATCTGTAGATCTCCAGAAATATACCTTGTAAAATCGGTTTGATAAAATGTCTTCTGTGTTTACTTTTATTTCATGTACACAATAGCTCTCCCCTCCCCCAGTTGCTCTCTGCAAGTTTTCTGTATGAAGATGCCTTTGATTATCTTTTCTAGGTCATTTCCATTCTTCAAGATTTCACTCCCATTTTGCAAGATCATTTGATGCTGGCCTTTGAGAACTTGCAGCGCTCTCGCTCTGCTACAGGGAGTCATCACAACAACAACAACACCAGTCCACTCAAGACTGAGCACAGGCAGAGCGAACATACAAGTGACCTCTTTCAAATTCTGTTGTGCTGTCAAGAAAGTCCTAACCCTGGGTGCTACCTTTTGGCTGAAGGAGTGAGGCACCACGCTCCCTTCTTGAGTGTCTTAGCAGCCTGTTTTCAGGTAAGAACTATTCAAAAATATTTCTCTTTTAGAGGTGTGGTGCAATACAAGGAAAAATCTACACATCTGGAGACCATTCAGAAAATTATTTCACATACTTATGTCAGAGCGGAAATATATACATTGTATACACCAAGTATTCCCCAATTATCAAAATAATTTGATTAGTATGACACATTTCATGTGATGTTTGACAGCTCTCTAGCTAGATTACTAAGTAATAAAAGAATGTCTCTGATTTTTTTGTCCATTTGGCAGGATTCCAACATTATTCACTGTCTCTGTGTTTGGATAATTACCTCTGTGGATAATGTTACTGCTGCTGAAGCAACAAACCATATTCAAGGCTCAGTAGAAAATCATGAATGGGATCTTCATGACCTTTCCACCATCTGGAAGATGTTTTTAAGAAGACAAAAAAATAAAACTCTCATGAATGGTTTCCGGCTCTTTCTAAAGGTAATGATTTACTTAGGTATTTTTAGCCTATATTTTTTTCTGTGTGTTTAGATCTCCTGTACTAGAGATTCTCTTACTTGCATAGAGGAGGCTTTCCACCCTGTCTTTCAAATTATTTGCAAGATAATCCACTGTGCTACTTAGCCCTATGAGAAAATATTAGACTTGGAAAATAAACAGTTACAAACTTGCAAATAATTTGTCAGGTTTATATACCTTTTTGTAAACAACAAACCAAGACAAGCATTGTTCTTACACCGATTGATACAAACTTTCCATTTATTAGACAAATGTACTTTCAGTGGAGTTTTGTAACCTTTTTGCTTATCTTTAAAGGATTCCCCTTTATTACATATACTGGAGATGTATGAACTGTGCATGGACTACAAAAAATATAATGAAGCCAAAACCAAACTCCACAACTTCCAGACAAGTCTTGCAAATGTAAGCAGATGTTTTGTAAATGTCTTTACTTAGATGTCGTCATATTACAGTTTGATCTTTTCTAATGCCATAGGCTAAAACAAAGAAAAGGAGTCTGCTTAACATAATTCATGAGATGGTTTTGGAGTAATAAGTGTCCAACAACTCCTTCATCATTTCCACTTTGTGGAAAACCTGAATTTTGGAGTAAAAAGGAGCCAGTTGCCTGAATAAACTACATGCACTTTTAAATCAGTACATTTGATTTATTTAGGGCCAGATTTTGATACCCTAATTCACAACAAGTAGTATCTTACTCCATGAGCAATCCTGGTGACTTCAGTGGGATTATATGATGGTTCTTAGGGTGCCCGGGACTGAGAGTCATCTTGTTACCCGCCTGTCTCCAGTAAGAGGGAGACCTGCTTGTGCTTAACTGGTTGTCACCTCGCTGATACCTCCAATCTGTTAACTCCGTCCAGCTTGCTTGGGTGATTATGCCAGGCCTTACTTTGCCTTCCAGGTTGACAGTAGGTGCACTCACAGTAATACCAGGTCTGCTGTCCCCAAGTGAACAGTGCATACACCTGCTTGAATGATTCAGCTCAGGATTGGCTCCTTGTAAAATAACACGGCACTGAGACAAATTTATAGTGAAAACAATCAGAAGTTTATTATCAAAGATCAAAATTTTAGAGATATTGAGTAAGGATAACAGAAACAGAAGGGTTATGTATAAAACAAAATCATATCATGATTCCTGGAAGCTAAACTTAACAGGCTAACCTTTAGTCTAAATAAGTTTGTCTCAACCAAAATATCTTTAAGAGCATTTCAACCAAGCCGGTTGATATCCTATTTTCCTTAAGGTAATTGCACTGCCCAATTACTTCCTAGGTGCAGGATAAAGGGGTGTCTTCTTGGTCTTCACCCCAATATTCCCCAAAGTTCATGGTCTGTACTTCAGAGTCAGGATGACCTCCACCCCCTTGCAGTTTATTCTCTGGTGTTAGAACGTACTTTTTTTGCACACATGTATGACTCCTTACATGATATTTGTTTTCACAGTGATACTAATGACCAGCATGATTCTGGCTTTTATTTAAGACCTCACTTGAAATTCTTTGGTGAACTAGAATGTACACATCAGGATATTCTTGTAACCCCCCTTGCTAGTGGTCATTGAAGGGTTCTTAGAGTCACTGATTCCTTCTGGTGTAAGGTACTATTTGTGGTGAGTAATGGTATCTCATTCTCCGGGCCTTAGTAAATAGCATTAATTCTAAAAATAAAGTGAAAATGATGGTGCTGATAAGGTGGTAACTTTCAGAGAAAATCTTCTTAGGCTAAACAGTTGCTCTTGAATATATTGCCGGCTTTCTGAGAAATGGAAGTTTTTGAAAGGAGCATCAAGATCACCTTGGTGCCAGCAGTCTCAAAGACCTCGTTGACTTATTCTTTGAAAACAGTTGGGCCAAGTTACACCTAAGCAACCCCATTAAGGCCCTGATTCAGCAATTGGTGTCAGTGGGACTGAAGCACATGTGTAATGTTGAGCACATGCTCAAGTGCTTTGCTAGATCAGCAACTACGCGGGGACAGAATTTGGCCCACAAGTTGCTGAGACTCAAGTTCATAGAGGGAATATTTGGAATCATGTCTTTACTTGTTTTCTTTTCATTGTCAGAGCTAGACATACAACAATTACCCCTGTTCTCCCCTCTATACTTTGTTCTTCCAGTTTTCTTGGTTTCCTAGTAACTAACATTTCATGTCCTTAGTGTTGGTTGTTTTCCTTCTTGTGACTCAAGTCAAGGTTGGGCAGGTTGCTTTTCCTACTCAGTGCATCATGCTCTGACCCCATGTAGTGGGTATGTATATAAAGCAGATGAGATATGTCAGGGCTGCTAGTTTCTAATGAAGTTTTTTTTTCCTACCTATCCATGATCTTTCTGACATTCTGTCTACGCAGTTAATACAGATTTCCAGGGGAAATTGCCAGAAATCTTGTCTATACACACAGAAAGTGAACTATTTCCAGATTAAAATCAAGATATTGGTGATAGAGCATCACAACTTTTTGGAGCCACATATTGTATATTAGAATTGGTATTATCCAGTTTTCAGTGTGACCTGATCTAACTAGAAACAAGTTGTATTTATATTCACTGCAGAATATGCTTGTAAGAAATGTATTAATCTTTTTTATTTAAACAGCTTAAAATTGCAGATAAACCAACACCGTCAATAATATCAGTACCATGGCTGGAGTCACAGGCATTCTTTCTTCTTGAACTGATGATGCAGCAATGTAGAACACAGTATGAATTAGGAAAACTGTTACAGCTCTTTGCAGATATAGATAAACTTCTACCTGATGGTAAGGACAATTTTTTCTGTTAGATGGTCTGGTTGCTTTCACAAGTTTGAAGTGTATAAGAACGATTTAAAAAATCTAACCCTATGAGAAGTGTACTTTAAAAATTACATGTCCTTCACTAATTTTATACTGTAGCTTGGAGTATGTTACTATTTTTATGGAAAAAGGAAAACCTGATAAACTTTTATTGTAAATCTGCAGGTAGTATTGTAGTATAATGTGAAGGAATTTCTGAAGCCAGAATTAGTTTTTTACAGAAAGCCGTGGAAGAAAATATAGGCTTCTTTTGGAGCCGGTGTGAAACTAGTGAAAAATGTATGGAAAATGAACAAAAATGTTCCGGTTTTAAACTGAAAATTCATTGTGATCATATGAAAACTTGAGTATGTTAAACATATTATACATATACTCTGTTCCCCACAGGCTTACATGTTGTTGAAAATGTATATCAGTGACTTCTTCAGTTAAAGAATAGTTGCCTTAATATTTGTACTGTCTCTTTTGAAACAGGCCCAGATGTGAAGAAACTGTGTGCACTCAGTCAGATTTTGAAGGATTCATCTATATCTATTAATCGCTCTATCCTGACCAGTTATGACACAGAATATTTTCAGAATGAATGCAGATTAGTTCTAGAGCAGCTGCAAGAGAGAGGATTGTTCTCACTGGCGAGGAAGGTTGCAGAATTAGCTGAACTGCCTGTGGACAGTGTGGTTATCCAAGAGGTACAGTATAGTTATCTAATGTTTTTTTACTTAAAATAAAATGTTTGCACAGTCAGGTTTCTTTTCTGGTTGTTAAGCTCCCATATGTCTGATGGTATCAAAAGTGTTAACTTTTCATCAACATGAGGATGCCATCCAGAAGGACCTAGAAATGGCATGCATAAATTGCCTAATTTGAAATAAGAAAAGGAGTACTAGTGGCACCTTAGAGACTAACCAATTTATTTGAGCATAAGCTTTCGTGAGCTACAGCTCACTTCATCGAATGCATCCGATGAAGTGAGCTGTAGCTCACAAAAGCTTATGCTCAAATAAATTGGTTAGTCTCTAAGGTGCCACTAGTACTCCTTTTCTTTTTGCGAATACAGACTAACACGGCTGCTACTCTGAAACTAATTTGAAATATTATTCAGTTTATCTGCTAGTCATCTAAACTTTTAGAATCCTGTGCTGAACAAAATGGTGGTGTTTTGTTACTTGCTGCATTCTGTTACTTTTATTTATCCAGAAAAACAGGTGTGCCGAGTACTTTACAGCCTGGGATGTTAATTCAGTATTGTGGTGTTCTAATATTGGTGCATGTTTATTCAAGAAGTGAGAATTGTTTCTGTAGGATAAGTCCTTTAAAGCGTTTATGAATTGTGCAGGTACTTCAAGATTTACATCTCTTAGAGCACATTGGACCGTGGCATCGAAAACAAACTAGAATTAACTTCTGGAAAAAATGTCATGACCGTTTTATGAGAAATTCCGTCTCCAGCAAAGCAGCATCTGCCTTTTTCTTAGCGGAGGCAAACGCAGTGTCTGAACCTTCAGCTGATGAGAAGGTAAACAGCATTACGGAGAAACACCTGCTGCTTACCTTGGCTGGCCACTGGCTAGCACAGAGTGACGCTGTGACCCTGGACAAATTGGAAGAAATAGAGAAACAGATCTGGCTTTGTTGCATTGCACAACAAACCTTAAATAGAGACGATGTGTTGGTCAAGTCAAGGTTTTCTCACCAGGTTTCAGCGAGTGGTGAACTTTCCTTTGATAGCTTAGCTAAGGAGTTTTCCTTTTCAAAGCTAACTGCTCTGAATACATCAAAATATTTACAACTTGATGGCCTTGCATTCCAAGATATGTCTGAAAACATGCTGGATAAAGCTGAGGTAGAATCACTTCGTTTTCTGATTGGATGTCTTCTAGATGAAGGACGTATACATGAAGCCAGCCGTGTTTGCCGGTATTTTCACTTTTATAGCAGAGATGTTTCATTGGTATTGCACTGCAGAGCACTGGCCTCAGGGGAAGCTGATCTAAACAGCTTACACCCAGATGTTCGAGCTATTCTTCTGGTGGGAGATACAGCAGATGAGAGAGACATGCAGCCCAGAAGATTACAAAGCAGTAAGTAATCCTAGCAGTCAGCTGCAGACATTTGACAAGTTGTCAGATTTCTATAGGTTCCTCCTTTGTGTAACAAAATTAATTTCCCCAGAAATCTCTGGGGAATTTCTAACAACATCCCACACTGAATTTATATACTTCAGGCAAGATTATTCTATAAACAATCTCATGTCATCTTTTGAATATCCATTCTTAATAGATTTGCAGTTCTCTTCAGCCAAAGTGCTACAGGACAGCAGAATGCTAATCTACATTCCTGCTTTTGGAATACAAATTTTAGATAAGCTTGATTGTAGTTTCTAATGCTGCAGTGTGGGGAAGATTTTTTTATTAATACATTTTTTCCCAATATTTGCATGTTATAAGGGAACATTGTTTTCTATTAATAGTGGAAAAAATAGTGATAACATCTTATATGTCATCTGTATGTGAGTGTATGGGCACACAATCTTAGTAAAAGTAATTCTGTCAGCTAGAACTAGAATGTTTCTTGCTAGAACGAAATGTATTAATCCCATTTTGAGGCTGCAGAAAGATAGCTGAACGTTGTCTGGGCTGCTTTATACACTTGTATTCAGATGGTTTTAAGAATGTTGTATTTGATAATACTGTGTTGTGTGGTGTTTATTTAATGATGCTTATCTCCTAAAACCTCATTAGGGTACCTCTCCCATTCTTCACAAATACTGTGAGTTCCGTTTTTAAAGATTGAAAAAGTATAACACTTAATATTTGCCCTGATTCCTGGAGTTTTATTCTGGGTGTGAGCCTTTGTTTTGACAAGCCCTACCCGTGTGCTTTTTCCTTTGAGATGCGCATTTTCAGTATTCACTTTGCTTCCAGCCTCAAGCGTAGAAAATTGGTCACACGTCCTGGCTCCATCTCCAGATGATCTGGTTATGACCAGTCTGACGACTCTAATAGATGAGTGTGTTCATGGGAGAAACTACTGCAGACAAGTCCTCTGTTTGTATGAGCTTTCGAAGGTATGTGTCTGGCAACATTTACCAGAACTATAATGTTGCTTGCCTCAAGCCAACCCACAGAGTTATGGAGACTAAAGCTATTGTGAGGTCACACAATAATGTACGAGGTATTCATTCCTGAACACTTTTGAGTGCTGAAACGAAAAATAAGGGGGATATTTATCAAATGGTAACATGGCCCACTACTCAGACAAATCCTAGATATGATCAAGTATTGAAATGAACAAAACCCTTCCGATCTGTCATCTTACTTCATTAAGCCAAATTTCTACCTATGTCTCTTTAATTGACCTATTTTATCATGTGCTAAGAATAAATTGTTTGTTAGTCATTTTGGTACTTTAAGTCTAAAAATTATGTTGCCTTCAGAAGGCCTAACATCAATTTAAAACCTGAGTGGATTTAAAACCCTCTGTTCTATGGCAGCTCTCTACTACAGGGACGTTTGCAGGTAGGCCCATAAGATTATGCAGATCCACCGGGCTAACCCCAGGGGTGGCAAAAGTAGTGGGCTACATCTGCTGCTGCTCCTCTTCTTTGTGGTCTTCATGTGTGGCTGTAGCCCAACTGCACAGGTTGGGGCAGAGGATCCTGCTCCAGACGTTTTCTCATGGAGCAAAACCACTAAACACGTTCTTTGTCCCTTCCCCAGGATTTGCCCCTTAGTTTTGGAACATAGCATTTGCGCTGCTGGATCAGACCAGCAGTGTATCTAGTCTGGTATCCTGGACACATCAGTGTCTACTTCTTCTTTCTGAGGGGCTGTCTATCTTTACATGTAGTATTCTTTTTAAGCTGGAATTTGCATCTTTTGTATTGAGGCTTAGGGATTATTTGGCGGTGAGAAGGTAAATCTGATCAGTGAACACTGTGGAATGATCTTTTGTAAAACAAGAAAATTCTAGCTCGTGAAAGCATGTTTTATCTGTTTTGATACAGTCCACAGTTAAGAAACAGGACAGCTGTTCAGCACACATTTACTTCAAGCAAAAAGTTAAACGTGCATTAAAATGCTTTCTTGTATCAAACCCTTAGTAGTTAACATACACAAATCAATGCAATATTGATTGGTACAAAGATGGGTTAGACCTACATCTGCTTTTTCACACGTGATTTTGAATAACCTTGCATTGAGTTTTCAATATGATAGAGCTTTGCTGGTGAATACCTACTTCATCATGCGCATTTTCCTCTAGGGCTCAGTGGTTTGAGCACTGGCCTGCTAAACCCAGGGTTCTGAGTTCAATCCTGGAGGGGGCCACTTAGGGATCTGGGGCAAAAATTGGGAATTGGTCCTGCTTTGAGCAGGGGGTTGCACTAGATGACCTCCTGAGGTACCTTCCAACCGTGATATTCTATGTAGCATTTTTTAAATGTGCTGTATTCTTCTTAGGAACTGAATTGCTCCTACGGTGAAATATCAGCCCATGATTCTGAAAAGGTGCTTCAAGCGATCCTTTCATCGCAGCAGCCTGACAGATGCAAGAAAGCCCAGATGTTCATCAAAACACAGGGTCTCCAGTCTGAAACTGTGGCAGAACTTGTGGCTGAAGAAATCATGCAGGAGTTACTGGTATCTTCTGAAAGAAAAGGTGATGATGGTGGTTTGTTGTGTGTTTCACCTCTGCATGCACCTGAAGTCCTTTAAAAAAAACTTTTGGTTTGTAAATTTTGTGTGTGTGTGTGTATGTGTGTGTTTGAAAAACACTTGCTGACTGTGTATATGTGGTAACTATAGTATTCAGCATTTAGGCAATACTTCGAAACTGTAAAGCTCTATTAATGTATTAAGTGGTGTTTGCTGTTTACCTTGTTGTATCCAGTGCTTTGTTGCTTTAATTAAGACTCTTACAAACAAGACTTTTAATAGCAAAAAATGTGCTATCTGGGTTTTTTTAAATAACAAGTCATGGCCTTTGTAACTCCAGCCATCCAAGTTGTGGACAAGACTCCTCCATTAATTTCTTACAAAGGCAAGAATGGGAGAGTGGCCTGGTATTTTAAAGATTTTTTTTTTTTTCCTGGCAAAATAAATGATATTTTGCTCAAAATGATGTGAATCTGTTTGAATTATTTTCTATAAATGGGGAGGCTTTTTTTTAGCTGTGACAAAGTCAATGTATTTTTGAATAAGAAACAACCAGTCTTAGTTGTAACAAACAATATAGACATGCAGTGGGTTTGTATTGGATTGATCTGGCAAAGAAAAGATGTGTGACTTTTACACATAAATGACTGGACTAAAAGGGCCCTCTTGGATTATTTAGTTCCAGCCCCTGCATCAGGCAGGAAGCGGATACGCTGTTTTCCATAAACGTAGCTCACCTTTCCTCCAAGAACAATTAGTGTTTGTAACATAACTGTCTGTCTGTGTCTCTCACATATGCACAGGGCAAAAGCAGATTGTGAACCCAGCAGATGAGACTCAGGCATTCCTAGAGTTGGCCAAATTGTGCAAGGATCATACACTGGTTGGCATGAAGTTATTGGATAAAATTTCATCTGTACCCTGTGGGGAACTATCTTGCAGTAAGTAAATAGCAAATAATACTATATGTAACTAGCATTATAATAACATTGGCTATTTTGGGTTCTGTATTACATCATGAAGCGTTTGGAGCACTGGTGAGGGGAATATTCATTGCTAATTTTTTTTCTAAAAACGCTAAAAATTATTAAAGAGAGATTTCAAAATGTATTCATAAGAAATAGATCAAAGCATAAGTACCTAGGGCATCCATACATGAATTCACTATCCTCTCTAAGACTGAAGAGGAGTTCTTGTACTAATAGCTTGGAAATTTCAAGTCAATAAGTTATTTAAAGTTTTGTGGATGGATTTAGAAAAGTCTTCTGGCCAAAGTCTTAGGAAAGTGATTTAGCAGCCTGGTATTTTACATATTTCTTTGTTAAATATTTATAGGTTGTCTTTGGCTAAAACTTCACTCCCGTTGTATAGCTGTCCATTCATGGACATGGTGTAATTACGCTTACAAAATGTAGCCAAGATACTTTTGGCAGCCAGCCAGCAGTGGCTAAGTAAGGTCCTTTGTAATACTGAAAATGTCCCTTTGAGAAAAAGGATTTTAGTGAAAGTTCTCTGTCCCAAAGATTACTAAAATTAACACATGTGCAACTGGAAGATCTCCATTCATAGCCTCTCTAGTACGTTGGGGTAATCTACAGCCTGAAAAGAGCTTTATTCAGAAACAAAATCTTGGTTAAAGTTAAGGTTGAAAGTGTGTTACAATAGAATCCAGCTAATTACACCTCCCCCCCCCCCCCAACACTTATTTTTAGATTTTTTTTAAAAGAATGAACAATTAAAAGATCCAGACAGTTTTCCACTTCGATATAATCTTTCATCAGTCGCTTTTATCCCACGGGGCTTGCACTGTCACCCAACCTTAACTTTTCCCCCTTATTTTGGAGATACGATGTAGGACAAATGCTTTTTTCATATACTGATTGTTAAATGTGGGGTACAGACTTTAAAAGAAGTCCCAGGGAACATTCAATTATGCCAGAGTTCTATAGCTTTTCCAAGTGTAATGTCTAGGTATTGGAGTAGAACAACATTTTTATGAATGGAATGGGAATGAGTGATTAGTTTGATGTTCTGAAATGTGTTGATTACATGCTGGTGAAGGTTTTTGTAAATTATGATGCACCTTGCATGTATTTGTCATTTATGTGGTGTAATAGCTCACATTTATAATGAGTGACAAAGTAGCGTGTGTGTGTTTGTATCGTGGTAGTGCCTAAAAGCTGTCATGGAGCAGGATCCCATTGTTATGGTGCTGTTATGGTATATTAAAACCGATTCTCTATAGGAAAAAGAATTTCATAATATGCTAGTCATTTATTAACTTTTTGAACACATTTTTGCACACCTTGGGCGCGTTAAGTTTGGGTCACCAGAGTAATTCCAGTGTAATGATTATGGATAAGCAAAATAACTTCCCATTTCCTTTTCTGTCTGTGCCTGGGAGCCTTCTTAGCTCTTCTCTTCCCTGGGGAGAGCATCCTCTTCCCCTGCCACCTGTTTATATCCCTGCTCTGAGTCCATGGTTAACCCTTTTCCCTGCTGGCTAGTTTCAGGTGCGACAGTGAAGGACACTGTCACACAAGCCTGGATACATACATAAAATCGTATCTCCTCCCCTCCTCCACCCCACAATGTTTAATAAAGTAAAACACCAAGTCTCCTGCTTCCAGACCCTGCGCAATTAATCAGCCAAATGTGAATCTTTTATCTGTGCTCTAGTAAAATGGTTTATCTGCAAACGGATACATTTAATCCATTTTAAATTGTGGATGAGTGAACTTGTTCCATCTCAAATCCCACCTGGTATATCAAATATATGAATGGTCTTTTCAAACCAAGATGCAAAACTTTGGATCTTAGTGTGGAAAAATGGACTTATTGCTTCAGCGCTGTCTCATGGCTGGACATGATGTAGCAGTCTTTATTTACCACCCCCTGCCACTCCGGTCCTTCTGTGGTCTCTCTTCTCATGACTTGGCCCTCTGGCCCGGTCACTTCACAGTCTCTCCTCTTCTGCAGTGTCAATGTCCCACATGGGCAGTGTCCCACTTGACAGGTAATTGATATAATGTCTTTCGTTCCCCTAAGGCTCCTCTTCTGTTCCACGCAGAGTAGTGGCCCCACAGCTCCTCTGGAGACTTCTTACCAAACTCCAAAGCAAAACACAAACTACAGTGCAAGCAACTTCTTCCCCCTCCCTTGCGCTTACATTTTTAATCCATCCTGTGTCCCTCCCCCAACTCTCTATTCTTCTGCAGAATGCTGACTCTCAAGAGTTACCTCCTGGGAGTCTTGTCTCTACTCTGGATCCTTCGTTCCTGTCTATCCCAAGGCTGTCTGCCTGTCAGGTGGCCTCTTCTCAGGCCAACTCCAGGAGTCTCCTTCACCCTGATGCCCTCTCCCATCAGGGCCTGTCCAAGGGTGTAAACGCCCTCCTGAAGCTCCTCTTCAGTTGAATGCCTCCCTGGGTTTTTTCTCTGTAGGCCCAGGTCTGCCCTTTTGTCAGAGCTTATCACTCAAACATGCTTCACCCTGGTGGTTTCTGTCTCTCTTCAGGTCCATTCTGTACTGCTCAGAGAGGGAATGCAGTTATTTCCTTCTCTCACTGTAGCCACCTCCTACTCTGAGTATCCTGTCTTTATAGAAACTATTCGGCTTCCCCCAGCTGGAACTCATCTTTAATTGGGCCTTGGCCACCCTCCAGGTGTAACCATGTGGTGTTAATTGGCCTCTCAGGCCCACATTAGCCCTCTCATCGCCTGTGTGGGGTAGATCCCATCACACTTACCTTTTCAAATTGAGAACTGACCTGGTATGATGGTGGCTGGTCCATACGCTGTGCATTTGTCAAGCAGTCTCCTTTCCTTGTAAGGATTATATTCACATTGCAGAGAATAATCCAAAGGGTCAGATTCTAGCACCAACTGGAAAACCAGACTGAATGTGTCCAGTTACAGAAGCTGTGAAGGGCTAGATGCCTCTGATTCACTTCTAGTGCTTGTAACTTGAAAAATGGTAAATCATCTGCCAAGTTAGCAGCGATTTCAACAGAGATGCAATGACTAACTTCCTCAGCTTGTTAACTGAACCACCCACATTTTCTCATTCTCTAGCTACAGAGCTGCTGATTTTGGCCCATAATTGCTTTAGTCTGACATGTCACATGGAAGGAATTATTAGAGTCCTGCAAACTGCTCGACTTCTCACTGAGGCACACTTGGCCCCCAATGAGGAGTTCGGCCTTGTGGTATGTATCCATCACCATACTGTGCTAACCACACTCTGTACACAGCTCTCCATGCAAATGGTAGCAAACCACATGAGCATGTGGACTAGATGGCTCATGGAATTGGAATACAAAGCTTTCCTCTCTAGGTCACTGGTCTTTGCCCAGCCTACATCTATAGAGCCCAAAGGTTGTTACCTTTGTGATGTGTGTTTTGTGGCCTGATGATCACAGCTGCTACTGGCCAGGTTTCCACATCACAAAGGGACCACCATAATAGTTTGTTAGAAAAATGGATGAGGCTGTGGCAGAATGGAGGGGTGGGGAGCATGCAATGTCTTGGTTTTGGAATTTCAAGGTTCGTCAGACATTGTTTTGTGAAATGCAATGATCCACATTAGCAAGCTAACCTGCATCGTCTATTGCTGCTTAGTAAAGGCCCCACTTGACTTGAAACATACCTACTTAGTGACATGAGATGTCATTCCAAGTTGGAATTACTGGAGGGGACTGGAAAGCTCACTGCATGGATTGCACGTGATGGAAAGCTTTACTTTTTGGGGGGTGGTTATTTGGGCTGTTGATCATTTTGCCTTTTAAAACAAAAACAAAAAAATTTAAAAAATTTTTAAAAGGAAACAAACTAACCCTAATATACATGGCTGCTCCTCTGTGAGATAAGATTTTCCATTATCCACTGATCTTTATGCCGTTCTCTCTAAAGGTCCGACTCCTTACTGGTATTGGAAGATATAATGAAATGACGTACATATTCGATCTGCTGCATGAGAAACATTACTTTGAAGTGCTTATGAGAAAAAAGTTAGACCCGGTAGGTGCAAAAAACAAAACCAAAAAACCCACTAACGTGTGTGAGTGAGAGTGAGTGAGTTTAAAAATGGATACCTTCACTGCCAGTACGTTATCTGGGGAGTTTAATAATTTATGAGTATTGGGATTAAAATCTCACTCTACAAAGCAAATGTCTTTAGATGGTTGATGAATACAAATCACAATTTTAAATGAAATACTTTACCATGTTTTCTTCTTTCTTGCATATAGTTATAAAGAGACTCACGTGATTACTTTAACAGCTTAGATTGTCTCATGATATCCTAGACACAGTAAAAATCAGTGCAGGAGGGAAGGAAAACAGCTATTTCTCTCAACTTCAGTAATAGAAATTTGGAGGACCCTATATATTTTGTGCTGGGTTGGACCCTCTTTGTGTTTTACATGATAGCTACTCTGTTACAGAGTGCTGACTTACAATTAAACATACAGAAATTTGGAGGCTGCCAGACTTTAGCAATTCTGTTAAGTATAATTAGGAGTCTGCTATTCTCAGTGATACTTTAATCATATTCCCATTATGTGTTGAAATGTTTGAGGGGAAACTTAAGGTGGCGTGCTGACCACTTTTTTTGAAAATTGATCTGGATTTGATTTTCCTTGCAAGTTCTTTAATAAAAACCAAAAACACAACTCTTTTGAATGCCTGTTCTGATGCCCTTTCTCCTAACCAGAGTGGAACGCTGAAGACAGCTCTGCTAGATTACATAAAGCGCTGTCGGCCAGGGGACAGTGAAAAGCACAATATGATAGCCCTGTGCTTTAGCATGTGTCGAGAAATTGGAGAGAATCATGAGGCAGCTGCTTGTATACAGCTTAAGCTCATTGAATCTCAACCATGGGGTGAGTAGGAATTACGGAACCAAGACTAAGTGTGTTTGAATATAGCTTCTCATATAAACATATTGCATCGCTGTACATAATCAAAACTTGGCTTAATTTAAAATACTTCGTAAATTAAGGGCATTTTTTCTGTCAGATGCATTGTTGTTTAAGTGAGATATGGCTGGTAAACACAGTTCCAGTTGCCTTTCCTGCTGACCTGCACGTAAAAATGGAAAAATCCATTTCCATCAGCAGGATGCACTGAGTGGCCCAACTAGCCAGGCTCAGAGGTATTATTTTGTTGCTCTTCCTTTCCAGAAAGTTGTGGTGTTCCTGGGTTTTGTGCTGGTGGAACACCCCATTAGCACCACTAACCAGGTGTGTTAGGACATTATTCCGTTTTCAAAGTATTTTCTACCTTTGTGGGTATAATAGATACTTTAACCAGCCTAAACTTCCAGTGGTTGCATGCATGTCATAATGAATGGAGCATGCAGGAGTGTCACTGTGGAACAAGACCCAGTGGGGGTGTAAAGGGATCTAAAACACTTGAGTTCTGTTGAATGCTTTCCTTAACCTGGTTTGTTGAGGACAGTCGACACACATGACAAAAGCAAATGGATATTTTGTATTTGTTTTCAAATTGCCTTTAAAACTCCTGATTGGATTACTGTAATTGCTTGGAATTTTGTTCTGTACACAAAATGCTTTGTGCAGAGTTAGTGCATGAGATGCTTTCTAAGGTATTTTGGCATGTTGCTGCCTTCTGAAATGTCGGTAGACAGAAATTTTCAAATGTGAGTTACAAAAGTGTTTGTTGCATATTGTCTGCTGCTGCAGCTGTAAAAGCCTTGGGTGCTTGTTTTAAAGTTCTTTTTCTGTTTCAGAAGAGTCTCTCAGAGATGTGCCTAACTTAAAGAAACTGTTGATGAAAGCTCTGACGCTCTTTATTGATGCAGCCGAAAGTTATTCTAAGGTAAATTGAGATGGAATTGGAACTTTGTAAAGTATTAATTATCAGCATTGGCCAAGGAAGGCTGAGAGATGGATTAAGGCTGAATAGCAGGCCGAGCTTCCCTGGGAGTTATGCTCAGAGACCCATCCTGGTTGGAGAGGAAAAGGTGCTTTTGAAGCAGCCACCCATGATGTGCCACATTGCAGGGCAGGGGCAAAACAGATCCCTCTGACAGAACCTAATACCTGAGCCTGCTTATCCATGTGACCACTGAATCAAAGAGTAACTTGTTGCTCCCTGCTCAGCATTTAGTATCTGGGATTAAATTTAGAAGTTTTCATCTCATGGGAAGGAGAGCATCAGTTGGCTTTGGTGCTGAGCTAACCGTTTTAATCTGGGGTGAGGGAAAATAGAACAGTATTAAAGGTGTGATTAAAGACTGGCCTCCACTTATTACAATAAAAGTGAGTTGCTGAGTGGGGCTTCATATATAGGTGCATTAAAAGTGATTAATCAAAGCAACTGCAATGATTTACAAGACAAAATACTAAGATAGGTCTGAAGCCTCCGGAGCGGTGCTTGGGAACATGCACCCCAGCTTTCCGATAGAAACGTTACGCCAGGAGCTTGGTTTTGCTTTTTTGTTTTGACTCTTGAATTAGGATTCCTGTATCCGCCAGTCCTTGCGCTGCAACCGGTTGACAAAGCTGATAACCCTCCAGCTTCATTTTCTGAACATGAATCAGAGCACGATGTTGATTAACCTGAACAGACAGAACCTGATGGATTGCATCATGTCCCTGCCCAGATTCTACCAGGTAAAGTGACTGAGTAAGGGATGCTGCATCCATTTCACTCACCACAGCACTATAAAGGCTCAAGGTGAAATGCTGCTCCCCAGGTTTATAATAGAAAATATGTTTGAGAATAAAGACAGCTGGTAGCAGTGGCCATGTTACAGGCAGGTGACAGCACCTGTAGCCCCAGCAGTGTGGGAAGCCAATGGGAAAAGGCATTTTCCTTCTCAGCTTCTGGAATTCACTTAAGGCAGGAAGGACCTCAGACAGAAACAAAGACTTTTTAAAGAGAACCAATAGCCCTTCAACACCAGAGATGGACCCTCCCTCCAACAGCAAGTCGAAGTGAAAATATTCTGGCCTCTTTGGTTTTCAAAGTTAAAGGAGATGAATTCTCCAGACAAAATATGTTTCCCAGTTGTGTGGCCTTTGGACGTTTTCACTGGCTGTTCAGTGACCCCTATTTTGCCATGTCTTGTCCTTTCTTTCCCCCTCTCGCCATGTTCTTAAAGAAATGTCAAGGGGACCTGCCACTCTGTGTTTATATGTTAGCTACAAAAGGATCTCTCAGAACTGGGTGACTGGGCAACAAAATGGCAGATGAAATTCAGTGTTGATAAATGCAAAGTAATGCACATTGGAAAACATAATCCCAGCTATACATATTAAATGATGGGATCTAAATTGGCTGTTACCACTCAAGAAAGATCTTGGAGTCATTGGGATAGTTCTCTGAAATCATCCACTCAGTGTGCAGCGGCAGTCAAAAAAGTGAACAGAATGTTGGGAATCATTAAGAAAGGGATAGATAAGGCAGAAAATATCAGATTGCCTCTGTATAAATTCATGGTACGTCCACATCTTGAATACTGTGTGCAACTGTGGTCGCCCCATCTCAAAAAAGATATATTGGAATTGGAGAAGGTTCAGAAAAGGCCAACAAAAATGATTAGGTGTATGGAACGGCTGAAGTATGAGGAGAGATTAATAAAACTGGGACTTTTCACTTTGGAAAAGAGACAACTGGGGGGGATCTGATAGAGGTCTATAAAATCATGACTTGTGTAGAGAAAGGAAGTGTTATTTACTCCTTCTCATAACACAAGAACTAGGGGTCGCCAAATGAAATTAATAGGCAGCAGGTTTAAAGCAAACAAAAGGAAGTATTTTTTCACACAACACACAGCCAACCTGTGGAACTCCTTGCCAGAGGATGTTGTGAAGGCCAAGACTATAACAGGGTTCAAAAAAGAACTAGGTAAGTTCATGGAGGATAGGTCCATCAATGGCTATTAGCCAGGAGTGGCAGAGATGGTGTCCTTAGCCTCTGTTTGCCAGAAGCTGGGAATGGGAGACAGGGGATGGATCACTTGGCGATTACCTGTTCTGTTTGTTCCTTCTGGGGCACCTGGCATTGGCCACTGTCAGAAGACAGGATAATTGGCTTGATGGACCGTTGGTCTGATCCGGTATGGCCATTCTTATATTAATGTTTGAATGTGTTTATATGTTAATCTTCTGGGTCTATTACAAAATCCTGTCTTCTCCTTTCTCTCTTCTCCCAATTCTTAAGGCCCCAAACTGCTCCAAATTCCCTTTAACTTCAGTAAGAACAGTATCTTCTAGCCTTGAATTTCCATCCTATTTTCAAGTTTCTTCTTCCCTCTCCATCATACCTACTCCCCACTCCACATCCCTCTGTTTATCTATAGTTCCACAGTGACCCTTGTGTTCCTCCTTAAAAGAATGGCCTTGAGACAACAGTGTAAAGAACTGAGCCAGAGAGGCCATGGCAGTCTGCACCTGAAATGCTTGACTACTGCCAAAGTGCAAACAAAAGCAGGCAAAACCACGTGGCTGGAAAGCTTCATCAGTTAAACCAGCTTGTGGCCCATACTAGTCAGTAATTCTGGCATGTTCTCCTTCTAGGTTGCTATTGTGTCTGAGGCTTATGACTTTGTTCCAGACTGGGCTGAAGTTCTGTATCAACAAGTGATTATAAAGGGCGACTTCAATTACCTGGAAGAATTTAAGCAACAAAGGTTACTCAAATCCAATATATTTGAGGAAATTGCGAAGAAGTAAGTATTTCTGCAACCCTGCATGGCTATGCCTTTTGTCTTTCTGGCAAGTGACTTCAAAGAGAGTGGTTTTATTTGTATTCGCTTATAGAATACAAGTCATCTGGCGTGGTGTCAGTCCAGTACACTGCTTGCGGAGAGCAAAGTTCAGGAGGGATTCTTGCCCCTTCTTCCCAATCTTAAGCATGTTGTGTTGCGGAAACCATGTGGTTGGCCCTCCGGAGGGAGTAGCACTGTAAAGTAGTCTGCCCCTCCTTTCTAAGAGCAGCAATGCTAGCTTGGCCTCTGAGGTAACTGCTCTGCCCTCCTCACCAAGTGCCACCGTGGGAGGAGATCTGGGAACATTGAGGGGTAAAATGGTGATCCCGAAGTGAGTGGCATGGAGATCCCCAGAATGCTAGTTGTAGTTGAGTTTTGTTGTTCTCTCACATGACCTTCTCTCAAGGCAGTAGATACACTGTTTCAATAATTGTGCTCTTTGTAGGCTAGTGTGAAAACAGGTTTAATTTATTAATTCATCAGTGCTTAAAGACAGTTCATAACATAGATCACTTGTTTTTATACGTACAAAACTAGTTTTTGTTGAGCTAAAAAATTATTTCCTGAATGAAACTAGTAACAGTGTTGTTCTTTCTTTAATTGATCTCACAAACAACGTGTAAGAAATTAGCAGCTAATTCTTCCATTGCATAGTCATAAGGAGAAGTTACTGATATGCCAACAAATTAAATGTTTCAATCATCTCTCGCATACCCAGTTCAGATCTTCATTCTTGTACCTTCTCATTGACCTCACGTGCAGGTTGGCAGACTCCAGCCCAATCCATAAAATAACTATCCAGAGGTGGTGTGAGAATTGCTTTGTGTGGCATTTTGTGCATGTCAGTCACTCTGATTGCTGTGAAGGGGAAGGAGGATTGTGTGGCTAGCACAGGGAGTCAGGACACTTGGATTCTATTGCCATCTCTGCCATAGACAATGCTGTGAAAGCACGTTGGCTGAGTAACTACCCTATGTTATTGTTGCCACCTCTGTTGGGTTCCCTAAGCCTTGTTCTGTTGGCCCTTTGTTGCATCATATGCAGAATGAGATTCACTGCTCCTGGTGGCAGAGTCCATGTGCTATTTACTATATTGTGAGGCACTTCGCACACTTAGGTGCTGTCAAATACTATCAGCCATTTAGTGTGGTGGAGAGAACTTCCTGCAGGGCTCAGAACTCTTTATAACCTAGTCAGCTTTTTGTCTTTAACAAATGTCTAGCTTTAACATAACCTTTGCAGAAGAGTATGGAGAAGCAAAACACAAATCCTTTCCAAGAACCGTCTGTTCCATCTCCACAAGTTCCTCTTCCCCCTCAACCCCCTCCACAGCCTGCATTTTTCTTTAGATATCAGAACTTCTTCCTATCTCATGTGATGTTCTTCAGCTTTGTCAATCTTATTTGTAAGCTTGCCCTTTCTCCCCTTTTAATATAACACAAAATTCTGTCTCAGGGTCAAACAGCACCAGCCAACTGAGACTGCTCAGAAAAATCTGAAGACGTTACTGACCTACTGTGAAGACATCTACCTGTACTACAAATTGGCGTATGATAACAAGTTCTATGATGTGGTAAACATGCTTTTGAAGGATGCGCAGACTGGCTGCTGTCTAAAGGATATGCTGGCAAATTAGATTCCAGCCTAAGTGAGATGAAGATTCTCGCCCAGACAAGCAGCAGTACTATGGCTTGCACTGTCCAGCTCCTGGTCACTTGCTGCCAGGTGCCTTAAAAAATACTGGTTTCAGTATGTGAAATTTACTATAAAATCCCAGCACTGTTTTGAACGTCCCTGAAACACAGACACTATTGACCCAAAGTTGTTTTGGACAATAAACAATTCTTAATATTTAAATCAGAGTTGAACAAAATGTTTTGTAAAAGCCTGCTTGGTGGGCCTAGAAGATGGTGCTCTGGCCAGCTGGGATTTCAGCCAGACTTTATTCTAAAATGACTTTGGCTAATTTAGGGGCATGGATTACTGGCTTTAGCAGGAATTGCATTCAAGCCTCCTTAAAAACAAAAAACTGCCGAATGCTGAGGATCTTACCGCTGCAGAATTAATGTGTGGTACTTACAGTAACTTAAACTGAACATCAGATCAAATATTTATCTGTTTAAAATAGGCTAATAGATGTTCTGCTGACCTTACAAGACCATTAGTGCAGGTACAATACTTGAAACATTCCTATTAAAAAGTCTCTTGCCTATTTTTCCAAAATCTTCAGAGGAAGCAATTTGCCTAGGATACTCCTCTCTAGTGCTTTATGCAAATGAGATTATTTTTACCTACCCACTGTAAGATTTATAGGAATACCATAATAGTCAATGACAAAAATGGACTACCTCTGTATTCACAATCAGCTTCCTACTTAACAGAGTTAAGATGTTATGTACTTTTAGAGTGCACTCTTCTTTTACCAGTGAAACAAAGGAGAATTGGCTACGTGAACGTGTGCTGTGCGCACACACTATCACAAAGTGTCTAACATTCACCATATACAATTGTTTTGTTTGCTGCTATATTTGTATTATAAAATCTTTAAAGCCTCTAGCATTGGTATTGACTGGCTGGGAATAAACCTCCTTACAGCTGTATGCATTTTGGAAACTCTTGCTTAAATACTAGTTCCTAATCTTTGTGTCTTACATGCAAAAGTAAATCACCACTGACTGCTTTGGGGTGGGGTCATGTGCACTAGTTAACTGTTTAAGGCAAACTTATCCAGAAGTGTTTGGAAAAAGGGGGAAAATCTGTTTCCAGTTTTCTGAATAGTTCCAAAATATCTAGACATTATTGTTCATAAACTTTTTCCTGGAGTGTTCTGACAAGTTCTGTCTGCAGCATTCCCAGGTGGTAGCCTATCACTGTAGTAGGAATATCAAATATAACAACTGGGCTTGGATGTCTTTCAACAGGCTGTTTTAAGAATGATCCTTCCATCAGGAAAAGCCTCATCGCTGATCCTTATGACACTGGTGTGTAGGGGAGCTGAGTCTGCTCTAGTGGAAGGGACCAAGTATTTCTATTGCCATAGGCTGTTTTGTCTCAGTATTCAGCCCCCACATTGAGTTGCACTAGTTCCACTCTGACAGAGCAGCGCCTCAGGGGAAATGAAGGGCTAGAGTCTCAGGATTTGCTTCCTTGCCCTGGGCTAAGAATGTCTTCGTTTGAGTAGCTTTCTAACTCCCAGAAGTACTTTGAGCACAGGAAGGCTTCAGGTATGGTTAAGTTAAATGTTCAGTAAGACTCAAATGCTATTTACCTTTGGCTGTACCAGTGTATTTTAAAAGCAAAGACCTATTTCTGGAGCTGGGTGTCTTGGCTGGAAGTTTTCTGTTCCATAACCCAGAGTACACACATTTCATAAACGGGAAAAATTGTCCAACTGTAGCAAACAGCTTTTCCTCAAGCTGCCAAGAGCATCCAGTAGCCTAATCATATTCAGCAGTGTTCCCATTCACCTACACACTGCAAGCTTCAGACAATTTTGTCTTAGTTGCTAGGATAATGCATTTTTGTATGATTAAGATTCAGGTAATTTGCTCCTTGACTATCCTACCAGATACACTGACTATTGGAGTTCCATATTTCTTGGTAATTAATAACCAGCTGAAGATTCTTTATCCAGTAAGTCCATTGATTAGTGGCTCTTGCATTTAATTGGATAATAAGATTATCTTGAAGGTCTTGTGTTTTGCAGCTGCTTCCATTCCATTCTTAAATTTAAAAAATGGAGGTTTAATACATATAAAGAATACATACTACAGCTGCACAGTGTAGGCTATAAACTGAATTTACTATAGAACCAAATGTGCTAACTCTATTGAAGTCAGGAGGACTAGTCACATACTTAACATTAAGTATGTACATCTACAACTGTTTGCAGCATCAAGGCTTGTTTGACATGGTGCAGTTTTGTTTGGAATAAGCACACCTGGCTATTTCTGCTAAAGCGATCTTAACAGTTGACATCTAAGTGGGATGTTTCTTAAAGATGAAATTTAGTTAAGTGGGGTGGGTGACTGCTTTTCATTTTGGGCTATTAGTCTGCACTTGGTTCACATTTTCAAGTTTATTTTAATGATAAAGGCTACAAAATAACTTGAACATTGATTCCTAAAGCACCATTCTTCAATTCTACCCCAGAGGCAGCTGAATTTCAGTTCACACGTACATCTCTGAAAGATTTTTTTGAGCAACTGAAAGCAGTATTGTTGCTTGGGAGTACCACAGGTAGAATGAGGAAGCAGCCAGCCAGCCTCTGCCAGGTAAAATATTTTTTCCATAGAAAAAGCAACACAGTGAGGATTTTTCATGCCTATTAGCCAACCATGTTTTAAAGAAGGTCCTGTCAGATCCAGGCTACATCTTTAAAGTGACACTGTAAAGTCACATGAGGTAAACAAAACCACCACCCCATACATTAGAAATTGGCTGCCCAAAAAACAAGAGCAAGACCATTAAGGTTAAGTAAGAAAAAGGTAGCATTATGACCCATCTTAATTGGTATAATTTGAGAAAAAAGTAAATTCTAGTGACACCCAAGAGGTAGATACATACCTGACAACTGTGCTTGGAGGTAGTGGAGCATCTACAGTTAGTCCCCATGAGTTGTAATACTGGGGAAAAAGTCAAGAAAATAAAGACTGATCACAAAGCTAGAATGATGCTAATGCCTTTCGGAGCGTGTAGAAATACACTTGAGCTAAAAAGGATGAAGGCTGTAGAGCTAGCTGCACCTCTGACACCTCACTTGTCTCTAGATGCATCCACATCTAAGCTCTAACCCTGCGGCAGTGCACAAGGCAGGCTTTCCTTCTGATCCTCCAGCAGAGATGCAAGAGAGCATGTTTGCCAGGAACAGCTCTGCCAGCTGCATCTCCCTCTCTCAGTAATGTGACTGTTTAGTGTCCTTTGATCTTCAAGCTTCCAACTTTGGTTGGCAAAACAAGTCTTGTACCTTTGGCTGGAGCCTGGAATTATCACCCCCCCAGCCAGTAGCTCGGGCATTATCCAGCAATGACCCCCCACCATGTTTCCCAAGAGATGGCTTATTGGGAGACATTGTATCCTCTCCCTCTGGGGTTTTGCAAACATCCCTGCTATTAAATATTCTAATATAGCCATAAACTATCCCCATAACCAGGTTACATACAGTATTCAGGCCCATGCCCTTCAGACATTCCATTAAACAGTTTTAAACTACAATTCTGGCCCTTAACAAAATTCCAGTTTTGTTTAAGCTGGAGCTCTGTGTAATGCAGAAACAGAATGACCCGAGACTACAGACTGAGCAGAGATGTCGCATCTAACATTCTTTCACCCTTTAGTTAAGGGGCAAGTGACATGAACTCCCACCATATGGAAATCTCCAAAGGTCCACTAAGCCCAGGCTTAACATTCCTGACATGAAGGTTAAAAACAAAACAAAATTTTGTGCACATGTATCTGAATTCAGTGTTAAGGATGATGTCCCAAGTGGTTTTGTAACCTTTCCTTGCCATTGTTTTTAGCAAGGTGGGGTGTAATGATATGTCTTGTTTTAAATTGCTGCCTTAGATTCAACTAAGGTGTGGAAACAGATTTCAAATAAAGGATCGCAGTGCTGAATACACTGCAGTCCCATGCCCCAATTCTGTTTCATTGTACTGCCAATTTCAAGGTTCATCCATTTGGAAGAGTAAAGTAAGCCACACCAAGAAACGAGACATGCATACTAGACTATAGGGACAAGCTGCTCTGGTGGTCACTCACTGAAGCAAGCAGCCACTTCATATTGAAGAGACTCCTCTTGTCAGCTTAGCTACATGGCCCAGAAACACTGTTCTAGAGCTTAGTTAACACTAAAATAAGTACTCCCAATACACAGGCTCTGAAGTCCTCACAATAGTGATTTTATTAAATTAGTTGCTTTATAAAACATTGCAGATGTCATAATTGTTAACATAACAATTTGCCCAACTGTAGTAACTGTTGCAGTTTGCTAAGCAGGTTTTTGTAAATGAAAGAAAATGGTAAAGTCCTGTGAGAGTTCTATCGCAGCCCATGAGAACAAAGGAAATTTGGTTCTCAGACAGACACTTAAACCAGGCAGTTAACTGTTAGAATAACCAACCCGTACAGCTGCATTAGTAGAAATACTCAGATAAATGTAAACTGCTTATACTCAAGATACCACAAATCATTTTTCAAATGCAACAAGGAACTATTTTCTTGTTTTGACCAAAATAAGTTTTATTTTAAAATGTCATGCTTTGAAAGAATGGGTGTGTATCAAGTGATTAGTTTTCAGGTGCAGTATCCTTACTTTGAAGTTAGCAGTCCCCTTCACAATCTATTTTTAAAAAACCCAAGCTCTAACTTAGACAAAGCAATTTTAATCCTAAGTGCACACCATGCCTTTGCTGCAAACTGCTTCTGTTCACAAGATAAATCATCCAAGGAGGTACAGTTAAGGCTGCGTTACTAAACTGTGCTGGTAATAATACAACTTTTGCTCTGTTGAAATTCATGTCCAACTTCGTGGTTTTGTTACTATGAAACCAGATAGCAACAATTAAAAACATTATTAGAATTTTGTTTTTTCTGTGATTTATATAGGAATGGCGTTTCATCATTTTAACCCCTTGACGACACAGGTATCCCAATGCTTTAGCACCACCCTGTCAAAGAGTTAAATAACCAGCACAAAGATACTGCACTTCCAATTGTAGCATTTGGCAGAATTTAAAGGAAAAGAAGTTGTGCTACATGTTTAAGGGCAAAAGAAAGACAACACAAGGAAAGATAAATGTCACATGAAGTCTTCAAAATCTTGTACATATCCTCCGTCATATCCTCCATAATCTGCCAGATCATCTTTCATAGTGGCCTTTAAACCACCTCCAGGCACAACCCCTTTTTTCTTCTTTTTGGCTTTACTTTGCTGAGGAAAGACCAAAAATGCTTTGGTTTATTTTAGAGTCAGTATTAAATGTAACATGCTAATTTCCTTGAAGTGCTGGTAAAAAAATATGAAGAATATTAACCCGAGGATCCTGACAGTTTCCTATCTGGGAACTCAATACAGCACACTTCAATTCCCCTGTACTTCTGATCTGTTAGCTGGCAAAAGCATTCACTTCCTACCACGTAAGGTGTGTGCACTACTGCTGTTGCATTTTATCCCAGAGGCAACCGAATTTAAGTTCAACTCTTATTCATGGCAAAAACACTATGTCTAGCAGACTCGCCTCACCATAATCAGAATAGCAGCATGTACTCTATGGTACACTGGAACACCCTTCACCGAACTTATTCCACTATCTGCAGCATAAGTTTATTTTCCTGAAGGAGGGGAGACACTTTCCAAATGCAAAATTACAGATGTTCAGGTTTTTATACGGTTACTGATTTAGTTGGTGGGAATCTTTATTTTAGGGTTTTATATGGCTTCCCATCACCATAGTATCAGAGCACGTAAAGTCAGGAGCAAAATCCCAAGTGAACTGATGGAGCGTCTGGTTCTTCTGTTTTAAGGTAAAAACTTTGCTCGGGTCTGGTCTTTTTGGTTGGCTGATTTAAAAAGAAAAAACGAAACATGATTCAGCCAAGATCACTTACAAGTGGTATGTTGTGAGCTTCCTCCAATATTGTACATTAATCCCCCCAAGAGCTACAATATTGTGAGTTAGTGAGTTGAGGGGCAAGCTATTTCCTGCATGCTAACATTAACCACTTTGGTAAATTCTTTATAAATGGATGGGGGCAAAGGTGCCAGGCACAGAAGGATTAATAGAAAAGTTAGCTAGACCAAAGAGAAATAAATACCTGACCTCCAAATCTGAGATTTGATTTAAAAAAAAAAAAGCGCCAAGTTTAGCATCCTGATGAAACTCAGCTACCAAAATCAGCAGTGAAGCACAAACAGCATAACTACGTTCAGCCACAACTGCACCTGCCCTTCTCTTAGCTTTGTAAATAGACGGGGAAGTTCATCTCTCGAAAAGTCTAGTTCTATTAGAAATGCAGAATTAGTTCAATATCACTCTACAGATGATTTTTATAGCCAAGTTTACACTGTTACTCTTCTTTTGAACTAAACCATTTATTGTAAATTGCCACGAGCGCAGTTTGGAGAACATGCCTAGAAAACGTTTCCAATCACCCACCAATTTTGGGTAGAAAGTAGCAGAGTTGTGCATTTATGGAGCATTAATTATTCACATTGAAGGCCCAGAAGCAGGTTGCTTCCTTCAAGAACTCTCTAGTACAAGTTTTGAAACCAGTCTCATTTCAGTTATCTGCTAGGCAGTATGGCTTGGATTTGCCAGTTAATGTTCAGTTAACTATTTTTTAAAACCAATTTTTAAAATTCTGGTCTCATTGACCTTTAGCTATGCAATTCCCTCACAACTTTGTTATAACTTTTGCACAAGAAACATTTTACACAATCTGTATAATCACAAAGCATCAATTATCCTATAATCTGATACAGTGTTACTCACTTACTTAATGCTTTTTCCATTTAAGTTCTATGGCACACCAGAGGCATACTGACATGCTAGCTAGTTCTGTTATCTGCTGTTAAGTCACACTGATCACATTGATCTTAGTTTTATTAAAGGTTGAGGATAAAGATTCAAATTACTTCCATAAACACGTTTAACTGATTCTAGTTTTCTGGTTTTAACTAAAATATACGCTTCTCCCACCTTTCCAGGACAACTGGACACTTCCATTTCCACTCCAGCACAGAGGCCAAAAAATTGAACAGAATCAGTGCAAAATATGCAAGGAGGTGAAGTTAAAGATTACTGGCAGAATAGTGCTTACTTTACATGAGTGTACTTAAGTTTATGTGACATTCCCAAGTTTAGCCCTAGGACGATATCCCAAATCAGAATTTCAGTTTCAACTGTCTTCTCATTAACAGTGTTAAGTCAAAAGCACATTTGAATTCAAAACCTAGAACCCCTTAGATTTATAGAAGGTGCACATCTTAGTGCATACTGGGATTATGCAAGTTATGGAAAGACAGTATAGAAAGATGCAGAAGTCTTACCTTCTCTTGTTTTTGTTTTTCACTGCATAGCACTGTCAAAGCATTTGTGATCTTTTTCAAATCATCAACTTCCACTACAAAGAGGAAGAAAATTAGACTTCTACCAATGTAGTTTTCAGAAAGCCTTCAAATAATCATTGAATCCTCTAAAATCCAGTAAGTGGAGATTTATATCTGGTAGTTTACCCCTTTAACTGGAGTCAAAATCTCATTGTTAACACTAGGGCAATGTTGATTCTTGGCATCACAGTCGAGGATCTCACATCCCCTTGATAACTTGTGTAATGGGCAGCATAAGATGGCCAACATAATAATCAATAAATTTAGGAAGCCAACATCTGAACACAGTTACATCTTATGTTTCTAAAGCTTATGCTTCAAGGTTTCAGTCTGCCATTGGTAGGGGTCAGCAAGTGATTCCCCTAATCCATGTTTGTTTTTAAATCTTCTTCCTCTGGATCGGGGATGGGACATTGGGCAAGGGGGGTTAGGCCTCCGAGATACCACTGAGAATTCTCTCAGGTGCATGGCTGGCTGGTTCTTGCTCACATGCTCAGGGTCTAACTGATCGCCATATGTGGGGTCAGGAAGGAATTTTCCTCCATGTCAGACTGGCAGCGACCTTGGGGGGTTTTCAGCTTCTTCTCCTGTGTGGGGGTACTGGTCTCTTGCCAGGATTATCTGGGTATGTTTCATTTTCCTGCCATTGTGGGGGCCTCCAGCCCTGGTGCACTTCAGTCCCTCCTACTCTCTATCTGTGGCACATAAATCTAGTCTCCTGTAGGCTGTAATACCTGGTCTCAATTGGATTGTTCAGTATAGCTTGCAGGTGCTGGGGGACGTTGGAGGCCCATGATATACAGGAGGTAAGACAAGGTTATGTGGTGGTCCATTCTGGCCTTAAACTCTATGAGCAGCACATTATGCCGCTAGATTTGTAATATGGTCAGCTGTTTGTGCCTGAAGGTAAATGTTTTGCCTAAAATAAGTTTGAAGGCTCTTAGAGAGAGAGGGATGTTACATGCACTTAATGCTCAGTTTGACACTCCTTCATGTTAGAGGATTTGGACTCCAATCTAACAGTTCAGCATCTGTTGCAGTAGGCCAACCACCCACAATGTATTTATATGGCACAAGCCACAATATCAAATTGCCACTACACTGAAGGACAGGATGTACAAGCACAGGAAAAAGGGAAGTCTCAAAACAGAATTACGCACCAAATATCTCAGCCATCCAAAGCAGTCAAAACAAGTCACCTGTAGTTTTATTTCAACAGACAGTTACGTTTTGGAATTAAACTGCTCCAAATTTCCAGTGTTATAGGAACTCAGTTTTGTATCTCATTCCCCTACTGAGCTATTTAGAATTAAATGGATCGGGGAGCCTTTTCCTCTTCTTGAATAGAGGTTCTGCAAGGCTGTGTAAGACTTAGATCAGTACAAAATTTGCCTGTATGTTTAAGTGGGCTATCCTGACCTGACAGCACCATTCAGAGAAGATCAATCACATAGAGGAAACACCACCTTCATTAAAAGATGAAGAGCATGCAAGTACTGATTCTCAGTCAGGTAGTAGTCAAAAATAGTCTCTGGGAGGGGTATCAGTGCATCATTTAATGTAGGACTGCATAAATCCCAATTCAGTTTTACTTGATTAATATGTTTACTACTTTAGCCCTCCACGGAATGTGCTAGGAAATCTCACACTTGAAATAAAGACTTACATGAAATACATACGTCTCGAACTAATGCTTCCAAAAAACTGGCATAATGTAGAGATTTTTCATACTGTGTAATTTTTTCTTTTAATAATTTGCCAAACTCCGTAAAGTCATCTTTTGAAGATGGATTCATGGCATCTATTCCACAAGTATTATTTACACCTGCAGTGAAAAACACAGTATCAGAGAAAATATTGGTGCATTTAACTGTAGTTTGTGTGGGAGGTCAGACTGACCACACAACATAAGCCCTCTAGCCACAGAACAGGTAATTTATCTCTACTCCCCTTCAGTTCCTTACCTCAGCTGAAATGACCAACAAGGAAGCAAGAGCCCAAACAACTTCAGTTACTAACAATTCATGCTGGATTTGAACTAGTGATCTAAGTGAAAGGCTACATATCCTATGAGTTGTACTGAACCACCTACTCTGGAATAGTGCTGGAGACAGTATTTTCTCCTTACATAAATTCTAGGCCTCAAGCCTGCAGTGCTAGGTTTAGTTGGGATTTTTTAAATTGACTATTAGGATTGTGACTTTTCTCAGGCTGTCAAGCGATTTAAAAAAATGAATCGCAATTAATCACACTGTTAATAGAATACCATTTAAATATTTGTGGATGTTTTATACATTTTCCATTATTGATTTCAATTGCAACACAATACAAAGTGTACAGTGCTCACTTTATATTTTTTATTACAAATATTTGCACTGTAAAAAATAAAAATAGTACTTTTCAGTTCACTTAATACGGGTACTGTTGTGCAATCTCTTTATCATAAAAGTTGAACTTACAAACCAAACAGAATTATGTACAAAAAACCCTGCATTCAAAAACAACGTAAAAACTTCAGAGCCTACAAGTCCACTGAGTCCGACTTGTTCAGCCAATCGCTCAGACAAATAAGTTTGTTTACATTTACAGGAGATAATGTTGCCCACTTCTTAATTAGTGTCACCTGAAAGTGAGAACAGGCATTCGCATGGCACTGTTGTAGCCAGCATCGCAAGATATTTACATGCCAGATGTGCTAAAGATTCATACATCCCTTGATGCTTCAACCACCATTCCAGAGGACATGCGTCCATGCTGATGACAGGTTCTGCTCGATAACGATCCAAAGCAATGCAGACCAAACCATGTTCATTTTCATCATCTGAGTCAGCTGCCACCAGTAGAGGATTGATTTTCTTTTTTGGTGGTTCGGGTTCTGTAGTGTCTGCATCGGAGTGTTGCTCTTTTAAGAATTCTGAAAGCATGCTCCACACCTTGTCCCGCTCAGATTTTGGAAGGCACTTCAGATTCTTAAACCTTGGTTCCAGTGCTGTAGCTATCTTTAGAAATTTCATATTGGTACCTTCTTTGTGTTTTGTTAAATCTGCAGTGAAAGTGTTCTTAAAATGAACAGCATGTGCTGGGTCACCATCCCAGACTGCTCAAACATGAGATCTACGGCAGAACGCGGGTAAATCAGAGCGGGAAACGCACAGTTCTCCCCCAGGGGTCAGTCACACATGTAATTTACCCCTTATTTTTTAACAAGCGTCATCAGCGTGGATGCGTGTCCTCTGGCACGATGGCCAAAGCATCAAGGGGCGTATAGATCTTTAGCGCATCTGGCATGTAAATATCTTGCGACACCAGCTACAACAGTGCCATGTAAACGCCTGTTCTCACTTTCAGGTGACACTAATTAAGAAGTGGGCAGCATTATCTCCCGTAAATGTAATGTGGCAAATTGCTGGCACTACTTTGATGGGTCTCGCGCTCTCTCTTCTTGGGGAGGGTTCAGGGCACCGTTTCTCGCCCCTGAACTGGGGTATTAACTGCCCCACTAGTGTCCTAGAGGAGGGGAGTGGAGAGGGAGGGACCCAGGCCCGCCCTCTACTCCGTGTCCCAGCCCAGGGGCCCTATGGATAGCGGTAAACCACTTGAACTAGCGTTTCCTTCCCCGGGCTACTTCCCTCTCCTGCCCTTCAGCTTGTGGGGCTTTCTGCCCTCCCTCTGCACAAACCAGGTGTCCTTTTACCTCTTAGACTTCTTAGCCCACCACAGCACTTCTCCAAACTCTCCTCTGCTTCCCTCCAAACTGCTTTCTGCTCCAACACCAATCCACTCTGTTTCAACTCCTTCCCTTGTCTGATTGAAGCAGGGGGGTTTTATCAGGTGACTGGCTTCAGGTGCTTTAATCTATAGCAAACTTTCTTCCCTCTACAGGGAATAAGGCTCCCTTCTAACACTCTCCTGCTGCCCTCTGGCCATGCTGTATCACATAAAACAAACTTGTTTCTCTTAGCAATTGTCTGAACAAGAAGTAGAACTGAGTGGACTTGTAGGCTCTAAAGTTTTAGATTGTTTTGTTTTTGAGTGCCGTTATGTAACAAAAAACTCTACATTTGTAAGTTGCACTTTAATCATAAAGATATTGCACTATAGTACTTGTATGAGGTGAACTGAAAAATACTATTTCTTTGAAAAATACTATTTTTTTTGTCAGGTTTCAGAGGAGCAGCCGTGTTAGTCTGTATTCGCAAAAAGGAAAAGGAGGACTTGTGGCACCTTAGACACTAACCAATTTATTTGAGCATAAGCTTTCGTGAGCTACAGCTCACTTCATCGGATGCATTCAGTGGAAAATACAGTGGGGAGATTTATATACATAGAGAACATGAAACACACACTAATGACAGTGATCACTTAAGGTGAGCTATTACCAGCAGGAGAGCGGGGTGGGGGACAACAACTGGACTTTTTGTAGTGATAGTCAAGAGACTGGGAGTGGATGGGTCATTACACAAAGTAAAACTATTTCCCCATGTTTATTACCCCCTCCACCCCCCACTGCTCCTCAGAGGTTCTTGTCAACTGCTGGAAATGGCCCACCTTGATTATCACTACAAAAAGTCATCCCCCCCCCCCCCGTAATAGCTCATCTTAAGTGATCACTCTCGTTACAGTGTGCATAGTAACACCCATTGTTTCATGTTCTCTATGTATATAAATCTCCCCACTGCATTTTCCACTGAATGCATCCGATGAAGTGAGCTGTAGCTCACAAAAGCTTATGCTCAAATAAATTTGTTAGTCTCTAAGGTGCCACAAGTCCTCTATTTCTTGTGTATCATATTTACAGTGCAAATATTTGTAATAAAAATAAAGTGAGAAGTGTACACTTTGTATTCTGTGTTCTAATTGAAATAGATATAGTTTAAAATGTAGAAGAACATCCAAAATATTTAATACATTTCAATTATTTGGGATTATTTTTTTTAATTGTGATTAATTTTTTTGAGCTAATCACGTGAATTAACTGCGATCAATCAACAGCCACAGACTTTTCCAAACCAAAGCAGACTGGATTATTTCTGAAGAAAATCACTAAAAAAAAATACAAGTGAAAGCACTCCCAGAAAACATGAAGGCTGTATTAAACCCACTGCATAATTCACGTGGTAAGTAGGGTGAAAAAAATCCAATCTATTTATATTGGATTTTTTATTGTAGTTTATATTATATATATAAAATAAATAAATCTGGTTTTACAAACTACGTTAAGGCCTAAATTTATAATCTCAAAAATTTAAACAAAATAAATGTTGTCATGAACCTCTATCAGAAACCTGGATTTGTGCTGGAAATGGCCCACCTTGATTATCATACACATTGTAAGGAGAGTGATCACTTTACATAGGCTATTACCAGCAGGAGAGTGGGATGGGGGGAGAGAAAACCTTTTGTAGTGATAAACACCCATTTTTTCATGATTTGTGTGTATAAAAACAAACATCTTCTGTATTTTCCACAGTATGCATCCAATGAAGTGAGCTGTAGCTCACGAAAGCTTATGCTCAAATAAATTGATTAGTCTCTAAGGTGCCACAAGTACTCCTTTTCTTTTTGCGAATACAGACTAACACGGCTGTTACTCTGAAACCTATCAAAAACGGTAAGTTAAAGGCTGTTTTTCTATATAAAAGAAAGAATCAGTGGAAAACCATCTAATTTTTGAGGTCAAGCTTTATAAATATGGCACAGTAGGTCATGAACTATACTAAGGGCTTGTTTTGTTTAATAAAAATAAGTTTTATATGCTGTTGTGTGGTTAATTAAGTTCCAGTCACAATCCTAATGCAGCTTGATACAAATCATGAGCAAAAAGTTAATTATCTGGTAAATAAGCAATATATCATTCACCAATTTAGAACGTATTAAAAATGTACAAATTAATAAGAATTTGAAAATATTAAGCTATATAATTGCTTAGATAAATGTACAGTGTACTCTGCTAGGTAGCAAAAAGATGCACCAAATTTAGTGTAAAAGCTCCATTTAGTTGTAAATCAACATGTTTTAATGGCATATTAACCAATGAGAATGCACCTTTCTTTAGAAAACAAGTACAAATGAAAAAGTTGATTAAAACAGAAGATTTGAGTCACCAAGTGGAAAGCCTCAATTTAAATTGCCTTGTTTTAAATCAATCCATCCTGTTTGTAAGGAAGTTTATCAATACTCTGTCAGTTCCGTCAGGAAAGCACAAGACAATAGTGAGCCCCCCAACCTAGTTAAATTTACCATTCTTTTAATTGCCTTTAGAAGCCAAATACCCTTTCACCAACTTCACTGCTTTTTCAACACTTAGCTCAGTGGCTCTCAACCTCTCTGTACCCCTTTCAGGAATCTGATTTCTCTTGTGTACTCCCAAGTTTCACCTCCCGTAAAAAACTACTTGCTTACAAAATCAGACAAAAATACAAAAGCATCACAGCACTCTCTAACTGAAAGGTGGCTGACTGCCTCATTTTTACCACAGAATTATAAAATAAATCAATTGCAATATAAATACAGTACTTACATTTCAGCATGTAGGCTATAGAGCAGTATAAACAAGTCACTGTTTGTATGAAATATTAGTTTCTTCTTTGAGCACTTGTTCATGTCAATTCCAATCAGGTGTGCGCCGGAAGATTTTTTCCCTAGCAGTATACATCGGGACGGCCTGGTCACACCTTCATGGTGCCCAATATAGGGCACTGCTGACCCGACCCCTCCCTCAGTTCCTTCTTGCCAGGTACTCCGACAGGGGTAGGAGGAAGGATATTGGCATGGACATGAACAACATCTCGAAGAACAACAGTTACAAGAAGGTGAGTAACCGTTTTTTGTACTGACTCTGCCAGTGCTTTTTACGTAGACTGTTGTAAAAATAGGCAAATATCTCGAAGCATTGATGTATCCCCTGGAAGACCTCTACGTACCCCCAGGGGTACACATACCCCTGGTTGAGAACTACTGACCTGCCTTATCACATAGTTTGACCAAACTAAACATACTTAATTGATGCTGAACCACCCCCCTCAAAAAGCCTCACCCACCCTCACAGGTAATCTGGCTGCACTTTGGAGAGCATCCCAATTAGAGGCTACCAGTTTCTTCCTCCCTACTCCTCTTCTTACAAAAGATGGCTATTGGCTGAGAAGTTCAATCAGGCAAAGCAATCCTACCCAACTTGCTACAGCCACTTGTAGGCAGAAAATGCACTTTAGTTTCTAAAGACATTGTGTGGTGCTTGAAATTAGAGAGAGTCATTATGATCTGTACTTCCAGATATAAACAGACACGTCATTTGAACACAAACTTCTGGTTGATATCAGCATAACTCACATCCACTGTGACATTCGTAATGTCTGACTCCAAACTATCAAAAATAATTGTGCTAGTTATACAACAAACGTCACAGATGTTTCCCCAAACATACTGCGTCTTAAAAGTTCTCAACACCAAAAGGCATCGATTCTTACCTACGACTGTCTATACAGTTATGAAATAGCTTTAGCTGGATGCCAAGTTTCAGCCTGATATTTTTATAACAGTAAGAGTAATATCACAGCAGTCCTACTTTTTTTGATTAATATACTAGTTTTCAAGTAAAGCAGATTTAGAATTGATTGCAGTTAACTTTCTAAATTACTTCTCTCATACTGTACCACCACCAACTACTTGCTTGGATTAGGTGTATCCACACTTACCAAACGTTTCTTTCGCTAACTCAAGATCTGACTCCTCTTGTAATTTCTTTAGCCGTAGTTTGTCTGCTAACTGTTCTTCTGGTGTAAGTTCTTTAGCTTCCTCTGGTGCCTCTAACTAAAAAAAAAGTATAAGAAGTAGCATGATTGACCTGTGGCAAGTCTTCCATTTCGGTCATTATTGCTAACCAAGCATAAGCAATCTACTTAACTAAAAGTCTTCAAATAATGTCAGCTTACATTGGTGGCAAGTGAATTACATTTCTTGCCCAAGAATGGAGCATTTGCAGGTGTGGTCATTTCAACAAGCCAACTGAACAACATGCTTCTGCTTGAAGTAATTATTCCTGAAGTGCAGGCGTTCTGTTCTTAACAGCAAGCCTCACTTGTGTTTAAACACTCCAAGCTGAAATGCTGATAACCACAAGCATGCTACAGGCATAAAAATACCAAAACCCTCAACAAAAGTAATTTCACACAATGGTGAGTATTATAAACTTAATGTACACACTTAGAAGAAGGATGGAAATAGGATAAGTACTATTTCAAACTCTTAGATGTTCAAGTTCTTATACAGACTGCATCAGGACTATTCTTTCCTAGATAACTCACTGTAGGGGCACGTCGAAAGTATCAGTCCTTTAATTCTCAGACTACATTTGTTTTTCTAGACTAAACAATAAGCAGATCTCCCCTCTTCCCATAAAAAGCTAAAATCCTGACAGTGACATCTTACTCTTTTTTTAATCTCCTCTTGCTTTTTCTTCAGCTGCTTTTCTCTCTCTTTTATTTTTTCTGCTATTTTCTTCTTTTCTGAAACTTTTGATTCTGTAAAACAGTGAACAAAGCCCTTTTAAAGAAATCTAGTGCATAAAGAACATTGTGACAATGTGGGGAAAAAAGCACCTAGAGCTATGATCCAATTCAGAAACCAGAGGTGACTAATGTGAAAAGCATGCACTGTGATCCACACGTGCACAACCCTTGGTCTATTATGTCCCATAAATACAGTTCATAAACTTGGAACACAGAAGCCAATGTTCTTCTTTGTTCTATATACAATGAAGTGTGCTCCTCCCACAGTCCTCACCTGCTTTTATCTCTGTCTCTTTTTCTTCTTCCTCCTCCTCTTCATCATCCCAGTTATCCTACCAAACAGGAAGCAGTATGAGTTATCAGCATTTATATCTTACTTTTGAACCACTAAAGGTATCTGTGCAGAAAGAACTGTCTACACTGCACTTTCATCATTAAAACTTTTGTCACTCAGGGGTGTGAAAAAAAACAACAACCCTGAAAGACAAAAATTTTAACAGCAAAAAGTGCTGGTGTGGACAGCGCTTTCTCAGCAGGAGCCGCTCTCCCATCAATGAAACTACCACCCCTCATTCGGAGTGGTTTTATTTTGTCGCTGGGAGAGCTCTCTTCCGGTGACAAAGAGTGGCTACACTGCGCACCTTGCAATGGTGTGGCTGCAGAGGCAAAGCCGCACCATTGTAAGATACACAGCATAGACATGGCCTTAATGTATATCGCAGTAACAGGCAAACTCATGTTCACCACAGTTACAGAAGCAAGACAAAAAAAATGCCACAGTCCATTTGCTGGGCAAAAATTGTTATAAGAAAAAAATTAATTATGAGTAGATATCTGATAGAATGACTTGATTCTTCTCTATAGCACATCCGTCACCAGAAACAAAACAGGCTTAACAGAATATAGAGGACACTGATTTTGTGCCATAAATTAAGCATTACAGAATCAGGGCGGAGCGCCCTGGTAGCAGCAGCAGTGTTATTTGGTGATTAAATCTGAACATAAGCCACTTAGTACCCATCAGGGTTTAAAAATGTCAAAAGCACCATTACAGGCATACCACTTAATGCACCAGGGGGATGACAAACTATCAGTACATGTGACAGGAGCACTGTTAGATTCATAGAGTTAAGGCAGAAGGAACAATTATGATCAACTAATCTGTCAGTTTCAGGGTTAACTACACCTTTGATCCCCTTCCTGGTCTTCCTCGAGGGCACCCACTTAAAATTTTAGGCTTCCCAGCCATCACCGCTCTCACAGCGGAGACCTGCATCTCTCTCCTTTCAGACTAGAGGTTTAGGTTCCCTCTGCACCTCACTGCGATTTTCCAGCAAGTCTGCCCAGGATCCAGCACCTGTGGTTAACTCTTTCTCCACGGGCTATAACATTGTACACCAGGTACCAACCACCCTTCACAAAGCAAATGACATTTATTCTTGGGGCAAAAGCATTACAGGAAAAAAAAAAAAAAATCTACATGCATGCTAAAAGCCTACCAGAGGTCACTTCCAACCCCATCATGGGGCTCTGCTGTGCCTGTCTCTCAAACTCCACAACTAGGTTTGCACCCTTGGTTACATGTTCACATAATTTTTGGGATCAGGAACCAGACCCCAACTGGATAGTTCAACTATTTCTTTACACAGCTCGGGCCTTTGATCTCCAGTCTCAGGGAATTTTACTAGTCAATGGCCCTCTCCTCAGGAGTAGCTTCAAAGGAGTGGGGGTTTACATAACCTGAGTTGCACAATTTGCATTAACCACTCCCTGGTTAACAACACTTATTGTCCTTAAAGTCCTTGCCCATCTAGTACATTCAATAGTCCTTTGAACTCCTTACACTTCCAGTTCTGACATGTCACACTGACTTCCTGCGTACCACAAAGACAGAATTTTGTCCAGTAATTCCAGCATTGAACCCATAGCTACTGGTTGAGCTGTTACAGCTTATCCTTTAGAACATCACTCAATCCTGATTTAAGGACTCCAAATGATGGAGAATCCACCATGTCCCTAGGTAAATGTTGTTCCAATGGTAGATTATTCTCACTTTAAAATTTGCACTTTGCCTAGTCTGAATTTTTTCAGCTTCAACTTCCAGCCACTGGATTTTGTTACGCTTTTCTCCATGTGATTAAAGAGCTGTTTACTGTCATATCTCTTTTCTATAATTAAGTCACCGCTTAGCCTTCTCTTGGATAAACTGAATAGATTGATATTAACTCTCATCAAAAAGCATATTTTCCCAATCTCAAATAATTCATGTACTTTTTCTGAACTCTTTCCAATTTTTTCCATCATTTTAAAATCTCCATTAATGGTCTCACTAAAGCTATACAGAGTGGTACAAACACCTACCTATCTCTAGTCAGCATTCACCTGCTTATACATCAAAAGATCATGTTAATTCTTAGCCAGTGCGCTACATCAGCTCACGTTCAGTTGACCCCAACATTTCTTTCAGAGTCACTGCTTTCCAAAACATGGTTCCCCATTCTATAACCGTGATCAAGATTCTATTCCTAGGTGTATGACTCATGCATTAAAATGCACGTTGTTCACGTAAACCCTGCTTACCAAGAGAGACACATTGCTCTATAGAACTAACTCTTCAATTATTCAATACTTCACCAATCTGCATCCGCTACAAACTTTGCCAGCAGTGGTTCCTTCCAGATCATAAGAGATTGAATAGATTAGGCCAGGAATAGATCCCTGCAGGACTCTGCTCAGAACATCCCCACTGGATGTGGATTCCCATTTAAAATTATTTTCAGATCAGTTTAAATGCATTTCATCTGTGCTGCTTTGATTTTGTAAAGGGTAATGTAGTCAGAATGTTAGGCAGTACCAAGTCAGCCTCCTTACAAAAATCTAAGTATGTTAACACAATTACATTCTCACCTACACTTAACCTCAACAAATAATATCAAGTTTCACAAGACCTGTTTTCCTTCAAATCATGTTAATAGTCAGTGTGCTACCATACCAGGTTACCAGGTGTAAAACAAACAAAATGAAGTATTACCTCACCTACCTTGTCCTTGGAATTGAGAGATTACTATAAGCCAAGGTAATCATAAAATCATAGGACTGGAAGGGACCTTGAGAGGTCATCTAGTCCAGTCCCCTGCACTCGTGGCAAGACTAAGTATTAGCTAGACCAGGCGTCGGCAAACTTTTTGGCCCGAAGGCCACATTGGGGTTGCAAAACTGTATGGAGGTCCGGGTAGGGAAGGCTGTGCCTTCCCAAACAGCCTGGCCCCTGCCCCCTCTCCACCCCCTTCCACTTCCTGCCCCCATCAGAACTCCTGACCCATCCAACCCCCCCTACCCCCGCTCCTTGTCCCCTGACCAGCCCCTCCCCTCTCTCCAACCCCCCCACTCCGTGTCCCCTGACTGCCCCGACCCCTATCCACACATCCCAGGACTCCCACACCTATCCAACCCCCCCATTCCCTGACCACCACCGCCCCATCCAACCCTCCCTGACAGCCCCCTGGGACTCCCTGCCCCTTATCCAACCCCGCTGCCCGCCCCCTTACCATGCCACTCAGAGTGGCAGGACTGGCTTATTGGAAAGCCTGGGCGGTGGGTGGGTGCAAGCCGCACTGTCCGTGCGGCGCCATAACTACGGGGGAGAGGGAACAGTGGGGGAGGGGTCAGGGCCTAGCCTCCCCGGCTGGGAGCTCAAGGGCAGGGCAGGACGGTCCCACAGGACGGATGTGTCCCGCAGGCGGTAGTTTGCCCACCTCTGATCTTGACCATCCCTGACAGGGGTTTGTCCAACCTGCTCTTAAAAACCTCCAAGATGGAGATTCCACAACCTCCCGAGGCAATTTATCCCAGTGCTTAACCACTCTGACAGGAAGTTTTTCCTAATGTCCAACCTAAACTGCCCTTGCTGCAATTTAAGCCCATTGCTTCTTGTCCTATCCTCAGAGGTTAAGGAGAACAATTTTACTCCCTGCTCCTTGGATCAACCTTTTATGGACTTGAAAACTTGTGTCCCCTCTCAGTCTTCTCTTTTCCAGAGTAAACACACCCATTTTCCCCCCCCCAATCTTCCCTCATAGCTCATGTTTTCTAGACCTTTAATCATTTTTGTTGCTCTTCTCTGGACGTTCTCCAATTTGTCCACATCTTTCCTGAAATGTGGTGCCCAGAACTGGACACAATATTCCAGATGAGGCCTAATCAGAGCGGAGTAGAGCAGAAGAATTACTTCTCGAGTCTTGCTTACAACACTCCTGCTAATACATCCCAGAATGATGTTCGTTTTTTTGAAACAGTGTTACACTGTTGACTCATTTAGCTTGTGGTCCACTATGACCCCAAAAATATGACTACTGTTACTGGAAATTCATGTCAACTAGTTGAAGTGTACTGGAGGGGAAGCTAGAATCAGTCTTACAAATGCCAAATAGTCTTAAATTAATATATAGATGAACTTGGATGTCCTGGTACTTGGCTCATCAAATCACAGTTAAAAACTGAGGTCTGCTGTCTCATACTAGTGGTTAAAGTGAGGTATTGATGCTTAGTTCCATTATTGTCAGGGCATCAGATAAACACTGTAGCACAGCAATAAGAATGTAAATCTTGAATTTTGCAATCGCTAAGCTTACCTTAATGGGTAACTATAGATCAGTTAGCTTGACATTGACCCCAGGCAACATTATGAAAAGGCTGATGCAGGATGCAGCCAGTAAGGCAATGTCTATGTTGCAACTTCGAGGGAGCCTCCCGGCCTGAGTAGACAGACTTGCACTAGCTCAGCTCGAGTATAGCAGAGTGGATGTTGTGACTCGGATGGCAGCTTGGGCTTGCCAGCCCACCCAACTCCCCGAGTCTGAGAGGTTAACCCAAGTCTCAGCCGGAGCTGCAACGTCCATACTGCTATTTTCAGTGTGCTAGCTTGTGCTGAGCTAGTGCAAGTCTGACTACGTAAGAGTGGCCAGACTGGGTCAGACCAATGGTCCCTCTAGCCCAGTATCCTGTCTTCTGACCGTGGCCAATGCCAGGTGCCCCAGAGGGAATGAACAGAACAGACAATCATCAAGTGATCCATCCCCTCTCACTCATTCCCAGCTTCTGGCAAAAAGAGGCTAGAGGCACCATCCTTGCCCATCCTGGCTAAGTCCTTGGTGGACCTATCCTACATGAATTTATTTAATTCTTTTTTGAACCATGTTATAGTCTTGGCCTTCACAACATCCTCTGGCAAAGAGTTCCACAGATTAACCGTGCGCTGTGTGAAAAAATATCTTTTATTGGACCAACTTCTGTTGGTGAGAGAGAAGCTTTCAAGCTTACACAAACCTGAAGAGTTCTGTGTAAGCTCGAAAGCTTGTCTCTCTCACCAAGAGAAGTTGATCCAATACAAGGTATTACCTCACTCACCTTTCTAATATCCTGGGACCAACATGACTACAACCCTGCATCTGTCAACTACACTCATTTCATAAGCAGCTACTTTCACAACTGTTGCAAAGTACAGTTTACAGATTGCTTCCTCATCTGATCCCATCCTTCACAGATGCACCCTTTCTAAGAGTGCGTGGTTGGAGTGAAATCCTCATGTAGAAGTGGGGTGCTGTGATCATGAGATTTTGCAAACTCATTTGCAGACAATAATGGGTCTGGTTGAAGCTGCTTGGTATTTTCCTGAGGAACCCTCTCTAAGGGGAGTTGTGGGCAATTGTTCCTCTGCCCCAAGGACTCTCTCCTGGCATGCCACAGGAGCCTACATGGTCACCTCCCACTCAGCGTGCATATGCTGCTGCTGAGAGGTTTAGTGAGGACACATGGGCTGCACTGCATTTAGCAGGCTGATGACCCCCAGCACTACTTCTCTATCACATCTGACTCAGCTAGAACAAGCCACATGGTGCCTAGATGAGAGCAAGCTGAGATTTAATCCAGACAAGACTAAGAATCTTGGCAGGCTGGGAAAAGCAGCTGGAAGGATTTGCAGAATTTGTATCCGCACTCCTTACAGAAGGATCACAATCATTTGTAAGACAGGTAAACAACTTGAGGGTGTTAGACCCTGGGCTGCTCCTGGTCCATGAAGCGCTGCAGCCAAGAGTGCTTTCTTCCCACCTGTGCCTGCCAAGAAGAGTGTGACCTTTCCTCTCCAGTGCAGACCATGCCACAGTTATCCATGTCTTGTCATCTCAAGATTATATTGCTGTGATGCACGCTACATGGAGCTTCCCCTTGACCTCATTTGGAAGGTGAAGCTAGCATAGAATGCTGCAACTCACTTGTTAAGTGTAGTTGAACACTGGGAGCATATTAGACCAATGCTTCATCATCTGTATTGGGTTCCAGTGAACATCTGGTGGGAATTCAACGTGTTGATTTTAAAATGGTCTTTAAAATAGACCTGACCGTATGACTGAGCATCTCTCCCCCAGTGACATGCTGCCACAGTTGAGATTAGTAGAGGCACTCCAGGCACTTCTTTCTAGATGAATGAGGCAGATCTGCTACCAGGGCATTTTCTGTGAGAGATCCTGTTTCAGGACTCACTGCCCCACCTTGGTCTGCCAAACCTATTTTACCCCCTTCCCCTGCCTCCCGCACTTCTCTAAACTGCTGGGGGGCGCTCAATTGAGGTATATATATATTTATGGGCAGTCCTTTGTGATTTTTTATTTATGGGATAGGTGTCCAGGGCTCAGGATGTGCACCTACAATCACATTCTAGAAATCTAAATACATTTCATTAGGAGAAAACGAGTTTCACCTTCTGTTCACTGTTATGCCAACTGAGAAGTCCAGTGACAACACATCCTTAGTTTTCTTCATTCCAATGCTGACACTATTACAATGTAGTTTAAATCATTATAAACATATCTGATTAAGTTTGAAAGAGTTTCAAATGACTAAATGAGTAATAATCCAGCTATAACATATGGTTAGTGAAAATGTCCCCCTTTCCACATAAATGATCCCCATACCAAACAGAAGTAATCAGCTGCTTGCTATACATTTATATGTGCTATCATTTGTAGCTTTAATGCATGACAATTCAAGTTCCAAAAACAAAGCGTTCTTGGAAGGTGACAGGATACTCCAGTGTCTGAGTCCCTGATGACTTCTATTTTAAACAGAACTATCAGAAATATTGATCAAGGAAATCTCTAGACTGTTTCCCTGAACGTGTTTCCTAGTTCTGGCTCCTTTAGCGACAGGACTGCCAAAGAGTAAATACACAGAAATTTCTTGGCAGCAGGTCTGTTTTCCTGGTAATTTCTGTATTCCAGGTAACATTTTAGAATAATTTCCTTTTACTTTAAAAGGATATCTTAGTTGTAACTTCTGCAGCATCTAAAGTTTCTCCAACTCACTAGTTACAATAAATCTTGTAATCCAAGTATTTTCAGGGAAAAAAACAAGATCCCAACTCCTAAATCGGCAATAAGAAACTCTAAAGAATAATAAAACACCCTAAAGAGAAACTACTAGTTGGAAAACACTAAGGGCCTATATTTAGGTCACTTTGCTTTTGCTTACTGTGCTGTAGTTTTCCTTTTTACTCGCCAATTTTGGAAGGAAAAAATATCTAGAGCCCAGGCAAACACCTAGCTTGCTGTAGATTCTTCCCAACTTCTGCATCTACTACATGAACACAGATCAGAGTACAACAAACAAGATCATTAATTGTAGTATTCCTTTTCCCCACTCCCTCCAAATACACCCTAAACTTTTTAATTTTAAAGCCATAGGCATTCAGAGGAGTACTAGTAGAGGAAATAAAATGTCTTATGTTAAAATTGCCACGTAAAGCAGGAGTCTTCATATTTTTGGAAGGACTACAATTTTGTCCAGTTATTGTTTACTGTTCTTCACGAAGTAGACAGCTGGAAAGCACAATTAAGTAGCTGTTATTAGAAAGATGTTCAATTACAGATAGTAAACGCTTGAGTTTCAGGGAAAATGTGAAAAGTAAAGCCTCTTTTGCCAAAAGTTTTTGGAGCTGTGAAGCTCCAATCCAGGTTGTCAATACTCTCTTTTTAAAGATTGGTGTAAATACTGTGCTCTGAGATATCTTTAACCATTTTGCCCAGCGGGGTCATGTGTGTGGAAGAAAGAGCACATTTAAAAGCTACAGAGCGTCCAGTGTCAATTTGTTCTATCACATTTATTAAGCTTCACCTTGCAGAATAGGCGACGTTACGCTAGCATGAACACCATCCAACCTTAAACTTTCAGAAAGCCTTTGACAACGTCCTTCACCAAAGGCTCTTAAGAAAAGTAAGCAGTCATCGGATTAGAGGGAAGGTCCTCTCATGCATCAGTAACTGGTTGAAAGATAGGAAACAAAAGGTAGGAATAAGTAAGTCAGTTTTCACAGTTGGAGAGAGGTAAATAGCAGGGTCCTCCAAGTATCTGTACTGGGACTAGTGCTCTACAACATATTCATAAATGATCTGGAAAAAGGGGTAAACAATGAGGTGGCAAAGTTTGTAGATGATACAAAATTACTCAAGACTGTTAAGTCCAAAGTTGACTGAGAAGAGTTACAAAAGGATCTTAGAAAACTGGGTGACTGGGCAAGAAAATGGCAGACGAAATTCAGTGTTGATAAATGCAAGTAATACACATTGGAAAAGACAATCCCAACTATACATACAAAATTATGGGGTCTAAATTAGCTGTTACTACTCAAGGAAGAGATCTTATAGTCATTGTGCATAGTTCTCTGAAAACATCCACTCAAAATGCAGCGACAGTCAAAAAAGCTAACAATGTTGGGAATCATTAAGAAAAGGCTAGCTAAAACGACAGAAAATATCATATTGCCTCTATATAATTCCATGGTACGCCCACATCTTGAATACTGCGGGCAGATCTGGTCGCCCCATCTCAAAAAAAAAAAAAAAAAGATATATTGGAATTGGAAAAGGTACAGAGAAGGGCAACAAAAATGATTAGGGGTATGAAACAGCTTCCATATGAGGAGAGATTAATAAGACTGGGACTTTTCAGCTTGGAAAAGAGGTGACTAAAGGGAGGGGGGGGTGTATATGATAGAGGTCTATAAAAATCATGACTGTGTGAAGTAAATAAGGAAGTTTTGTTATTTACTCCTTCTAACAAAAGAGCTAAGGGTTACCAAATGTAATTAATAGGCAGCAGATCTGAAACAAACCAAAGGAAGTATTTCTTCATACACAACACAGTCAACCTGTGGAACTCTTTGTCAGAGGATGACGTAAAGGCCAAGACTATAACAGCGTTTATAAAAGAACAAGATAAATTCATGGTGAATAGGTCCATCAGTGGCTATTAACCAGGATGGATAGGGATTCAAAACCATGCTCTGAAGCGTCCCTAGCCTTTGTTTGCCAGAAGCTTGGAATGGGCGACAGGGGATGGATCACTCGATGATTACCTGTTCTGTTCATTCCTCTGAAAAACCTGGCATTGACCACTGTCGGAAGACAGGATACTGGGCTAGATGAACCATTGGTCTGACCCAGTAAGGCTGTTCTCAGGTTCTCAAAAGAAGTTTTCACAACACAAGTAATATATTTTATCTATTTAGATGTATGCTACATAGAAGAGCCCAAGCCCCCGTCACCACTGATGCTCAGAAATACAGTGCACGCACAAACGGTCAGTTATTACAGATAGCACTACCTTGGTGCAACATGAACAACCAGTGCCAGAGTCTTCAATTAGCAAGAATCAATTACTCTAATCTGAACTGCTTTCCTCTTCCTGCCCATGTCTGAACAAATGATAAAATATTAACCTTTTTCAGTTATCTAGTGATCAGTACTAAGATTGTCTATAGCAATCTCTCAGTGTCTTGATTTGAAACAAAAGCATGATTCAATGTTTAACCTGGGACACTAAATTTACCAATTTTTTTGTAAATACTTCCACAGAACCAGAGACCCTTTTGAAGAGTCCTATATTCCAGATGTAGTATGTACTTCTGGTTGCTGATATCTGCACTCATGATCTGTCCAAGCTGTAATAAAAAGATCTGGAATTGTTGGGGTATCACTCAACTGATCTTTCTGGTTAAGGAACATATGGGAACTACACTGCATGGGATTTAGACATTTTAAATGTTTCTGATTTAATAGAGTAGATTTACAGTTTGACATTTAGTTCAAACTCTAATGCAAAAGACTAACACTGAAATATAGAGAATCATGGAGCCGGTTTCACTGTATTTAGATAAACCCCATTTTAACCATCTGAACACTACCTAAATTCTAAAGAAACCATGAAGGAATGCCTAGTTTCACAAGATTGAGTCAGAAGAAGTCAGAAGTGACAACACTAGGATGGAGGAAAGTTTCTGGCCTGTAGGAGATAGTGCCAAGATGGGACTTATTTGGAAGAAGTTCAGATATTCAAGCCTCCCTCAGCCTGTCATCCCTCTGTACCCACCTCTTCCCCAGATGCTCCCTCAGGCTAAGAGCCTGCAAGGGGGCATGGAATAAAGAGCCTCTCCACAGGAGAGGCCAATAGTTGAATACCATCTGGCAGATACCAGAGCAGTTCTGTACTGAGAGACCTGCCAGCAGCTTAGAGACAGCAGGTGGGGGAAAAAAAAAAAAAAAACCACGATTCTCCATTCAATGGGACAACAGACACCTTTTGAGACTTAACTGAGACTGGTTTTGCTCTGGAGCTGGGAAAGAGGACTGGTTGCTGGGAAGGAAGTTACAGAAGGGAAACCATGTTTATTCAACTCAGAAACCTAAGAACAGGTACAGGTCTCAGTTGGGGGTGAAGCGGCCTATTTACAGAAATGCATTCCAGAGGTTTCCTAGTCCTGTTATTTGACCTTCCAACTTTTGATCACCCACTGCACCAATTCAGACAGGTTTCAATGCATATGAAACTGCATAATACTGACTACAGAACTTCACCTAATAATGCCTACATCGAGCTCAACTGCTGATGGAACTAGAGCATATTTTTTAGAAGAACATACTATCTTAAAGACTTCAAACGACCAAAAATCTGCCACATCACTATCCACCATTACACCTATCACTCAAGCGCCTAGTGTTAGCGTAACTTTGCCAGCATTATTCTGCCACCTCTCAGCACACAAAGAAGGGTGAATCTAATCCGTCCCCACAAGCTCACCTGACAAGTTTTACTCATCTGCTAGAAGACTCCCTGAGTCTCACTCTTAATTAGGCCGTTTTTAAGTCTCTCCTCCCCTTTCCGAAAAGATTTTGCTGACGGTGTCAGCGAGGCGCTGGCACGCCATGGAGCCAAGGGGCCACGTTTCGACAGCCCCTCGCTCTCCGCCCCGGCTGCCCCGGCCGCCACCCGCCAAGCACCCTCCCGCCCCAGCCGCTTTTAAGCGACGCGTTCGCGGGCTCGCCCGGAGCGGGAGCGTAAGCAGGGCGATAAGGGCGCCGGAGCCCCGCCGCACCATACGGCGGGAGCGATGCGCCCCACCCCCGGCAGCCGGGCGCGGACACATGGCCGGGGCCGGCTCCGGGCAGACACCCGGGGGGGGCCGGGACCGGACCGCCCCCCTCGCGCTGCCCGGCCCCCGCTCTGCGCGCGCGGGGCCCACCCGCCCGGGGCTCGCTCCTCCGCCCCGGCCAGCCCCACGCCAGGGGGGCCCCCGCCCAGCCCGGGCCCCCTCGCCGCCCCGGGCCCCCACCTTCACTTCGTCCTCTTCATCCTCCCCGGCCCAGCGGTCCCCGCCGGCCCCCGGCGTGGGCACCAGGCGCTTCGCGACCGGCTCCGCCACCTCGAAGCTGTCGGCATCTGTGGGGGAGACGAGAGCGGGTTAGCCGGGCGGGGGAGGGGAGCCGGGCGGGGAACCGAGGCCGCGGCCAGCACCTACCCCACGAATCCGCCTCCGCCGCCATCTTGCCCCCGCGGAATAGGCGCCTCCTGCGGGCACAGCCAGAGCGCGGCGGGGTGAGTCAGCCCCAGCCGCGCCAAGAGCGTCCCAGCCAGCTCCGAGCGCGGGGCACGCCGGGATAGCGGCGGACGCACAGGGCCCGCCCCGCTGCCGGAGGCGGGGGAGGGGACTGGCGAGAGGGCGGGGCAGGGACGCGCTGACGTGGCGCAGCGGCCGCCTTGAAATCCCGGCAGGGGAGCGGCGGTTGGACACGGGGCCGGCAAGTCCCGCCTGGGGCGGATCGCGAGGGCACGCGGGAGAGCGAGGCCCGGCCCCGCCCCCTCCGGCAGGGGCGCGCGCGGGGGTCCCCTCAGAACGGCCAGGCTGGGCCAGGCCCAGGGTCCAGCGAGCCCAGGGTCCTGGCTGCCCCCAGTGGCCGCGGCCAGGTGCCCCAGGGGCAGTGAGAACCGGGGGTCACCCCGTGGTCCCTCCCCCGTCGCCCATTCCCAGCTGCTGGCAAACAGAGGCTGGGGACCCCCTCCCTGCCCATCCTGGCTACTCGCCACTGACCGACCTGTCCTCCCTGAACTGATCGAGCTCTTTTCTGAACCCTGTCATAGTCTTGGCCTTCACAACGTCCCCTGGCAAGGAGTTCCACAGGTTGTCTGTGCGCTGTGTGAAGAAATACTTCCTTTGGTTTGTTTTAAACCTGCTGCCTGTTAATTTCATGGGGTGACCCCCCCCCTAGTTCTTGTGCTATGAGAAGGAGTAAATAATACGTCCTTATTTACTTTCTCCACCCCAGTCTGGATTTTATAGACCTCAATCATGTCCCCCCCTTTGTCATCTCTTTTCCAAGGTGAAAAGTCTGTGTTTTATTATTCTCTCCTCCTAGAGAAGCTGTTCTGCACCCCTAATTATTTTTGTTGCCTTTTTCTGAACCTTTTCCAATTCCAATATATTTTTTTTTTGAGATGGGGCGACCACATCTGCACGCAGTATTCAAGCTGTGGGCGTACCACGGATTTATATACAAGCAATATGATATTTTCTGTCTTATTATCTATCCCTTTCTTAATGATTCCCAACATTCTGTTTGCTTTTTTGCCTGCCGCTGCACATGGAGTGGATGTTTTCAGAGAACTATCCACACTGACTCCAAGATCTCTTTCTTGAGTGGTAACAGCTAATTTAGACCCCATCTCAGGGGTCTAAAAGCTAGAGCAAATTATGAAAAAAATCTTAAAGCCATTAAAAGAGTAGATAAGTTAACATATTAAAATACATACTGGAGAAATTCATCCCTATTGGTTTCAGAGTAGCAGCCGTGTTAGTCTGTATTTGCAAAAAGAAAAGGAGGACTTGTGGCACCTTAGAGACTAACCAATTTATTTGAGCATAAGCTTTCATGAGCTACAGCTCACGAAAGCTTATGCTCAAATAAATTGGTTAGTCTCTAAGGTGCCACAAGTCCTCCTTTTCTTTTATCCCTATTGGAAACAGCTGCAACTTCTATCAACTTGTCTAGGAGTTGCACCCACTTACACCAGATTTCTCTCTTCTTTTTCTAAAAAAGAAACATTTAAATGCAATCCAGTGTTTTGAAAATGCTTTCCTTTATTAAACATATTTATACACTATTCAAGCAGAGTAAAATGCAAACAATAAACAACATGAATGATGAAAATAAATTCAGACTGCTACAGTTCTTTTAGACTTACCATCCTGTGCTGTGATCCAGTCAATTCTAAAACAACTCATCAGGGCTGAGCAGTGTCTGGGTGAGTACTAGGATGGGAGAGACGCAAGGAACCCACAGGTGCTGCGGTGAGTGGAGTTGGTGCTTTAGTAAAGGGAACCTTCTGAGAGCACTGATTCAGTACTGACTCAGTGAGAAGAATGCCACCTACTGTGCTTCTGTGGGTACTGTCATTTGCAGGAAGGTCTTGACTAGTGCTTTAAGATCTCGTTTGCAGTATTGCAGCTGGGTTGGTCCCAGGATATTAGAAAGACAGGATGGGTGAGGTAATATCTTTTATTGCACCAACTTCTGTTGGTGAAAGAGAGAAGCTTTTGAGCTGCTCTGTGCATGTCAGGTTTCAGAGTAGCAGCCCTGTTAGTCTGTATCTGCAAAAAGAAAAGGAGGACTTGTGGCACCTTAGAGACTAACAAATTTATTTGAGCATAAGCTTTCATGAGCTACAGCTCACTTCATCGGATGCATGCCGAACGCTTATCTCTTTCACCAACAGAAGTTGGTCCAATAAAAGCTACTCCCTCACCCACCTTGTCTCTCTAAAGATCTCATGGCACTTTGAATTCAGCCAAGACATGAGGGTTAACCCCCTTGTCTTGCGAACTGAGCATTTACATCTTTCTTCTGAAATTCTATGAGTTTAAATTGGATTTCATATTCTTCACTTCCTGCCTTAGACTGTTTGCATTATTGATGCATGCAGTTAAACAATTGTTACATTTCAGTCTAGAATTGGTTGTATTTTATGTAATATGTTGCATTTGATTATTTTTAAAGCACACTGAGATCCTTCAGGATGCAAGGGGATCTTTAAATCTAAAATATGATTTAATAATCTAAAGTATTATTGACAGGTAATGAATTTTTAATGCAATTTTTGTCTTGACAGTGCCATTTTTTTACTTTCTAAAGGTGAGTGGCTCATATATGTCTTCTTAGAAGCACTGAAGTGCTGTTTGTAAGCTCTTACTGGTTGAGCTCTAATTTCAAGTGTGCTGTGAGACATGCTTTTGATACTAAATTGAACAAATTTTTAAACTAGATATAAATGTGAAGTAAACCACCCAGCATGAAGATCATCCTTTGAAACTAGCAAGAAATTAACCATTTTTTCCCCTCAAGTCCTCCTAGAAGCAGTGTCCAGAGTAGGATGACCAGACAGCACTTGTGAAAAATCGGGACAGGGGGTGGGGAGGTAATAGGCTTCTGTATAAGAAAAAGCCTCAAATATTGGGATAAAAAGAAAAAGCCTATAAAATCGGGACATCTGGTCACTCTACCAGAGGCATCTGGAAATCAGCTTATACAGGAGTGTGTAATTGCAGTTGGTAGTTTATACTGCTTGATTTGTCATTTGAGAGTCTTTAGCAGAATACTTTTGGCTGATGGCACTGTGATCCCATATACACCAGACCCTCGCTAGAACATGCATCTATATAGTGCGAATTCGCATATAACGCAGTTGCAGCCATGGATCCCAAATTTAATCACTTTAATTGCAATTCATTTTAACGCGGTCCCCGCATTAACACGGTACCGCGCATGGATCCCAAATCCTGTGTTCTAGCGAGGGTCCGATGTATGTACTTTTCATGTGCAGAGTAAAAAAAGACCAAAGCTAGCCCAGAAAGAACAATTGATGCCATTCTTTAAAAACAAATCCAACTTTTATAAACATAGCATATAATTTAAGGTTCAACTCAATAAAAATTAGCCATCCCTATTGACTACCTCTGCTGTGGTAATCGCAGAATGCCAAAGGCTTTCCATTGCAGACACCTCCATGAAGTGCCAAGGGACAATGCTGCTTGAAGATACTGTGTTGAAGGGAAGAAAGGAAGTACACCTTTCCTTGCTTTCTGGTGTGGCAAGGCACCTCCTTTATCTCGCTAGAGTTAGCACTTTCCCCTCTGGCAATGGTGGGCCTGGGGTAAATTAGCCCCACTCTGGGCGGTGTGCCTTCCCTCTTCTGTGCTCTTTTGGCTGTGTTTTCAGGGTAGGCCCCAGGGTCAGCCTAAGGGGTGATCCTTACCCAAAGGAAAAAGGAAAGAGTGTCTTGTAAACCCAAAACCAAAAAGGGGATACCTTTCCCTGCTTTCTCACTGAGGCAGGGTGTCGTCCTGGTGCTTGCCTTGGGGTGTCAGTGCTTCCCCTAGCAGGCACTCGAGTTTGGCCATTCCCCTATGGGAAGGAACACGGCCTCTCAACCTGGAAGAGCTGGTTTCCCTGATGCCACTAGCCTGGCAGTAGCTTGTCTCTCTCTTCCCCTTGCTCTCCCTCAGAGGGGTTTTTAAAGGCCTCAGGCAGCCCTTAATTGGATTCAGGTGTCCCTAAGTGACCTGAGGTAACCCCTTCTCAGCTTGTCAGAAACAGGGCCCTTAACATTCTGGGGCTAAGATATTGGCCTTCCAGGACCCTCTTGCAGCCAATCGGCCTGACTTTGTCCCACTGGCAACTGCAGTTTAGGCATTGTCAAGGCTGATTCCCTACTCTGGCAGTTTGAATGCAGAAGGTGGTGGCCCACAAGGATTCTAAAAATTAATACTGGCCACTCCAGGCCTGTATTAAACTCCCAAGATTACAGCTTTTCTCTGACCTTGGATGGGTAGATGCTGCCACCACCCAAGTGCAAAACCCCCCTTTTTGGAACCCAGGAAGGTGCACTTGGGAATTCCTTCCTATGGGGTAACCTTAAGCCCTTTTCCCTCCACTCCGGGGAAGGGCTGAGAAAGAAAGCAAAGGAACTCAGCTGTTGCCACCAGCTAATTAAACAACATGTACACAAACCTCTTAGGACACAAAATCCAATCATAGAATATCAGGGTTGGAAGGGACCTCAGAAGGTCATCTAGTCCAACCCCCTGCTCGAAGCAGGACCAAGTCCCAGTTAAATCATCCCAGCCAGGGCTTTGTCAAGCCTGACCTTAAAAACCTCTAAGGAAGGAGATTCTACCACCTCCCTAGGTAACGCATTCCAGTGTTTCACTACCCTCTTAGTGAAAAAGTTTTTCCTAATATCCAATCTAAACCTCCCCCACTGCAACTTGAGACCATTACTCCTCGTTCTGTCATCTGCTACCATTGAGAACAGTCTAGAGCCATCCTCTTTGGAACCCCCTTTCAGGTAGTTGAAAGCAGCTATCAAATCCCCCCTCATTCTTCTCTTCTGCAGACTAAACAATCCCAGCTCCCTCAGCCTCTCCTCATAAGTCATGTGTTCTAGACCCCTAATCATTTTTGTTGCCCTTCGCTGGACTCTCTCCAATTTATCCACATCCTTCTTGTAGTGTGGGGCCCAAAACTGGACACAGTACTCCAGATGAGGCCTCACCAATGTCGAATAGAGGGGAACGATCACGTCCCTCGATCTGCTCGCTATGCCCCTACTTATACATCCCAAAATGCCATTGGCCTTTTTGGCAACAAGGGCACACTGCTGACTCATATCCAGCTTCTCGTCCGCTGTCACCCCTAGGTCCTTTTCCGCAGAACTGCTGCCTAGCCATTCGGTCCCTAGTCTGTAGCGGTGCATTGGATTCTTCCGTCCTAAGTGCAGGACCCTGCACTTATCCTTATTGAACCTCATCAGATTTCTTTTGGCCCAATCCTCCAATTTGTCTAGGTCCTTCTGTATCCTATCCCTCCCCTCCAGCGTATCTACCACTCCTCCCAGTTTAGTATCATCCGCAAATTTGCTGAGAGTGCAATCCACACCATCCTCCAGATCATTTATGAAGATACTGAACAAAACCGGCCCCAGGACTGACCCCTGGGGCACTCCACTTGACACCGGCTGCCAACTAGACATGGAGCCATTGATCACTACCCGTTGAGCCCGACAATCTAGCCAACTTTCTACCCACCTTATAGTGCATTCATCCAGCCCATACTTCCTTAACTTGCTGACAAGAATACTGTGGGAAACCGTGTCAAAAGCTTTGCTAAAGTCAAGAAACAATACATCCACTGCTTTCCCTTCATCCACAGAACCAGTAATCTCATCATAAAAGGCGATTAGATTAGTCAGGCATGACCTTCCCTTGGTGAATCCATGCTGGTTGTTCCTGATCACTTTCCTCTCATGCAAGTGCTTCAGGATTGATTCCTTGAGGACCTGTTCTTAAAAAAGGTAAATTTTATTAAAAACGAAAAGAAAGAAAATACATTTGAAAATTCAGGCTATTGCCAGATTTAAAAACCCATTTACAAGAATTAAGCATCAAGAATAACCTTCTTGAGGTCCAGTTTAAAGGCTTTAAAGAGATAAACCTAATCGCGTCTTCCTGGACATTTCCTGATCTCCTTACGTATCTGGGGGTTTCAAGTGAGTAGTTTCTAGGTATGAGTCAGATGATTTTTCATACCTGGCCCCAAGCTTCTTACAGCATAGTTCCAGCCCTGTCTCTGCTTCTCCCTGAGAACGACAGACAGACAGACAAAGGAGAAGTTTTTTCCCAATTTTAAAAACTTCTAGCCTTCCCATTGGCTCGTTTGGTCAGGTGTCCATTGCCTTCCTTTTACCTATGCAGGGACATTTTTTAACCCTTTATAGGTAAAGCAAGTAAAAAACAACTACTAAGAGGGATTTTATAGCTAACTGGCTGGCTGTCCATAAAAGGGAGCTACCCCCCACCTTTCATTTATCACAGGCATACGTTCGATGACAAGAAAGGGGCTAGAGGAAGACACTGATTAGAAACACTGTGATAGGTGAGAATAGGAGAGTTTACACTGTAAAGCATTCATTTAAACAGATTTGTATGGGTCTAGAATGGGGTCAAGATAACATCTTGGTCAAAGACAGAGAAACAATCTGCAGGTTTGAACGATTTACTGTTTGTTGTATTCACCATCCACATGCATGCTATCCTCATGTAAGGTTCTGTCCTGTAAAAATACGTGTGGGTAGGAGTTCCTTTACTAGCATTCAGTTATTGTTTGTATTAGGTAATGGCTGGAGATCCCAACTGAGACTGGGATCCCCACTGTGCTGGACACTGTACAAACAGAGTTGGTGATAGTCCATACCCCAAAGAGTTTACATGCTTAACAGACAAGACAAAGTGTGGGGAGGAGGGGAAATAACATTCAAACAAAGTGAACAATGTGATGATTTACAAACACCAAGTTAGTTCCACTATTTTTGTTATTGCTTGTGTTGTTTAGGGTTTTCTTTTAAAACTATTGTGTGGGGTTGTGTTAGGAGAGGATTAGCTACAAGAAAAGAAAAAGAAAAGGAGAAAGGATGCTGATAGAAGGGAGGAGAGGAGGATGGAGGGCAGTAGAAGTTCTGAGAGAATGTGAGATATGGGCATGCAAGGGAAAGGTTTGCTCCAGCAGCCAACTGATGGAAGGAATGGTCAGAATAAAAACTGTAGAAAGTTAACAAGATGACAATCTGTGTTGGAAGGTCTCTGCTCCTGCCAGTTGAGTCTCTGCCTTCAAGCTGGCTTCACCCTTGTCATTTTTTTTTATTTCACCGAGTTCCCATGGCTGGGACACTGGTGAGGCCATATGGGTCCTGGTGCCCCCATGGGACATGTTCTGGTTCCAGGGGGATTGGGAGGGAAGGGTAGCCTCATATGGGTCTTCTGCATCCCCCAGGGTGCTGCTACTGTTCTTGTCTGGTCCATGCCAGATTTAGGCTTGGCTGTGTTCTTGCAGTCCTGAGGGGAATATCAGGCTACGTGCATGCAGTCCTTAGCTTCAGCCAAACTGGCTCACATCCTATCTCCTCCTCCCACTGCACACGCTGCTGCAATTTTTACACAAGTTTAAACACAGATCCTACCTATCTGCTGGGTCATATATAGAACAGTCAAACATCAAGGGAGATAAACTATTATGTATTTCTCACTTACATATCTGTCTTTGTAGGAGACAGGGGAGAGAAGGGGATTAAAAACAAACATTAACCAAATTGGGCCTCATTGGATTTGCTGCCAAGGGATCACTATTTTGATTGTAGAAAATCCTCTTCTTGAAGAAATCAGATTTTATGAGGAGAGAGGAAAGGGAACTTAAATTCTTACATAGGTTAGGGAAGAGTATCTCAATTTACCATGTTTTGGCATCTTTCCAGTTCCTAGTGTGCTTTTCCTTTTCTTTCATCTGACATAGAATCAGAAGTTGTTACATTCCTGTAGAGAATGTATGCTCCAGTGGTTAAAACACAGAAATAGTACAGAGACAATTTTTTCTGTTTCTGGCTAGCCAAAAATGATATGCTACCTTGAGCAAGTAATTTCATTTCTCTATCCTTCAGTTTCTGCATCTGAAAAATGGGAATAATATCTACCTTGCAGGGCTGTTGAGAGACTAATATTTGTGAAGTACGTGGAGATCTTTGAATGTTATAGAAACGTAATGTGTTGCTTTTAGAAATTGGTCTGCAATTGTCAGTCAGAAATTCCTGTCTTCATTCCCTTCCTCTCATCAGACACAGATCCATCAAAGTCATGACAGACAACATGGCTTGCATGTTTTATATCAAGCGGCAAGAAAAGGCAAGATCACCTTCCTTCTGGGCAAAGGCAATAAAATGAGTGGAATTGGTTCATGAAGTATCACATAAGAATCTTAGCAACACAGCTGCCCAGCATACAGAATGTCACAGCTGACATGCTCAGCAGGTGCTTCTTCCAAGACTACAAATGGGAGTTAGATCCCAGGTTCTGGTTGGACTTTTTTGGGCTTGGAAGTTTCCACAAGTAGACCTTTTTGCCACAACTACAAACAAAAAGTGCCACCTATTTTGTCCAGTGGGGTGGGTTAGATCACAATTCGCTGGGAGAGGCCTTCCCTCCTGCCATGGATGAAGGGGCTGTTTATACCTTCCCTCCAGTGCCTCTCATCCTCAAGGCAATAAAATCAAACAGGACAAGGCCAGACTCATTCTGATAGCCCTGATATGGTAAAAGCAAGCATGGTTCCCTTACCTGTTTCATCTTGCTCTCTATCCGATAAATCTCCCAGCTGCTAATTTCCTCTCCCAGGACTCTGGTCCTCTGACACATCCCAACTTGGGCATTCTTTGCCTGAAGGCGTCGTTCCCTTAATGGTTACAGGGCTAGAGTCATCCTGCTCTGTGAGATATAACACATACTATTAAATAGTAGAAAAGTTTCCACCAGAACGTCTTACCTTCAAAAGGAGACATGATTTGGCCACTGATGTGAACTCCACGATGCTGCTCCTGAATCTGCCCCGCTTCGCTCATCCTCAAGCACCTGCTACATCTTAAGAAATCAGCATGTCTCATAATTCCCTCCAGGTTCATCTGGTGGCCCTAACAGCCTTTCATACTACTATTGAGGGGTTCTCTCTGTTTGCTCACCTCACAACTGCAGGATTTATAAAAGGCCTAGGGAATGTCTTCCTGTAGATAAAGGTTCGTATCCCTGCCTAGGACATGAACTTGTTTCTCAAAAGCCTCCGAAAACCCTGTTGAACTGACGTTCACCTGCTCCTTATTGGATTTATCTCGTAAAACAGCCTTCCTAGTGACTATTACCTCAGACTGCAGAGTCAGAGAGATTGGGGCCTTAATGGCAGACCTTCTCCCCCACGTCACAATATTCTACAAGGATCAGGTGTCTACCTAAACTAACTTCTGAATTTCGTCTGAATCATATCATATACCTACCAGTTTTCTTTCCCAAACCACATACTTCCAACCTTCCAAAACCATATACTTCCAATTCTAGATGTCACGAGGGCGTTTATCCTTCTGTCTGGATAGAACTAAACCATTTCGTAAATCCACTAGACTCTTTGTTTTGGTTGCAGACACGTCTGCCATTTCTACCCAGAGACTCTCTAAATGGATTTCCAAGTGTATTGTAGTATGCTACTGTAGTATCGACATTCCACCTCTACCGACGCACTTGACAGATCACAATCTACCTCTATGGCTCTCCTTAAAAAATTTTCTATTTCAGAGATCTGCAGAGCCTCTACATGGTTTTCGGTGCATGCCTTCTCTCTAGACACAATATCCTGGTTGATGCCTCCAGATCTGACACTACATTTGGCAATGCAGTTCTCGCCTCTGTGATGGACTCCATTCTGAAAGCCCCTTCCCCTCCTTCTGGGAATACTCCTTGGGAGTCACCAAGAATGGAGCACCCATAGGGACCCTACTCACAGATGAAAGAGAGATTACTCACCCTGTGCAGTAACTGTAGTTCTTCAAGATGTATCCCCCTATGGGTGCTCAACTACCCACCCTCCTTCCCCTCTGCTTCGTAGTTTCTTCTGAGACTCAGTGGTGGAGAAGGAACTGAGGGGGTGGTTTGCCTGTGCAGTCTGACATAGCCTCGGTGCAGGGCATGAGGATACCAACAGCATGTGCGTGGGCCAAACGGACACTGCTAATGAAAATCTCAAATCAAGAGTAGAGCACCTATAGGGGAACACATCTCGCAGAACTTCAGTTACTGCACAAGGTAAGAAACCTCTGTTTATTCTCTGTCACCCCACATCCTTTTTCAGAATCACAAGTTATATATCTAAGAACAAAGAATGTAAGTCACATTTACAGGACACAATCCTACAACCTATGAGTGTGACTAACATTGTTTGTTCCTAGTAGTATAACCTTTCATTTTCCTACATGAATGTATCTTTTTACTGTATCTGTCTTGTAAAGTGTACGCTCCTCAACTGTGAAACGACATCTTGTGTAGCACTGAATACATTATTAGCATTTAAATATTTTCTGTAGTTATACAAAGTGGTTGAATCTCTTTGCATATACATGTGTGAGCTTTTGGAAAACATCATGTTTGAATTAATTTTCCTTGCTATGCTTTTTAAAAGGATACTGGCTTTTTGACTTCCTGGAAAGACGATGAACGTGCTCTTTCACTAGCTCTTTCTCTGTGGCTTTGCTTGAAGTGAGAGATTGAAAAAAGTCTTGGAAAATTAGATAATGGGAAATTTCTTCTTCCTCTGAAGACACTATCAGTCTGGCTTTTAACAACTGGAAGATGCTCTGAAGATCTATTTTAATCAGTTGGAGAAAAAAAGACTTCAAAATACATGGTTTCCTCTTCTGTTGCCCATTTACCTGGCATAGGAGCAGAAGTAATAGAAGCAAAGACACAACTAAATGTTAAAACCATCAAGTTCAAACACATTTTCATAAGCTCCATGGTAGGAGTCATCTTTATGAGACCACCACGAAATATGGGGTGGGGGGGAAGAGGGCATTGTTAATTATAAAAATACTATGCACTTCTATAGCACATTTCACCCAGGACCTCACATTGCTTTAAAACGTCCAAGTATCATTCCCATTTTACAGAAGGGCAAGCTACAGTACAGATAGACAAAATAATCTGCCAAACATCACGTGCTGCATCAGTGGCAGAATTATGAGTCTCGGACTTCAATTCCCTCCTATCTCCTAGGCCACACACTCTCATTTAATATAAATGCTTTCCATATCTAAAGGTTCCTGCTTAGAAGATAATATAGGTCAGAATTGCTCACCTAAAGCCCTATGATAGTTATATAAAAGATATGCATTGGACCGTGTACAATATATAACATCAGAATCAAATCAAGACTAATCAAAATGAACCCGCTACAACAATTTTATCAGATAAAGTACATGTATTTGGTTTTTTTTTCTTGTTTGATCTCCATTACTGACTTTTTAAAAAAAGAACAAGTTTATTTTTCCTCCGATTTTAGAGCCTAAAAGTTACATAAAATTCATATTCTGAAGAAAACTGTTTCTGCAGGGAGTGTAGGCAGGAAGGGCATTTGCTGATAAATGCCAGCTGAAAGAATTAACATAGGCTAAAAATCCCAATATAGTAGCTAAAACAAATATTTAATACAAATCTTGTGATTCTTAGTATTAGCAGTGTTGTCAGAAGCAGCACAAATTGGTAGATCAGTTCTCTATAAAAATACCTACTTGGGATTCAGCACTATTCAGTACCTGAATTGACACAAGGATCAATCAGAACAAAACAAATTGTTTCATGTTACCATCCAGGGTTAGCAAGCTAAAATTTTATGTGCCTCAACAGTGGACCAAGTGAATAAATCTTCACCTTCATCCATCTGTCCTTGCCTGCTCCCCACACAAGAAGAGAGAAAAAGATTGCAGCCTGTGCTGAAAAATATCAACAGCATAATGAGATATTTAATTTATAGTAAACAAAATGATACAGGTATGCTACTTCCTATCAGATACACACTGGTTCATTTAAAGTTTTTGGTTTTTTTAAATATTCAGTATCAGGAACAATGGTGTAAATCTAGAGTGACACATGGTTAGACTAAGCAATCCTTGAGTGCATCCCTTTAGTTTCTCCTAGAAAGGCTGTACTATTGAAACCTAACCTCAGGTGAATGACTTCAGAAGAAATACTTTTCTTTACATATTTACGTAGATTGTAAGCTCTCATCTTTCTTCTAGCCTGGAAAACACCATTAACACTTACAATCCTATACACACTTGTATAGTCAGGGATAGATTAATGGTAAAGGGATGCTAATCCATTAAAATCACTTCCCCACCGCCCTAAAAAAAAGGGGGGAAAAACAACCTTGAGGCACCTCTCCCTCCCCCAGACAAGTAGTTGTCTTTCTCCCAAAAGAGGAAGTTTAGCCTACCTCACAAGGCAGCTGGCCAACATCAATCAGCTGTGCATGGCTGTCTAGTACCCTACCTCTGTGGCTCTCGACCTTTCCAGACTACTGTACCCCTTTCAGGAGGCTGATTTGTCCTGCGTACCCCCAAGTTTCACCTCACTTAAAAACTATTTGCTTCCAAAATCAGACATAAAAATACAAAAGCATCACAGCACTCTCTAACTGAAAAAGTGCTGACTTTCTCATTTTTACCATAGAATTATAAAATAGATCAATTGGAATATAAATACAGTACTTACATTTCAGTGTATAGTATATCGAGCAGTAGAAACAAATCATTGTCTGTATGAAATTTTAGTCTGTACTGACTTCACTAGCGGCTTTTACGTAACCTGTTGTAAAATGAGGCAAAGATCCAGATGAGTTGAGGTATCCCTTGGAAGACCTCGGTGTACCCGCAGGGATATGTGCTACCCCTGATTGAGAACCACTGCCCTACCTCATTGCTCCATCTGGGTCCTTTTTGACCAGGGCCTAGATCCAAAGCTCTTGCATTAATCTACCTCTGTGTCAGTCTTTAAGTAGTTTAAAAAAATCTTGAAGGGGTTAATTGCTTTTATATAACCGGAACGATTGTTGACTAGTTGGATGGCATGCTTTCCCCTGCCACGTATATATACATAATTTCCACACTAGAAAAATGCTGCAGCTTTTGAAGTCTTACTATCAATGGAATAAAAAAAAAGCATTGAGATTGGTTTCTCTCTGCACCTGCTGAGAATGTAGAAACGCAACTTGTCAGTCTGAATTTGTACAGGAAGACAAGTAGTCAGACTTGGTCACTTTTTGTTTTTTAATTGGTAGCAGGTTTAATATCTACATACATGCTATGGGTAGTGTTATCCTGTTAAGCATCTTTTCTCTAAATCTAGAATTTTATATTTCAATAATTTTGAAGTTTATTAGTTTAACAAAGGCTTCTATAATAGGGGCCACATCGAGCTGCCATCAAGGAGTACTTGGCGGTGCTGTGGGATGGAAGGAGGGTGCAAAGTCAGCTATTCCATTCCCCCAATTCCATTCTGTGCTAGTCATCCCCAATCATAGGGGAAGGATAGTACCTTAGTCACAGATCACCAGGCAGATGGATGTTATAGCCATATCCCATAACTTGACCACAGGGACTCACTATGGCTCTGCAACCCAAGAATCCTGTGAAGGTAAGACTCTCTATTGATTGGATCCACTGGATTTAGGAGTGCTTTGCACCAATGGAGTGGTGCAAAATAGATTGTGTGCTGCCCCAAATTGGGGCCACTTTAGCTCTTAAAAACTTAAAGGGATTAGAAAAATTATGCTAAAATGACAATGGCTCATTAATTCTGGCTCACAGCTGCTGACTTTAGTGACAACAATAAGTTTATACTACTCCCATTTGCCTTCCAGAACCCACAAAGTGATGGGAAAGTGAAATGAATTCTTATCTGTCGGTTTCAATGTCAGAAATAAAGAAAGCATATTCTTGTCAATTCTGATCAAGTATCATCAGATGATGACTTAGCAATTTGAAGTTAAATTGCCAAATGACCTGTAATACTTAGAATCAATTGTAATATGATAACAGAATGGAGCTAGATGTTTAGACAAAGAATAATAAAGTAAGGTGATTAGCAATTCGAACACTCCAAGGAAGCTAGGGCCAGAAGAGAAAGCAAAGGAAAATGGATGCACACATGACTGTTTACTTTCTTGTACAATGTTTGTCAAATATCCAAAACAAGCTCTGTGAATGAAAGCGTGATTCAATAAAGCACTTAAACACATAATTAACTTTTATCAAGTGTTTAAATGCTTGAATCGGGGTCTTAGGGAAGTTGACACAGTGTCCTTAGTTTACACTTGGTTGACAAAGAACTGCCAACAGAAGGATGCCTTTGATCAATATTTGATCAGGCCTCAAAAAATTCAGACTTTTAAAAGTTTCTGAGTAATAATGAAAATATTTTACTATGTAAATGGAAGGTGAAATAATTGAATGTGAACAAACAAAACAATAAAATCGAGGCAGTTACCCTTCTACATAAACAGTTAAATTAAAAAAAAAAAAGCTTCCACATATATTGCATGTTGCAAAATCCTAAGAAACTGTAATAATCTTTCACCCGAGCATAGTTCTGCTGTCAGAAGTAAAAATGATCAAAGCTAGACTGGAACATGTGCAGAACACGTAAAAGCACTATACAAACAGCAGGCTGTAGTGAAAGACGGCAAATAAAATCACCAAGAATTTACTGTAGAAAGAGGATGTTATGCTATGCCTCTGATAAATTCTCTAAAAACAAGAAAATCAGAGTAAGTGATACAGTTACAAGATTAATTGCATAATAGTGAGGTAACTCAAAAAGGGCCAAAGCCTGAATACCTTGTACACCCAAAACCCACCCAGTTATCAGCAATAATTATGGGTTGTAATTAGCTATGTATGATATTCTAAGATCAGAGTAGTATTTAATTCTTGTCATTCCACCCCATCATAGAATCCAACAAAATGAAAAACGGGAAAAAATCTGATTACATCTAAGAACACAAGATGGAAAGATTATGTAGATCAGAAGTGTCTGACATTTTTATACGCTTAATTTTTTTAAAAAGACATTCTCTCAGCAAAGCAGGATTATAATTATAAAAATCAGATTTGCAGCATGTTAACATTCAAGTATTTAATATGTATTATGGAGCAGTCTATACAGATTATTTTTGTTGTTCATCTAGGTAGTACCAAATCACCAATTTTCCCTACATTTCCTAGAAACCAGATTGCAATATCTCACATTCTAATTTTCCTCAGTGATCTGAAATCATGACACAGATACATGTATAAAATGAAATGTGTACTTTGGCTTAACCAAAAAGACCAATTTTGTAACAGTTTTACTCAAAATGGCGTAAATTAGAATGCAAATGCTTAGGAAAATGATTCTAATTGGTGGAAACCTTGTACCATTTTATTGAGTGACAGAGAATGTCCATGATTAACTTATTCAAGGTAGTTCCATTATGCTAGATTTATTTAGCAATGAATAAAAAAAATCCTAACAAGGTATAGCATATTATTTATGGTAATTTGGAAGAAGTTCCATTCTGAAGAGGAGTTCATTGTTAAATTAACTTTAAAAAGTCTTAGATTTGTGTTTGAGAGGGAGATTAAAAAATAATAATAATTTAAAAATTGTGGGAGAATCTTGCAGCAACTCAAACACAAACTGACCATTTTCAAATCTGTAAGGGTATCCATTATATTAGCATAAAAGCAGCAGGGGTGGGGGTAGTTCTGGGGTTCACACGTCTGCGCAAAAGCATATATAAAGGTAATGTTATGTACATTTTATTTCAATAAAGACATAAGACAAACAGCGTAAAGATGCCCAGATGCCCTAAAGATAAATACATTTAAAAGATTCTCATTAAAATGAATCTGTAGTATTTCTTTCCTGCAAGCAAAATACCTTTCTTTAAATACAAAAAAAATTTAAAAAAAAAAAAAACAGTATTCTGAATTGCAAATGCTTTTCACTTTTTTTTGCAGAAAATCTGCCATGATGACTTTTTTTTTTAATGAATACGGATTTTCCACAAAACAGGCTTGCTCTACATGCTAATTTTTTTTAACAGTTCATTGACACAATGTGCTAGCTACATACACAACAGATAATATAGTAAGAAAACACTCAACCTGATGAAAAGTTAAAATCTTCATTAATACACTGGAAAAAGTTGACATAACTCATGCCTTTTAAAATCAAAAATACAAAATTAAATGTTTTCCTAAAAAGATTTTCCTTATTTTAAGGACTCATTTGAAAATGAAGCTGCATGTAATTTGTACAATAAAATTGTACAAGTAAACAGGTAATATACATAAAAAATTAATTGACATACTTCTCAATTATCAGTTGTCCACCTTTAATTTCCAATACTGTACTTTCTTAACAAGCATACAAAATATCAAACTTCTCTTTAGAAAAAGTGCCGTTCTGTGACATCCTTTACACAAAAACAGTCCAAGCCTGTGGCATGTTAATGCAGTCGAGAGGCAAAGCATCCTAACTTTTACAAATTATACCTTCCATAAAAAGCCTCCTGAAAAGGAGAGTACACACCATTATAAAAATATCAACCTCTTGTGGTAGCTGCATTAGAGAACCAAGGCTTGAAGACTATTTCCATATAGCATAGAAAACCACTATGATAGCATATTAACTGCATTGGTGGCATGGGAGTGTACTGTATCACAGGATTATGCATAGTTACTATTAGGTACCTTCACTGTTACACAAAGTTTAAAACTGATTGAAACAAACAGCATAACAGGAGGTACCACCAGCCCATGCAAAACATCTTAAAATACTGAGCCACTGTGCAGAATACTTCATTCTTGGAGGAATCCGAAGGCAGCAGTAATTGATTTGCATCAAACCCAACAGGTGACCAAATAATTCTCCTTAAAGATTTGTATGCACAGTATAATCTGAGGTATTCTTTGTCCATCAATTGAGCGTGCCACTGCAAGATATTGTCTGTCCAGAGTACATGCCATCACAATGGTTTAAATATTCTGAATATTAGTAATTCTTATATTCTTATCTAGCCAGTCTCTTGATTTTTGAAAAGATTTCAACTACAGTAGAATATTACAGAAACAAAATATAAATGCAGGTATTTCTAAATGAAACTTACATGGACTAAAACTAGAGAATATTTTTAAACAAATATACAGTATGCAGGCAGACAAAGCAGGAAAACGGCCATTCAATTGTATAATAAAAAACTAATAAAATTTGGCTATTTCCAGAAAAACTATGAAGCGCCTCAACTAAAAGGAATGCATAATGAAATTCTAAGCTAATACAGGTCAAAAATGTAAAAAGGTTATAAACCTTAACAGGAAAAATAAAACAACTTTTACTGGCCATTCCTGTTGAAATGAGAATCTTAAAGTAACAGAAAAGTGGCTACAAACCCACTTAGAGCACCGAACAGAGAGAAAATAAGAGTCCATTTTCAATCTCTGTTATATCATAAAATCCTGTGTTTCTACAGGTCAAACTGCTGGTGGCAGAAACAGAATTCTTTATAAACTGCAGATGTCCTGTACATAAAAAAATTTCATTGGAGTTGCACTAGTTCTAAAGACTTTTCTGTTCTCGCCTACCTACTGTATTGTACTGTATGTATTCAATCTGAGATATAGAAAGTCTCTTTCTGTAACCCTTGATTACTGTTGGGCACCAAAGATAAGAAAAGCAAGACGGGGTACAAAAATGCAAAATTTCAACAGTAATGGCAATGTTTTTGTTTTAGTCCAAAAGGGTCCTGCATTTTCTCCCCCTTCAGTAATTTGATAAAAGGCTTGGTTTTTAATCTGGGGGTAGCAAGTCATGCAAGCGAAATCTGTCTCTGATGTGAGGTCGGACATCTTCATTCTGCAGAAAAAAATAAAATTACAGTTTTTAAAATAATAGAAGTATCTACATGTCAGATTTTAAGAGTTATGTTTTTAAATTATGTTAGTATACATAATAATACAACACCATTTACAGTGATTTATATTTTCAAAGAGCTTTACAACATTAACTAATTAACATTCACAAAAACCCAGTGAGATAAGTAGAATCTCAGTTTTACAAGTGAGGAAACAGATGTGCAGGTAGGCATATCACTTAACTGAAGGTCCCATAGGTAGTGTCAGAGCTGGAACTAATCTTCTAGCCATGTACTCAATCCAATACATTCTGCTTTTTACTAACAAAATAAGTACTCCCTATACATATTTTGGATTATTGTCCAGACAAGACAGTTTTGGAAAGTTCCTAAGTAAAACATTTTCAGAAGTTTCCAAGTGATGTAGGCTCCTAAATCACTTAGACTATTTTGAAATTTTACCTAGAGTGTATATGAAAAAAGATGAATACATTACTCACCAGCTCTACAAGTTTCTCCAGAAAAGGAATTAATTTTAGGAGTTCATTGTCATTTTTATCCATGAACCAGCTCTCTATAGGAATTCCATTTGAAAGCTAAAATAAAATCACAGATATGTTAATTTTTATGATGAATATCTCCAGAAAAGACCACTGATGACATAGTGCATTTTATGTAAAATATATTTTGTGCCAACAGAACTTAACAATGCATATTTTTTGTTCTAGAAGTTGTTTTAAAATCCACTTGTAAAAAATTTCCCTCCTTTGCACAAAACTGTTAAAAAGGAACACTAGTGATACTCTACATCAGTGCTGACCTAAATAGCACTAAAACCTCTGCTGGACTGAAATACATAGAAATGTTCAGAAAGTGTTCAAATACAGGCAGATACTGCAGACTTTTGTAAAACCAACGCTGACCCCAGTTTACATACACAAGTGAAGCTGAGTTTAACAGCTGCCCACTGAAATTAATGACATAAAACTGACAAAATTTGTATTTTGGTAATTGTTTAGAACATATAAAATTCCTTCAAAACCTAACAGCATTAATTCTGACATACAGAGTAAATACATTTTTAATTTCACCGTTTTGGACCATTTGAGTATTTCTGAGGAAACCCACTGCCCATGTTGACTGTTAACGGACAATTTATACGGATATTACCATGCAAAAGGCAGAGAGGCCCCTGGAAATAACTGCATCCAAACACCAGTACATATTAGTAACTGTTGACTAAGCAACTAGGTACCCAGAGGCTGTTCCCCTTCGCTCAGTGAAAACTACGGCTATAACCCCAGAGCTCTTGAAGCTCCTCATGCATGGGATTTCCCCAAGAAATACTAACAGATAAAGGAACTAATTTCACCTCCCAGATGATGCACAAGTTATGTGCCTTTCTGAAGCGCAAGTCCCTGAAAACCTCTGTGTACCACCCGCAGCCAGTGTACCACCTGAGCACTAATAAGCCTACTGGAGCAATTTAATAAAACTCCAAAGGGGATGTTGAAACGCTTTGTTAGTTATGACCCTAAGCACTAGGACTGGCTAGTCTAACCATTCCTTTTTACCATAAGGGAGGTCCTGCAGGCCTTTACGGGGTTCTCTCCCTTCAAGATATTTTATGACCACCAGCCACAGGGAATTTTGGACTTGCTCTGAGAGGGCTGGGAGGAACAAGACATAGGTGCTTTAAGTGTGATTCAGTACATCATACAACGATGGGAATGACTCAGGGACGTAGGGGTGTTCACCAGAGGAAATTTAAGAAAGGTCGAATAAGTGCAGGTGCAAAATTATAATGGAGGGGCATGACTATGGGTCTTTTACCCGGGTGACCAGGTCTTTTTACTGCTTCCTTTGGCCGAGTCAAAGTTAATGCCCAGGGGCAGGGTCCATTTGAATTTATTAAACAGGAAGGGCCAGTGGATGATGAGATAAAAATGACAGGCAGAAGGAAGGAAACCAAAATTTACCATGTGAATCTTCTTAAACCTTAGAAGACACAAGGAAAACCTGCTGTTCACTCTCTTCCCTACGGAGCCTGAACTAGGACTCCAAACACCCAGTGGCCAAAACCCGACACCAACTCTTGCAGGTTAGGCACTTACCGCTGTAAAGAGGAGGCAACTCTTCCAACTGACCAATGACTTTGCTACTGTATTTTAGTTCTGCCCAGGGAGAACACAGTTAATCCAACACTACCTAGAAACCACCTTGGGCTAACGTGTCAGGAAGAACCCCAGGCCCTTACCATGGAGGTGGTGGGACACAGTCTGAGAAGTCATGATCAAGGAGGTTGGGATAATCAGGGAGTCAAAAAGCGAATGGAAGAACCCCATAGTTGTGGTTCCCAAACCAGACGGTTCGATTTTGCATCAATTTCAGGAAAGGTAACTCCATCTCAAAATTCAATGCCTATCTGATATTATGGGTAGACAATTTATTAGAGTGGCTGGGACCAGTGAAGTACCTGAGCACTAATAAACTGATGAAGGATTTCTGACAGATCCCTTTATTCCCATCCTCGCAAGAGAAAACTTCTTTCTCAACCCCTTCAGGCATTCAGAACTCCAGGGAGTTGCAATCATTTTCCAGCTGTTTACGAATAAAACCATCAGTCTGCTAGGGCAGCAGTTCTCAGCTGGAGGTCTCAAGCCCTTTCGGGGGGCCGCAGGGCCCCGCGGCTGAAACCCATCAGCCCCAACTTTTCCCATACATTCATACTACATGCAGGCACCTCGGATGTTGACCTTGGCACCGTGCTCTTGCATAACTTGGAGGGGGGAAAAACACCTGATCCTATATCTGAGCAGGAAGCTATTCCATCAAGAAAAGGCTCACTCAGTTACTGAAAAGAAGGCATTAGTGATTCAGTGGGCTGTGGACTCCCTCGATATTACCTGCTGGGCAGCCCCTTCTCCTTAATCACAGATCATGCTCCTCTATGCTGACTCCATGACAGGAATGACTGGAACCTGCACATAAGGTGGCGGCACCTAACCCTACAGCCCTATAGCTTCAGGGCCTGCTCAACCAGAAAAGAAAAGCTCATCGCATGTGGCAAAACGACATCATACCAGCAGAAAAAAACGTCATACAAGCAACTCAAGGCTGAAGCCCAAAGGAAAATCCATGACATCAGAAATAAGTGGTGTCGAGAAAGGCCAAGGAGATTGAGCTTTATGCTGATAAACATGACATGAGTAGTTTTGTTTTTTTTCAGGCAGTAAGGGCCATTTACAGTCCATGCTCCCATGGATCCACACCACTCCGAGCCCAAGATGAGTCAACGTATTGTAAGGACAGCAAAGCCAGATGGAAGGAGCATTTTGAGTTTCTCCTGAACAGTGAGTCAACTGTCCCTGATGCCAGGATCGAATCTATACCTCAACAACATGAAAAAGAATCTCTTGCTGACCCCCCTCACCCTCAAAGAAGTAACACGAGACATTATGCAAACTAAGAACAACAAGGCAGCAGGGCCTGATGGCATACCAGCTGAAGTCTACAAGTTTGGAGGTGAAGAACTGGTAAGGAAGCTCCACAAACTTTTTCTTCATATCTGGTATTAGAAGAAGATTCCAGACAACTTAAGAAACGCTAACATTGTTACAATCATTAAGAAAGGAGATAAGTCAAGTGTGGAAACTATAGAGGCATTGCCTTGCTATCTACAGCAGGGAAAATTCTTGCCCGTATCGTCTTAAATCGATTATTTCCCCTTGCTGAGGAAATATTGCTGGAATCTCAGTGCGGTTTTAGACCATCCCGTGGGACAACCAACATGATCTTCGTTGCCCGCCAAATCCAGGAAACATCTCGGGAGCAAAATCAGGACCTGTACTGTACTCATTGACATCAGAAAAAGTCCTTTCCTTCAATTAACTTCAGGTGTGTTCTGGATCATGATCTTGGTTCAGAAGCCCAGCTTACAATATGAAACTGAATCGTGCTGACATCAGTTGTGAGCCGTGGATTTCCCTGAACTAGTGCAGAATTTATAGACAACAAAACTGTATCACTAGCTTTTGAACAGGTACTGAAAATGGTTGAGACCCCCCTGTGGCAGACTACTGTTTTCAACACTAGTTCTATTCTCTAATGTAGAGGGACTCTGGAGATTAATCTCTCCATTTCCCTCATGTCTATACAATTATGGAGACTGGATCTGAGAGAGAGAGAGAGCGCGCGCATATATTTGGACTAAATCTGGATCATGGAATGCATCTTGAACACCTCTAGTATACAGGAGTCTGATAGTTGTATACACTTCACCTCAATCAGCAATTTGTTTGCTCATAATTCTTCTACTAGTTCTGAAAGGGTGTATTTTGTGAACACGGCCCAAGTCAGAGTAGTCCTAACAGACTGGAATTTGCTGAATTTCTAAAAGAGGTAATTGATTGAGTAAAAGTGTTAAAGAATTAAAAATAATCAAAATACAAAGGAAATGTTGTGAGTATGGTGAAGTATTCTGAAGAACGTTTGCCACACAGAAATTCTTTTCACTTACATTATTTTATTTTTTAAAATTAAACTATTTTTGAAATGCTCAAGGAACACCTAAAATGCAAAAATGTTCCTATTAAAAAAGTACCCTACATATTTTGAGGTGAATTTATTACAAATGAGTGAGGTACTTTTTTTTTTTTTTTTTTTTTACACCTACCATTTTCTGAATTTACCTAGTTAAATTAAAAGTTTTTGTTTTCATTTTCAGAGAAGGTTTTTACAAATTCTAAAAAGTGTGACTATCACAAAAATGCTTACCTGATAGGCAAAGGCTTGTGGTGAATTATCAATTATGATCGTTTTTGAAAGATCTCTACCAAGGATATTTAAATCTTTTATATAATTTCCTTGTACACAAACACAATGCTCACGGAAAAGTCGATGCCTATGGGTTAAAGGAAAATTAATTAATTTAGTAACTTAAAAAATATGTTGCACAGAGAAAAGGAAAATTAAATGCTGCCAACTGTTATGGAAGTTAAAATCTTAACTTTTCTTTCTTGATGTGCTTAGCTCTTCTTAAGAACCTGCCCTTTTATAAACAGACTCTCTCTTTTGGGCTATTCTTTCATCATCAAAATTCTTAGCAAATAGGTAGACCTTATATTCAAGTATTGCCATGCCTTAACATGGAACTTGTGTGTTTCTCTAAACATATAATGTTTAAAACCAAAGAGAGGGATTAATAAAATTCTGTACTTTTTTTTGTAATTCATTTGCCCATGACAGTTAAGATGCAGCATCTGGCTGTCAGTGAGGTCCTGCTTTTTAACCAGTTTTCCAGATGAGCTGACAGAGGCATACAAGGAGCTCAAGTGACTTCCCAAGGTCACATAGTATGTCAGGGGTTAGCCCCTCAGTGGAACCCTGGCTTCCAGTCCTTTGCTCTAACCAGTAGAGAATAGAGCCTCCCGATCCCTGTACATGCCAAAATAGACAATATTAGAAGGAATGTTTTCTGTTGAATGTTACCTGTGTTGGCAATTAACCTATTTCAGTTACAACAACTTAAGAAAAGCCTCAAGGCCAAAACATTCCATCAACTGCTTTTTTCCCCCCAATTACCCTGCTCCCATTTAATTCAACAGAGAGAGGCTGTATAATAATTAGAAATGTTCGGATAGTGCTCAAGGAGTCAGGTTGTTTAAAGTAGTATTAAAAATACAACTGAAGCTTCATCACCTTATCAACTATAGAATAAACTGACTTTCAAATATAGGTTACATTAAAATCATATTACAATCTAAGTGCATCTTTCTAAGCTTTAAATTTTCTTATTATGACAATCTCTCTAAGGCTGCTCAACAACTTATGAAACCTGATTAAACAAAATTTTTAAAAAAAAGCTGTATCTGAAATGTTTAATTTCACAAAGGGGTGGAGCTCCCACTGTTACTATGGAAGAAAATAAGCTGACGGCTCAGTGACAAACAATTTGATATGTAAATTCTGAGTCATATGTGTGGAGTGCCTGAGAAGTTTACCTTTAGGCTAAAGTCAAAACTAATCAAGCCTTGATGTCAGCTTTTCAGTGGCATATGAATCACAAGTGTGGATCCAGTGCAAATTCTTAGAATTTAGTTCAGATGCACCAGCCCATTCCATTATATCTATCCTGTCCCAATAAGTTTAAAATTGCATTCTGAGTCATAAAAATTAGAGCTGTAAAAGACTTTTTCAGAGACTTGTGAAGTATTACATAGGTTACTCCCATTAAGAATGAGATAGCCATGTAACCTCCCACACATTGATGGGACAGATTCCTTTAATACTTACAATTACTATTTATGTTATTCATATTTGATTATATTTAAAGACTTTCATCAAAAACAAATTTATAATGCTGACTAAATGAGATAAAATGCATCTAAAAACATTTGTTTAGGTTTCCTAAAAAGAGTCCAAAAAGAATATTATTACTGCATGTTAAGGAGGACACTGGCATGATGAATATAACAGTAGTGAATCTGTGAATAAACGCCTTTTAAAAAGGTACAAGAAATATGTCCAGATTCCACACACCAATACTGAAGATCTATTTAACTGAAACTCACACAGTTTAGATTCCATAAATAGATAAAAAGTACTTCTGTATTTATAGTCCTTAAATATAAACTCATAGATTCCAAGGCCAGAATGGCCAATTGTGATCACTTAGTCTGACTTTCTGTACAACACTGGCCATACAACTTCCCTAACATAATTCCTAGAGCTAGGCTAGCATATGGCTAGGGTTGGCAGGATTAGTAAATGTCTGTAAATGTTGATTTCACCACACACACACAAACCAACAACAAAAATTTGCATTGTTAATAATCAAAAAATGTAGATAGGCAAAGTAAGAAAAATGCTGCTTGAAAACTTATTAGAGCTTGATTTGAGGGTATTTATTTTATATATTTTGACATGGGATGTTGACAGTTAGTGTTTTAACAGTTATAAAGCTTTAACTTTTTGAATCTTAATAGCGATCATTAAATTACTGTCTGAGAACCCTATTATCGGACTTTCCCATAACGTCCTGCAACCGTGAAAACTTAAATCAACAAAAATTAAAGAAAAAAATGCCTAAAAATAAACAGATATCTGTCAAATTATGAAAAAAATTAACATCAAATTCTGCCAGGCCTAAATATAGCTTTAGCTTGGATGCAGAATCTATACACGGTAAACCTTTATTATTATTTGTATGACTATAGCACGTAAGTGTCCCAATCATCGACAAGGGCTCTGCTGTGCTGTACATACAGGTAATAAAAAGACAGTCCCTACCCCACAGTGCTTAGTATTTACATAAAAATATCAATTAGGTGAAATGCTACTAGAATACTGAAGTTTTAGAAAGTATAAAATATTTGAATTAAAACAAGTTGATAATATATCTTTAAAGTCTTAAAGTAAATTATGATCGGTGTTCCATACTTTAAAAACAACAGGAGAAATCCTGATCTCACTGAAGTCAATGGGAGTTTTTCCATATACTTCAATGGGGCTGGGATTTCACCCTGTTTTCTGAGCTAACATGATGCAAATAAGAAGTTTACAAATGAGCTCTTGGGCATAGTATCTTGCATTCCCTAATCAGAGAAAGCGGAAATTATTTATTCCCTTTAATAAGGATATCACATTTCGGATGGATCCCTGAGGATTTCTCCTTTTTTTCTGCTTCAGCTTTCCCATCCAAAAAGTCTGTCATCCTTCCAGATGAGGATCACTATGCAAATCCCTCCAACATTTCCTTAAAAATCTTGAGGAATTATTCTTGAGCAATACAAGACACTCCCCTACATCATAGCCCAGGCTTCAGGTAAAGAGACTAGGAAATGAATAAGGCTAAATAACGGTTACCAGAATCATCAACAAATCATTTCATGCTTGAATGAAAGATGCAAATATTTTGATCCTGCAGATAATAGATTTAAAATTAGTTTTATGAATTGTCCTATAAAAAGTCATTTTAAAAAGTCATCAAATAATGAATTATTTTCTGACAAAAACAATTTGGTTTTCCTGATATACACTTAAAAATGAGTCAAATATTGATGATGTAGCAGAGAAAGAGGTGCTAGAAGAATTACATTTGTAATGAGTGGTTTCAGAGTAGCAGCCATTTTAGTCTGTATTCGCAAAAAGAACAGGAGTACTTGTGGCACCTTAGAGACCAACAAATTTATTTGAGCATAAGCTTTCGTGAGCTACAGCTCACTTCATCGGATGTAATGAGTAAATCTCAAATATGTTATGATGGATCAAGGGATACATACGCTTTAAGCGTCAGACTGGAGTACAAAAATGGCTAGGATTTATGTCGCTAGTATCCCTTGTACAATAATTCAATTACCTTTCTACCTCTCATTTTCCCGCTTCATGCATACACACTAGGTCAATTTAGTGAGGCACACTACAACGAAGAAGTTAATGTGTAATGATCCATTTATTTTTCATAAAATTATAATTAAGAAATCAGTTATCCTAACATTAGATATTTATACGAGTTTTTAATCAAGTTTACCTGACCAGTTGCTTTTTAGGATCTAGTATGTTCAGTAACTTGTCTGCATACACCTTCTTAGAAGCAGTAAAAAGAATGATCTATAAATTAGAGGAGGAAAATGTTGCATCATTATTTAGCTTCATATATAAATGAGTAAATATAATATAAAAAAAATTTCAGGGACATATGTAAGTATTATTACCTCATAAATCTGAGACATACGTTCCAGGAATTCTCTGAAGAACGGCCTTAACCGCACATAAACCTATAGAAATAAGAGATGGATTTAAATAAATAATACAGAAAGATTCGAAGTGGCTTTACTGTAGGGACAGTTGAAGCTATAGACAGTCTGTACAGATTATTAAAGAAAAATGGTCATTATGAATACACTGAACAGAAATGATAAATTACTCATATAGTAATATTTGAGTATTCAAAATATTTCAACTAACTTGCAATATGAGTGAAAAGGTAAAATGGTAAAGTAATCTTTAACTGACTTACTGGAAAACTTGATGCAGTCAGAAATCATTTTAAAAATACAGGAACCAGGTAATAATTTCTTAACTAAAAATTGTATTTTGCAACTCTGATCAATCTGCTTCAGGTTCTGTCAGTCAGCAGCCACACGTTACAAGACGATGAGTGTCAACATCTAGTTAGTCAGCCTTCTCAATGACCTTCTTCCATTAAGAATTACACATCTGATACACGGGTATCAGAAGCCAATAAAGAAGTTCCACCAATTCAAATGCCCCAGGCTGACAAAACATAAGCATACCTAGTAACTCAGTAAAAATGTGTATGTGTGTCTATATTATATGGAAAAGGAGTACTTGTGGCACCTTAGAGACTAACAAATTTATTTGAGCATAAGCTTTCTACAAGCCATTACCCTCTGATCCCACTGAGGGTTACCAAAAGAAACTACACCTTTTGCTCAAGAAACTCCCTGAAAAAGCACAAGAACAAATCCGCACAGACACACCCCTGGAACCCCGACCTGCGGTATTCCATCTGCTACACAAGATCCATAAACCTGGAAATCCTGGACGTCCCATCATCTCAGGCATTGGCACCATGACAGCAGGATTGTCTGGCTATGTAGACTCCCTCCTCAAGCCCTACGCTACCAGCACTCCCAGCTATCTTCGAGACACCACTAACTTCCTGAGGAAACTACAATCCATCGGTGATCTTCCTGAAAATGCCATCCTGGCCACTATGGATGTAGAAGTCCTCTACACCAACATTCCACACAAAGATGGACTACAAGCCGTCAGAACAGTATCCCCGATAATGTCACGGCAAACCTGGTGACTGAACTTTGTGACTTTGTCCTCACCCATAACTATTTCACATTGGGGACAATGTATACCTTCAAATCAGCGGCACTGCTATGGGTACCTGCATGGCCCCACAGTATGCCAACATTTTTATGGCTGACTTAGAACAACGCTTCCTCAGCTCTCGTCCCCTAATGCCCCTACTCTATACTTGCGCTACATTGATGACATCTTCATCATCTGGACCCATGGAAAAGAAGCTCTTGAGGAATTCCACCGTGATTTTAACAATTTCCATCCGACCATCAACCTCAGCCTGGACCAGTCCACACAAGAGATCCACTTCCTGGACACTATGGTGCTAATAAGTCATGGTCACATAAACACCACCCTATACAGGAAACCTACTGACCGCTATTCCTACCTACATGCCTCCAGCTTTCATCCAGACCACACCACACAATCCATTGTCTACAGCCAAGCTCTACGATACAACCGTATTTGCTCCAACCCCTCAGACAGAGACAAACACCTACAAGATCTCTATCAAGCATTCTTACAACTACAATACCCACCTGCTGAAGTGAAGAAACAGACTGACAGAGCCAGAAGAGTACCCAGAAGTCACCTACTACAGGACAGGCCCAACAAAGAAAATAACAGAACGCCACTAGCCATCACCTTCAGCCCCAACTAAAACCTCTCCAACGCATCATCAAGGATCTACAACCTATCCTGAAGAACGACCCATCACTCTCACAGATCTTGGGAGACAGGCCAGTCCTTGCTTACAGACAGCCCCCCAACCCGAAGCAAATACTCACCAGCAACCACACACCACACAACAGAACCACTAACCCAGGAACCTATCCTTGCAACAAAGCCCGTTGCCAACTGTGCCCACATATCTATTCAGGAGACACCATGATAGGGCCTAATCACATCAGCCACACTATCTGAGGCTCGTTCACCTGCACATCTACCAATGTGATATATGCCATCATGTGCCAGCAATGCCCCTCTGCCATGTACATTGGTCAAACTGGACAGTCTCTACGTAAAAGAATAAATGGACACAAATCAGACGTCAAGAATTACAACGTTCAAAAACCAATCGGAGAACACTTCAATCTCTTTGGTCACTCGATTACAGACCTAAAAGTCGCAATATTACAACAAAAAGACTTCAAAAACAGACTCCAACAAGAGACTGCTGAATTGGAATTAATTTGCAAACTGGATACAATTAACTTAGGCTTGAATAGAGACTGGGAGTGGATGGGTCATTACACAAAGTAAAACTATTTCCCCATGTTTATTCCCCCCCTCCTCCCCCCACTGTTCTTCAGACGTTCTTGTCAACTGCTGGAAATGGTCCACCTTGATTATCACTACAAAATGTCCCCCCCCCCCCCCCCCCCCCCCCGTCCACCCCACTCTCCTGCTGGTAATAGCTCACCTTAAGTGATCACTCTCTTGTTACAGTGTGTATGGTAACACCCATTGTTTCATGTTCTCTATGTATATAAATCTCCCCACTGTATTTTCCACTGAATGTGTCCGATGAAGTGAGCTGTAGCTCACGAAAACTTATGCTCAAATAAATTTGTTAGTCTCTAAGGTGCCACAAGTCTTCCTTTTCTTTTTGCGAATACAGACTAACATGGCTGCTACTCTGAAACCTATATTATATGGGTTTGGGCTTGAAGAAATACCTATAGCACTAGGTTAGGAGTCATGAAAATTACCTACTTGCATTTGTACTTCATTTTGGAAAACACACAAAAAAGAAATCTCACCGTCAAATGGCAAACCACCAGTATTACCCAGCATAATCTTAGCTGCTACATCTTGAACATGGCAGAAAATCAAAAATTTAATTAAGACGACGGATTCTTAGACAGGATTTTAAAGTGTCATATACCACCAGCCTTGTGACACTAGATTTTACAATTGGCAAATGGAAATTTCTACTACTGTTGAGCAGCGATGAGATCCTGGACACCAGGATCAGGAAGGCTACCAAAGGGCTAGGATGGGGATATTGTCCTCTGTTTACCTTTTTTACAAACTTGTTTGCATATAGAGTTGCACCAGTTTAAGTAAAGGTGTTATTTTAAACCAATTAGTTAAACTGGTGCAAAAGACTGTGCACTTTTATTTTGATTTAAATCAGCTTTATTTTTGTATACCCTTCAGTCAATTAGGAACAAATTTAAGCTAAACTGAAATTAGTCACTCTTGTACCAAAATAAGAGTGTCCACACAGGGTTTGCACTGATTTCACTAAACTGGTGTAAATTTTCTGTGTAGGCAAGGCCTGAGTACTCAGAAGGAACAAACAGGGAACTCCACAGATTAATAGGAAGTTCTATATCGTCAACAGTCATATTGCAATGGATCTTGGTCTTCTGATGGAAGCATCCATTTCTTGACCACTGAAGACCTGGTCTTACTTGAACAGAAAGCTTTCTACAGTGTTTGTAGCCATAACCAACCTCTTATCACATCTAGAATTTTTCCTCAGCTTTCCAAATTGGTCTTTTGTCCTATTCAAAAGATCCCCTTTATAGGTTGCATATTGCATATCAACAGCAGGGAGAGCCCTTCTCCCAGAAGACAGATTTCTCAAAATGGAGCAATGCCTACTGAAGATCCGAAATTGCCCCACATTGATGATAAACTTCCTCCTGGATCTCAAAGGGGTTTACAGCAGCCATTATCTACATGACTCCATTTGCCCTTCTGACAATGATACTTTTGCAACACTGGACATCCCTGTCTACAGTCCAAATTTGGACTGTCTTCAGTTGCCTCTCACCATGTCCCGGAAAATTACAGCCTCTCTATGCTGGTGGTCAAACGGGACCAACATGCTCAAAGGTGTGTAATTCACTCCTCCAGGACCATGCTGGACAGTGACTTCAGATGCATCAACAAAGGATTAGGGAGCACACTTGAGCAACTTAATGATTTAAGGACACTGGTCTTCTCAAGAAAGAACGGTGCACAGCAATGTACTGGAATTAAGAGCTGCTCACCTGGCCCACAGATCATTCCTTCTTCACTTGCAAGGGAAGATTGTGCAGGAAGTAACGGACAATATATCGGCAATGTATTATATAAACAAACGAGGTTGCTCACTCCGCCTCTTTGTGTGCAGAGGCAATAAAGAAATAGGATTGGTGCATCCGCCACAACATTTACCCTGTAGCAATACATTTGGCAGGGGGAAACAACGTGGTTGCAGATCGCCCCAGGAGAGATGCCTCACAGATGCATGAGTGGTCCCTGAAGAACCAATTGGTTCAGACCTTTTCCAGATGGGCTCAACCAATCATGGACTTGTTCATGACAAGTTCTTCTTCACATGCTTGCACATGTCCATTCCATTGTAGCTATGTGCACGCCCCAAGTACAGTCACTGGAAATTTTTCCCTTAGCAGTATGCATCTGGTCAGCCCTGGCACCTTCTGGTGCCGTACGTCCACAGGGCCAGCATAAAGAGCCTCACTGACCTAGATGCACGCTCTCCTTAAGTCCTGGCCTTGAAGGTGACTTTTCTGTTCTTTTGGAGTTTCTCGCCAGGGAGTGGGATCTCTTCCCCTTGGAATGGTTCACTTCTGAAGCTGACCCATGGTCCTCACTCAACAAGGCTGAAGGCACTGGCACAGTCAGAGAGACCGTGGCCAAAGGACGCAGAACTCTCCAAGACAGCAGAGACAATGGAATCACTGTCACTGAGGGGAAAAGACCTTTGGCAGGTCTAGCAGGTTTTAAAGCCTGGGATCTTTGGAATAACCCAGGCAGGAAAAGGACAGAAAAGACGCAACGGCTGAAAGTGAAAGTTCTGACAAAGGAAAGGGATTAGATGTGGGAACCGCTCCCTCAAAAAAGCATAAATGTGTGCTCAAACATTAACATTGAAAAAAACATATTAAAATAAAATACTAAGCAAGAGCAAGGAAGCTGTAAATCTAGCAGCGGACACTGTTAAGATACATCTTGAGCAAAGGACTATGGAGATGGAATTGGAGTGGTAGTGGGTTTGCACCTCCTTATAAACCTTGATACTGGAGCATGACGAAGGATGGTGTGCAGTTGTGTATTCAGACACTGCTTGCTAAAATCTCCAACTGGGGGCACACAGGCACTCACACACACTCTGGTGGAGAACACACAGGGACAAATACTTGAAGAACCTTAATACACGTCATGATAGCGGTCTACTACAGACCACCTAACCCAAAAAGAAGGTGGATGAGGCTTTTTTAAAAAATAGCTAACAAAATCATCCAAAGCACAGGATGAGGAACAGTGTCAGAGAGACTGAGTGACTTGCCCATTGTCACAAAGGCAGTCTGTGGACAGAATTGAACCCAGGTCTCCCAAGATCTAGGTTAATCACCTTAACCGCTGGGCCATCGTTGCTGACTAGGAATCAAGTGCCTTTGACATCAACAACAGGGTGAAACAGGGTGTGTCCTAACCGCTGTGTTTTTTAACTTCTACTTTGCATTCCTGCTCTCTCATGCATTTAAGGACAGCAATGATGGTATTTATCTTCGAACCACACTAGATGGAGGCTTGTTCAACATAAGAATTAGAGTGAAAGCCAAGGAGAAAGAGCTGGTTCTGAGAGATTTCCTATTTGCGAATGATGCAGCTTTGGTTGCCCACAGTGAATCTTCCCTGCAAAATCTCTTGGGTAGATTTTGTGTGTCATGCAAGAGCTTCAGGTTGACAATTAGTTTCAAGAAGACTGCGATCGTGTACCAAAGGGTGGAAGAACCAATGCCTGACATCACTCTGGAGGGTAAATCTCTGCGTTGTTGACAGCTTTTGCTACTTGGGTTCTATGATCAGCAGAAATCTTGCCCATCAGACTGAACTAACAATCAGAAAAGCAGCTAAGAATTTTGGGCTATTACAGAAACGTGCATGGAATAACAGCAAACTATTGCCAAAGGTGAAGATGTAAATCTATGAGACTTGTGTGCTGTCATCCCTGCTTTATGTTCAGAAATATGGACTACATATGCTAGGCACATTAGGAGACTGAATAGCTTCCACATGAGATGGCTGGGCAAGATCCAGAAAATAGAGCAGGAAGACAAAATACCAAACACAGAGGTGCTGGAGCGCACATGATAGATACACTTAGAAACTACTATCAAGAAGAGGAGGTTGCAATGGCTCAGTCATATCAGGAGAATGGAAGAAGACCATATTCCCAAGAACATTTTGTACAGTGACATTCGAGACAGCTTTAGAAAGTGGGGTCGCCCTTTATGGCAGTACCACGACATGTGCAAAAATTATATGACATCCTTTTACATCAGTGTAGAAAGCTGGGAGGACCGCACAGAATCCCATCCAATCTGGATGGTCGTAACAGGTCCTTATGCAGAAGGTGATCCAATTGGAAATCCTTCGCAAGGACACCGGAAAGCACTTCATCCTATCCGCTATAGTGATGAAGAGCTGAGTTGATTTACGGAAAGGCTTGGTATGTTCTAAGTAAAAAGCCAAGGCCCTTCGGACGTCCAGTACATGAAGACACCTCTCTTCGCTGGTCTTGTGCGGTTTGGGACAGAACACCAGGTGGAAGAAGTCCTGGTTCATAAGGAAGGTAGATACCACCTTTGGCAGGAAGGCTGGGTGGGGCCACAGATGAACCGTGTCTTTGTAGAAGACGATGTACGACAGTTCTGAGGTCAAGGCTCTAATCTCAGAGACTCGTCTCACCGATGTCTCCGCCACCAGGAACGCGAGCTTCCATGACAGGTGGGAAAAGGAGCAGGGGCCCAGCGGCTCAAAGGGCGGGCCAGTGAGCCTAGAGAGGACCAAGTTAAGATCCCACTGTGGGACAGGAGTCTGTACCTGCGGGAAGAGTATATCAAGCCCTCTCAAAAATCTGACTGTCATGTCATGGGAAAACAAATGTCTGTCCTTAGGGGTGAAAAGCAGGTGAAAAGTGGAGATGGCTTTGAGATGCACTCTAAGGGAAGAGTGTGCCAGGTCCTAGTTCCTCAAATGAAACAGGTAGTCTAGGACAGCCTGTATGGAAGAGCACAAGGGAGAGATGCCATGCTCGGATGCCCAGCGGGAAAATCTTGTCCACTTGGCCAGATAAGTCAGTCTAGTTAGGGCTTCCTACTTCCCAGGAGGACCTGTTGGACCTCCTCCAAACAGGTCTGCTCCTCCAGGTTCAGCCATGCAGTATCCATGCCGAGAGATGGAGGAATGCAAGGTTGGGGTGTAAGAGCTGATTGTGGTCCTGTGGCAGCAGGTCCGGTCGGTTGGGCAGGGGCCAGGAGGGGCCGCTGACAGGTTCATGAGTATGCCAAACCAGTGCTGGCGAGGCCATACCAAGGAGATCATGATAATCTGCACTCTGTCTCTCTTGATCTTTGCCAGGACCTTGCTGATGAGTGGAATCGGAGGAAATGTGTACATCAGGCTCCCCGACCGCGACAGGAGGAAGGCACTGGAGAGGGAGTCCTTGCCCAGACCTTGCAGAGAACAAAACTGATGACATTTTCTGTTTTGCCTGGTGGTGAACAGGTCCACTTGGGGAGTTCCCCACCTCTAGAAGACCATGTAGGCTACTTCCCAGTGGAGCGACCATTCGTGGTGAAAGGAGAAGGCCCTGCTGAGGTGATCCGCTAGCATGTTTTTGATGCCAGGGAGGTGACAAGCCTCCAGGTGGATCTCGTGGTCGATGCAGAAGTTCCAGAGATGGAGTGCCTCTTGGCGGAGAGCCGACAAGCGCGCTTCCCTTTGCCTGTTGATTTACAATATCGAGGCTGTATTGTCCATCAGGACTCTCACCACCTTGCCCAACAGGTGAGGTAGGAAGATGCTGCATGTCAATCGGACTGCTCGGAGTTCTTTGACACTTATGCGGAGCACCACCTCCTTCGGGGACCACATACCTTGGGTCTGGAGATCTCCAAGGTGCGCACCCCAGCCGAGGTCCGAGGCGTCCGACACCAACTTGATGGAGTGAGGGGGGCTGTTGAACAGAACTCCCTCTAGGACCTTCTCGAGATCGGTCCTCCATCATAGCGAGGTGTGTATTGCCGGGGGGATGGTAACCATCTTTTTCAGGTGATCTCTGGACTGGGAATAGACAGTTGTCAGCCACTGCTGCAGGGGCCACATCCAGAGCCTGGCATGGTGGACAACATATGTGCAAGCTGCCACGTGACACCAGCAGACGCAGGCAGACCCTAGTCAGGGGGAACGCGGACACTTCCACGATAAGGTCTGTCAATGTCCAAAACCTTTCTAGCAGCAGGAACGCTCTCGTGCAGGTTGAGTTCAGCACCGCTTCAATGAATTCTATCCTTTGCACTTAAACTAATGTAGACATTTTGTCATTCACCAGTAGGCCCAGGGAGCAGCACGTGGCTTGCAATACCGCAACATCCTTTTGGACCTGAGACCTGGAGCTGCCCTTGACCAGCCAGTCATCGAGGTACGGGTAGATCTGAATATCCCTGCACCTGAGGTAAACCGCCACCACCGATATGCACTTGGTAAACACTCTCGGTGCTGTCACCAGGCCAAACAAGAGGACCGTAAATTGGTAGTGGCCAGGTCCCACCGTGAATCGGAGAAAACGTCTGTGCCCTTGGAAGATTACTATGTGGAAGTAACTGTCCTTTAGGTCAAGGGCGGCATACCAGTCTACCAGATCGCCCTTGGCCTTTGGGATTAAAAAGTGTCGGGAATAAAACCCCCTGTTCCTGTACTCTAGAGGAACTTCCTCCATGGCCCCCAGCTGCAGCAACCCTTGAACCTCCTGCACAGGGAGAGTCTTGTGAGAAGGGTCCCTGAAGAGGGACAGGGAAGGGGGTGCACAAGTGGGGAGCAGAAAGAAACTGGAGGGTATAGCCCTGCGCCACTGTGTTCAGGACTCAACAGTCTGAGGTTATTGCAGTCCATGCAGGGAGGAAAAAGGAAAGGCAGTTGGGAAAAAACAGAGAAGATGGATCCAGGGAATAGTCTGGTAGGTCGCCCTTGGGTGCACCCTCAAAACAGTCACTTGGCCCCTTGCTTATTCCAGATGGAGCCTGACTGAGCATGGGGTGGCTCGGGTGGCACTTTTAGCCCTTGGCCTTCTTGTGAGGCAGGTCCTGCCAAGGTTGGTTCCCTGGTCCCTGAGGCTGCTGCGGTTTGAACCGCTTACGTGCCGGGCCTGGGACATACTGCCCCAGTGTTTTCAGGATGGTACGGGAGTCCTTTAACCCATGCAGCTTGGTATCTGTTCTGCAAATAGGGCCTGGCCGTCGAAGGGAAGGTCCTGCATCGACTGCTGAGCCTCGGTGGACAAGCCCGAGAGGAGCAGCCAGGAAACTCGCTGCACGGAAATAGTGGAGGCCATGGTGCGGGCTGCAGAGTCTGCCGCGTCTGAAGCCCCCTGGAGGGCCACTCTGGCCGCTGTTGTGTCCTTCTCGAGGATCGCCCGGAATTCCTTCAGGGAGCAAAGTCTTGAACTTGGCCATGGCCTGCCACATGTTGTAATCATAGCGGCCAAGGAGGGCCTGGTGATTGGCCACTCTCAATTGCAGGCAGGGAGCAGAGGACATCAAACACAGAGTCTGACATGCGACCCTCTTCAATAGTTCCTGGTGCGCCTTAGCGTCATCTTGAGGAACTGGGTGAGGGGGTTCTGTGATAGCCTCGTCCAGCAATGACAAGGACGATGCTGGTACCACAGGAGCATCCATGTCCATTGGTGGTCCAGCAGGCTGCTCCCCTGCATCCTCCTGGACCTGTGGGGTCCTTCCTCCCGAAGTTCCGGGCACTGGAGGAAGTCAGGATGTTGAGGCCACTGGCCTGTCCGAGGCTTCCAACACTGAGCAGGCAGCCTGAGAAGGCTGGGTGAACCCCCAGGGGTTCCATGGTTACCATGATGCTGGCCACTGTGCTTGGGGCCATGGGACAGGTTTCAGTGCTGATGATGTAGGTGACAACGCAGGCACCGGAGGTTGCCCTGCAGTTAGGAAGCCCTGCTGGGTGCCGGAACTGTAGCCAGAGCAGTCACTATCCAGCGACCAGGATCTGGCGGAGTGGCGGATCTTATCTGATCAGTGCTCGTCACTGAGTCTGGAGGCAGACCTGTCTGAGCAAGACTAACGTCTTGGTCAGGGCCTCGGGGACTGACGGTGTTCAGCGGATTGGTGTCGGAAACCTGGCAATCTATACCTTATGCTATCCGACTGGTACTGAGACGTCGAGCAGGACCAGGAGCTATCACATGCCAGTTGCCGGGAGGAACTCCCCAAATGTGGCGATCCCCGTCTCAGAGACTGACAACGGCAATCCGGTGACTTCAATCCCTCAGTTGGTCCCAGGATGTGTACCGAGCTCTCTGCGATGCAGGGGTTGGTCTCAGTGCTCCTACCGGGGGGAAGGGGGGAGCATGCCTCAGTGGATCCGTGCCAGGCTACCGTCGAGGTACGCCTCAGATCCTGCTGTCAGTGCCCAAGGTCCAGGGACCAAAGAGGGCTTCGCTGAGCCTGCCTATCTGAGGCATTACGGGTTCGGGCGGGCAAGTGGTGGCAGGACCTCCCACGCAATGGGGAACGGTACCACTGGGGCAGGGACATACGCAGAGATCCCAAGGCGGGCTTACCCCAAGACCTGGGTACCGCTGGTGCTGGTGTGGGCAGCACTGGAAGCATCACAATCTCCTGAGCTGCCAGCAGAGCCTCAGGCATCGATGGCACCTGGAGCTGACAGAGGCCTGTGCCACTATCTGGAGTCACAGGCAAAGCATGGGATGGACTACACTGCTTGTCTTGAGCTGGGGCCTGACTTCCCGAAGGGGGTATTGAGCTGCCCAGTGTGGGTCTTGGCTCACCCCCAGCCCTCTCTTTTCCCTCGCAGGAGGTAGGGGATCTTCCCCTTCCTGTCATCTTGGCCGGAGCCACAGAGGGGCACTGGTGGCGACTCATGGATGTCGACGGCGGAGCACTGTGCACCGATGCTGCAATGCTCGGTGCCAAGTCAGATTGTTGCTCCAGTGCCGGAGTGAATGCTGACTCCATCGGGAGGGCCTTCAAGAGATTGTCCTGCTCCTTTTTTGTGCTGGGTTTGAAGGACTTACAAAGACAACACTTGTCGCTTATGTGCCCCTCACCCAAGCACCTACTATGAGGATCGCTGACGGGCATAAACTGTTTGCAACGATTGCAGGGCTTAAAGCCTGGCGACCGGGACATGCCCCGTTCCCCGGCTGAGTCCCGTTCGGGACTAACTAAGAGTTTGAGAACTACTACTAAGTGTAACTAATTCAACTACTAATTATATACAACTATATTACAGGTTTTCAAAGTTCACAAGGACAGAGAACGAAACAATGCTAGCCGAAGCAGCAGATGTTCCAGCACCATCACTGGCAGCAAGAAGGAAATGAGGGTGGGGGGAGCCAGCGGTGCCCCTTATACCGTGCCATGCGGACGTCACTCCAGAGGACGCCAGAGCTGGTCCCCTACGGATTCTACTGAGGGGAAAACTTCCAGCACTGGTGCATGTGGCAAGCACACACACCTAATATGGAATGGACATGAGCAAGCACTCAAAGAAGAACACATGAATCTGTGAAATTTGTAACAAGCTGGGTCGCTCCCGAATTCGGCTGGTTAACCAAAAGCGGATTCATCAGGCACCTGACTAGACATTTTACACATACACTATGATCAAACAGTTGCCTATAGGATTACAGCATTCTAGTATTGCTGGTCCCAGGTTAGATTAAACTGATTTTTAAATGTACATTAGATTTTAACACCCCCCGCCCCAACCCCGCTGTCATGATGCTGGATCCTCCTCCCTCCCCATTTTGTCAGGGATGTTTTTAGTAAAAGTCAGGGATAGGTCATGATTTCCGTGACTTTTTGATCTGTCCATGACTTTTACTAAAAATATCCATGACAAAATCGTAGCCTTACTGATATGTATTCTCACCCTTACCTCCATATTAACATACCTTTCTCTAATGTTATATCTTCACTACCCGCCGGATCGGCAGGCAGCAATCGATCCAGCAGGGATCAATTTATCGCGTCTAGTCTAGAGGTGATAAATCAACCCCTGAGCACTCTCCATTGACTCCTGTACTGCAGCGCCGTGAGAGGCGCAGGCAGAGTCGACAGCGGAGCGGCAGCAGTCGACTCACCGCGGTAAGTCGATCTAAGTACGTCGACTTCAGCTACGTTATTCACGTAGCTGAAGTTGTGTAACTTAGATCGATTCCCCTCCCCCAGTGTAGACCAGGGCTAAGAATTTCCCAGTTTGTTTTTAATTTAAAATTTCATAACCCAAACAGAATGTTATCATGTGTTATTTCCAATTGTTTGAAGATATGAAGTATCAACCTTAAAAAAAAAAAAATTAACTTTTATGGTCAGTTCACTGGTGTGCTGAGACTCCTTTATGGCACTCTGCAGCAAGAGCATACTAGCCAGTTAAATTGCATTTACAGCTGCTTTGTTTCACCAGAGCATAGTAAAGCAACTGGAGAGTATATCCCACTTTCCCCATCCTACAAACCTGCCCTTTCTCTTGTCACTCCCTACATAACCCTGTGCACAGACGCCAAATGCCCCCTCCCTACTTTCTTCTACATTCTCCTTCATACAACCCAAGTTTCCCTCTCTCCCCTGCACCGTAAATTCCCTTGAACACACAAACATGTGTACCCTTCCCACCTGCATCCCTTCATTGTCCTGCATACTCACACATCACTTTCTGCCTACCCTCCTTCACTGCCTACATTCCCTTGCATGTGCATACACACATAAAGTCTTGCCCCGCCCCGTCCCATCCCACCCCCAGCTCCAGCATTTTCTGCTGAATCTGGTGCACCATGTAGTTTTTGAAAAGAAATAGCTATGATTAATGGTCATTTTTGCCATTACTTTCCATAACTGAGACAGAGAGATTTCCTCAGTTGCCCCAGGCCACACTGAGTCAGTGGCAGAACGAAGATTAAAACTTATAAGAATACTAGACTAGACTGTCTCTTACTTGCACAATAAAGTATTGTCTCAACGTAGAGAGGTACTAGCAGTGCCTCATGTTTTCAAAGTAGTAGGGTGTAGAGAGTAAGTTACAATCATAACAGGTAACGAACACAAGGCTTGATTGTCTAATCTGGTGTACAAGAGCAGGGAAAGAGATAACGACACAAGGAGCCTGACCTCCATGTGCCCTTGTAAAGGGACCAGGAACAATCCCGAGGGGAAATGCAGGCTCTGCTCCTGGCTAGCCCACTAGGGGCACTAGATGCCTAAATTCTGTGGCTCCACTCCCACTGAGTGAAGAGGCAGGTACACCTGTTGAAAGGGTGGTGGAACTGTCCCTGCACTGTGCACTACCTGGAACCCCTGAGAGGGAACACCAGCTGACTAAATCAGGATTCCTTATGGGGTTTCTGCAGCACTGCACCCCTTCAGCTCGAGCCATGACTTAAAAGCCACAACATGGACCAGAAAAAAGAAAAGGAGTACTTGTGGCACCTCAGAGACTAACAAATTTATCTGAGCATAAGCTTTCGTGAGCTACAGCTCACTTCATCAGATGCATCGGATGAAGTGAGCTGTAGCTCACGAAAGCGTATGCTCAAATAAATTTGTTCGTCTCTAACGTGCCACAATTACTCCTTTTCTTTTTGCGGATACAGACTAACACGGCTGCTACTCTGAAACATTGACCAGAGCATTTTTGAAAATGTATACCAAATTTTTCAAGCCAGCTGTCAGACTTTAACTATTAGCCAATCTTTGTTGAGAAAACCAAAATTATTTGTAATTACAAAGTGTTTCAAAATGTCGTCAAGTGGCTAATTTGGAAAAAGCATATAGCATTTATTTTATTTGATATACAGCATGAAACAAATTCTTCTAAAGGAAAAATAAATCAAATGAAGAGCTATGGAACTCAAGAACCTGCACTTTTTAAAGTGATTCTCAGAATGAGTAATCTATATTTTTAAGACAAAAATGATCAATTACAAGCTTCAAAACCGGTAAGAATGAAAAAAGTAAACAGATATTTTAAAATAGTTTAATAATGATATCCAATAATTTGCAAGAGCAAACAGAAAAATTAAACATGATCTGGTTAAGTTAGCTAGTTAATCTTCGTTAAAGAAGTTATTTTGTTTTTTAATGAAAACCTTACATTCTCTTAACAAGGACATAGAGACATTAATGATCATAGGCTAAAATTTGCGCCATGCAGTTTTTTCCTATATATAGTCCATGTAACTGTGTATATCCGACCTCCATCCATGAAAACAAGTACAACCCCCACCCCCACAATGTTTCCATATTGTTACTATGTTTTTTTAAACAACAATGCCAGCACCTCAACAACAACAAAATGTCTGTGCAGAAGAGGGGTAGAAACTGGTTAGGACATAAATTTTAGTTAAATTTCTAAGGAATTATTACAAACAAGAAGAGGAGGAGAAAATATTCTGTAATATCGTAAACACTCTGACACAGCTCTAAATAAAAATCCCATAATTAGCTAGACAATCATTAAGACTTTATCATACCAGATGAACTAACTACTTATTTTTCCCTTCCTTCTTTCATGTCCCACAGAAATATCTGTCTAGTTACCCAGATATCAGATGATGACGACTACTAGTAGCTGAAAGCCCATGCTCTTGCACAGATGTGAAAGTTGGGCCAAGTAATCCACCATCTGTACAGTCTCCCCCATACAACCAATGAAACCAGTGCATTCCATTTAGCCATAGCATAAGGGTCGTGATTGGCTCAGTTACCTCTGATGTCACAACGGTCTGAGACTCTTGGCATGGCATAGATATATGCCTTACTTTCACATGGATGTAATTTGTAAAGTCAAATGGCAGAGAACTTTAAAACTGGATGGTAACCTGGTGACATTCTAAACAAAAAGAGCTCTCAACCATGTTTGTAGCTGTTTCCATTGCTTCACACTTACTCAACAGACATTGTAGGCTTCCGAATGACACAAAGAGTGACAATTCAGGAATCTAAGATAAGCAGCAGCAACCTAGCCAAATAAACAGTCTTGACCTGTATTTTAATGCTATTTTACTAAAGGAAGAATGTAACAGGAGCAGAACTCCGGATGTGTATTTCCTATTAAATTAGATGTCCACCACTCTGCAGTGCTTTAGGGGTCTTTTTCCTCTGTCCCTGAAAGAAATGCTGAGGAGTTATAGGTCAATGAAGTTCAGCAGCTCTGGATTTGCAACTAGACTCATCTTACCCAATCGTAAAAGACTCAAGATGAAGATCATCATATGAAGGAACAGAAACAGCAGGTTCTTAGTTGATTGTGGCTCTCCAGGTGAGAAAAACATAGTTCTAAAAGTCCAATTAGATCGAGGCTAAGAGGTCCCAATCTGATCGTAGCTTTCTTTGTGGGTGTCTACCACAGACTGAAGCCTGAACAACTGATCCAAAGGCTGCTGGTTTTGTTCCTCTTTTAGAGAAACTACTGGAATAGCATTTCACCAAAAGGGGAATGAAAATTCTCAGATACCCCTGCCACATCCTATCATAGTAATGAGTTGAACAATCCAGTTATGTTTGGCTGCAGTGGAGTAGAATATGTGAAATGTCTTTTGATCAGCTACTATTGGGCTATGTAGCTGACAGGAAGATCAGTGAGACTCTTGAGCCCAAGAACTGAGTGAACAGAAAGAAATCTGTTGACTGAGTAAGGCCTACTTGTAAAGGGAAGCTATTCTATGGATGGAGGAGGGAGCAAGATGACCTAGTGTCTAGGATTGGTGGCTCTGCAGCATAAACTAAATACAGTGCAAACCTCTTAACCAAGTAACAAAAGGGAGTGCCCGACACAAAGTGCTAATACATTATAAAATAAATTCATACACTAGTACTAAAGAATTAAACATTTACTCTTGTTCTCCAGAGACAGAAGTATTGTAGCATTCAATATATACTATATTTATAATCACTTCATTCCTGCAGCATTGTTGGCCAGTTTTGGAATATACTTCAAAGTAAGCTGCTTGCTCATCCACCCTCCCACTACTGCAAAAGTATCGGTTCATGGCCTTCAGTTAGGTAGAGAATTCATAATGGTATGAAGCCCAGATCTCCATCTGCATAATTATTAGTGAAACTGGGTGTGAGAGAATGGAGAAATCCTGTAGGAAAAGTAGTACTGAGCTAAGTTTTACTCTTTCTTAAAAAAAGATTTAAGTATGTTTTTGATCATTAATTTCATAGTATTTCTTAAAAGAGTCTAACTGAAGGCATAAAATGTTCAGAGACTAATAGAAAACATTTTCACAAACTGATTTTCCATGTCAGGTATTGTTTTCAATGAGCTACACTGTATTGTAGTTTATAAACACATAACAGTATTTTCTTACCTAATAATTTGTCTTCAACTTTTGCTCAGACATTTACTTCCTCCTTGCCAGCAGGAGGAGACAACACCAGTGAAAGCTTAAATGACACTCTATGGGCGAGTTTGGAGATGTGAAATTCAGATGGGCCTATTGCATAGGAGATGACCAAATTGATAATTGAAAGAATCACTTTTCAAAAGCAGATGAAATAGCTAGCTATTGTCTATAATACAAAGCTAAGAATGTATGTAATATTAACCAGTTTCTGTTCAGGAATTATCTGAATTTTACGGTTATAACTCAATTCTTGACAGTTTAGTCTCCTGCTTATTATCCCTCACGCAGCAAGAGGTGAATGTTTTCTGGGTTGCCATGTCTGGTGTATAAGGACTTCAATAAAATAAACAGATGGGCAAGAATCCTAAAACAACATACTTGATGTAGACACAGGCTGTCCTTATCAAGTCTACTTTGTGAAGGTACTGCTCCTTTGCAATTCTAAGCTTGGGAGATAACTAAGGCACAATAGATGAAACTACATTATCATCTTATTGGATAAAAAGAAGTACAGGCTTACGTACAATGTTATTAAATACAGATACAGAAACCTTGTAAGATAGTTTTTTCATTGACTTAAATTTCCTTTTGATTAGACCCTAAGCTGGCTCTCAGCTACACTCAGTAAAACACACCATCACCAAAAGAGCATAGTTACAGCCAGAAATACTCAAATCATACTGAGATCCTCAGAGAGGGAAGGAAAAAACAGGCTTTAGTATATTTGCCCCCAAAGAATTAATTTGAAGCTTCCTTTCCAGCTCATCCAGGAGGAAACTGAGAATGGCAGTCACCAAATAGGAGACAAGTTAAGAAACCCTTAAAAAAATTATTTTAGTTTCAAAATTCCAAGGGGTTTTATATGCAACAATGAAGAAAAACATTTTTAAAATTAGGAAAAATACCTGGACAAGTCTCCTTTTAAGGTGCCTGATGACTGGCTCATTCTCCAAAGATACTACAGAGGGGTCCAATATCGTGCGAACTACATGGAGGGGAAGCTGTTGCCTCTCCCAGGTACATCACACAAAAGGACCTGAGAACAACAGCCTGGGTCAGTGCAGCATCTTTGGCAGTTGCTGGAACAGATCTCCTCTTTCCCATGCTTGTTCCTCTATGGTATGTCAATGTAAAACATATAAAGCTAATAATACTGCCTGAAGCAGGAAAAATGACTAGCAGTTTCCACAAGACAATCTAAAGTAACTGTAATCACCAAGTAGAATCTAGCTGGGGCGGAAGAGGTGGAAACATTACCGGCAAAGGATATGCAAGACTAGGTGTGCTAGATAGAAGCTAGTTAACTTCAGGCTCTGGAGATTAGCCTTTTTCACAGTAAGAAATGATCAACCAGCACGAATTGGTTTCCCCAGGCAGGGAAGAAAGTTGTGGCAAACTATTACATGGGAAACGATACTGCCTGAACTTTCAATGTTCCTGCCTCCATCTGCTGGAAAGGAGAAAGGCTGCTATAGAATACTGCTGCTAAAAAGAATATTTACATTTTCTTACTAACCATTGTTGACATTTTTACTATTAATCATCATTACCACGTTGTAGTAATAAAAAGTACTCCACAATACTCCTAATACATGACCACCTGCCTAACAAAATTTCAAATCTGCAACGTATAACTCAAATGGCTGTTTAGATGCCAATCAATGTTTATCTCTCTCCTGACATGAAGATATTACATAGGCATGATAACTTTATCTCTTTATCTATTAAACAAACAAAAAAGTATATTTTTCCTATATATTTCTAATTACCTGGTAAATGACATCTTGGAAAAGCACTGGAAAAGTGAGTGCAGCATCTTCTAGCTCGTTTAGACTACAATGCACTAATGTTTCATCCTAGAAAAAATAAAAAGATCATACTAAATTAAGATGCTTTTGTGACAGGACTGTTGAAAAGGACTATTTGCTTCTTTATGTTCTTTTGGAAGGGAAATATACTCTATAATTCAGTCTGGTCAATTTAATTTTTAATGTACTGCTGCTAAGGTTTGAAAGACAGCTATTAGTATATTATACAATTCATTAATGTTGCAAATCTGAAAGAATTTCATTTGTAACTGTGGCATTAACACAGTGCTTATAATATCAATCTCAACTTTAGCTGTTATATAATGAGTCTTCCTAGAGTTATTTGTTTTTTCCCCCATTTCATTAAAAAAATTAGACTTCTTTATTCATTAAATGACAACTATATATAACCAGTGACTGAATTATCCAGTAACAACTGCTTAAATACAATAAAATGGATCAACAGAGGGTGAAAACAAATAGTTCTAAAGAGAAGCATGCTTTCTTCTCTGTGAGAAAAGTTCTCTCAGACTTAAGGGAATCTCACTGGGAGACGCATCCTTTTGTAAGTATTTCATCAAATACAGGTAATGCTGAATTTTCTCCTTTATTATATCTGATTTTCTCCACTACTCCTTTGGGAAGGACCTCTGGAGGGTCAGCTAACTTTTATTCATGAAGATTTAAAAAAAAAATTTAAATGTTTAAGAAAAATGTTGAATCATGCAACAAATGCAGTGAATTTTCCATTCTTGTTACTCAGTGACAGTTTCTCAAATTATTTCTTTATACTCGGTGTCTTTTTAATTGAAAATTTTTAAACCTTTTTGAATAATTTATAGTCTTTCAACATGTGCATTTAATAAGGTCTCTTTTTAATAATGGGAGCATCATGTTCCCAATGTGTCCAATACGTAAAATAAGTGGAACATAAATTCACTCTTCCCCCACTACTAACTTATGTCTATATGCATATTTACCAAGTCTAGAACTAAAGAGAATTCTGGTGTGCTTCTTGTTTTCAGTGGAAGAGCTGGCTTCCTATTAAGTTGTTCTTCAGTTAGTGGTGGAACATGTTTGATGAAATAATATCTAAAAAGGAAAGAGAATTTGTTGTGTAACTATATTCACATTACCTTAACTGACAATGCTAAGTCAACTAAAGTAATTTAAAGTAATTAAGACAATGTAAGAAACAATTTAAACTGAATATAACAAGCCATGAACAGTCATAATATACTAGTTTTACAATTAGCAGTTTTCAAATAGAGTTCACAGCAAGCAAGTTCTAAACATGACAAAGCACTTGTTCAAATAAAAGGTTTTTTTTATCCAATGCCCAAAATTATAAAAGTAATGTTTCAGTAAAAATATTAACACTTACGGATCAAAGACTTCCCAGTCTTCTTCATAGGTGGCTTCCGCATGAGCTGATGAATAACCACTGTCTGGAGATACTGGTGCTAAAATTCAGTGGAAAAAACACAAAACAAAACAAAAAACCCCACAAGAGCTAGTCTTATTAGTGCAGTTTTAAAATGTGAAAATTTTGCACTTAATGCGCAAGTCTTCATAGCAGCATGAAAATTCTCCACCTTCTTCTCCTCACCTCAGCCCTACGTCTTGTAGGGTGAAATTCACCTCCCAGCAGTGAACCCACACAAAGCTACGCTCTACTTAAATACCAATTTTGTGAAACTTTAAAGTGAGACTTAAATAGTGCATAGGCTTGTGATGGCCCTGTGCACAATGGTAAATTTAATGTTTCAAGAATTTTCATCCGAAAAGAACATGATGATTCTCTTGAAGGAAACACTGTAAATTAAGGAGGGACCTATATAAATCTGTCATTTGTCTATGTTATTTTGGTGACAGCAACCAAAGGGTTGGGAACTTTTTTCTGGTGATGGGCATTTCAAGAGTTTACATTTTATTCTAATACATTTGGCATTAAACATATTGACTCAGAAAATCTGACACCTGGAATCACAATATTCATTTGAATTAGGCTTTATTTTAATTTGGAAGTCAATTGAGTCACACCAGGAATGGATTTGGCCTGAGAAGTTTACAATGAAATTCTATTTTTGGCGAATAACAAAGTGTGTTTCCCAGGCTACTGCTCACGAAAATCAGCATGCAAGTAAATGCTTTGCGGAATCTTTGTTTATATAAAATACAGGAACACTCTGGGCTAGAAAGCTTCTACTCAAATGTGCAAACACATTTTTATTACTGCACATTTAACTTAAGAGTACCAGGAAAATGCAAGTTTCTTACCTGTAAGTGGTGGTAGATCACGATCAGTTGTTTCCTCCACTTCTTCCAAACCGTTGTTGATAGTAGATCTAACTTGCACTGCTTGGCTAGTGTAAATTGCTCCATTGGTCGATGTTGCAGTACTGGTAGTGATCTCATCCACCTGTTCCATATCAAGCTGTTTGACTATTTCTTCAGCTTCAACAGCTTGCCCAGGAGAATCTGATCCTGATGTTCCTGAAATGAGGTTTCAGTACAATCATTATCCTAACGTTGAATTACTTCACAGAGTATTAATATTCGCAGATGCAGAGATAATGTGTTCTGAAATAACTGAAGATGTCCCTAATTTAATTCATGATATTAAAATACAAACCAAAAGTGGGTGGAGAAAGAGAAATCTATTTTGGATAGGGTGAAAAATACCAAATTAGTTTCTTACACCTTGTAAATCAAAGTGAAGTGTTAGACATATACAACAAGGAAACAAATATGTTAATGCAACTAAGCCCATGCCTCCTCTTATATAGCTCAAGCAACCCTTCTAATAGTTAGGTACAGTTTTCTTTATGGCAACTGTAGCTCTTGCTCTGCAGGTCAGCAAGAAGGATCATCTGTTGCATTAGAGGTCTAAACAACTTTAAAAAATATGAATTATACTTAGCTTTTATGTTAATATATATTATGTAGCTTTAGATAATAATTACCATTTTTGTTTGCTGGTGAGAAAAAATTGAAAACAGGAGAAAATATGGTCCCCAATAATGTAGTCCGGGGCGGACTGCCAGTGGCAGGATTATCTTCTAATTTTCCGTTTTGCTTTACATGTTGGTTTGTCATTTCATAACTTCCAGCTTCTGTAAAAGAAAAGGAAAAAAAAAAAAGAGATATAAAACTGCAGTGGACTGATTTTATTCCTCATGTCTACTTGCGCTCTTTTCTTGTTGTAATTTTATTATATGAGCTACAGTGAATTTTCCTCATTCTCCACCACAGGTCAAATAAGCTGACATACAAATTTTACTAAAAAAGAACCATCACTTACTGAAAATTAAATATCTCACCATCAAAAACAACATCAGTTTTCTATAGCACTTTAAATAAGGAATCAAAATTAGCAAGAATCAGTTATTATAAAGAGAAAAAAAAGTTAAAATTAATGAGTAGAAATTTATAAAATACTTTATTTAAACATTTAGCAATCAATCCTGCAAGGTGCAGAATGCCTCCTGCAAGGTGCTGGGCACTTTCAGTGCCTACTGATTCCAGTGTCAACAGGACTCCAATGGATATTGAGTATGTTTGTCACCTCCCAGGATCAAGCTCTTACTTAGCTATTCTGTATGCCATTTTTGATTCTCTAGTAAAATACTAGAACTATTCTTCGTAACCACAGATACCAACAGTCATGGAACATAATTAAGCAAATCTCAGTTTTAATTAACAATTGAGTAAGGCTTTTTATTAATGTGTGTGTATTATCATGTGCATCCCAGAGCTGAAAAGTGCCAGCTCAGAACTGGTTTGGGTAAGAGCTAAAAAATAAAGTGGTGTCATTCTGATGCTGAAACAAAGATACTTACTTACCTTAGAGTAACCGGAGTTCTTTGAGATGCCTTTGTGTACACGGATTCCACCGCAGGTATGTATGCCTCATACACGCGAATTTGGAATCTTTTAGCCAGCAATATCCGTCAGAGCTGCATATGTGCCTTGGATGCCCTCACGCCCCCTACAACCAGGGTATTAAGGGTGGAGCAGCTGCAACCACCATTTAGTTCCTTCACTAATATTGAATATCCATGTAAGGATTCCAATCCAACTGGAAAGCAGAGCAGACCATGGGTTCCATGTGGACAAAGGCATCTTGAAGAACTCCAGTTACTGTAACATAAATAACTTCTGCTTTGAGCATTTGTCCACATGGATCCCACTATAGGTAACTGACAAGCAGTTACCCCTTAAGGAAACAGGAATCTTATCTAAATGACTGAGACACCTCTGCCCAACAGGGCATCTGATCTAGAAAATGTCACAGCGGAGTAGCGATTGATGAATATATGAACCAAATTCCAAGCAGCTACTCTACCAAATCTCAGAAACAGGTACTCTCCAAAACAAGCTACAGATGCTGATAGAATGCGCCCTGACTCGATAGGGAAGGGGTAGTTTGTTTAATGAACAGGAAATCCGAACACAGTCCACCATCCATATAGAGTCTCTGATATGACAACTTTGGCCCCTTTATATGTGACTTTTGGTAACAAGTCTGTCTAGCCAATTTACAGAATTTACAGAATGGCTTTGTCCTGGATAAATAAAAAGGTATAGCCCTAGAAACATCCAGCACATGGACTTTAACCTCTATAGGAAAGTCATTAGGTTTAGGAAAAAATATTGGTAAGCATATGAACTGGTTCATATGGAATTCCAAAACCACATTTGGTAAACATTTCTGATCTAGCTTGAAAGTGACTCTGTCCTTATGAAACACAGCATATGGAGAGCCAGTCATCACAGCCTGTATTTCACTCACTATGAGAGCTGATGTGAAGGCTATCAAAAACATTGTCTTAACAGAAAAGTGATATAAAGAACACGATGACATGCATTCAAAAAAGATCCAAGTCTTAGATAGGGAAAAGCTCTATAACTGGTGGAAATGCAGGAATCAGGCCATTAAAAAATTTAGACACACTGGGTCAGAGAAAATCAAATGACCTGCCTCTAGCAGGAGATATGCTGATAGAGAAACTAGATGAACTCTAACAGAACTAAATAAGAATCCAGAGTGTTTCAAAGACAATAATCGTCCATTATATTCTGAACAGAAGAGTCCAAGTGGTGAACATGACTCCACTACGAGAAGCATTTCCATTTAACTAGGTATGTCTTTCTGTTTGGAAACAAGACCTCTTGTACCACTACTGAACACCAGAACACCACCACCCGAATCTTTGAAAGGGGTAGGGAAAAATCATAATTCCCTAGCAGACATTTATTTGATCTGTTCACCAAAGGACAGATGACAGCACATTTTAAGAAACTTCTACAGGTAAATCCGTGTTGCATCTGAATGGCTGGTCACAGCCAACCTCGCAGCCATCAATGCAAGCTGTCCTGAGAGAGAGAAACAAGGAAAGTAGGAGGACAAAGGGAATCTGAGATACCAAAAAAAGTGGGGGAGAAGGGGAAGAAGTAAGAACAGGGACAAGGACGATGAAACACAACTACAAAAATAAACTGTTTTCCTCAACCTATGTATTATCAGCTCAATCCAAAGCCCATTAAAGTAATTTCATTTTGGGATACTGGTGACAAACAGACTATTCTGGTCTAAAATAGGATTCATGGTTTAGGTCATTATCACCAGTTTCGAATGATGGAATTATTGCTTTACTAGGTAATTAAGAACACATTATTCTTTATACAACTATTTTTCTTGTCAAATATAAGAACTTGTATTCAACTGATGTAAAATAATGAGTTCATTAAGAAAATTTTGCACTAAGTAATCCCTACATTCTCTGAAAATAGAACATTCCTTTGTTACTGCACCAGACAAGTCATGGCTAGTTAGAAAATAGCTTGAAAGCTGCAGTCTGATCAGCTGACAAAGAATTCCAAGTCATGTAATTATCTCAATAAACACACAAGTTGAAAATAGAAAGTCTATCTATCAACCAGATCACAAAGCTATTCAACAACCCTAAAAAGATTTTAAAATGTTTTAAATAATGCAAAGAACAAGACACTTCTGGGTTTGCTTTTCAATAAAGCAGGGAGGGGAAAGGGGGGGCGGGATTTTAAGTTATGAGTTCAGTGGGAAATCTGTTTAAAGCTGGAAGCCTGACTTTATGGAGTAGGTTAGGGTTAGAACAGCAGAGGTGGTTAAGGATGTTAAAATATGAATATAAATTTTACATTTTAAAATTGGCATTACTACAAGCACAGAATAATACATGCCTGTGTGTGCTTTTGTGAAAGAATTTCATTTCTTGCGCTTATTTCACCAAGTGCCTTCAGCACCTGCAAAGTGGAATGATTCTTATACAAACTACCTGTTAAGGAATGACATTTCACTTGTCGTAAAACACTGTGAAGATGAGCAATTTCACATAACGAAGTATTCTTATTGCCTTTCTAAGTGGAAAATGCTATGGCTAAATAGTTCCAAGATATGTGGTGATTTTCCCATAACTGAATGGTTCTTAAAAAGAAAAATCATATTAATCAGATTGTTTCTCAGTCTCATCCACGCCGTATACTTACAATTACTCTCCAGGAAAGAACACTTCAGATACTGTGAGTCCAACTCTGCTCCCACTGACGTTAATGGCAAAATTTGCATTTACTCCAGCAGGGCAGAGTCAAGCCCTGTATTAATATGTCACCATACAAGTATTAGATCTTGACCCTCTAACTCTGTCCTATCAATATAGGAATGGAATATTTACAAACCTCCATTTACTTGACTTTTCCGCCTTACTCGAGAGATCTGTTTGTTAGGCTTTTCTCCTGTTCGAGGTGTGGAAGAAATCAAGCTGTTATCTATATCACGTTCAATTCTACTTCTCTTTGCAGGATTTTCTCTTTCTTCCTTAAAACAGAAAAGGAAAAACACACTGAATAGTGTCCTTTCTTCCACTAAATACACCAGAAAATTTTAAAAACACCAGATTTCATGGGGGAGACCGGCATTTCTCAAATAGGGGGTCCTGACCCAAAAGGAGTTGCAGAGTGGGTTGCAAGATTATTTTAGAGGGGTCGCAGTATTTCCACCCTTACTTCTGTGCTGCCTTCAGAGCTGGACAGCCGGAGAGCGGCGGCTGTTGGCCGGGCACCCAGCTCTGAGGGTAGCACCCCGGCACCAGCAATGCAGGAGTAAGGGCAGCAATACCGTATCATGCCACCCTTACTCCTGCGCTGCTGCCTTCAGAGCTGGGCGGCTGCTTACTGAGGGCGAAGCCCTGCAGGCAGCAGCACAGAAGTAAGGTGGCAATACCATACCATACCAGCAGCAGTGCAGAAGTAAGGGTAACAGTACCACAACCCCTCCCCACAACTCCTTTTTGGGTCAGGACCCCTACAATTACAATACCGTGAAATTTCAGATTTAAATAGCTAAAATCATTACATTTATGATTTTTAAATTCCTATGACAGTGAAATTGACCAAAATGGACCATGAATTTGGTAGGGCCCTATCCATGAATCTTAATAGAATGTTAAATCTGAAACCTAAAGATGACAATCTGCAGCATACTGAAACTATAAGGTAGATTGTTGGGCTCAACAGGTAGTGATCAATGGCTCCATGTCTAGTTGGCAACCGGTATCAAGCGGAGTGCCCCAAGGGTCGGTCCTGGGGACCGAGTGGCTAGGCAACAGTTCTGCAGAAAAGGACCTAGGGGTTACAGTGGACGAGAAGCTGGATAGGAGTCAACAGTGTGCCCTTGTTGCCAAAAAGGCTAACGGCATTTTGGGCTGTGTAAGTAGGGGCATTGCCAGCAGATTGAGGGACGTGATCGTTCCCCTCTATTCGACTTTGGTGAGGCCTCATCTGGAGTACTGTGTCCAGTTTCGGGCCCCACACTACAAGAAGGATGTGGAAAAACTGAAAAGAGTCCAGCAGAGGGCAACAACAATGATTAGGGGGCTGGAGCACATGATTGTTCAGTGGCCTAAGTGAAAAGCATTGGTGTTCTCATTCCAGTTCCTAGTGGACAGATACAGAATCATCACAAAAAAACACTATCATGACTGGCACCTAGTGGAACTCCTATTGACAGTCTCAGAAGAGAGGCAAAGAACTGAATGAGCACGGAGACTGAACTACCCTTTCATCCTAGAGGTGGTCCCTCCAAAAGAATAGACCACGGTGGTGTGGGGAAGCTACCACTGCTGCTGCCCTGGCTGTAACTGTTCTGTGGAAAATGGATTTCAGTCTCCAGGACTGTCAATTTTGCACCTCTCAGGAGCATTACAGTCACTAAAAAGGTTAAAACCCAAACTGTAGAGACAACTTTCCTTTTCCTGTAAGAAAAGCCAAAAGAAAACTCCACCACTTCTAAAAGATATTTATTTGATGAAAACAAACAAAGAATTAAAATAAAATATCCAAAGAAAAGACTAAAAGCAGCAAAACAAATAAATATAATAAGGAAAGAAAAGCCAATGAACAAGAGCGGTTCTGGCAAAATCACGATCAACAAAAGTGGAGTTAAGTGTCTGTCAACAGCATTCACGAATAAAATGGCACAATATTATGTCATTGTTCTATGTGCTTTATATTAGCAAATTTCTACTGTAAAGATTTCTGTTTACAATTAATATCCTGAATATATCCAATTAGTATTACTAATTGCATCATACTGAAACTAATATGGCAATGTCACACTGATATCAATAGGATATCTGTTCTTTAGATTTTTCAGAAACCATGGAATAAAAATGCAAGTTAATGAATGGGTTGCAATGATTTCAAAGAAGAGGATGCACTGCAAGTCACAAAAGCAAAGCTAATGTAATTTATGATGTTACCAGAACCCACAAACAAAATAAATTTGGTATAACTTACTTCAGTCAATGTGTTGTAATGTTTCAAGTTTTAAAACTCTTAAAAAAATATTACTGGATGTGTTATCATTAAAAAAACCTACTATCTTAAACTTCTTAGAAACTGTTAAAAATGCTTTCTAAACAGGGCTCAGTCCTGCAAGGTGCCTGATCTAAACGACATCCTTATCTGCATTAGTTTCTCTATGATGTCAGACTGGTGGTCTGTAACTCTGATATTAGAATTAGTATGACTGTTTTAAAGTTATCTATTCACTTAAATGGGAGTTGAGAGCATTATGTAGATTATAAGATAAGGCCCAATGTCATCAGAATTTTATTAACCATATTTTAGTTACTTTTATGTAAGTAAATAGCTTGAACTTTTTGGGGGGAGGGTTTAATGACCCACCCCCACAAGCCATCAGTGTGATGTCAGAGTGATGGACTATGACTCTGATGTCAGAATTAGTATATTTTAAAGTATATGTTGCTATACATTTATTGCCACAGATCCATACAATCTATCTCTTAATTTATATTATAATATACAGGTAACTGAACTATTGTATAATATAACACACATACCACCTGAAAGAGTTCTGATGTTACCATGGTAACCACAAGACTACTTTGTGTTGTCATGAGAGCTTTGCAGTATAGCCCAGCAATATCAATCAATAGCATGCAATGTTAATGCCACTGCCACTACAAGTGCTGTTCTGGACACAGAAGACAAGACAGACAATATTTATGAAAAACATGGAATTTTATATTTAAAGGGAACTTGTGAAGATAAAATTTAGGATGAATATTTACAATTAAAAAAGGGATGGGGGAATTTTCCAAAATCTAAATCATCAGAAATCTTCCCAATTATTTTTTTAATTCCAATGAAAACTGTTTTTGTTTGCACTTAACCATATCCCTGACGTGTTCGCAACCCAAAGTATTTTGCTTTGTGCTAGAGCATAGGAGTCAGAAAGTAAAATCGATTTATTGCCTGAGTTTAATAATATGCAAAATTTAAACAGTTTTAACAATACAGAATTTTCCACAGGTAAAGAAAAATGTTAACATATATATGATTTGACAGTTCCTTTAAGTCAGTGCCTATTTCCTGCTACAATGGGTGCTGAACAAATTCCTAGGACACACTGAGCTGCATGGTATCTAAGAACATAAGAATATCTATATTGGGTGAAACCAATGGTCCAATTAGCCCAGTATCCTGGCGAGTGCCAGATGCTTCACAGGGAATTGAAAGAACTGGACCTTTCAAGTGATCCATCCCCTTTTGTCCAGTCCCAATTTCTGGCAGTCAGAGATTTAGGGACACCCAGACCATGGGGTTGTGTCCCTGACCATCCTGACTAATAGTCATTGATGGACCTATCCTTCAGGAACTTATGTAATTCTCTTTTGAATCCAGTTATACTTTTGGCCTTCACAACATCACCTGGAAACAAAGTTCCATAGTTTGACTGTGCATTGTATGAAGAAATATTTCCTTATGCTTGTTTTAAACCTGCTGCTTATTAATTTCATTGGGTGACTCCTGGTTATTGTGTTATGTGAAAGGGTAAACAACACTTCATTATTCACTTTCTCCACACCATTCATGATTTTATAGACCTCTAACATACTCCCACGTAGTCATCTCTTTCCTAAAATGAACGGTCCCAGGTTTTTTAATCTCGCCTCAAATGGAAGCTGTTCCATACCCTTAATCATTTTTATGCCCTTCCTCTGCCTTTTCCATTTCTCATGTATCTTTTTTGAGATGGGGCAACCAGAACTGCATGCAGTACACAAGGTATGGGCATACCATGGATTTATATAGTAGCATTATGATATTTTCTGCCTTACTATCTCTCTCTTTTCTAACGGTTCCTAACACTGTTTCTCTTTTGACTGCTGCTGTAGATGAGCAGATGCTTTCAGAGAACTATCCACGATGGCTCCCAGATCTGTTTCTCAAGTGTTAACAGCTAATTTAGAACGCAACATTTTGAATGTATAGTTGGGATTATGTTTTCTAATGTGCATTACTTTGCACTTATCAACACTGAATTTCATCTGCCATTTTGTTGCCTAGTCACCCAGCTTTCTGAGACAATTTGATTAGAATTTTTTATACTTCACTGCATCTTTACGTATTATTTTAACTATAATGCAAAATTATAAAACTGCCATTTTTAACACTTCACTTTAACAATAAAAAACATGTTCTAGTCTAAACTAATTTATCTGCCATGTATTTCTCTGAAATATTTTTGTATGTTTCTGGCATCCTGGCTCTTGTTCTTCTTTTAGTATCTACAGTTTTTAAATGGCAATATCAGAACTTCTAGACTGATGAGACTTACTAAAGAAAGGTTTTATAAAATCAGACCATCTTTTTAAAAAACAATAAAAATAACAGTTTTGAAAACTATTTCAAAGTGGCACTCACTCAAAAAAGTAACGTACTGTATATAATCTTCCCCTAATAATTTGCACTGAGCAAGTTTTAAATATGAAAATCTGTGTGCTTCAGATCTGTGTCTAGATAGAGTTGAAAGAGATTCAGTAATTTAGCCTTGAAACTTCATGTCTAAGGTGCGATAAATAGGCACAAAATTCACTGAGGCACACGGAAATTATACCTGATTATACTATAGTTGAATTTGGCCTCTTGTATTTATAAGGCAACATTTCTTATTTCTCCAATGAAACATCTGATATTAAGTCCTCAAACTTACGGCACTATCATAAACGTCTGTAATTGTTTTATACAGAGTTGGACAGTATCAGTAACTTTGCAATTTAACTTCTATATCTGAATTCACACACAACTATTATGGGGCAATTTGTGTATTCTATTGTTTATAAAGCTGTTCTGCCTCCATAAAACATGCCTTTCACAAATGCTTATTCTTCTTAAGACAATACTTGATCAAACTTTAGAAAAAATGAATACGACTCAAAAATTTTAAAAAAAGCAACAAAACACTGAGCTCATACCTTGGTCGTGCTTCCTTTAATAAATTTTTTAATTGATGACAACAGGCCGGTTTCATTCTGCTGTGGTTTTCCTCCTCCAACAGGTAAGCTCTCTTCTACCTCTGAATGTTTCCTCTTTGCCCGCAAAGCACGCTGGGTGTGAATTTGATGTGACTGCTGAGAGGCCTTCCGCGTTCTCAGCCTCATTTTCTACGTGTACCACATGTAAACCTGTAAAAAGGGGAAAACAAGAACAGTAGGTTACTGAGGCACTGTATTAAGCCTGAAAGTATGAATCCCCCGCAGGCATATATTTACAAACATTCGTCTGATGCACTGTGCTTAGTTTTTCACTCACTATGTATCTCCCTTAATGTAAAGAATACTGCATTTTCAGGCAATAGAGCTAACTTGGTGTCACGCTTTGCATCAAAGTATAAATCATAGTAGAGACTGTGCATTAGATGTGTGTTAGGCTATCACAATTTACCAAAGGAATAGAAAGCTGATCTCCTGGACTACCATACCTGGAGTTATCGTAAGAGACTGACGGATATGTCCTAAACATGTTTACGACATAGGACTTAGTCATAAAATATGCATCACATGGTTGTTGTTTTTTTCTCAGAAATTTCTTTAGTGCTCCTCTAACTCCAACTGCTGAGTAGACAGATGAAATTAACTATCATATGTAGAGGTTTAGGTACTGCAAAACAACAACTGTTCTGAGGATTTAGGAAAAGATACCAGCAGGGAAATGGATGGTTCATGGTCACAATGATATGATTCTGAGCTTTTCACCCGTAGGCCACTTCAAATCCAACCCAAGTAAACAGTGACCAAAGTTACAAAAAAAACGCTGGCAGTTGAGTAGTCTCAATTCCATTCCTAGTACAGAGATGATCATGTAACAAAAAGTATCACTACCTACATGCTTTTTAGTAGACTCAACAGGCAGCAAAGTGATGAACTGGCAGGGCCTTTCAACAGAACAAGGTTGAACTGCATTAGAATGATTTATGCTGCTGCTAGTTATGTTGTACTTTCTATAACTGTTGACAAACATTGACATCTGTGGGAAATGAAGCCCTATCTGGCACTTTTAACCAGCACCAAATTCGCCAACTATTATATCAAAGAGTAAAAGGAGTTAAGGTTTTTCAAAGATTGGAATAAATACTTAGTGTTCTCCAAAATTTAATGAAGGCCCACAGAAACTGTAACACAAATTTATAAAAATTGACCATTTATAATCTTGTGTGTATCAAGTAACAGAAGCATTACTACTCAGGGTCTAGGTTTATATGTCTTCATATTAATATTTACAATAAAATCACATTTAGTTGTGAAAAAATGTATACAGAAAGGTTAAGGCAAAGAAATAATGAAAACCTTCTATAAGACTTTAATCCATTTTATCTCTTCCCACCCATTCACCAAAAGAGGAGGTTACTTACCTGTAACTGGAGGTTCTTCAAGACATGTGGTCCCTATTTGCACTCCACTGTGGGTTACTCATGCGCCCCATGAGGCTGGAGCTGTGGAATTCAAAACCAGCGTATTTTGATCTCCGTACACGCCCTGGCTCAGCTCATACCTCTGACTGAGGGGATAAAGGGCAGGGTGAACCAATCGCTTTTCCAGTTCCTTTTCTACTGTGAATCAGATAAGATCCAAAGCAGAGGGGAAGGAGGGTAGGTAGTGGAATACAGATACACATCTCAAAGAACCTCCAGTTACAGGTAAGTAACCTCCTCCTCCTCTTTGAGTACTGGTCCCTATTGTATTCCACTGTGGGTGACTGACAAGCAATACCTAAATATGAGGAGGGTGCGAGGACGTAGACGGAAGGGCTGAGCAGAGTACCGACATCCCAAAGGAGGCATCAGCAGAAAAGTCCTGCACCAGGGCATAACCCCTTGCAAATGTGTGAATGGAACTCCGTAAGGCCACTTTACAAATGTCCAGGAGGGCTTACCTTCTGAAGAGTCTCTACAGTTGTTGCTTGCACACTTGTGGAATGAGCTCTTACCCCGCTGCACAGGATATAGTCTAAGATGAGAGGAATATCTATAGTCTCTGGTAGAATGACTCTTTGTTGTGTCCAAGATGAAAAGCATTTCCATTTAGCTAGGTAACGTTTTCTAGAAGACTCCTTTCTACTATTAGAGAGAATGTCTCATCCAGCTGAAGAGCAGGAACATTCTAAGGATGCTGCCCTTCCAAATGTCAGGCCCAGAGGTGGAGCAGCCACGGATTGGGGTGTTTGATCTTGCTGTTCCACTGGGTAAGTAGCTCGGGGAACTTTGGAAGGATGATTGGTTGGCAGGATGACACGCTAGGAGGTTGGGAAACCAGAACAGTCTGGGCCAGAAGGCGGTGATCAAGATGACTCTCTGTCCTGCTTGATCTTCCATACGACTCATGGCAGGAGTGGTGGAAGAGGGAACGCATAGTTGAAGTGGTCTGACCAATTAAAAAGCAGAGCATCGTCCTGGCAGTGGTGACCTAGGGATCCTCTGACGCAGTATGTGGTGCATTTGCTGTTTGCTTGAGAGGCGAATAGATCCCTGGTCAGGGTTCCCCATAGAGTCAAAATGTTGCGGAGTACTGCATCATGAAGCTCCCACTCATGGTCAAATGCAAAATGTCTGCTGAAGGAGTCTGCAAATACATTCTGCTTTCCCGGAAGGTAGGCTGCTCACAGGGTGCTGAAGCACCAGTTCCAGAGGCTGACAGCCTCTGCACCCAGGGAGGCAGACCTCACTTATTGATGTAGAAGACAACTGTAGTGTTGTCTGACATAAGGACACGGTGAGCACGGATGGAAAAAAAGACTTGCACACCTTCCATACTGTCCGTAGTTCCAAGATATTGATGTGCATCTTGGCCTCTCGAGCTGTCCAAGCCCCTTGAGCTCAGTGGTTGTTCTTATGCTCTCCTCAACCTATTTGGGATGTGTCTGTAACAATGATCCTGTCTGGAGAGAAAGGGGACCCCCACACATACCTGATGAGGATTTTGTCCTTCATAACAGGGAGGACAGTACCTTGGCTGGAACTGTCACCATGGGGTTCATGGAATGATGGCTTGGGGAGCATACTGACTATAGCCAAGTTCAAAGGCAACAACACTGGAGACTTGAGAACAGGGTGATATAAGTGCACAAGCCATGTGACCTAGTAGGGACAGACATGTTTTGACCAGTTCCTGAGGGTTGCTTGTGATGTGAGCTATGATACTGTTCATGGTCTGAAATCTGTCCACAAGCAGGTACACCCCTGTGGTGACAGAATTTAGGGTTACCCTGATGAAGTCTAATCTAATGCTAAAACTACTGTTAAAACTACTAAAACTATAAATGATTAAGATTGATAACTATTTACAATAAGGTTCTTTGTTTGTAGGTGAAGTCAAAGCTGCGGACACTAAGGGTTCTGACCTGGACCACGCGGCGGTGAAAAGGAAGTGGAGAAGCGAATGATCTGCCCTTCCTTTTATCCCCTCCATCGGAGGCACGAGATGAGCCAGGGCTCGCATGTGGACCAACCATCACTACCTTCAAAATTTCTGTCTCCAGGTTTATGGTGCACATGCATAAGCCACAGTGGAATATAATAGGGACCATCACTCGAAAAAGAACATGAAGTTATTTTCAACTTTTTTACATGAAGGTGTAAAACAGCAGCATTTACTAATATAATTTGTGTCTTATCTTTTCTTCTTTATGATCTGAGGCTGCTAAATTCATTTTTTGTGTAATCTATAGTAGGGGCACTTTAACAGAGTAAAAAGAAAAGGAGGACTTGTGGCACCTTACAGACTAACAAATTTATTTGAGCATAAGCTTTCGTGAGCTATAGCTCACTTCATCGCCGTCGAGAAGCGGCAGCGGCAAGAAGCGTCGCCGCCGAAATGCTGCCGAGAAACGACAACGCTTCTCGGCAGCGGGGTGTGCTGTGGGCGCACAAAAATGTCCCGGCGGGCGCCATGGCACCCACGGGCACCACGTTGGGGACCCCTGTTCCAAAGGCTCTGTCTGCATTGTGCATGTTCCATTTGCTCACAGCCAGTGTTCCCTCTGATTTTTCCCACCCACGTGCAGAATGAATTTTGTTATGTGCACCAATATGGAGGTGATGTGTGACACATCACATCTATATTGGTACACATAACAAAATTCATGTGCTGGGGGTGGGGCCAAGGGGTTTGGAATGTGGGAGGGGACTTAGGGCTGGGGCAGAGGGTTGGGGTGCACGGGTGTGAGGGCTCCGGATCAGGTCGGGGATGCGGGGCTTGGGGTACAGGAGGGTGCTCCAGGGCTACGGCGGGGAGAGAGGACTCCCCCTCAGCTCTCTCTCCCCGCAGCAGCATGTCGGCTGGGCTGGGGGAGAGGCGCCTCTCAGTGGCACAGCAGCTCCAGGGCTGGGGATGCAGGATAGGCACCCCTTCCACAGCACGTCCAGGCCAGGGGAAGTGCCCCAGCCGTGCCTGGGGCCGAGCTGAGCTGTGCCTTGGGCCAGGCCAGGCCGGCTGCGCCGCCCCAGCCGCAGCGGGGCTGGGCACCCCAGCCATGGCAGGTCCTCCAGACCACAGCAGAATTGAGGCCGGCAGAGGGGCACCCCAGCCACAGCAAGTTGGGGGCTGGGCTAGGTTGGGGCTGGGGGAGGGGCGTCCCATCTCCAGCAGGTCCCTGGGCGGATTCCCTAAGTGCCTGCATGGCGCTAAACAGGCTGCTGCATGGCCACGCAGCTTACAGAGAACTTAGCTCATAGCTCCTATGCACCGTCCTCATAGAGCATGCGTCATCCTCAGGCTGCAGGAGTTGAGCAGGATTTTTCCTACAACTGTTCTTCCAGCCTCCAGGGGCCACTCTGGCGCTTTGCACAGTGCTGCCCCGGAATGGAGGAGTGTGTTATCCCAGAATTTGAACAAGCTAATTGCAACCATATTGTGTGCATTCAGCCAGCATGAATTAATACAACAGAACACCACATAGTTAAGGGTTAATTTGAACAGGTAGAGCTTCTGGAAGTAAGGTCAAATGCTAGCTGCAGACCTGCAGTTTCTGCTAATCAGTATGGGAGAAGGTGAGAAAAGGGTCAACAAATAGAGACTGAGGGAAAATAAGTGGATGGAGATCTTGAGTTTGGCCACCTTTGATACAGAAGCTTATTATGACTAAGGCTTTGCCTACGCTAGCAGAGGTGTTAACAAAAACACACACACACACACCCCCGAAAGACAAACGTTTTGTCGAGGAAAAGCACCGGTGTGAACAGCGCTTTGTCGACAGAAGCATTCTCCTGCCAGTAAAGCTACCGCCACTCGTTGGAGGTGGAAGTTTTTTGTTGGCAGGAGAGCTCTCCTGCTGACAAACAGCAGCTACACTGCGCACCTTTTAGCAGCACAGCTGTAGCGGCATAGCTGTGTCGCTAAAAACTGCGTAGTGTAGACATAGCCTAAGACTGTTAGAAATGTTTTGTTGATAAGTAGTTTATTGAAGTTAGGAGAAGAGATGACCCAACAGAGGTCACTATGAGCTATGTGTTTTCTAAAAATTAGTTATAAAAAGACTAGACAATAGAGTGTACTTTGGAGCAGTTCTCTGAAGCTAGCCTGAGATTTTTTTCCTGACACCATGCTTCCTGGTGGGGAAAAAAATGGCCATCGCTAACATGCTGCTAATTACTCAGTACCATCTCAGATTCTAGGTAATTATTTGTGATGTTCTAACCTATTGCTTATGTCTATGGGTACTTAAATCTAAAAAACAGTAGTTTTAGATAAGAGCACGCTTACTTGCCTTAATCTTTCATCAGCCGAAAGTGCTGTGTTCCCACTGATTTATTCCTGGTACCACCTGCAGTGAAAAGTTAAGTTACCACTGCTTTGGGTTCTGAAAACCCTGGGTAACAACAGGAACTGAGAGACTGTCTCTCTTCAACTCTCAGTGCTCCCCCTCAAAGACAGAAATATAAGGCAAAATCAAGCTCTCAGAAGTTAGGAAATGCCGAAATTAATAATGCCCATGCAACCCTAACTCATCTCCCTTTTGCTTGTGCATTATGATTCATTTTTTAATTACATATGCATATACACGGGGGGGTGGGGGGGAATTAAGGTTGTACACAGAACATTGATTCTGGCATTTCCTAACTTTTTGAGAGCTTGACTTTACAATTACTACATTCTTTTAAGGTAGTTTATTAGGATGATATGTATTTAATACATACATTACTAATTAGCGATGTAAACTCTACTACATATTATAAACAAACAGAAAAAAAATTCAAGCAAAACTAACCAATACCATTTCCAGCCTGCATTCTAACTGTATAAAAACAGTTGTAAAATAGCTATATCTGAAAATAAAATAAGAGTTAAGCCCAGAATCCTAATCAAATTCTAATTTGAATAACTATAACCTTATGGCCTTAAGAAAAATCTGTGAATCTATTTAAATTTCTCCAGTAGTTTCAATCTAATACAGTATTCCTAAATTGTTATATAGTATTGCAGGGTGTTATAAAGTAACTGCCAATTCCACCCCAGAGATGGCTGCAATGATTCCTAAACAGGCAAAGTTTACATATTGCTCCAGGTCTTTTTTGGTATTCAAGATGCTACATAAACATAATATATAATTACTAATAGGGGTACCCATAGGTATATCGATGGCCAAATTACTGTGACAGAAAGGTCAAATCTGAGACATTCCTCCCTTCTTGCTCATCAAGATTAAGATACTGGACTGGAACTCAGAGATCCGGGGTCAATTCTGCCACAGACTTCCTGTGTGATCATTGTACATCACCATTTTTCTGTTTCTCAGCTCTCCTTTTTGAAAAGGGAGATAAATATTAGTTTTCCTCACTGGGGTGTTATAAAAATAAATTCCCTAGTGTTTATGAGACAATCACACTAATGTGATGGGAGGTCATAAGTACGTAAACTGATCAATCTAAAGAAAGAGAAACTTCCAATAACATATTCCATGAACTCTAGATCTTATACTTTAGGAATAGTTTTCATCAGATCATTCAAATATTCATTATCTCCTAATTATATTATAAAAAATTATACTCTAGTAGATTTTTTTTTGTCTATCCAGTCCAAAACAAAAAACAAAACAAAAAACAGCACAAGAACACAGCAGAACCTCACTAATTCACATTTTTGACTGAGATACCTATCAAATACTGAATATTACAAGTTAGGTATTAAGTGAATAAACAATAAAATAAGGCATGGTTTAATATATCCCAAAAGTTAAACTACAGTTGTTAAAATAAATGAACAAATTTTATTTATGCTTCATAAAGTCCTAGCAAAAGTACTGCAGTATATTTAGTGTAATAACAAACCTTAATAATATGACAGTTCTACAGCAATCTTCTAATAAAATTCTGATGAGAAACAGAGAAAGACTGACATTTTTGGGGTCTGAATGAGCTAAGTTCTACTGTAACAAGCAAATGTGCATGTATATGTTTATACAAATACCTGTAAAATTCAGATACCAGAAAGAATATTTAATTACAAGAAACATTAGTAATATAAACATAGAACTTGTGAAGGAAATCTCTCATAAAATATACAATAACTACAACTTATGTAGCCTGTTTCAAAAAGGGAACAAAAATTAAGAAATCAAAATATGAACTGAGTTAATGTTTCCAAATGGTGTATATATATTTATCCTGTTAAGGTACTGTTCAACTCATCCGTACATTAATGCCACAGAGTTCTTTGGCTTACTTCACATCCTGGGTATCAAGCCTCAAGTTATAAATATCCCTAATGGACTTAGCAACAGTTACCTACAATCCTCTCAATGACAGAAGTTTGCTTTCCTAATGCTCAGTGCAGCCAGCAGTGTGCTGCTTTTACTTGTATTACTTTTTGTGTGATTTTTTAAAACATGCACAAAACAAACTGACTTACTAGACTGTGTACAAATACTTTAGCCTAAACATGCACATGAATTTCCTTGCTCACACACATACTATTCAGATAGTGACCATAGTATCCTATTAAATTAAGAGCCTGAGCAATATATTATGTAACTGAACATTTCACTTAACCACATTCTGCTAAGACAAGACTTGCTTGTATCTTTACAATGTTAGTACAAAAGAGGATGCATATAAACTATATATTTGTACTGCCTTTGGGATTTTGGTAGAAAAAAATAATTTGAACAAACAAATTCCTTTGCAGCAGTCTCTTTCAAGAGCAGATAGCTTGGCCAATCTGGAATTCCCACCTTATAAAATAACATCATTTACATAACATCATGAAAAGCTGATAAAGGTGTTAACATAGCACAAAGAGCTTGAAGACTAATAAATACATTTACCACAGATGTGCCCAACACTAAAAGATTAAAGTCATTGGTGTCCCCGTATTTTATTTATATAACATAAAAATTCTGAGAAATATCCTGCCTCCCTTCTTTCCTTGTCCAATTCTTAAAAATTAAACAATAACAAAGTAAACATATGATGAAAGGTTGGAGACTGAAACTATGAGTTCACAATATTCTGAAATTCATTCTTTAAAGAAAAGGAATGGGTAGAATGGGATTATAACCAGGGTGGATAAAAATCAATTATTTAAAAAAATAAAATGTTTTTATTGTGTTATTTAATTTATAATAAAATTGTAAACCTGTTTAAAATGAATAAAAACAAGGAAGCCGGGGGTGAGATCTACTAGTTTTAAAGTTTGAAGGACAGCCGAAGTAACTTAGGAAACTGTCTCATTTTCAAGAGAGTCAGGCAAGCAGGAACTTAAGCTCCAATCCCTTTCACTTAGGCATATTTGAAAATTTTCCCAGGCTGACCTGAAATAATCACTTTAACTAACAGACTACAATGTGAAACATACTTTTATAGAAGTTTATGTGTACAAAACATTTGTTTTGTTTAATAAAAATAAATCATATTTGCTGTTGTGTGTTTAATTTAATTCCAAGCACCATCCTAATGCAGCTTGACACAAATCATGAGCAAAAAGTTAATTAACTAGTAAATAAGCAATACATCTTTCAGCATTTTTAACACACTAAAAATGTAAAATTAGTAAGAATCTGAAAATATTAATCTATATCATTGCTTAAATAAATGTATATAATTATAGTTTACCCTCCTAAGTAGCAAAAAGAGGTACCAAATCTAGTTTAAAAGCTCTATTTAGTTGTAAATCAACATGTTTTAATGGTTTATCAACCAATAAGAATTCATCTGAATTTAAAAAATAACTGTAATACAAATGGAAAAATTTATTAAAATTATTTAAATCAATGCTTTCCACTTCGTGATTTAAATCGGGTTGATTCACACAAATCCATCCTGATTATAACTGCAACCTTGATTCAGCACTCTGTGACAGAGGGGAAAATAAGTAATAAAGGAACAGTTAAAACCAAGAAGTTTAAAGAGCTTCTCTCTATTCCCTCAAGTTCTTACGTACTGAGTTCTAAAGGTTCACCACCTTTTAAATATTATCTCTGTTCTACAGCTTAGATACTGTGCGTGTACGGGAAAGAGCCTCCTTTGCATGACTAGCATTTCTAAATAAAGAGCATATTTCTGCACAATTTTCAATCAGGGATGAATTTTTCTTAATTTTTTCCGTCACTGATGTTGGAGCAGGAACTAATTTTCTATGAAACTACTAAAAGCAGATTTAAGTGTGCACATACCATTAATTTAAAGCTCTAAAGACTACTTAAGGAAGATGCCACCCAAATTGAAAAGTTGGAAGACAAAACAGTTAGAAGGTAAAACAGCAAGAACAATGCTACACATGACAATGCTAACGGTAAATTATGCTTGACAAGAAAATTAAGAATTATGGAGGTGACCAGAAATGTTGGACTGCCATCCCTCAAGAGCCTATATATTCCAAGAATAAGTATAGTATATGCTGTAGACGATTAATAGCAGCACTGCAGGAACTGAAATTAAAGTCACTGTTGGTGTGTGGTTTAAATGAGTGGCAGGAGCAAATGAATTCTAAGCAAAGTATGTGAAAAAGTTTGGAGTTGTTTTTCATTTGTTTGTTTTTTTCCTACAGCACCCATCATTGTAGTATCTAAGCCAGGGGCGGGAAAACTACAGCCCGCGGGCCGAATCCAGCCGGCACACTGTTTTAAGCCGGCCTGTGAGCTCCTGCTGGGTCAGGGGATAGACCACGCAGCTCGGCCCCACTCCAACCAGGGCGCGGGGTCAGGGGCTGCCCAGCGCTCCAGCCGGCACACAGGGTCGGGGCCGCACCACGCGGCTCCCGGAATCTGCGGCATGGTCCCGCTCTGGCTCCTACATGCTCCAATGGCCCCTTGCAGAGCTCCAATGGGAGCTGCTGGGGTGGTGCCTGCGGACGGGGCAGCGTGCAGAGCCACCTGGCCACACCTCTGGGTAGGAGCTGGAGAAGGGACATGCCACTGCTTCTAGGAGCTGCTTGAGGTAAGCGCCACTCGGAGCCTGAACCCCTAAGCCTCTCCCCACGTCCCACCCCCTGCCCCAGCCCTGATCCCCTTCCCGCCCTCCTAACCCCTCGTTCCCAGCCCAGAGCATCCTCCTACACTCCAAACTCCTCATCCCCAGCCCCACCCCAGAGCCTGCACCCCCAACAAGAGCCCTCACACCGCCCAACCCCTATTTTGTGAGAATTCATGGCCCGCCATATAATTTCTATTCCCCAATGTGGCCCTCAGACAAAAAAGTTTGTCCACCCCTGACCTAAGCATTCTCTGGTCAGATTAGATATGTAGACCCACGTGCATTTCAAAAAATCTCATTCTTCTCCCTGCTCTGACTAAGGAGATTCTGCTTGGCTGATGTCAGGAAGAGGCTCTTCCTGGCCAGTGATGACTTTTTGTGGAGGAGTGGAACATCCTTTGTTTAGGGTAAAGGGTTGGAATGGAAGAAGGAAGGTATCTTTATACTATACTCATCTGTGCTCAAGTGTTAGAGTTGTAGACTGGCATTTTCCCACACTGCCCCATCCATGCATCTCTAACAATGTTCTCAAAGAGAAGAAGGTAATTCAGTCTCAGTTATCCCTCTACTGAGACTATTCATAAAGATGTCAATTACTGCCATTTATGATGTGGACACTTGTCTGTGATCAACTCACTTTATATAGAGCAGTAAACTGCTCCAATGACAACTTTCTGTTACTATTAACTTAGTCTAGATTTGAACCTGTGACCCTAGAAGTGAAAAGCTCAATATTCCATTAACAATCACCTCAGCTAAACAGATCTCATTGATAAGAAACTTTGTCAATGTTACTTTTAAAATATTTGGGACAAACAGTAACACAAAAGCCAGACTCAGAGATACAGAAATTTAATTAGAGTAAAAGTTATCTTTCAATTCCTTTTAGATGAATCATCCTGGTCAGATCACATCAGCAAGTTTCATTGTTGTGAGGTGACCCAAGTTTTAAAAATTAAAAACTCAAAGACTCACTCGTTGGACTGCTGAAGTATTCATAACTATCATATATCAACTCCACATGTCACAATAACTTTCTGCCTCCTTTAGAAAGATTATATCTTTGACTAGGAATGAAGAGGGTTTGTTTGTAATTAGCACCTGTTAACAGATTCTACATTTAGATTATTCTTCTGATCTAAAAATGATAAACTTCCATGCACTCGCTGGCCCTTGCTTTGCCTACCTATGTAGTTTTGTTTGCAAAGCTGGAGTTACAAATTTCTTCACTAATAATGCATGATCTCCCAGCCTAGATAGCCCAAAAAATGAAATGCTGCTCTTAGTTTATTATTTTTCCATACAAAAGTCTTCTCCCTGTAACAAACGATGCACACTCACCTTGATCATCTTAATCAATCAGTCCTTCAGCCCTCGTATAGATTACGCCGATCACAACATGTCTTCCATTCTTCTTGTATCCTGGCCTTCCTTCTCCATGTGCAGCCATGTCTTTTCATAATAAAATCTTCCCATCTCTTTGGAGGTCGGCCGAGTGGTCGTTTCAGGTCCCGTGGGTACCACTCAGCAACAGCTGCAGTCCATCGATTGTCAGTGAGCCTTGCTATATGCCCAGCCCATTGCATTTTACTATGCCTGCTCTCAACAACGACGTCCTCCACTCCACTCTGCTGTCTGATCACTTCATTGGGGACTTGGTCGCGGATTGAAATTCCCAGCATTCTTCTTTCCATCGCCCTCTCCATGAGTCGCTGCTCCTCCATCTTGATCAGCGCCCATGTTTCGCTGCCGTACAACATTGCTGGCAGTACTGTTGAGTTGAAGAGGACATCCTTGATAGAACTGAATGCACACCAACCTGCTTTCTTTCTTCTCAAGAGATCACCTTCCTGATCGTGGAGCATGTTAATTTCTTGGCCCAAACAGACATATGGCTCAACTTCTTCTATTTGTTCTCCCTTGATTGTTATTTGGGCTTTTGGCAAGGTATCAAACCACATAAATTTCGTTTTGGAGTGGTTAATTTTCAGCCCAAGTTGGCTGCTTTTTGTGTTGACTTCTCGCAGCATTTTCTGTAGTTTGATAGTATTTGATAGTATGATGCACATTAAAATGATAAAAAGTAAGTCTTTGTATTTTGACTCAGACGATCCCCAGTGGAGACAAGTTGAGGTTGAATCTATCTTAAAATAGTTAACATATATCAAAATTGGCTGACAGTCTCAAATAGCAGAAAGAACATATAATTTACAGTCTTATGTAGGCTGGGAGACCATATGTTATAAATGAAGAAATTTGCACCTCCAACTTCTGCACCATAAACAAAACAAAACTATATAGGCAAAGCAAGGGCCAGTGCATGGAAATGTATGATTTTTAGAACAGAAGAATAATCTAAAAGTAGGATGTCTGAACAGTGGTGGATCTTTCTGAAAGTCAAACGTTCTGGATTAGATGACCAGAATGCTCTATTTTAAATGAGTGAATTATAAATTCCACTAAAACCTACACTATTCCTGTTGTGTTTGTGGAATGAACCAGCTTTAGACACATTAGAGACACTGGACATTTAATTCATGCTGTAAGGCATGTAGAGGCCTATTTTTGGAAGTCTTGTTACAATCCTGGTGTAGACCAGGTTGCTAAACACTTCCTGAACATATCCAACCGGCTGTCATGGAAAACTATGACCTCACATAATAATTTTGTTAGTACTTTTGAACTGTTCATGTCCTCATGAATGTTAGTAAGTTTAAATAAAAAAGCTCAGAAATATAGGAAATTCTAGAGGTTCTTCTTGTCAACAGCTATGGTTGTTCATAGGGATTTTTTTTTTAAATAAGCTGTTATCAGCTTCCACTCTGTGCTGTAATATATAATGTTATCCTTGACATATTTCAAAAGCAGTATCAAAGCAAAACAAAAACCTAGCATTATATGGTTATGCAGATTCTAAGGACTTAGGGTTGGGTACCACCGTCACCTTACTGAATTTCTTCTGCAGAATATGTAAATGACACCTGAATTCTCTAGAGGAACTGCGTTAGAGGAAGCAGACAAGCTATATAGAAAAAGCACTGCTTTTATCATCTCCTGTGCCTGTCTTAAAGTCAATGACATCTTAGAATCAGAAACATCTTGAAGATATGTATGGATCTCCATGAACAACTCTCTTTCCTAAAGAAGAGGTGTGAGAAAGTCTTAAAGGCAAGCTCAGATATGCCAGTTGTACTTGGAAAACACGTTTATTTAAAGATGTTAGGAAGTTAAACTGTGTTGTGGTGAGAAGACTATGGAATAGCCCTCCTATATTTGTGGTGGAAAGGTCATATGCACTACAATACTGGGGCAAATAAGAGAGCCTTGTTTGCTTGAGTTTCATCAGGAAAATTTTTTTACTCCCATTTACCTTTATCTTCCCACAGCATTAGAGACACAGCCACATATTACATATGACTTTGTCATGTGTGTTATCTATCTTTTAGAAAGCTTACGACAAATGATATGAAGGATCTGTTACCTTGGCTCCAACAGCAATATACCCTCTCCTTGTAGAATGAGACTCCTTTAGAGTAAATAAAGAACAATTTTATTGTTTCCCTACAGAAACACCTGAACTTTAGGTTTGGGTAAAAAAAAGAAAGAGAGAATTGGGTTCCTCCAAAATCCTGAAAAAACTACTTAGCATAAAAAAATGCCTTTCTCCATAGCACAATTGGGCTGGAGGTATAAAAACCCTTACAGAGGGAAATCTTATCCAGTCTGTAGGAAGAGAAGAAGGGCACAATGTATCCAAACTCCTGTACATACTGTTCTTTGATTATCTCCAATAGAACGTACAATTAAATAGTTCCCTAATTGTTCCACAGCTGGAAACACAAAAATATAATTACATAATCTTTAAGGTAAGAAGGATTTTTAAGTGTGAGAGTATTGAGGAAATGCACATCATTAACATCCTTGAAATTACAAGTTTCAAAACATCAGTAACACACACACACAGCTTTGTTTTTATTCTATTGCCTTGTTGCAAAAAAAATATATTACCACCACAAATATTTTAAACTACTTTTAATTATTCTCTTCCTCCATTTGGGACTATTCAGAATGTTCCTTTTGTACAAATTTTCTGCTAAAGGAAATGAAGTCACTCAACCTCACTGTGAAAAACCCCCAAGATACTACCACATTCAAATTTTCTTATTTTATAGTTAAAATTTGAGTTTTTTTCAATATCAATTATTAACACCATATATTCAATATTTGTATATATTTCCAACACATATTTATGCGGATATAAATCTATTCTTCCTCTGATCAAATTTGGTCCATTTTTTATTTCTCCCTGAAGAGCTGCATTATTGTCAATTTCATACAGGGAGATCCAAAGTGACTTGCTAATATATGTGTGCACACAAAAAATTGTGTTAATGGATCATTAAGGATGCCCAGTTAAAAAATGCGAAAAGTATTTTTTCTCCAAGAGTTAAGGTTCTAATAGCTATATTAACTTTTCAGTGCTGCTTTATACTGTTTATTTTAATATATATTTAGACATAACAGTAAAACACTGAAGAGACATGGTGAACTCCAAATTTAGTCAGTTTCAGATGAGTCCCCTAGCCAATTTTTGTGATTTAGCAACCTTATTTTCCTATTTTGTTAAATGTTTTTTCCTCCCCGTGATTGTGTGACAATCTATTCAGAAAGGGCAAAACTGACTGACTATGTGGGGGAACAGGTTGTAGCTGTAAGACGTGTTTGGGTGCTACTAAAGTATAAATACTAAATAATGATTAAATGAATTATCACAAAGATTTCCCAAGTGCACTAAGAAAAAATGAAAAAAATAACAATTCTCTACACTAAAGTCTGTCTTCAGCTACATCAGTATGATCCCACTGTTCTCAAATTCTGCCCTGAGCGGCACTTAAATTGATTCAATCTAATTGGCTCCAGTTTATTCTACCAATGATGACTCTGCCATGTTAACAGGTGTAAAATGTAGTGACGTATTTTTGCACTATAAAAGTAAGCAGAGGTGACTCAAAATATAGAGGAACCAGATCTGTTGAGGAAGACGATGCCATTTTTATGTTGTCATTTTTCAGGATACAACAACAAAAAACATCACAAGTTGCCATTTATTTCCCCCCCCTCCCCCCACTGTTCCTCACACGTTCTTGTCAACTGCTGGAAATGGCCCACCTTGATTATCACTACAAAAGGTTCCCCCCCACAACCACCCCCACTCTCCTGCTGGTAATAGCTCACCTTATCTGATCACTCTTGTTACAGTTTCAGAGTAACAGCCCTGTTAGTCTGTATTCGCAAAAAGAAAAGGAGGACTTGTGGCACCTTAGAGACTAACCAATTTATCTGAGCATAGGCTTTCGTGAGCTACAGCTCACTTCATCGGATGCAATATGTCTTCTGCAGTTTCCACAGTATGCATCCGATGAAGTGAGCTGTAGCTCACGAAAGCTTATGCTCAAATAAATTGGTTAGTAAGGTGCCACAAGTACTCCTTTTCTTGTTACAGTGTGTATGGTAACACCCATTGTTTCATGTTCTCTATATATATAAATCTCCCCACTGTATTTTCCACTGAATGCATCCGACGAAGTGAGCTGCAGCTCATGAAAACTTATGCTCAAATAAATTTGTTAGTCTCTAAGATGCCACAAGTACTCCTTTTCTTTTTTGAAGTTTAAAAAGTTCCTCAGAAAGGAGGTGCTAGAGAATTATTAAATATTACTATTATTAAATCTATACAACACAGACACATTCTCAAGTGCTGAAAATGTAAACAAGTTGGTATTTTAGTGTGGTGTGTAACTTGAGATTTTTTAGTTAACATTTATGATAGAGCTGCAAGACTAAGGGCTTGTCTACACTGGCACTTTACAGCGCTGCAACTTTCTCGCTCAGGGGCGTGAAAAAACACACCCCTGAGCACTGCAAGTTTCAGCACTGTAACATGCCAGTATAGACAGTACACCAGCGCTGGGAGCCGAGCTCCCAGTACTGGTACCTACACCCCTCGTGGAGGTGGGTTTTTTTTAGAGCAGTGGGAGAGCTCTTTCCCAGCCCTGTGCCGCGACTACACAAGCCATGTTAAAACACCTCCACGGCAGCACTTTAACATTGCATCTTTTAGGGCTTGTCTACACTGGCAAACAGTACTTGTGAATTTATGTGGTTCTTGGATTTTTCAAATCCTTCCCTGCTGTGGAGGCAGCCCCCCTGGGAAGGGGGAAGAGATGGAATGCCTTGCGTCTCTCATCAGCAACCCCTCCAGCTGTTACTCCTGAGGGAATTATGCACCAAAAAATTAAAAATTCTGCACATCATATTTTAATATTCTGCATATTTTATTTGTCAAAATAATGTAATATAATCACGCTGGTTTCAATTATTAGGTAATGTATTCAATTATTAGGCAATTTATTTAAACTACAATACAATGGATGAAGAATGGGAGGGGGGAGCATTGGAGGAAATCCCCAAGCCCCCTTGCCTAATAGTAATGTAGCTAGGTTTGACCCTTTATTTCTAGTTATTAGTCAACAAATATCTGCATCCATATGCACCGTGTTACTTCATAGGCAACTGGAGAACAAGTGACGGCTGGGGAATCAAACTCACAGTTTATATCGACTACTGACCATCTCCAGAAAGATCAGTAGCAAACAGTTCATGGAGTACATTCTGATGAGAAATTTTTTTAGTCCAAAAATTTAGAGCAGTTCTAATCACTAAAGCACCATAAGCATCTATAAGGCCATACTGTCCTTTACACCACTCTGGCCGTGTAAAGGACCTTTAAAACTTTTACACCTGTTTTATGCTCCTGGGAGAATTCACAAAGTCAATGGGAACAATTCACTAAGCAGGCAGGCTGCTACATTCTGCTCTGCCTGAGGGGACAGCCTGCGCCACACCTACTTCCTCAGATACACTCCGAAGCCCTGCTCCTCATAGAATCATAGAATATCAGGGTTGGCAGGGACCTCAGGAGGTCATCTCCTCCAACCCCCTGCTCAAAGCAGGACCAATCCCCAAGTAAATCATCCCAGCCAGGGCTTTGTCAAGCCTGACCTTAAAAACTTCAAAGGAAGGAGATTCCACCACCTCCCTAGGTAATGCTTCACCATCCTCCTAGTGAAAAAGTTTTTCCTAATATCCAACCTAAACCTCCCCCACTGCAACTTGAGACCATTACTCCTCTGCTACCACTGAGAACAGTCTAGATCCATCCTCTTTGGAACCCCCTTTCAGGGAGTTGAAAGCAGCTATCAAATCCCCCCTCATTCTTCTCTTCCACAGACTAAACAATCCCAGTTCCCTCCATGATAAGCGTTCCGCAATAGTGAGCGAGAGGGACAGAGTGCCTCTCTCTCTCATGCACGCCTGCCCACCCCTTCACACACCCCAGCTGGTGATTTACATCTCTATTGGCTGCTCCGGGCACCCGAACCAACCTGCCTGTGATGCCAGGGAGGGGCGCATGACTGCTCTTGCAGCTTTCTTTTGCTCCCCCATCAGAAGTCATTTTTCTGCAGGGAAGCAAAGAAATCTGCAGGGAACATGAATTCTGGGCATGTACAGTGATGCAGAATTCCCCCAGGAGTAAGCAGCTGTTTAGGGAATAATGATGCCAGGCTCCAAAGGGATTCTAGTCTAGTCCTCCTTGACTATTAGGATGATTGCAGTGATAGAGTGATTTATATAAAAGTAAGAGATACAACTGTTTGGGGGAATCCTCTGGATTCTAATACGGATGTGAATAATCGTTATCTTCCTTTCCCCACACCCATAACAAAAAATAACCTTATCATCTCCTATTTTCAAGTTTCATCCAATTCATTATTTTCCATCCTTATACACAGTTGTATACAATATACTGATGTATATATATTCATATGGCATTACAAAACTGTAGAGGTAAAAATGACCTGCAAGGATCAAAAATGGTCTTGTATTCTTTGTTGTTTATGACATTTAAAGGAGATCTTGCTGTTAGTGACTTGTGGGTTTGGCGAGGAGGTGGGGGGCTTCGGTGTGGGGAAGGGTGAATTGGGGAGGCTTTCTAATTTTTATATTAGAAATTCAGGTCTTCTCTAACATAGGAGACTTTACAGCAATTAGAAAGCTAGAGAAATTTTGACATCATAAGAAACAAGAGACCAAGAAGTGAGCATATAAGACAGGAAAGGATAGTCACACTGTTTAAAATGCCAGATTTTTTTGTTCATTTTTGTTAACTATTAACTTCACTGCCTAACAAATACTTGGAACAAAAGGTAGTCATCACCTCTACCTCTTCAATTAAGGTGAGAGCTCACAATAAACATCCTGGGGAATTCTTAAGAAGCTCACCAGCAAAACCAGGCAAGACCATTCTTGAAATTCTTAATATTTCTCATGTAAATAAGAGGAACACCTCCTTTCACCCAAACACTTCTTTCAGGCCCTTCTTCACTATACATCATGACTGAAGGGGGGGCGAGGGGGAAGGAAAAAAAAGAAAAAAAAAGCATAAGGAATTTTCTATACAGGGCCACTCAAGAAAATGAATCCAATTGATATTAAAGGTGTGAATTTAAAGTAGATAAGTTAAACTGCTTTAAAACTCTGTGTAGATACTCTTATTCAGAATTAAAGTGGCCTTAATTCAGTTTAGCTTAATTCAATTTAATTAATTCTGAATAAGAGTATCCACACAGGGATTTAATGTGGTCTAACTACCACTTTGAAAGTTAATTCAGATTAACTTTACTGAGGCTATGCCTGAATTGCCCTGCAGTTTGGACCACTGCAGGTAGGAACAGCAAAGCGCATCAACGTGTTTAATGTTTTAATGTGAACTAGGAACCTTTTGGTTTCTGCAGGCAGTGTCCAGACAGGGGAGCTTCAGTGCAGTACTTTGGTGCACACTGCTGTTGACAGCCCCATAGTCCGAACTGCAGGGCAGCACAGACAAGCCCTGCATGTAGGACAAGCCCACATATACAAGTCCGTAAGTGTTAAATCAGTTTTGAAGAATGTTAGACATTAATTTCTAGCTTCCTTATGTCCTGTATACAGTGGGCTTGGAACCAAATTTGGAAATAATGCTTGAACAAAGTCCAACACAACTGACTTCTAACATTTTAGTTGGCTAATGTGGACAAGTTAAGGATGTTTTTTTTAAAAAGTGCATTCTAGCCTAGGCACAGTTTGTTTTAAACATTTAACACAATTTGTCCCAACTCATAATTACTGACAAAAACCTGTTGAGAAGCCATTTTAACTATACCATGCTTTAACACTTTCCCCAAGCTCTGTTCCTGGCCATAAGGCTCACTCATGGTGTAAGTGTCACAACTGTGGACCCTTTTTAGCAAGATAGTTACCCACCAATAGCAAGCTCAGAAATCCCAATTATTTATAAAAAAAACACCCTTATTTTCAAATACTTATAATTTTTAACAGGTAGACAGAGTAGCGGGTAGCATCAGAGACAACAATGGTAGAACACTCCCCCAAAACATGTTTTTAGAAGTCAGAGATTGAGGGAAAACAGATTGAAGAATGCATTAATCAATTCTGCAGAGCTTTGATTGAGACCTCATGCGCCTTTGAATATCACACAGGGTGGATTTGATTTAAATCAAATTGATTAAAATAATTATTGAAATCATTAGTCAGGAAGACTCGATTTAATCATGGATTTCTACATAAAAGTGCATTCTGGAATATGCTGCTCAAACAGTTTCACTTTTGTTTCTACTGCCTGTCCCTCCCTTCTCACATTTATCTCCAGACTGCTTCTCCTTGCCCAGCTCTATTCCGCCACCAACAATCTTCTATTCACAGAATATCACAGAATATTAGGGTTGGAAGGGACCTCAGGAGGTCATCTATCCAACCCCCTGTTCAAAGTAGAACCAATCCCCAATTTTTGCCCCAGATCCCTAAATGGCCCCCTGAAGGATTGAATTTACAATGCTCAAACCATTGAGCTATCCCTCCCCCGCAATGGTTCCATTTACTCCTGTAGGCAAGTTTGAGTGTACCCTTATCACCACAGTTCATTTCCCTTATTATTTCCACTAGGAGCTTATCAGGATCTGGCTAGGTTGGTGACCCCACCACGGCTCCAGAGACACTATGACTGCCAGCTCATGCAAATGCACCTATTCATTGAACTTTTTGAAACTTTGCACTTTTAGAGAGAGGTGAGGGATTCACTCTGTGTACACAAATTTGCAGAGGGACAATAGGGTTGAGGTCTGCTATTTCTCACCTCTATATATTATTTATTTATTTTAAAACATTTTTGCTGTTAACAAGCATGTTATCTCTGGGGACACAAATCCACAGTTTGAGAACCGCAAAACTAAGCATCTCTGATGGTATCTTCTGAGCACTGAGTCCCATTGGGTAGATAGAAAGATTAACCTAAATAATCTATACAGAAGCCCCTGAAACCCCATAAGACTGGGTCCCTAATCCATGAACTACTGAAACTCATTTACAAAACTTTTCTTAAACATTACATGAATATATTGTCTCATACTATACAATTAGAATTTATAATCCCGATTCCATGATGAGATATCTTTGAGTTACAATGTATCTTAATAAAAACTATCTTTAGATCGGTTTTTTCCTCAAAAAGCATTTTATCAAAAAAAATCCGATTTAAATTAAAAAAATCAGATTTTTTTGATTTAAAAAAAAACACACATTGATTTTTATCCACCCTGATATCAAATTAAGATGTCACTAATTCTGAACTTCAGAGGGAGTGTCCCGGTCAGACACTGTAGTTTTTAATTTGTACTCTGAATCTGAAAATAGGAAAATACCATTTCAGTTGTTCCACTTTGTGTTAAGGAAATGTGACACTGGATGCAGAATCATCAAAATCTTTTCCTACAACCCCCCAACTATTATTATTTCATTTTTATTGTGGGAATTTCACAGAATGATCAAATCATTCATGTGGAAGAGTGCTTTCCTGACTGAAAGCAGCCACAGAAGCATGAGACCAACTGGTTTTACACTATCTACACACCTTTTCTGCATACAAAAGCTGTACTACTTCAGCGATTCTCAAACTTCATTGCACCCCTTCTGACAACAAAAATTACTACACGACCCCAAGAAGGGGGACCAAAGCCTGAGCCCAAGCCCAAGCGCTGCTGCCCCAGCAGGGGTGGAGGGGGGATGGGAGTCCCAAACCAAAGTCTGAGGGCTTCATCCCCAAATGTCGGGACTGTAACCTGAGCCCTGCTACTCAGGGTTGAAGCTGAAGTCTGAGCCCCACCACTCAGGGCTAAAGCCTTCAGGCTTCAGCTTCAGTCCCGGGCAGTGGGGCTCAGGCTTTAGCTTCAGCCCTCGGCCTGCGCAAGTCTAAGTCCAGCCCTGGTGACCCCATTAAAACAGGGTCACGACCCACTTTGGGGGCCCAACCCACAGTTTGAGAACCGCTGTACTAACTTAACTATACTGGTATAGTTAAAACAGTGCAACTGACCACAGTACGGGTGCTGTTATGCCGGTATAAAAGTGATTATACTGCTATAACTATCCATACAGCAAGGTGAATAATCTATACCAGTCTATTTGTGTCCTTACTAGGGGTTGTACAGTATAATTATTTTGGTAAAAAAATAATCAAACCCCTAATTGAAATAGTTATGCCAGTACAAAATTTGTATGTAGTTGAGGCCAGTTTCAAATTACCCCTACCACTGGAAAAGTGTGAATATGCAGGAGCACACTTTGTCACACCTCCATCTCTAAAGTTGCTGCCACCTGAAACAAAAAGGAGAAGAAAGAAATATATGGAGAGAGAGGCTGCAAGAGCACTCTATTTGGAATATCTTTTTAACTTGAAAAGTAGGGAACCATCTATGACAGACCTCTATTTCCTGATCTCAAGCCACTTTACAGTTTGGAACCCTACTTCATGCACTGGTCCAGGACACATTTATATTGGTTATCAATCTTTGAAGGTGAACATTATGGTATGTTTTTTGAAAACCTAAGTGCAGTAAATCAACTGAATTTTCCTATCAAGCAGAAATACCTCTAAATAACTCCAACAGTTTGGTTAGCAGGATACCCCTAAACTCAAGTAACTTTTTGACACTTGTTTTAAACAATGGAATCATGTTTGCCACTTTCAAATTCTCAGAATTTTCTTCCAAACTTACTGATCTTTTAAGAATGTCCACTAAAAATGTCAAGGTTCAAAGAACTTCCTGGCTCACTTCCTTTAACAATCATGGGCCCTGTCTTGATGGGCTAACAGGGTGTTTTTCAACCATGTTTAAACTAAATCAGTTTAAAAAAGTATAATTGCTTTGTCTTTATTAGTTTTAAAAGGTGTTAACTAGTCCGAATTAAGTAATTCAATCTAATGTCATACCTTTAAATCTAGTCTAGACAAGGTCTGTAAATACATTTAACTTTTTAATAGCTATTTCTGTTATCTATATATTACCTTTATCTACTGTAACTTCCTGTCTGCTGTTTCCAGAAAACTGATCTCTGACTTATGGCCTCAGGCAGTCCTAATAATCCTTTTCCTCACAGAAGCAATGTAACTCTTTCACAGCTATGCTTTTTTAATTATTCTGATAGAAGCTCTCATTTTCAAAATGTATAAATAAAGTGTGTACCTATACATACACGCACTACAAGCATGTGCACATTGCTCTAAACAGCCAGAATACCACAGTTTGGGCTGGTCCTTTAAGGGAGATGGACCCAGCCCCACAGGTGATGGATTTGGGCTTGAGCCAGTGGTTGGGTCAGGTGAGCAGGCACCTCATTATAGCCCAAGGGCAGTCCTTCCTATAAAAGGGCACCTGCTGCCTCAGAGGTGAGGAGACTAAGGGCTAGAAAAGGCTGAACAGAGCTGTCATCTAATGCACTGAGCTATAAGGGTAAAAAGGAGAGAGAACTGGAAGGAATCCAGAGGGGACCCAGGGAAGAAGCTCTTCCCTACCAGCCAGCAGGAAAGCTGGAGCTACCTGGAGGGAGGGGGAGGAGCAAAACCCTTCAGATGGAATGAAGGGGCAAAAGAGATTACAAAACCCTGAGAAGAAGGCTGGGACATTCTAGTTTTAACTGTTTTCAGAGTAACAGCCGTGTTAGTCTGTATTCACAAAAAGAAAAGGAGTACTTGTGGCACCTTAGAGACTAACCAATTTATTTGAGCATGAGCTTTCGTGAGCTACAGCTCACTTCATCGGATGTTTTAACTAGTTTTAACTGTGTTTCATGTTAGTAAACCAGATTATCAAGAAGAGACTACTTCAAAACCACCAGCAGTAGCAGTTTATGGAAAGAGATACACTGAAGGCAGCAGAAGTGTTGAACAATAGATGAGGTAAGAATCCATTACACAGGATAATTAAACAAATTTAGGCCAGATTTTAAGAAATATTCAGCACCTGCAATTATCATGTAGTTCTATTGTAGCTGCAGATATCTAGACAAGAATTTACAAATGTGATATTAGACTGAGTAACCTACCTCAATCTAGCTAATGCTTTCTGAACATAGTTTAAGTCTAAGCAACTGAATTTTAGCATATGGTTGTTAAAGCTTTAACTTGGTCAGCATAACTCACCCTAAGAACAATTGCTTAGCCCTAACCTGAGGTAGGTAACTACATAATATTACACCTTTAAAGTCTAGCCTCTTAAGTCTAAGTTTGGCCTTGTGTACTTGCCTGCCTTCCGCTACTTGCATATTCCACAAAGTCCAAATGTGTTGCAGATCACCAGCTTGATCACTCGACAACGTCACACTCACCACAAAAAAGCAATAAATATTGGAGCCTACCTATGAAGTAAAGGCAATCCTAAATTTATTTAGAAATTCCTATCATTCTTTTTTAAAATTAATTTTATACCCCAGCTTTTGGGATGAGATGGGTAGCAGCAGTATGCATCCTGGGGCATCACATCAAACAGCAGCTGGTAATTCTGCAAAGTGAAACTCACTGTTGACCGGAAAAAAGCCACTTTTTTTTTTAAATGAGGTGAAGTCTTGTTTAATCATGGGAGAGGCATCTCACTAAATAATTTTATACCTGATTAAACTATATGAAGGCAAAATAAGTATTGCAAATTCAAAACTGGAAAAAAAAAGGAAACAAAACATGTATGCTTGTACCAGTATTTCCTCACCTATGTCCTCCATGATTATGGAGATGCCTGGTAACAACTCCATAGTTACTACGCACAGTAAAATGGGCTTAAAATGGGGCATAAATTCCTGTTTACCTAAAGGCAGGTGGAAGAACAGCGTGAAATTTCCCGAAGAGTTAGTTTTTATGCTTTCTTTGTATCTTTTGCTTGATTTCTCCAACTTTTAACAGGAAGTCTGAATGTGAGCTCTGAAAGAAATTTTCTATGGCCTACATTTTCATAGTTGACCAACACTGTCTGCCTACACAAAACTTAGGCCATGTCTACACTCCTACATTAGGTCAACCTATGTAGGTGTCTCAGGAGTGCAAAAAAGTCACACCCTGAGTGACATAGTTAAATTGTATCACAGGGCTAGCTGTTAGTCTGGATCTGTAAAAGCGGAAAAGAGTCCTATGGCACCTTATAGACTAACAGACATATTGGAGCATGAGCTTTTGTGCATGAATACCCATTTTGTCAGGTGCACGTCCAAGTGGGTATTCACCTACAAGCTTATGCTCCAATACATCTGTTAGCCTATAAGGTGCCACAGGACTCTTTGCTGCTTCTATAGTTAAATTGACCTAACCCCAGGTATAGACTGCCCTAGGTTAATGGACTATTTTTTCCATTGATCTAGCTACTGCCTCTCAGGCAGGTGGATTAACTAAATCAATTGGAGAACCTCCCCCATTGCTCTGGTATGTGTCTACACTTAAGTGCTACAGCTGGGCCGCTGTAGCATTTCAAGTGTAGACAAGCCCTTAGACAGTGGATCCCGCTTAGATCTGCTGCAACACGTAGGGGGTTCTTTAAGCATTGTATTTAATGTTAGTTTTAGCAAGGCTGGTTGATGGGGGCTGGGTTCTCATAAAACCAGCTGTCAGGAGCTACACTCATTAGATTTCCCACTACAATAGAAGGAATCACATGCAGCTGCTAGTAAAGAGAATATTCTTCAGCACCAGCTATACTTCTGCATCACACAGGTTTGCCCATAGATCTTAATGCTTTATAAACTACGATAAATCATTTTACTGATCAGGAAACTTAATCACAGGTAGTGATTTGTTCAGGGTCACACAGCAGGTCATTCGCAGAGCTGGGAACGCACCAGCCTCCTGACACTCAAGAGTGTCACTGGGCCATCCTATCTGAAATGTCCCCCTCTTCCCTCCCCAAATCTCCTTCCCTAGACAACCAGGTAAAACCAAAGCCACTTACAATATTTTACACATGACTAAGGGCTTGTTTACACAGGGACACTCAAAGCTAATCAGAATTAACTTAAAGTTTGAATTTAAAGTGGATTAGTTAAACAACAAGCTCCTGTGAAGGTGCAGTCTTTCAGAACTAGAGGTCGGTCTTCAGCTTATTTTAATTAATTTCCTAAACCAAATTAAGGTCACTTTAATTCTGAATAAGAGCATCCACATAGGGGTTTATGTGGTTTAACTAATTCACTTTAAATTCATACCTTCAATTAATCTGGATATATCTTTTCTGAATGGCCCTGTGTAGGCAAACCCTAAGAAAGCCTTGGTTGAACTAATCCCTGAAACTCACTTTATGGAAATCACTTAACATAAAATGAAATATGCCAACAATTGAAAATCCACCAATCCCATTTTTTAAGTGATCACAGTAGGGATCCATGAAGTCTATGGATCGTCTCTTAATTTTTCAATAGTAGTTGAAAAATTAAGACCTTCACCTAGAAATGTAAAACTGATACTAATAAATCCACTTTATATTTTAAAGTAGTGGCAATGTAGACAGTTTAACACAACCATACATCAACAGATTTGTTTCCAAATAGCTTGATCTATGAAAAGCAAAACTAAAAAAATACAAATCAATACAACATTACTCTGCAACAGGCATTATATTTTAGCATATAACAACCTACAATATTAAGAATGGTTTCAGAGTAACAGCCGTGTTAGTCTGTATTCGCAAAAAGAAAAGGAGGACTTGTGGCACCTTAGAGACTAACCAATTTATTTGAGCATGAGCTTTCGTGAGGTACAGCTCACTTCATTGGATGCATACTGTATGAGTATGAGCTCCAATGAGTATCCAATGAGCTCACGAAAGCTCATGCTCAAATAAATTGGTTAGTCTAAGGTGCCACAAGTCCTCCTTTTCTTTTTGCGAATATTAAGAATGTTTTACAGGGCTTGACATTTTGAATGCCAAAGGCAATGTGAACCAGAATTCTACTTTACTGACCAAGCTTATAGGGAGAATTTACTATTCCGCTGGAGAATCAGAGAAGGATTCCCCCAACAAAAAATTCCATCCTTAAGTATAACTTACTATGAATTTGATTGGGAGAGTGTGAAATAGTAAAGAAAAGCTCCTTCTAATGACTGGTAATGCAAAGTGCTACTACATGAAGGAACAGAATTTGATTCAGGCTTAGTCCTCCTCTTCCTGCGACCGTAAAAGCTGGGAGCATCATTGTCTGATCCATTCGTGCATCACAACAGCACTTTGTCAACAGGAATGCTCCTAAGACAAAGCAAGGAAGGGGAGTGGAATCAAGAGGGAAGAAAACTTGGCAGCCTGAATTAAAGTCCTGTTCTGACATCAATGCAGTCCATAAACAGTGTGAGATACTCACTGGCTGGCCAGGGGAGGCCGGGCTAAAATAGTAAGCACACCAGTTGGCAGCAAGGGGGACAGGGACCAGGAGTTCCAAGAATGAACAGACTGGAAGTTAGGGAAATAGCCAACAAAAAATCCATGAGTACATGTTACTTCACTTCTGAAAGTTCCAGTTTGTCTTCTAGTAACAAACAGTACACAATTCTGCCCAATCCAAATGACAAGAAACAGAAGTCTCTTAAATCTGTGTTTGAAAGAATAGAAATGGTAAAAATCAGCCCAGCAAAGGATATAGCTTGTAGACAGAATTTGGCTCTTCACTCAACATGGAGTCAAGAGCTAAAAGTTCTTTAGATTCAGAACACCTGTCCCTCTTCGGGGAAGAAATCATTATTTTATACTTAAGAAACCTCTCCAAGTGACTCCTCAGGGTAGCTTTAGTTTGGCTCCAGAGGAGGTCATGTCCAGTGGTCTTCAGCTAGATGAAGGGTCACTGCTACATGGGGTTCTCAAGGATGGTAAAACAGAAGAGACCAGAAAACTATTTTAAGCAGTCTATGTATATGGGCACAGCAGACAATCTGTCCGTGAATGTCGTAAACAATCCAAAGAAACCATTACCATCTGCTCATAAATACATTGTTAATAAATATATACTCAATTACTCTAAAAACTAAAACTTAAATGAAGTTAACATACATTTCAACTCTTCAACCTATTTATTTTGGGATTCTCTTCTCCACCTCTTCAAAAATTCTGATTAAAAATAGTTACTATTCAAAATTAACACTCAAATTTTGAGTCAAACAAACAAGAGCAAACGGTCACATTTTTGCTGTCACCCCATGTGTAAGCTGTGCCTGTTACAGCCCTACTGCAAAGAGTCTCCTAACAGTGATTTATTTTATATATAAATAAATCATGCTTCATTACCTACCAGTTACAATAGGACAGGCCTCAGTCTCAGTTTTAATTTTGTATTTCCTTGCTTTTATTAGTGTCACAACCTTAATTTCACTAACTGGTGTCAAGAAAAGAAATAAGCACTTATATGAATCATGAAAAAGACTGCTACTGACAAACACAGTAAAATTAAGGGTGCTAAATGGCTGAAGAGTATAACGTAATTAAAAAGGAAACAAAGAACACCACTCAGCTTGGCTATTCCAAAAATAAGTTTTGTCATTATGTCATTCTTTTGATGAACAAAGTAAGACTTTTTTCACAGTAACCTGTTAGTGCCATCTTTCCCTCCAGCTTTAAATTTACACCCTATTGAAGTAAAGTTACCTTTAGGTTACTGAAATGCATGGACATTTACAAAATAATATCCTCAACTTCTATAATACCCTTAACAAGAGACCTCCAATAACTTTACAAACATTAAAACTCTGAAAACCTGTGTGGGGCAGGAAAGGGATATCTAAAGACAAATCCCTGAAATGCAGTCATATTTGAGACGGTACAGGGTAATGATTAGGAACTTTATTCTGTACCCCTGAAGTCAGTGAGAAGACAATCAAGTCTTGACCAGAATGCCACACAATACTTTAGGAAAGTGAAGAATGCTTTACACAGTGTAAATATCCTGGCAGGAATAACAGAATTTAGAGAGGCGAAATGTAATTACCTGAATTTGTCCAGAACCCTGGGGCACGCACCCCTAATTCTTACAAAAAGTGCCATGACATCTTTAAAGTCTACAAATGGGCAAGACGTGTGCAAAACCAAAACTAAGTAAAACAAAATAGCTTCACCAAAATCATAACACTTCCTAGGACAAATAATATCTGAGAAAATATTATAATATACCCATTAGACAGAAATAAAAGTAGTGGTGTTCTCTTGTGCTCACAGCATGTAAGAATTAAGGTTCCAGGATTTTATTTTTGCCACTGTCAAACATTCAGTGTGTAACTTTGACAGGTTTCAGAGTAGCAGCCGTGTTAGTCTGTATTCACAACAAGAAAAGGAGTACTTGTGGCACCTTAGAGACTAACAAATTTATCTGAGCATAAGCTTTAGTGAGCTACAAAGCTTATGCTCAAATAAATTTGTTAGTCTCTAAGATGCCACAAGTCCTCTTTTTTTTCTTTTTGTGTAACTTTGAGTAAGTCATAACCTCGCTATACCTCAGTTCAGCCATGTGTAAAATAGGTACAATATAACTACCTTACCTCAGTGTGTCATGACACTTTAATAATAATACATAACATTTATATAGGTCTTTTCATTTTCACAGCCCTTCACAAACATGAACTAATCAATCCTCACAACACCCCTGTGAGGTATTATTATTCCCATTTTACTGATGAGAAAACCAGAAAAGAGGTTAAGTGACTTGCCTGAGGCAACAGAGAAATAATTAATAAATAAAGTGCTTTGAGATCCTCTCATAGACCACAGCACTATAAGAGTGAAAAGTACTGTCGTCATCAAAAAAGGAAAGAACCAGGCATATGCAGCATTGTGATCCTCAGTATTATTTTTTAAATGAAAAATAAATATATGTGAAGTTGTGAAACCAAATATTCTAATAAAACAGAGTGAGACAGGTACTGAACTACATCCCCCAAAATCATCATTATGAAAGGGAACAAACACATCAAGCACTGCACTCTTTGGTATTATGATAAAAGGAGTGATAGCCGGTTCTGACATAGAGCCTACCAAAATTGTTGCAAAAATGACCATTGTGCCCATTCTGTGATGCAGTCCCAAGTATTATTGTAAAATGAGCAACAGGCAAACCCACTGCTGCACTCCCCAACATTACAGAAGTGAGCAACTGACACATTAAGTGCAGCAGTGCATTCCCAATATTATGATACAACTCAGTGACGGGGACATCTTATGCAGTGGTCCCCAATATTATCATAGTGAGACAGACACGTCCACTGTGGCAGTTCCCCAATTAATTACTGTAAAAGGCTACAGGGCTGTCTACCACTCCAATAATATTACTGTAGTCAGTTACAGGAACGTCCAGTGATGCTCTCCCCAATATTATTCCTTTAACAGTCAGCAACAAGCACATCCAAGGTTATGTTCCCCATTATTATTACCAACAGACAGAGTAACAAGCCTATCTGGCACTACTCACCCCATTCCTACTATTGTTAGAGTCAAGGGTAGGGACAGCTGGCACTGCGCTCCCCAATATCACTGCAATAAGAGTCAGTGACAGGCATGCACAGGCACAGTGTTCCCCAGCATCATTATTCAGTCCAGGACAGGCTCATCCCATACTACGGTGCTATAGCCCACAGCCATGTCCAGTGCTTCACTCCCCAATATAATTGCTACAAGAGTCAGCAACAGGCAGGTCCTGTGTTGCACTCCCCACACTTCCCCGTGTGTGTGCGCGTGTTTGTGTGTAACATGGACTCAGATGCAGCCAGCAGAGCTACGCCCCCTAAACAAACCCAACTTGGGATGCACACAAGCCAGCAGCAGCAGCAGGGGGGTACCCCCCACTGGACACCCAGGCAGCCTACCGAGTCGGAGCATTAACCACACACGCCGCCCCCCCAGAATAACCGGGGGCAGCCCGGAGGTGGGGGAGCAGCTTGGGGGAGGCAGCTGGGATTCTAGGCGGAGTCGTCTCACCATAGGCCTAGGCCTGAAGGGGGAGGCTCGGGGTGTCAGGGGGGAGGTGACAGTCCCCCAGCCCCCTCCCCCAGCACAGGGGGGTTCGGGGGGGAGGCTGGGGCCCCTCTCCGGAGGGGGGTGCACTGAGTGGCCTCTGAGGTGGGGAGGGAGGGCGACCAGGGAAGCGGTGTCTCCTCACACCCGGGGCAGAGGAGCCCCCGACGGGGAAGGGTTTACACGGGGGTTGGGGGGAGCCCGCTAGTAAGGGGGGGCAAGGCCCGGAGGGGGGGCTCCTCCAGGGCCACTTTGGGAGCGAGCCCCCTTGGCTCCCCCCGATCCCGGGCGGGACCCCGCGCTGGCTGGGAGGGGGTGTCAGCTACCTGTGGGTGCGGGGTGCCGAGGAGGAGGCGGGCCCCGGTATCCGGGGCCCCGGCGGCCAGGCCGGGCGGACGCCGCTGTGTTTACACCGCCGCCGGGGCTCCGCAGCCGCTCAGCAGCCAGTCGCCATTTCCCGCCTACCGACCTGCTACACCGCACGGAGGGACCCGGATGGGAGAGGGGCCGCCGCGCAGGCGCAGCCCTGCCGGGGGCGGGGGTCGGGACGGTGCCGGGGAGGAGCGGGGCCCCGCGCGGGGGGCAACGCCGAGGGGAGCGGGCGGCTGAGGCGGAGCGGCCGGCACCGGGAGGGGCTGTCAGTGGGCGGTCGGGCTGTCGGGGGGGGCTCACGTTGGGAAGGGGATTGTGGGGCGCCTCACGCTGGGGGGGCTGTCAGTGGGGCGAGAGCTGGGGGGGGGCGCCTCACACGGGGGGGGCGCTCTGAGTGGGGGTTGCCTCCCACTGGGGGGGGCGCTCTGAGTGGGGATTGCCTCACACGGGGGGGGGCGCTCTGAGTGGGGGTTGCCTCCCACTGGGGGGGGCGCTCTGAGTGGGGATTGCCTCACACGGGGGGGGCGCTCTGAGTGGGGGTTGCCTCCCACTGGGGGGGGCGCTCTGAGTGGGGGTTGCCTCCCACTGGGGGGGGCGCTCTGAGTGGGGGTTGCCTCCCACTGGGGGGGGCGCTCTGAGTGGGGGTTGCCTCCCACTGGGGGGGGCGCTCTGAGTGGGGATTGCCTCACACTGGGGGGGGGGCTCTGAGTGGGGAGGTTGCCTCACAGTGAGAGGGGGCTCTGAGTGGGGGCGTTGCCTCCCACTGGGAGGGGGGCTCTGAGTGGGGGCATTGCCTCACACTGGGGGGGGGCTCTGAGTGGGGGGGTTGCCTCACAGTGAGAGGGGGCTCTGAGTGGGGGCGTTGCTTCACACTGGGAGGGGACTGTCAGTGGGGGGGCACCTAACAGTGAGAGGAGGCTGGGGGGGGCGCGGCTCACACTGGGAGGGGGCTGTCAGTGGGGGGCACCTCACACTGGCAGAAGAGGGTTGTGAGTAGCAGGGGGCACCTCACACTGGAGCGGGAGGCAGGCCTGGGTGAGCACTGCTTTACACTATAGTGTGAGAGGGGCCCATACTCCGGCACTGTGAGGAGGCAGTGGGTTCAGATACCCTTGTGATTGGTATGGGATAAATAGATGGACAGGCATATTCGAGAGACACGGTGGGTGAGCTAGTATCTTTTATTGAACCAATTTCTGTGGGTGAAAGAAACTTTCAAGCTTACACGGAGCTCTTCTTCGGGTCTGGTCTGGTCAGCAAGACGTGAAGAAGCGCTCTGTGTGAACTTGAAAGCTTCTCCCTCACCCACACAAGTTGGTCCAATAAAAGATATTGCCTCACCACCTTGTTTCTGTAATATTCTGGGATCAATGTGGCTATAGCAACACTGATAGACAGTCTTTTCCCCAGTTTTTCCCATGGGTGAAATGCAGTTGGCAGTGCTAGTACTGACAGGCACAGTCAGGGCAGGAGTCTGGCCTACTGCTGAGAGCAGCAGTAAGCAACGCAGTAAGATGCAGAGCCCTGTCCTGACTTTGTCCTCACCCATAACTATTTCACATTTGGAGACAACGTATACCTGCAAATCAGCAGCACTGCTATGGGTACCCGCATGGCCCCACAGTATGCCAACATTTTTATGGCTGACTTAGAACAACACTTCCTCAGCTCTCGTGCCCTAACGCCCCTACTCTACTTGCACTATATTGATGACATCTTCATCATCTGGACCCATGGAAAAGAAGCCCTTGAGGAATTCCACCATGATTTCAACAATTTCCATCCCACCATCAACCTCAGCCTGGACCAGTCCACATAAGAGATCCATTTCCTGGACACTACGGTTCTAATAAGTGATGGTCACATAAACACCACCCTATACCAGAAACCTACTGACTTTACCTACATGCCTCCAGCTTTCATCCACACCACACCACACCACATGATCCATTGTCTACAGCCAAGCTCTAAGATACAACCACATTTGCTCCAACCCCTCAGACAGAGACAAACACCTACAAGAGCTCTATCAAGCATTCTTACAACAGTGGTAATGAGAGTGATCCATTTCAAACAGTTGACAAGAAGGTGTGAGTAACAGTAGGGGAAAATTAGTGTGGAGGAAATTAGGTTTAGGTTTTGTAATGACCCAACCACTCCCAGTCTTTATTCAGGCCTAATGTAATGGTGTCCAATTTGCCTGGCACGGAAGTTAGACTTACCAGCCTGTAAATGCCAGGATCGCCTCTGGAGCCTTTTAAAAAAATTGGCATTATGTTAGCTATCCTCTGGTCATCTGGTACAGAGGCCGATTTAAGTGATAGGTTATATACCACAGTTAGTAGATCTGCAGTTTCATATTTGTACCCTTCAGAAGTCTTGGGTGAATACCATCTGGTCCTGGTGACTTATTACTGTTTAATTTATCAATCTGTTCCAAAACCACCTTTATTGACACCTCAACCTGCGGCAGTTCCTTGCATTTGTCACCTAAAAAGGATGGCTCAGGTGTGGGGATTTCCTTCATGTCCTCTGCAGTGAAGACTGATGCAGAGAATTCTTTTAGCTTCTCCAATGGTCTTGTCTTCCATGAGTGCTCCTTTAGCACCTCAATCGTCTAGTGGCCCCGCTGCCTGTTTGGCAGGCTTCCTGGCTGTTATGCACATACTTTTTTGCTTTTAGTTTTTGTGTCTTTCGCTAGTAGCTCTTCACATTCTTTCTTGGCCTGCCTCATTATACTTGACTTGCCAGAGTTTATGCTCCTTTGTTTTTCTCAGTAGGATTTGACTTCCAGTTTTTAAAGGATGTCTTTTTGCCTCTAAACCATCTCTTTTACTTTGCTGTGTAGCCATGGTGACATTTTTTGGTCCTCTTCCTAATTTATTTTTTTCATTTGGGGTATACATTTAGTCTGAGCTTCTGTTATGGTGTTTTTAGTTGTCCCCATGCAGTTTGCAGGCACTTCACTGTTGTGACTATTCCTTTTAATTTCCATTTAACTAACTTCCTCATTTTTGCATAGTTCCCCTTTCTGAAGTTAAATGCTACTGTGGTGGGTTTCTTTGGCATTTTTCTCCCTACAAAAATGTTAAATTTTGTTACATGATGGTTGCTGTTACCGTGTGGTTACGCTATATTCACCTCTTGGACCAAATCCTGTGCTCCATTAGTACTAAATCAAGAATTGCCTCTCCCCTTGTGGGTTCCAGGACAAGCTGCTCCAAGAAGCAGTCATTTATGTGTCTAGAAGTTTTACCTCTGCATCTCCTCTTGAGGTGACATATACCCACTCAGTATGAGGACAGTTGAAATTTCCCATTATTGTTGTATTTTCTGCCTTTGTAGCCTCTCTGATTTCCCTGAGCATCTCACAATTACCATTACCAGCATCCTGGTCACATGATTGGTAGTATATTCCTGCTGCTATACTCTTACTGTTCAAGCATGGACTTTCTATCCATAGAGATTCTGTACAGTTTGATTAATTTCAATTTTACTTTATTTGACTCTGCTTTCTTTCACATATAGTATTACTCCCCCACTAGTGCGACCTACTCTGTCATTCCTATGTACTTTCTATCCTGGTGTTACATGTACCATTGATTATTCTCATTCACCAAGTTTCCATAATGCCTATTATATCAATAACCTCATTTAATGCCATGCTCTCTAGTTCACCCATCCTAATATTTAGACAGTGTTCAGAATATTCATTTCAAGTCACTGACTACAGATAACACTTCATTTGTTTCAATAAATCAATTAGTTTTAAATGCAAAACATGTTTTGAAAAACTTATTGGTTCTTACATATCCAGCACACTCAAGATAATTTTATTTAACTAATAAAAAAATGCTGTTTTGTGCATTTTAAATTGAATTCCAGTTTCTATCCAAATACAGTTTGACACAAATCGTGAGTAAAAAATTAATTATCATGTAGTAAATAAGAAATGTATCATTCACCATTTTCTAACATTAACAAATGTAAACATTAAGAATCTGAATAAATACTACATAATTGTTTAAATAAATGTTTATAAGATGTAGTGTTTGCTACTGGTAGCAAAAAAAGCAGCTAATTTACTGTAAAAGCTATATTTAACTGCAAATCAAAATGTTTTAAAGGTTACCAACCAATGAGACTCAATCTTCCTTCAGGAAAAAAAACTAAAAAGTATAAATGCAAAACAAGATTAAAATCAATTACTTAAATCAAGGTTTCTTGTCTGCTGATTTAAATCATGATTAAAATTGGTGATTTAAATTGCTTTGATTTAAATTATTCCACCCTACTGCAGACAAAGTCTACACTATATTTTGTAAGTCTCAGATGATTCTGTTGAATAAGAAAATCTGATGATAAATCTGATTTTGGATGTCCCTAACAACTGAAGATATCCAGAAAGCAATTTTGCTTTTTGGCACAACAGTATTTTTACCTGGGCAATTATTACATGGTCTCTCAGTAACCACTATGGTACAATTAATTTTGGGAAACTTCTAGACTAGGAAAAAAATTCTGGAACTTGCTTTATGGGAGTTTGTCAATCCCAAAATTCCCCAGTTGACATCAGGGCAATTTCCAGCATGATGTCTCAGTGCAATGACAATTTGTCCTGTTCAACATTTTTGTGACCCAGTGGATAGATACAGAACATATTAGCTACTGAAACAAGAAGAGAGAAAAAATAAAATATTAAATTCTGAAGAAAACATCCAAATATGTATGGATATTTTGCACACATGGATTTCTAGTGTCTCTTCTATTGAAGGATGAGTATATTTTTTGGGTGGAAATCTTTGTGTGGTGGGTTGTCTTGCTAAATGATTTTATTCAGTTTTAAAATAAACTAGGTTAGGAAAGGTATCAGAGTAACAGCCGTGTTAGTCTGTATTCGCAAAAAGAAAAGGAGTACTCTCTAAGGTGCCACAAGTACTCCTTTTTTTTTTAGGTTAGGAAAGTGATTTTGTAATAGTTGGTCCCTTGTACTATATGTATCATTTCACTATATTTTAGTCATTCATTTTGTGACAGAAATCAGCTTACTGTTGTCAGCACTACAAAGAGCATGTTGTATTCTGTTCTCTTCCAAATCAGTAGGTTTGCCAGTTACACTAGAATTCCACAATTTGTATTGTGGATATATGAAGAAAGCATGCAGTTTGAGTTTTAGGATACCACATTGAGTTTGAGGTGTAGAATAAATTTAGTTAGGAATTCTTCCAGTGGATTGAAAAATCAAGAATAGGTGAGGAGTGCAACAATGCCTGGGGGTTACACCTTCACAAACTTTTCCAGGTCTATGTTTTAAATGCAGAATTATTTGGATAAGTTAAGAGATCTGATAAATGACTACTAGCTGTATTGTTGATTCAGCTGTGAGTTGGAACTAATTATGCTAATTAAGCAGTAATGAGAAAGTTTATGTTGCAGTATGCCTTAGGTATTAAAAGCATGAGATTTAAGAAAGCCATCCAAGAAGTGGTTCTGTTATAGCATAACACATGCCCTGTCGTGCCTAACTACAACTGCAAAATTGCAGTAGATTAATATTAGAAATATTCCTAGGATTTCAGTAGGCACAAACCATAAATACCATTTTCTCTCACACAATTTGCTAACATCGTTATTGTTCAACAATAATTACTATTCAGTCACAGTGACGTGCTCTTGAACAATTAGTCACCTTTTAGATTTGTCTTTGGACAATTATTTATTTAAACCATACCCCAAAAAGTACAAGAAGGTAACAATGCAGAACTTGCAAAGCAAGAAGAATATTATTGTTATATTATAATTGGATGTTAATGGCACTAGCACTTCAGTGTTTAATCATCCCCTAAAGCCGATAAATGGCCTTGTGTACTATCTGAAATTTTCAAAAAGCACCAGTCACCATAGCATCTGCTGTGCCATAAACAGCTGTTAATATTGCTAGACAAATTAAGGTTTCCAAACTTTAAAAGGTTTTTGGTTTTAAAAGCTGCTTTAACTTTTTTTTAGGTTTCTAGCTTAGTAGGAGACACATTGGGAAAGTGCCAGAAAAGGGGGCAAATAAATAAATATACTACTTTGATTTCTAACTTGCAGAGCTGAAATCCTTAGTATGTATCTCTGTTTCCATTTTCTTTTCTGGAAGGAAAAATAAATGAAAAGAGGATTGAGGAGGAATATGGAAGCAAAGGCCTGAGCCAAAGTTCATAGCAATACCAAGAAAAGGTAACTTTTGATTCAAACTGTAGTATTTCCCCCCAACCTTTTAAATGTTCTTCTCTTCTCAACGTATGTGAAGCCAAACAAGATACAGAGAGGCTGCTTGGGCTGTGGTGGCCTCAGTATGTTAATATGAGGTGCTCAGATACAGTTAGGGACATGATGTAAGACAGTGGCTCTCAACCTTTCCAAACTACTGTATCCCTTTCAGGAGGCTGATTTCTCTTGTGTACCCCAAGTTTCATCTCACTAAAAAACTACTGGCTTACAAAATCAGACATAAAAATACAGAAGTGTCCCAGTCCACTATTACTGAAAACTTGCTTACTTTTTCACTTTTACCATATAATTATAAAATAAATCAGTTGGAATAGAAATATTATACTTACATTTCAGTGTATAGTATATAGAGCAAGATAGACAAGTCATTGTATGAAATTTTAATTTGTACTGACTTGGGTAGTGCTTTTTAGGTAGGCTGTTGTAAAACTAGGCAAATATCTAGATGAGTTGATGTACCCATTGGAAGACCTCTGTGTACCGCAGGGGTACATGTGCCCCTGGTTGAGAACCACTGATGTAAGAAAATAGAGTTCAAAGTTCTATGTCTCTTTCATTGAATCTGAACAGTGCAGTGTCTGCTTCCCCAAGTGCCAGGGCAAGATACATTAAAATTGGTTGAGGAAACTGAAGAAAGTTGTTGCTCAGTGGTTGGGGGAAGCCTTTATAAAAACTCTTCTCCTCCTTCCCTCATTACTGACATGGTTTTGCCTCCCTTTGTCTTGAGGTGCACTGTTTGGGTACTCCCACTTCACCAGTTTCTCCTAGACTCTTGAAAGGCTGCAGTAGCCAGTTCATTTCTTTCATCAATAGTTGTTATTTCTATTATGATAGGACTCAGAGGCCCCAACTTGGTCAGGGCCCCATTGTACTAGGTACTACACAGAAGACAACACTAGTCCCTGTCCCAGAAAGCTTACAATGTAAATTGGGCAAAACACAACAGTTGGGCATCGTGTAAGGTAGTAAGGTAAGTGAATGCTTTGTTATCAAAATCACTCTCAAGCCACTTGTCTAGCTATTATCATTAGGCAAAAAGAAAAGGCGTACTTGTGGTACCTTAGAGCCTAACGAATTTATTTGAGCATAAGCTTTCGTGAGCTATAGCTCACTTCATCGGATGCATGCAGTGGAAAATACAGTGGGGAGATTTATATACACAGAGAACATGAAACAATGAGTGTTACCATACACACTGTAACAAGAGTGATCAGGCAAGGTGAGCTATTACCAGCAGGAGAGTGCCGGGGGGGGGGGGGGGGGAACCTTTTGTAGTGATAATCAAGGTGGGCCATTTCCAGCAGTGGACAAGAACATGTGAGGAACAGTGGGGGCGGGGGAGGGAGGGGGTAAACAATTTGTTAGTCTTTAAGGTGCCACAAGTCCTCCTTTTCTTTTTGCGGATACAGACAAACACCGCTGCTCCTCTGAAACCTGTCATTCGGCAGTTTCCAATGGGCTTTGCCTCAGTAAACCATTCCTTTATAGTACTGACCACCTCACATGTTTAAAATCATGAGATTTTTAATAAATAAAGTTGGGATTCTTTTAATTTGTCTTTTTAAAGCCGTTAAGTTCCCATTTTCAAGTTTTTCTTCACAATTATAAAGACTAGAAACTTTTTGTAATGAAAGCTGAGAGTCTCACGTAACAATAATCCAGGAACAGGGGCTTTAAGAAAAACATTAAATATAACTAGACCTGCAATTTTGGCAACACTGCTTTTGTCACCTCCACAAAGTTAGTACAATTAGCTCCATGTGCAGCTTGCAGGTAAATTGGAAATTAAAGCTGTTGAAATATGCAGTGATCTAAACCTGTAATAGTGCTCCAGAGGTTGCAGTTTTCCTGTTCATGTCTAGGTGATATTCAAAGTGTTCACATTGATGTTTACACCCTTGCATGGTTTGGTCCTTGCTACCAAAGGGACAACTTCTGCTGTGTATTACCACAACTACTGAGATGCACTCTCACCCACAGGTTCTACCTTTGAATTTCTGGATGCAGCAAATGGGGCTTTTTCAGCATATAGCTCTTGTGGCTGGAACCTACTTCCCTCGTTGCACTGACAGAGCCCACATTTGATGAGGTTCAGCGAATGGGGTAAAACTAATCTGGTTACTGAGGCTTTTGTCTTAGGGAAGTGGTAGGTTATATATATTTTTATTTATTTATAGCAGGGTGGAGGCAGAGGTTTGGTTAGTTCAACATATTCATTTACACAGATGAATCTAGTATCAATAAGAAGCACATTTAAAATATAGGCTAGGGAAAAAAACTACTTGGCTACTTCATGTTATCTTCCTTTATTGGCTCTACTGCGTGTGTGTCAAAAGAGAAGTAAAAAGAAAAGGAGTACTTGTGGCACCTTAGAGACTAACCAATTTATTTGAGCATGAGCTTTCATGAGCTACAGCTCACTTCATCGGATGAATGTATGCATCCGATGAAGTGAGCTGTAGCTCACGAAAGCTCATGCTCAAATAAATTGGTTAGTCTCTAAGGTGCCACAAGTACTCCTTTTCTTTTTGCGAATACAGACTAACACGGCTGTTACTCTGAAAAGAGAAGTAGTAGTATTCACAAGACCTTATTGAAAAAAGTTAGGAACTAAAATTTTTTTAACTGAAAAATAGTAAACTATTGCACTACTTCACACTCTGTCCCTTTTATCTCCCCAAAGGGAAACTATTGAATTTAAGTCGATGGCAAATTACTTACTGGAAAGCCCAAACACATAGTCAGTTCTCACCTCAAGGCTTTTTACCTAATTTAAGGAGCTGTGTTTAAAACTCAAATACATTTTCAGTTAAAATTATTCCTAGAATGTTTTAGACAACCAATAGGAACATTTGTAAAATATTTTGTGGACTAGTGTAGCACTCTAGTGTAGAGCAGGTGGCCATTTTTGCCATGCTTCCATTTTCCTACTGTAGACAAGGCCAAGCAGTTAGTGATACAAGCTTTAGAGGAAGAATGTAGCATTTAGTGTAAGAGAATCTAATTTGAATTTATGTAAAGCTTTGAAAAAGGATGGCCAGTTGGTCCTATTAGCTGCTTTCTAGAGAGAGTACTTTGTTGTGGGCATTAAAACAAGAATTTGATGAGCTGAATACCATTCTAGCTGTGTGGGTATATGATGCGCACACAGATCAGGACTAGCTTGACTATTTTTATTTTCTTATTTACATCAACGTATAGAGAAAACCCTGGTGATGTCCTTTAAAGGTGCTTTGTTTTAATTTTTCTTTTTAAACTAATACTACAGACTGTGGGAATCAATTTAATTTTGAAGTCTAGGTGGTGTTTTTAGGCAAGCAGGTGTTCAAGAAGCAGTGTCTCTGAAATCTGTCACCGTTTTGTATGCTGCCATTTCCATGGAAACTGATACTGACTTAGCAAGAATGGTTTGGGTATTTCTAAACTACCCATTTTTAAAAAACTGGATAGGTTAAAGTCACTTATGTTTTTGTTGACTGTGTGTCAGTTTTAATTGTAGCAGGGGACGGAACATAGCTAAATTTCAAAGGCTCTGTTCTATATTTGCTCCTAGGAAAGCAGTCAGCTCAAATGGTTCTGCAGTAGCAAAATCCTGTGATTAAATTAATTTTTTTAAAATATTTTTTAAAAATTGATCCACTTACTTAAAAAAAACTTTTTAAAAAACCCTTGCACCAGTCTCCTCCTTTCATCTACTTGAAGGATGATAAGATCTCGCAATGCACTCACATCTCACTCCCCATAAAAGTCAGATTAAATATTTTTATCTATTGAAATGAGTAAGAAGTACAAGCGTTCAGCAATTTGTCAAATTTACAAAATTAATCTTCCAATAGTGAGTTAGGGAGCTCTAGACCTTTAAGACTTCTTGAGAGTTTGAACCTTATCTTAGTACCATCTAAAACAATGGTTCTCAACTAGGGGTCCAGGGTCCCCGAGCAGGTTTCAGGGGGTCCACCAAGCATGGCCAGCATTAGGCTTGCTGGGCCCAGGGCAGAAAGCTGAAGTCCCACCGCACAGTTATGTAGCCCTGGTTGCCAAAGTCCCACCACACAGGGCTGAAGTCAAAGCCTGAGCAACTGAACTTTGCAGCGCTCCCGGTGGTGTGGAGCCCCAGACAATTGCCCGGCTTTCTACCCACTAACACCGGCCCTGGCTTTTATATGCAGACAAACAGCTGCTGTGGCCCAGCGGGGTCATGGAATTTTCACAGCATGTTGTGAGGGTGTCAGAGAGAAAAAGGTTGAGAACCTCTTGACTAAAAAACAGATTAATCATATACCTGCATTGCCATTCTCTCCTCATGCTGGAGCGAGTGGTTTGAAGATTCTATGATTAGAAGTGAATCTCCTCTATGAATACCCCTTTTACAGGCAAGAGTGTTACTTATAGAACTCATTGGTGCCACAATATAATTAGCTTAAGCATTAGGATTGAACTAGCCATACTTATAGCCACTCAGGCTATTGTCCAAAGTATAAATTCTATATTTGGGATGGGACTGAGCACATAGAATCGTAGGACTGGAAGGGACCTCGAGAGGTCATCTAGTCCAGTCCCCTGCACTCAAGGCAGGACTAAGTATTCTCTAGCCCATCCCTGACAGGGGTTTGTCCAACCTGCTCTTAAAAATCCCCAATGATGGAGATTCCACAACCTCCCTAAGCAATTTATTTGAGTGCTTAACTACTCTGACAGTTAGGAAGTTTTTCCTACGGTCCAACCTAAACTGCCCTTACTGCAATTTGAGCCCATTGCTTCTTGTCCTATCCTCAGAGGTTAAAAAGAAATTTTTTCTCCCTTCAACAACCTTTTATGTATTTGAAAACTGTTGTCGTGTCCCCTCTCCACCTTCTCTTCTCCAGGCTAAGCAAACCCAGTTTTTTCAATCTTCCCTGAGAGGTCATGTTTTCTAGACCTTTTTTGTTGCTCTACTCTGGAAGTTACTGGAGAATGAAGGTGCCGCTGATTGTAGCTTACAGCTTTAGTTTTGTTCTCCTTTTTTTCTAGTTTAAGCAGTGGCTGGAATAATGTCTTTTTTGGCATGAATAGATCATCATATAGCCTCTAAAGAAAAACTGACAGTTTCCCATAACAATGCAGGGTTTTTTTCACTGAAGTGGGATTGGTTTGACGGTATAATTCACATTAGGAACAAAATTCTTTAAACGTTGGCTCACTAAAGAATGAAGGGTAAAGTGCTCAGTGACCTAAATTAGGTTCCATAAATTGATACCCTGTGACCACCAAAAGATGTTTCTATTGTTTGTAATTAAATATTTTCCAGAACTATGGAGAAAATGAGATTTCTACCTCTGTACTCGCTTTGCTATAAAGGGATAGTCAATCTCTCTCCACAGTAGTCAAATATAGCTGGAACCTTCCTCAGAGCACCCCTGCTAAAAGCCCTCAAGAAGTGGAATTCTCTCAGTAAGAGATCCAGACACCAATATCAGCATGCACTATGTTTTTCTGGACTCCTACTCCAGGAGGCAGGATTAGACTCTGACATTTTTCATCGTCATTCTATAGCTTTGATTAACTAGGAAATAAACTGCGGAAGCCATACCTGTTACTTTTGTCCTCAGAACCTAAATTTAATTCTTAATATAGGGCCTTATTTCAAAGAAGAATTGAGTTACTCATAATGAGTTAATAGGTTATCCCTTCTAACAGTACCAACATGAAACTTCCTCTGTTTTCCTATTAAAACAGCATGAACAAGTGTGGACATTTATAGTTTCTTCTGCCTGTCTAGATGATGTAAATTATTGGCCTGTATGCATGCCTAGGACATTGAATGTTAGGACCGGGCAATGCAGTCTCACTGGTTATGATCTGACAAGTCATTTTGACTACTGTAGACAGACAGCCACTGTCACCTGAATGGTTTGGCCAATACTGAATCTGTCTGAAGATCACAAAAATGAAATGAAATAAGTTTGACAATGACTACCCCTGCATTACAATTAGGGCCCTTTGTTTTTGGTTTTCCACAGGAATTTACTGGTGTTTATTACAACAAAACCAGCTGAAAATCAGTGCAAAAAATTAGGAATTTTTCTGGATAAATATCAGGGTTTACTTTAATGGACAGGATAGATTTTCATTTTCTTCCCATTTTCATGCATCAAATCTTCAAACTGTTATCTGCTAACAGCTTGAAATGTGTACGTGGGGGCCTGAGATTCATCAGTATGTTCAGATGCACATACGCACATTGAACAAAGAGGTACACAAGCTCTGAAGTGTATCTTCTGGACCAATAGAGCCTTACTTCAACAGGCAGCTTTGCATATATACACAGACAAATGTAGTATCATAATAAATATCTCATGCAATGTACTGTATTTTCCTCATAAGTTTTTTTATATATTTGAATGATACAAAAGTAGAGTAAAAATTGGAAAATGCATACTTCTTGTAAAACCCAGGAATTTTCCCCGTAAAAATCAGATTCAACTGAAAACAAAGGGGCTTAATTATAATTCACAGCAAGAATGGTATTAGATGGTGAGTACACCAACCATCCCATATGAACTGTATCCACTTTAGTGATTTTACTAGTGTCTAAAAATGGCAGATTGCATAATTTCCTCCATTTATAACAAATGTTGCCAGGCGACAGCAGCCACAGAGGATGTAAAATATTGAGACCTATTCCAGATAGGATATTTGTTCAGACAGAGCTACTAACCATATCAAGATGTGCCAGTGCATGGCAGAATATTACACCCAATTTTGGTGCAAGACATTTTTTTAAATGAGACAAGGTGGGTGAAATCTTTTCTAGGACCAATCTTTTTTTTTTTTTTTTTTTTTTTTTTTAAAGTAGACAATCCATTGTTTCACAAATAAATATTCAAAAAGGGGCAGAGTCCCAAACGTAGGTAAGAAAGTTATGATTGTGGAGTTCCTGATGAAATGGTGTAACAGAGAGAGACCATTACACAAATCAGACTTAGAGAGGACTGAACAGTTAAATCTGAAAAATAAACAACTGCGTTACATAGTGACAGATTTATGTAATAGGTATATGCAGTGTTGTCAAGTTGGTGTTTCATTAAAGAAGGAAAGAATCATATCAGTAAAGTTACTCTAAGCCAGTGGTTCTCAACCTATTTACCATTGTAGACCACATCCAATACTACCTGTGTGGCCCTGAGGATGTCACATGGGCCGCAGCTGTGCTGATTAGGCTGAAGATTGAGACCCACTGCTCAAAAGGGTTTTTTTTTTTTTTTTGCACTTGGGTAGTGGCAGCATCTACCCATCCACGGTCAGAGAGAAGCTGTGACCTTTGGAGTTTAATACCAGCCTCGAGTAGACAGCGTTAATTTTTAAAATCCTTGCAGGCCCCACCGTCTGCACTCAAAGTGTCAGAATGGGGAATCAGCCTTGACACCACCTACTTTACTGTTTTCTCAGGACATTAAAATATTTCGTGTCCACATTTCATTCCGGCATTTGGTATTAAGGGAAAATTATAACTTTCTTAAACCAACCTAGAAGGGGAGCTAGGTTCTGCAGTGGCCTAGCCTTTCTGCGTATGAAAATCTAGGTTAATATCCTGTATTTAGAATCACAAGTGAATAGTCTCATCCAAAATAACTATGCTGGTTGGCATATAAACAGCAGCTTTCACAGCATTTGCTTACGCATGGCTAGTATTCAGCAATCCATCACTTTTATGAAGACATTAATCCAGTACAAAAACAAACAAAACCCAACACCACACACAAGAAGTCGAGGTGAAAAGAATTAACTTCAGATACATATGATTTGTCTAAAATAGCCCACAAAGCCAATAATGAGACAGTGAAAACTTAACAACTTAATTTATTAGAACCCAATAAATGGTTTCAGTAACTGAATCTTGAACACCTCATTCAGGACAAAAGTTACATTTTGAAAGCATCTTAAGTAAAATCTTGCAGTGTACAAAGTACAGTGTTATCTACTGAAGACTGCAAATTTAGAATTTTAAGATTTGTATCGTAATGGGGTATTGTTATGGCATCTCACTGAGCAGGTTCAGCTTTTTATTTTCATGTTGAAAATACTCACATCATGCAATATTTTTAAAGTGTGTAATGAATAGTCCTGGCTTAAGTCGACAAAGCTCAAGTCTTCAAAAAAAAAAAAAAAAAAAAGTCAGCTGCTTAAGCAGAATCTTCTCAAAGCTTTGTTTTCAGGAAGTTATTGTATAACTACGACTTGTTACTGAAGTAAAAAAACCTGATGACCTTTTACTATTTACTCAAAAAAATTATTCAAAATGTTCACTTAATCACCACAATGAACCTTAAATGTAATACGATGCTATTTTAAATTTGAACCTGAGTACAGAGATAGCAAAGTACAATCACCTCTGTCATAGGCCCCATAAATTCTATTCCCAGTAGCCCTTTTTGAGAGGCAGGTAGCGTTAATAACCTTAAATTTGAACTTACTGTAAATAAACAAAACCATTTCTGTGGAATTCAGAAAGTATTTCAACCCAGAATACAAACAAGTACAAACTCTTCTGAAATAGAAAAGCAACAGTGCAGATGTCAAATGTTTGAAGAGATCTGTATCAGAGTATTAAACTTTAAATTAAAATGACAGACTTGAGCTGTTCATGAAATTAAGAGGGTTCATATGATTATATCTCGTGATTGCAAAGACTGCACATACTTTCCTTTAGTTTTCCTCTAATGTGAGCTATTTATACAGAACTGTTGTAGACTACTTCTAATTTAAGAAACACTTGTACCCTTTAAAGGTGTTAGCAAATAAGTTTCCTACAGCTTTGTTAAGGGAAGTTTTAAAATACTGATTCAGCTTTTAGTTTGACTGGTGAAATCAGCTAGCCATACCTCTTCCATCATGGATGAAGTTACTAATACTCTAATATCACTGATTTCCAACTATGGATATAAACTTTGGTCACTGTGTGCTAGGATTAAATGGCTCTGATTTCTGGAAAGTTGCTGTAGAATGTTTCAGTCACCTATCTCTGTCCTTAATTTATTAAGGAAGGTGCAACCCATAAATATTTTTACACATTTCATTCAGTTGTCTCAATTGAAAGCTTACCTGCAAAATACAAAATACAGCACCCATGGAAAACAAAGGGGTATTTTCATTCATACAGATGATATATTCCTGTATAAAAGAAGTCCTTCGGCTGTCCAATTGTTTCCACAGTATATTTGTTCCATATGTAAGATACAAACTGTACAAGTTCTCCAGTTTACAAGATTTCCTAATTCGCAGAAACAATTCAGCCTAAATTGATAATATATTAGTTTGTTTTAAAAGCAAAGATTACAGGTAAGGTACAGTCTTTAAATTTAATTGGCTCACTATAACAGGACAGAAATGTCATTTTGATAATACAATTTGCAATAGTACAACTATGTACATATATACACACAGCATTTTATGTCTCCTTCCATTACTTAACTAACATTAAGTAAATTTATTTTAAGTAACCCTATTATTGTTTCTTTATTACCATCTTAAGGATTACTGAAACAAAAATGGTTCAGTTTTGCAGTGCTTCAGTTCTGTTGCAAATTCTCTTAGATATTAATTCAGGCTTTAAAGCACATCATTGAAGCGTGACTTTCTATAGTCTCCAAGGTCCATTTGAAGTTCTTTCTCTTCATCATCTGCAATTGAAATATTCAGATCCAAATTAATATACAACTAAATGATCACTACTGAAACTCATTTAAAAATAGCTTTCCAGAACACATCCGGTTACAGATATATGTGGGTACTGACATGGGTGCACACCACATTAAATCTGCCTGTTCACAAGAATAGAGTAGACATGCCAGAGATGCCATGATGGCTATATCTAATTACAAACCCAGTGGTCTTCATTTTTTGGGTTGCCTCTGCTGAAGAAGTGGGATTTTGATGGTGCTAGATACCCTTATTTTGGAGTGCTGAGTTTCAGAGATTTGATTGATTTTAAGACATTCTAGGACTGGTTATATTTATCAGTTGAGAATGTCCCTTTTAAATGTGCCAGACAATCCTATTAGATCCAAATCCTTTCCAGAAGAATGAGACTTTGTGCCTTCTCCATTTTCCCCCACCTTCACAGACAGTGCATTACAAGAAAAAAACACCACACAACAGAACTGTGTACCTCATGCAGAAAAGTTACACTCTTGCCTCTAGCTCCCACTGCCAAAAAAGCTGTATATGGTCTGATAATGAACCAAGCTATACATTTCTTCTCTCTCTTCCTCATGAGCATAAAAAGGAGGAACACTCCAAAAATCTTTGGCACAGTCAATTGTGAAGCAGTGGAATCCATGCCCAGTATTTCAAATTGTACTTTTAATCAGTGTTTTTGAAGTCTGCTATTTTAAAGTTCACATTTGTGCTTCTAAGACACCATAGTACAGTGTCTTATGAAGTCTTTAAACAGCAAACTCTAAGCTTCAGTCTTATATTTTATATATTAGCTCTAATACGGTTTTTATATTTTTCTTTCGTCTTCAGGTCAATTCAATCTTTGTTGTGTGTTCATCTTCAATGTCATCATACTGCCTATGATAAAATTCTCAGTTATCCCTTTCTGCTCAAAAGATGAATGCAGTTATCCAGAAAGGTTATCATCTGACTGATATCCACCATGTAATTTATGACATTTACCTGCTCAGGACTTGGGGGAAAAAAATATTTTAAGCCAGACATTAGCCAGAGGTAGAGATGAAAGAGTTCTTTGGAGGGTGAGATCCAAGGGAAATGCCCAACCCCACTGCTAATTCCAGATGCTGCAAAGTGGTCGAATTTCTAATCAGATACCATGTGTGAACACCACATAGAGGATTGTATCCTTCATATCAGCCTTTGATTGGTAGGCTTTTGATAGATTCGTAACCTCATCCTCAACCACTGGAAGGGAAGAGGAGTTCTCACTTTCACCGAACTTTCCAATACCCTAACAGCCTACCACAGCAATTGTCAAACTTTACTGTCCTGTTCTTTTTCTTCTTTCCAACCTAACATGGGGCTCTGGCCTTTTCCTTCCTGCTTTCAAACCAAGAAAGCTGAAGTTCCAAATACAGCAATGGCAAATTCTGAAAGATATTTCAAAGCTTAGAGCTCCCCTTCTCCAAATTTGTTGCATCCTTCCCATTCCTAGAAGTAACATGGGCAAGTTTGACTGCTGGAAGAGGTTTAATTAGATCTTTCCTCAAAGTGTGTCTTATTCAGAAAGTTCACACTGAAATCTTCCTTCCTAAAGTACTTTGCATTTGCAAGCTGGAAAGTGTCAGTTTTAAGGGGTAGTATCCTTCTAACAATTCTGGAAGGAGTCTTACCGTCATATTACATACTGCAGTAGTCCAAGTCTCAAATTTAACCTCTGTGAAATGCGCATTACAATGAAACCAGGCTGCCTTTGGTTCAGGGGTATTTCAGTTGAGCCAAAGACTCATAATACAGGTGTCAAGAATTATTAAACAATTAAAGCCACTCAAGAAGACTGCATCCCCTGGGTGATGTCTCTTATATGAATGTGAAATTTTCAAACACTGATATTGCTATTAAATACAACCTGGAATATAAACATTTTGTGATAAAAAACAAGAGCTGCTTAACTTGATTTGTTTGTACCTACAATACTTTCTGCTTTGCCTTTAAAGCCACAGAATATTTTCCAAAAACATTTCGGCTTCACTTTAGCCAAAGACCATTGAGATTTTTCCCTTCCACTCATTACAACAATAAAGCCATGTCACCAAAAAGCGCGTTGACTAAACACATTTTTAATGCTTCCCCTGAGCAAAGTATTGTTGGCTTTTCCCTGCCATTGATCTGTACACCAAAATCAGGCAAATAACCAGCACACAGAAAAACAGAGCAAATACCCAGCTGTCATTCCTTTTCCCTTCAGTTCCAAGCCACTTCTTTCATCTTGAACCTGTAGAGATCATATCTGCTACTCTTCTTTTCAGGCAGATGCTCACAAGTTAACACACTGACCTTTACTGACAAAAATTAAGCCCACTATCACTTTTGATGTATACGGTATGAGTTCCAAAAATCTAAGTTTCCTATCTGCTAGTCCAAAATAAAGCCGCAGAACCCAGATTACTGAATTGTCAGGCATCATATCTGTAAACATCCAAGACTTTTACAAAGCAATTTCTCTTTGCCACCAGCTGATCCAAATCGATATTAAGTACAAACAAGTTAAAGCAATTTACAACCCAAGGCTTATTTGAATAAATACAATTTAACCACAGCTCTCTGTGCCTCTGACTTTTCAATTTCCCACCAACATACCTTATAGAATCGTGCTGTAAGAACTAGTGTACAGAATAGTATACTAAAATATGCTGTTTATAATGGCATGCAACACAAGTTATGTGTACTCAATCTCATCACTTGCTCTGTAGAATACAAACCACTATGACACTGGGTTAGTATTGAAAGGTCAGTCAAAACTGAATCCAACCTAAGAACTCACACACTGATCTATTCAGTTGAGCAAGAGCTGCATACTGCAGGGGGAACAATCCTGCACTCGTCCATAGCATCGGACTAGATGACCTAATCAGTTTTTCCCCCATCTCTAATTTATGATTCATAGAGCACAGCAGTAAAGAGAGAGAGAGAGAGAGAGGGGACTGTACTGAGTAGAATACAGAAAACTTGCACTTTGAGGAGATTTAAGAGTGGTCGTAGTATTGTAGGGACTAAAATGAAAAGCTAGGCAATATGGCCAAGGTTTTAAAAAACTGGAGTCATATTTAGTCACCAGCCTGAGCTGTCAAAAGAGATGAGCATCCAACAAGTACCTACTGAGGGAGCTGTTGGATGCTCATCTCTTTTCAAAAACCAGACTAAAGCCTAACTTTAAGCTCCTATTTTTGAAAATCTGGATGCATGGTTTAGACAGTTACACATGAGTGTCTAGATAGAACTCTTTCCTTAACTTTACAAGATGTATGGTTAAGAGCAGAAATCCCATACTTCTATAAGTCAATGGCAATAAAATAAACAGGCTATGTATTCTACTTGGTCATATCTCCAAATCGAAGAAACAAAGTGGGTTTTACAGACAGTTAGAACTGAAGACATAGCAGCCCTATTCAGATGAAACAGAAGACAGTAATCCAGAGCATTTAGAAATGCACCTGTCAGCGCTGATCAAAACTGCAAGAACAGGAGCCTCATGCTGGAAGAGCAGCACTAGGCTTTGTTTGTCAGTAAGTTAATTCATTGCTCAAAGTTCTGATCTGTACTTACGTACTCTTTCACCTGTTCATTAGCTTCCCCACGCCAACACGGCCACAGCATGATGCATATTTAAGTGCACAGCTACAGGAGTCGGTTGGTTCTAACCATATTTAGGGTCTCTATTAACTACGCTTAGAAGAAAGTCTTTCAAATTTATTTCCTGCTGTACAAACCCTGTGATCTGGGAACTTTTCAGGAAAAGAATATGCGGTTACAATAAGATGATCAAGAAGAGGCACCTATAAAACTTCAAAATATTTTGTCTTATGCAATTTTGTTTTAGCTGGAGATATATTTAGTACCTGAAACAATTTCTCCATGAAATTGCGCAAACTTTTCACAAACTACTACTACACTACCATACAACATTAATAGTGTAATTGGAAACATGCAATGAAGAGTCAATACACTGAAGTGCCCGCAGAACGAAAAAGATGGAGGCATGCACATATAAGTGGATATTAGACTATCACTGAGTTAACTAGTTTTGAAGTTAATAGGGTAAATTGAATGTCTGTTGAATCTGTGTATTAAGCACAAAAATGTTTAGTATAGTTTTAGCTACTAAGTGCTGATAAATTTTATGATCAGCAAACATATAACACCCTAAGATAGTTGTGAATACTATAGATATAAGTAGTAGTCTCAAAATACATGTTAATATGCCTTTGAAATTGTTTTAATAAATGCAGAAGCATGTATGTTCAAAATAATTAGCTATGAGACTTCACGATTATTGCAGGCAAATAAAACTGTTCCTGAAATTTCAGTCATGCTAACTTTACTAGCATAATAAAGCAGATTCTTTCAAAGATTTATACAATGTTAAAATATACTGTATTGAAAACCGTTATAAGGTTGGTTTTGAAACAGTAAGTATAGACATAAGTGAAAGACTGCCTGAAGAACATTTCTTTTATGCTAAGGCAGTTTTGATTAGCTAGTAATATTGAAGCTGTACACAAATTCAACAAGTAAACTCAGTGTAGATTTTTCTTTAGTGGGATGGAGACAAGGCCCAAGCTCACCTTGGACGTCTTCTTCTCCACCATCACCATCCTCTTCCTCATTGTAGGCCAGTTCAGCCTGCTTGTCTGCCTCATACTCACCCACGTTACCATCATCCCCATTATAATCCGCCAATTTAGAGCCATGCTGCGGATCAACAGGGGATTCATTCTCATCAAAGAATCGGCCTGTGAAGTAGGCAAAGGATTAAGTCAGAAGCAAAGAGGAAAGGAAAGAAAAGAAAGGATTCTAACAAAGCAGATCATAGGTTAGATTCTTCAATCCTCGTAGCCATGTCAGTTGTGAAAAACGAATACTGTTTTATGAAAACATCTCCATGCAAAAAGATTTACTTGATTATTTAAAAAGGAGTTTGGAGAATTCTGCTGGTCAGTGGCACATGCCAGCTAGCTCTTACAGCATTTGGTTACTATGGGCTTCACAATTTGGAGAAAAAAAAAGTGTTTAAATAGAAGGCTCCATATATGAAGACCCAGAAATACCATTCACTTTTCCTCGAATGCCAGGATTTATCCATGACAATGAAGAATTCTGAATTTAGATTTGCCTGACTTTTACCATCACATTGGCAAAAATTCAAAAAATCTTCTCCTTAGAAAGCACATTGGTGGTTTTCTGCTCACAGTGGTGAAGTATAAATACTTCAAAAGGAATTCAGCTAGTCTCTTGAGTGCATCATGCTGTCTGTGGGTCCAATCCAACAAAGATCTGTGTGGAGTCTTGAATATTTTTGTTGAACTATGTAGTTACTATATCTTTATACTAACTTTCTTGTTATGATTTAAAGGTTTCGAAAATATAGTAAATATCTTCTTAAGCTTTTAAACGGGTATGAGGAATAGTTCCACAATGAAATAAAGTACTACAAAAATGTGAATTAGTTGGAACTACAAAACGGATACACAAACTAAAAATATATGAGGAAAGATGAATGGTTTGAGAACAGGTGTTCAGTTGAGTATCCAGGGGGGTCCGAGTCCACTACAATTCAATAAATTTGTCAACTACTTGGAGGAGGGAGTGCAATATGCTAATCAAATTCGCAGATATGAACCTGGAAGGATTGCAACTGGAGACTAGATTAAAATGCAATACAATCTTTATATATTGGAGATGAGCAGAAAATTGAGATTTGATTATACCACAATCATGACAGATGAAAAGTCACATATGTAAAAAGCAATTAAATGCAGAAAAACTGAATGGGAGAATGCCACTTCAACATTAGTATAAGAGAAAAGTGTGCGTGCAGTGGATGATCTGACAGAGTGGCATTGTTTTAGGAAAAGCTAATGCTTCATTGTGTACAGTAACATGTGATTAACAGAGATTGGCAAATACTGAGTAAGGTTTTCCACAAATATTTGCTTGAATTTTTAAGTGAGTTCTCTTCAGCTATGTTTGTACATCTTTTTTATTGCACTAAGATTCACAGAAAGCAAATCTGAGTTTAACTGGCACAAGTGTCCACAGAAAGGAAATTGGAAGATTACATGCACAGGTATGTACTACATGCATTTATTTAAAAAAAAACAACAAAAAACCCACAGGAAACAGAAACAATACCATGTTTCCTATTTGAGCAATCACAGGTAGTGCACATGTCTATTGAGCGGTACCGACCTATTCTCAGAACTTCTCAAAAATAATCCATATATAAAAGACAACTCACAAAAATAGTTTCATATAACAGGTTAGAAGAAATTATGACCAGCTCACAAGCAAAAAAGTCAAATTTAGATACGAGCGTGAAATGCGGAATGTATCGAAAAGATGTTAGAGACAACTGCTTTAATTAGCACTAAGTTAATTACTGCGTGTATTCTTGGTACTGCATTTTAAACAAATAAAGGTCAGAACTCAGGAGAGAAGTACATGTGTTAAGTTTTCAAATATGAAGAGAATAGATCAACTTTAGTCAGCCAAAGTTAGCATAACCTACAGTCAGATAATTCAGGTTAAAAACTGAGGCACACAGGTAGGAAACAGAACATAGCTGCTAAAGAGTTGTGGCAGATATTGAAGGCTAGAATGGATAAATATTTATCAAGTTTATTTAAGAATAATTAAACCCACTGTGCCACAATGAAGCAATATATCTGAGGACAAACAGGAGTTCCTATCAACCCAAGTGATTCTGTGGTACTGACTTGTAGCCATCATGTGCCAGAAACATCAGAAAATTGTATTTTTGAATAAAATTTCCCTCTAAAAAGAGAATCTATGGCCAACAGATGGCACAGTGCCAACTGATATAACAAGACTATAGGTTCTGCATTTTTTCATTGTTCGATTGTTTTCTAGCTTTGCAGAGTCATTGTTTAAGTGTGTATTTGGGACATTACTGTAAGATTTCTTACTATCTGAGGCTTTATTCTGTAGCATATAGCACGTAGATAGACTGGTATGCCATCTACCTACATGTTACAGGACTAGGAAGGGCCCCAAGTGGTTCAGATATTCAGTCCATCAACAGAATGGGTTTTGTGAACAGCCAGAAGGCACGATAAGGTGGACAAGTGCCACTTGATAAAAAAGTTAAAAGGGAGTTCCATACCCTTGTTTCAAAGAAATGCCAAGCCCTTCAGAATTTCTAAAAGGATAAAACTATATGGAACACATGTAAGGACACAAAATGATCTTTTAATACACTCAACTCGCCTCCAATGTTACTATTTTATTTACATATGCCCAGCTTTAGTAGAAAACTAAACAGAATAGTCTATATTTGTTTATTTTTAAACAGCCTATTAGGTTGGTTTCGTTGAAATTAGTTATAAATACTATCAAATAAAGAGATTCATATGCACAGATGAACCTTAATTTGCTATTAAGAACATACTCACTTTGGGGAAATTTTTTGTTGGAGATTCAAACAACTTCCATGGCTATAGTTCCATTAAATTTTCCTGATTTCAAATATTCGTATAATACAGTATTTTGTCCATTGATACGTGAATAGAAATAGTTTAATCTCAATTGCATGACACTCTGCTTAAATGTTTAAAAAAAAAAATCAAATTTCAGTATATAAGACATGAAAAACATCAATCATTCTGAGAATTCGTTAAAAAAGTTAAGCCTCAATGTAAAACATGAAAGCAGGAGATGAAGTGTTTGGACCAATTTCTAGTGTTCAAAAAAATTAAAAAAAAATAAAATAAAGCAGACCAAGTGTGATTCAACAGGACAGTAAAATTGGCAACGAAAACCATTCAAGTCCTTAAAAAGATCAAAAAAATGAATTTCACTGATATCGCACACCAAGTTTCTCAACTTAAAAATAAGGGCATATAATTTCCGATCAATGTCAAGGAAATCTGTAGTATATTTAAAAATATTCAGTTTACAGAGATTGAGCTTGGCATGAGAGTTACTTTTCTGTTTAGTTAACATACCCAGGTGTTCCTACAAGTTGTGACAAGATTATTATTTATTTGTATTATGGAAGCACAGAGGCTTATTATTTATTTGTATTATGGAAGTACAAATGAGATCAGAGCTCTGCTGTGCTAGCTGTTATATGCACACCCGAGGTATGAGACACACTCCTTGTTCCAAAGGGTCTAACAATCTAAACAAAGGATAATCTAAAGCAAGCAGTGTACTATATCGCTGTACTACAAGAGAAAAAGAAAAATATAGGTTTTGATACTATGGTAAAAAGGTGCTATAGAAAATTCCAAAAGATATTACAAAAATAAGGGACCACTGCACCCAACAAGAAAACAAAAGCTTTTGGTAAACTGGTCATGTAGGTTAGGTGTTGAGTTTTTCCCATTTAAAGCTTGTAGTAAGAATTCTGTTAATTTACAAAACAGATTTCCTGGAGATTTCACTTTTACTTAAACTCTCACTCTTTACCATGTGCCCTGCAAAAGCTTGATATTTTGTTATATTAATATTTGTAAAGTGTATGGACTCTCAGAAGCACCAAGAGCTAAATTATTATATTTATATGATCCATCATCTGCCCTTTTTCTTGAATGAGCTGATTGCAGCTAGGTATGGAAACAAGCTAAGTAACCGCTCCTACAAAACCATTACAGTTTAGGAAACTGTCCACAAGTATTTCCACTTCTGGTGTGCATGCCTCCCCTCCCACCATGCATACAAAGTTGGATTCTTCTGAACAGCACCGTCCCCTGGGGCCTCACCTGTGCCTTGTCACCAAAGGCATATGGGTTGGACAGCCACAACCAGCCTTCATCTCCTTACTACCAAAGACAAGCTGGAACCCATGCTGAGCACTGTGCAGTTTCCTTCTCTATCAAGTTTTTAAGTCAGTATTGTAGTTATAATTTTTAGGTAGATTAGTAAAAATTTTAAACTCATTGGCAAAAAAAAATTTAGATAAGAGGTGCTCCAGTACAGTACCACCTGGTCATGGTGAAATCAAAATCCCCAGGATCCTGTCCCTCTTGCAAAGCCACTATTCATATTAATAATGGACACCTAAAGTGCCTCTTCTGCTTCACACATATTGCTCAAGTGCTCAATGTCATGCTTTTTCAGACACACACAAACACACAGAGGGAATCCCACCTAAAACTTTTCCTCATGGAAAGGTCCCTGAGGGTATCCTCCAAGCCAGAGTAGACAGTGTCAGTTAGTGCTCCTGCAAGCCCTGGGTCCAGTCCTCATCAAGCAAGTTCCATACATCCATCACAGAATCAGCAAAAACCTCCAAACTCTCCTTGCTGCAGAGTTCTGAGGAGAGAGGAGGAAAGAACACCGCTCTCAAAGGGATAGGAGAGACAGATCTCACTCATCAGCACCCAGTAGAGTAGGAGACAGTTTGAGACCCGTTGTGCCACTGACACCTCAACACCAGCAGGTTTCCAGATGGCCTCTGCACTGTTTCATGAGTTGGTACATGCCTTGACTAGTACCAAAACACCGGCACTGAAACATCCGGCATCAAACCACCTACCGTGTTACCTGCTAATGCGTGAGATGCACATCCAGAACAGATCTTTTTGGTACCAGGAGACTTAACAGTAACCAGCCTCCCAGAATTGCCATTGCTGGCCACTAATAATAAACTCCTAGCTCTGGGGGCATCTGGGTCAACCACCTCAGTTTGTATACAAGATAGCTAGGAACCATCTACACTGCCTGAGAGAATGGCTCCACTTCTGGAGGACATATACTCTTCCCTCCTCCACTTCAGCCAAGTAAAGTAGAGATGTCACCCACATACTTACCATGCTCTCCTCATTTTGAGCGAAGCCATTCTGACATGGACAAAATTCCACAGGACAACAGTAGGTGAAGGGGAGGGAGGGAACTCATCCCTGGGCCCTCTTGGGGAATCCTCTCTGGCCAACAGTACCACATCCCAAACAGATACAATCATAGCCATTCTGGGGCCGTTGGGAGATGCAACAGCAGAAAGTTTCATCAACTGTTTCTGTCTCCAAAACCAGGTCCTCCCTCACATCTTAGACCACATCAAGAAGGGCGACTGGTGCACCATACTTCCCAACATCTGGACCAGGATTTAGACCAAAAATTTCTTCAAGAGACATGTCCAGCCTATCCCAATGGCAATACAGTATCACCTAATGAAGCTGTCACTCCAACTGTTCCAACCCAGTCAGGTGATTACTGGATCTTCCAGGAGCACCTCCAATGAATGGCTGATATTTTGGAAATTCCAGTAGAAATAGCGCAAGAGAAGTTGCACATACTTCTTGATATCCCATATTCAATTTCCAGAAGACTGTCAATGCCAAAATATCAAAAGGTTTCTTGGAATAAACAAGGGATCTGTGGCAGACCCGAAGATCAGTGACACCCACGTCACAGAAGACAGATAGGCACTACCAAGTCCCATTTGAGGGGTATTAGTATTTCTATAATCACCCCATACCTGGATCCTTGGTAGTTGCAGCTGTCCCGAAGAGGTCTAAACAGAGACCACCCAAAGCAACACCTCTCTGGCTGTAAAGCCCATTCCTCAGCCAACTTACAGACACACCTATCAAACTCCCAAATACTTCCAGCTAGATACAACTTCCTGAATTGGGCCAGAACATCATTTTATTGAGACACTCCCTCAGGAAAATAGGAAAGAACTTAAGACTCATCATTGAGGAGCAACTGGTAACTTGTACCTCCTTACAAGCATCCTTAGATGTCTCAGATGTCAATAAGCACCATAGCAACCCCAACTACTACATGCAAAGCATGGTTGCAGTTGTCCAGTATTCTGAAGGAGGCCCAAATGACCACTGAGGAGCCATTCAAGGATCATAACCTTCTCAGTACCATACGAATGAGGCCTTACCTATGCTAAAAGACTCATGAGCCACCTTGTGCTCTTTGGGGGCATACAGCCCCACCTCCAGGAGGAAGCAATACAGGCCAACAGATAACACAGCCTCCAAGGAAGAGGGAGAGGTCCCAGAGGAGACAACCTTCTGACCCTTCCTCCACTCCCATCGGCAGGTTTGACAGCGCAGATGACAACCACACAGAACCACAGGATTGATTTTCCTGCCCTCACCTAAAGTAGTCCTCGACTTTCACCTAAATAAGCGATCCACCTGCTAGTTTTCTTCCCCAAGCCTCATACCAGTCAGGGGTGGAAGCTAGATTACATACTTTTAAGATCAGGACTCTCTCTTACTGTTTGGATTGAACAAGAACATTCAGGAATTCACCTAGAGTGTTTCTGGCATTTGACAGAGTGAAATTTGTACCCCATTTGTACCCAAAGACAGTTGTGACAAAGTTCCTCCTCTACCTTGGTGGCTCTTGCACTTATTGGCGGATTTGCTCACCTTGGAGCTTCACAGCAGCCCTCAGTTTGGCCGTTTTCGTGAACCCGAAGTCCAGGTCAACTCCTCCTGTGTCTGACCAGGAGTTGGGAGGTTTGGGGGGAACCCGGGCCCGCCCTCTACTCCGGGTTCCAGCCCAGGGCCCTGTGGAATGCAGCTGTCTAGACTGCCTCCTGGAACAGCTGTGACACAGCTACAACTCCCTGGGCTACTTCCCCATGGCCTCCTCCCAACACCTTCTTTACTCTCACCATAGGACCTTCCGCCTGGTGTCTGATAATGCTTGTACTCCTCGGTCCTCCAACAGTACGTGTTCTCACTCTCAGCTCCTAGTACCTCTTGCTCCCAGCTCAAACACAGCGCACCACAAACTGAAGTGAGCTCCTTTTTAAACCCAGGTGCCCTGATTAGCCTGCCTTAATTGATTCTAGCAGGTTCTTGATTGGCTGCAGGTGTTCTAATCAGCCTGTCTGTCTTAATTGTCTCCAGAAAGTTCCTGATTGTTCTAGAACCTTCCCTGTTACCTTACCCAGGGAAAAGGGACCTACTTAACCTGGGGCTAATATATCTGCCTTCTATTACTCTCCTGTAGCCATCTGGCCCGACCCTGTCACACTATCTAAATGGGTTCTGGACTGCATTAGAACATGTTTGACGTAGAACATTGGGACCCACCTAAACAGATCAGAACCTACTCTCCCAGAGCTCAAGCAGCTTCTGCAGTTTCACTAAGGTGTTCCAATCTCAGATGTGTAGAACAGCTACCTGGAGTTCAGGTCACACCTTTACCCAGCACTAATTCTTGGAAGAGAGCTCCAGGTCTGATACGTTCCTTGGAAGAGCTATCATACAGTCATTTTTCAGTGACACTGAACACGAGTTCACTGCTTGCAAGTCACAAAAACTGAAATACATGTGGACAAATCAGTCAAAGAAAGAAAGAACAGGCTTTAGGAAAAGTAGCTGTTCTTTGTGGACTTCTATAGCAACAGTGTTCCCTTCCAAAAGGCAAGGGAAACCAAAGAGTCAACACAAGAATTCCATTAACTAAATATTTCAGTATCTTTAGATATTTGTTCCTACTAGAATAATAGACTACAATGCACTGTTGGAGAAAGTTTGTCCAGTTCACATTTTGTTAGGTATGCAAAATAATTACTCTGAATCAAAGTCAGTTCATTCATTTAATTGATTCTGCTTTACTTAAAAAAAAAAAAAAAAAAGAATTGTTATACCCTTCCTGCCTAAAAGGAGCCCAAGTGTTTCAGACTTACTATAGACAAGTTAGTTTTCACTGTTCTAAAGCTTCACATTCAGAAGTAGATTTAAGAACGTCTAATCACCAAAACTTGTCTTTTGTTTCTTCCATGAATAACATGCACACCATTTGGATAATGTGCTTTTAAAAAGTCAATAGTAAACAAAAGTTAAGTTTCCTGAAGTCACTTATTTTTACAGATATATGTTTATAAAATGCTTTTCAATTGGAAAAAAACACAAGCAAGCAGAAGAGAGTTTTTGTGTTTTTTTTTTTTTTTTATAAAAAGCACAAATCTGGGATTTTAAGAGGAAGTACAAAACCTATCCCAGTACATAGAACCACACTTCACAGGGAACTTTTCATCTGAAAAGTTTGAAGAGCTTTGTTTTGATGTAAGGAAAAAAAAAACCTGGATGAAATATATAAATCAATGTAAGTGCTCATGCCAGTGCAACCTTGAGCTTCTAACGCTACTAAATGTCAACAGATTTACAAGAAGAAGAGACTTGCCAGGAAAATAAGACAAAATAAAATACAGTGTTAAAGTTATTGTAAATGGCCTTTTCTCACCCCAAAGGCATTGTAAACAAGTAATTCTTAAACAGTTGAAATTAGGTCTTGAAAAATAACTGGGTTAAGATGTACTGAAGAGCAGAGTATCCTCAATGCTAACATGAAAAACTTGATGTTTCAAAGACTGAAAACTACAATTTAAAGATGAAATATAAACAAAACATACTATGTGTGTAACACACAACATGCAGTCCACATGATAAATTACAGAGCCACGTGAAATTGTATTTGTGATGCACCTTTGTTTCACCTACACTCTGCTCACTAATCCATCCTTGGCAGGACAACAACTCATTCTGCACATTAAGTGCAACTTGCTTCTGTCAGAAGAAAAACAATTCTCCAACACGGATATAAGGCAACATAAGGGTTCTTCTGGAAGATATGTTTGGAACAGAACAAGCTTCTCAACAATATGCAAAAAGCAACCAAACCAAGTCAATTTCCTCCCCCATTATAGTACCAAACTATTTCTTTGGTAAGAGCATTCAAGACATAGCCACTAAGAAGAAAAAGTTAAAACGGAGTTAAGTCATATTGATAGATACAAGCAACTGTCTACCTGCAAAATACAAACTGATTTTAATATTTTGATTGAATGTCTTCATACTTATTTAAAATGTAAATTTTGTTATAAATTTCTACATTTTTAATACCCATAAAGATAGTTTAATAATTAAAACTAATCTCTCTGAATAGTGACATGCTATTGTCTTAAGAAAATTAAGGAATGTACTTTCTGTAGTAATATCTTTACATACTTAAATTTTCTGCATGTTTAATTTCTATAAGGCCACCCACACAATTGGTCACTTTGTTTTTAATGAGTGTTATTGCAATAGATACAAATGAAAAGACAGATGCATCCCAAGGTATTGAAGTACAATGGTATTGACTAACTTACTTTGCTTCATCTTCTGGAAGTCACCAACTCTATCCTTTGGAGCTTGTTTTCCAAGTTCAGTTTTAATTTTGTGTTCTTTTTTACTTTCCAAATTTTGTTCAGGAATCAAGAGCTGAGGAGGATTTGGAGGTATCTGCTTCACAATATTAACATTTCCTTCATTGTCAGCATTTAAATCTACAGCATGAAGAAATGTGTTATTTTGTCCTTTTAGTTTTCCTTCAGTGCCATGCAAAAGGGAGCTTACAAAGTTTCCTCTAAAGATAATTTAGTGTAGTCCATACTTATATTAATGACGAGGGCAAGGCACTGATTGCTTCACTCAGATACTTTTCAATGTGTTTCTGACCCCATAAGCATAGGATTGTGCTAAGCTTCCTCCCCACATGCATTCTGTCCTGGATTTTTAATCAGTACCTCCTGTACAGCATTTAAGATTTCAAGAGTACTGATTTAAATTAGGGCTGTCAATCGCAGTTAACTCAAGCGATAAATGCAAAACAAATTAGCTAGATTAAAAAATAATTCTGATTAATTGCAGTTTTAATTGTGCCTTTAAACAGAATACCAATTTAAAGTTGTTATAAATATTTTTAGATTCTTTTCTACATTTTCAAATATATTGATTTCAATTACAACACAGAATACAAAAACTGTACAGTGCTCACTCTATATTACTGTTTTTGATTACAAATATTTGCACTGTAAACAAGAAATAGTATTTTTCAATTCAGTTCATACAAGTACTGTTGTACAATCTCTATTGTTAAAGTGCAACTTACAAATGTAGAACTACTTTTATTTATTTTACATAACTGCACTCAAAAACAAAACAATGTAAAACTTTATAGAGTCTACAAGTTGAAGCATGAAGGGTCATTATGTTGCATCATATTAAAGAAGTTCTGTATTAAAATCACAAATGAGTTTGATTCCCCATAGTTTAAATTCCAGGGTATTACTAATTAAGAGGGCTCTTGGTTTTTGGTACTGTTTCTCTCCCTCTATCTGTGAAACTTGCAAGCTGCTAATTGCGTTAGTACATTCTAAGACAGAGTATGTTCTCAAAGCAATTCACACAGAGAGAGACTCAAAGCAATACTCTGAAACAACAGAAACAGCACCCAGAGACTCCCCGCCCTTTTGTTGCATTAACAATTGTGATTAAAATAGAGATAGAGGATGTATGTGGATGGATGCCTGGTGTGCATAATAACTGAATGATCAGGGAGGTGCCAGCCTACGAATCCAGTGTCCATCGGCTGAAGAAGGCGTCAAGTGGAAATAACCAGAGGACCCCCGGAGGGCAGACTGGAATCCACCCAACAGCCTCAAGAATGGGAGAACCAAAGAACAAGGTAACATCTAGCAGCAGGGAGCAATCAGGAATGTGCTATCTGCTGATTGATTCAGCAACAGCATGATGAAGCAATTCCCATAGACTGGCCTAGGAAGAAATTCCTATAAAAATGGACTCTAGAAAGTGAGAACTTTGGGGGTCTGATTCTGCAAAGCCACTTCCAGGAGCATCAGATGAGCATCTGACAAGGCCCTGCTCCCTCCTCATGTCCAGGCCACCTGGCCAGTGGCTTGGCATGAGCAACTCTAAGGCTGGTAACTATGATAACAACCTTGCAGAACCTGTGTGTGTGTGTGTGTGTGTGTGTGTGTGTGTGTGTGTGTGTGTGTGTGTGTGTGTGTGTGTGTGTGTGTGTGTGTGTGTGTGTGTGTGTGTGTGTGTGTGTGTGTGTGTGTGTGTGTGTGTGTGTGAGAGAGAGAGAATATGAGATTGAATGGAATGTTATAACTGCTTGCTGTGATTCTTTCTGTATTCACAATAAATGTGGTATTTTGCCTTTTCCTGTTTAGTAAGATCCTGCTGGTTTTTATTTTATTGGTATAACAATATGAATGTTTGGCATATCTGGCAGGTAGATACCTTGCAACGCTGGCTACAACAGTGCCATGCCAATGCCTGTTCTTCCTTTCAGGTGACCTAAATAAGAAGCAGGCAGCATTATCTCCTGTAAAAGTAAACAAACTTGTTTGTCTTAACAACTGGCTGAACAAGAAATAGGACTGAGTAGACTTGTATGAGGTGAATTGAAAAACACTATTTCTGTATTTCTTTTTTACATTACAAATATTTGTAATAAAAAATAAAATAAAGTGAGCACTGTTCACTTTGTATTCCGTGTTGTAACTGAAATCAATATATTTGAAAATGTAGAAAAGAATCCAAAAATATTTATAATTATATGTAAATTGGTATTCTATTATTGCTCAACAATGCAATTAAAACTGTGATTGAGACTTTTTTTTAAACCGTTTGACAGCCTTAATTCAAATGCAAAGCCACTGCAAATGGGGTGGCAGATACACATGAATAAGGAGCACAGAGAATCCTTTCAGAAAGTGAAATCCTTGCCCCATTGCCACTGAAATCAAAGCTCTTATTGAATGCAGTGGGGCCAAGATTTCACACGGTCTCTACTGCTTTTCTTACAGATGAGGAAAACTAATTTACCCAGAATGAAACAGCTTTTGTGGAACAAAGTCAGAGCCATGTACAATTATAGAAATAGATGTAGAAAGAGTCATTTCTTAAAGACCTACTATTTGGATATTTAAAACATTTTTAAGCTTATACCTATGCAAACTCTGAACACAAAAATCCACTAGTTTTAGTATCTTAAGTTTAATTTCTTTAAGAATTTGCAATGGACCATTAAGGGACATATTTTTTCTTTGACCACTGGCAGTTCTACTGGCACAACTTATAAATATCCTAAAGCTGTTTGGTCAATTTACACACAAACAAACTATGTTTCACCTTCCTAACAACATTTGAACGTGCATTTTGAACTATGGTGTAGACAGAATCCAACCTTTCCCCAGGACTTCAAAAACAGAAACCAAACCCACATCATCATCTTCTGTAACCTTGCTCTCTGCCTGACATTAGTAGAACTAAATCTAACTGGTTAGGCTTAGAATAATAATTTACTGTTTCTTGTGGTTTTAAAAGTCAGAATCAGTGGATGCTTGCAGCTAACCTTAAATGATTTGGTAGCAGAAATTAGCTATTGAACAAGATCTTATGAGATTTTGAAGTGTTGCCCATTAGAGTTCATACCTGGAACCATATTTGGCATATGGGGCTGTAAAGTAGGAAGATTCAGATTGGGTTGATGACCTTCACTTTGAGAAGTTGAAATAAGAGGCTTCTTTAAAGCTAAAGAAAATAAATGGATTCACAATAAGAGTTTCGTCCAATAGAACCACCACTATATTCTAGGCTTTGCTTTAACAAAGTTCTATTTATACCAAAATTTCATTTTAAAATCCCAGTGCTACAATTGAGAAATTAAAACTTCTGGGTAAAGTTTTCAAAAAAGAGCTTGAATGATGAAGCAGCTTAATCCCCAGTGACTTAAGCACTTGACATTTTTACCTTCTACCAAAAATCCGAATGTTTTCTGACCGAAAAGTCTGTATTGACACAACTCCTAACATATATGGGTTTTAAATCATCTGGACTATGTTCACTGACTAATTGGCTGTCTAACATTTCACAGATTTAAATCAGAATGATATCAAATAGCAATATCCTATCCAATTAGAACATGATTTTTCCAACCAGCAGGAGTATCTTCAGCTTTAGCAGGATCATTCTCTTCTATTCCAGGCATGCCTGCATCACCTCCTGATTTGATTTGCTCTGTCAAAATAAAAACATGAAGTTCTTCTGTATTGTTCTTTTGACTTTAATAGTGAATTTCGCATTGGTGAAAGGCACTGGGCTGACAGCACTGGAATTGAGTCCGTTATCCACAGACCAGGCAGCGTGTCAGCAATGACAGCACAAGATTCCACACACTGCCCTGCTAGCGGACTTCCACTCTGTTCTGGAGGGACCAATGAAAGGGCAGATAGGACTTGGAACTCCGTCTTTTCCCTCTGTGCGGAGAAGGACAAGGGCATCATAGCAGTAGCTTTTGTAATCCGAATATCTAGCCAATCACAACTGAACTGAGGCAAACTGCTGACTGTCCTACCTCAAAAACAATAATGATTCTGTTTGATGGGGAGGGTAGAACACAATTAACACATTTATCCAGTGACGCAAAAAGGAAATACCTTTGCCATTAGGGATGTGATTGCTTGAGGGTTCTTCATTCTTTACTAAATTTTTCTCATGTGTCTCTTGAATAGTCTTAGATATCGCTTGATCATCATTCAAACCCTGTTCAATGTCTTGTCTTGGCTGGATTCTCTGTGCATCCTGTTTTTAAAACAGATTAAACATTAATAAAGATGACCCTTAAAAGGAGAGGGGAAATCACTCACACCACCTTGCAATGCTGCTTCTCTGAACATATCTTGCAGAGTTCTCACTCCTATGTCTTGGCTCCTTAGGAGAATGAACCTTGAGAGCAGTGGGTAATATGACAGAGCATGAGCCAGACCCCCTATAGACCAACATCTGCCGTTGCCTGCCAGGCATATGTGCTGCCCGTGCCCTCCAAACCAGACATGCCAAACCCACCAAAAAAACCCAACAACAAAAAAAAAACACACACACAAAAATTGGGCTTGTTTTTGGCTTAATTGGCTTGTGAGTTGCTTGTTGACTAGTTTTTGGGTTGTAGCTTGTTGCTTCTTTTTTTTTGATTGGCTCCCGGCAAGCAGGGGCAAAATGGGGGGAAGAAGAAAAGATAGAGTCCGGGGTGCACAGCAGGCCCACCACAGTCCCAGACTGCATGCCAGGGAGGAAATCTAGTCACAGAGTGTTGGGGTTCTTACGGATTGGCTTGTTTTGGCCTTGTTTTGAAATGGGATTAGCTTGATTTTCGGTTTATTGTGAAAGTCGGGGTGCTTATTTACTGTGTGGAAGTTGGTAACTGTGCGCCAAACATGAGTCAATTCCTGCAGTTGTGCAGGAACAGACTATCAGAAAGAAATGCCAATTCAAGAACATTGTGTCTCAGGGCAAGAGGGAAAAGAGCCTTCAGAAAGGTAACACAAAAGCAGACTTCGAACACAAACACAGAGGTCCCTGAGCGAATCTAGGCTTATGGCTTGTAAAGGGCCCACCTTGACCATGTTTCTCTTCCTCCAACAGGTGCATCACAAGGGTAAGGATTCCTGAATACCCTGTACCAAGTCAATGACTCCATTTACAGCAAAACAGATCTTAACTGGTTTATATGGTGCTCAGTTCAGTAATTCCCTTTTGCAGGAACAATTTATATCCCCAGAATAGAATAAGGGTGAAATTACAGAGTAGGTATACCTCTATCTGAACAAAGGTGCAATTACTCAGATTTGTACCTGAAGTTCATTTTACAGACAAGAACTTCACCCACAAATAGGGTTGCTAGGCTGCTGTCTGGCTGAAAGTGTGCCCTCACATTTATATCTAGAGAGAAAATGGAGGATTGTGTGGTTGTACAAAGCTTTCACTGGCATGAATTTGGAGTGGCGGAATTACTTATACAATTTGTGAAGCAGATATCACAATCATCCCAAAGGACTGCCAAGAAAACAGTTACTCCACCATAATACATGTATTTTGCTTGTACTATAGTGTACAGTAAAGGTTAGAAAAAATTAGTTTTATCATTAATAGGTTTTCTACCACTCTGCCTCTAGTAGGAAGTTACCATACATAGGCCTTGGACTAACAGGTAGTTCCACCGCATATCTCATGAGCAAAATCTAGCATCCAGCTCCACTATGGGATACAGCAAGAGTTTCTAGAGCTGCTGATTCACAAGACAGACCTTAAATGTGTTAGAATTAAAACAAAATAAAAAAACAAAATAATTACAAGGTGACATTTTGGTGAACCCAAGCCAGTGTGCTAGACATCCAAACTAGTTCCGATTTTATTGCTCAAGATGATGATGATATTAAATTGAAACAAAAATCCCCTATTTCAACAACAGGATTATTTTTAGCCACTATTTACCTTTTGTTCTTGTACACCTTGGTCCATTAACTTCTTTATATTTTCTTCATGTTGCATTTTCATGTCTTTGATTTGTTGTCCACACTGCAAACTTAATTGGAAGCACACTAACAGTTACACATTTGATTTGGATTATACCAAGTCTCCCATAATTGCCTGGGAGAAAAAGAAAATGGACTGGCACAGGAAGCTTGAGGAGTAGAAACTGGGATATAGTAGAAAATACCAAGGTTTCAAAGGTGGGGTGAGCAGAAGGGTCTGTGACCAGCAGAGTACTCTCCCTGACAAGCCTGGAAAAGAACCCAAAATTCCTGAGTTTCACCATTCCTCTATCAGCAAATATCTGTGAAACTCACGAGTAAAGTGTCTCATCCTCTCCAGTGCCCATCCTCATAAAGGATGGCAAACTACTACTACTACCAGATACTCTGTTGGCTCTAGTAACAGGGTCTGTGCAGTGGATCTAAAGATTCCAACCATGCTGATCAACTATGTGGGTGTCAATATTATGCACTAGGATGGTATGTTTTGTCAGATTTAAAAAGAAAAAAAAAAAAAACTAAAAAAAAAAAAACCAAACAAAACTATAATAAAAATATTAAGGGTACAGAGTAAAGAACTCCAGTTAGGAAATGCCATACTTAAGGTACTATGCAAAAGAAATGTGACCATAATTAAAGACAATTGTAATGCACATGCACAAGGAGACCAAATTACAGTTGCACAGGTAACCTTACCAGCAGGAGAGTGGGGTGGGAGGAAGTTTTGTTTCATGGTCTCTGTGTGTATATAATGTCTTCTGCAGTTTCCACGATATGCTATGCATCCGATGAAGTGAGCTGTAGCTCACGAAAGCTCATGCTCAAATAAACTGGTTAGTCTCTAAGGTGCCACAAGTACTCCTTTTCTTTTTACGAATACAGACTAACACGGCTGTTACTCTGAAACCTTAATTATGGCATTACTTAAGTTCTGAGTGCTTGAATTTGAACCTTAATGTTTTTAATACCGTTTATGTGTACCAAGTATGTATATAAAATATTACTAATTCTATATTGAGAAGAGAATCTCTGCAAGAGTTTCATATTTGTTTATAATAGAAAAGCCAGTGGTCAGTAAACTGATTTTGAATACAGATTTAGAAACCCTTTCAGTTAAACAAAGTAACTTTCCACACACTCTCACCCACCTGAATTCTCTATTCTTCTGAAATCACTAATTCTTATCTTCAAAGAAACAACATTTATTAGAACTGTGTTTATTTGCTCAAAATGGATCTTACATCTGAAATGTATAATTAAGGTATTTAAATATTTTTGGATAAGTTTCAGAACCGATCATGGAAACAAATAAATTCCTACATGCTGTAAAATTAACAGTATGTTTAAGAATGCCCTAGATGAAGCGCCCATTAATTTGGTTAAAATAGCAGCAAATTACTGTTATAAAACTGCAGTCCACAAGGACATATTAGGGTTTCTCTAATTATTAGAAGTTTGTTCAAGTTAAAAGGAACCAGGATACAGTGCAGTGCATTCCTTCCTGTGCATGTATATTGGCTGAATAAACAGTTATGCTAAGTGACAGTTCTAATGTGTTCCATTCCATACAATGTTTATTTATGGGCACATAACTGAAACAAGTAAAGGGCTATCATCTCAAAATGGGAGAGTTGCTTGGCTTACTCCATTAGGCTTTCAGGAGTTAAACCCAGGGTGGTTATGTCTGCCTCCTTCTACTCTCTCTATTTTATCTCTTGTAAGGCTTGAGTTGACAGAGAGGAAGGGAGTATCTTATGTGCTAGCCACAGCCAATTAATACTGATGACAAAAGAGCATGAGATTATCACAGCAGCTTCAAGAAGGAAAGGTGGAGCACATGAACAAATATGAAAGTAACAGACCCTTAAAGCTATTTTTAAAAATAGTTTTTAGGCCTAGAAGTGAACCAAGGATGGTCCACAAATTAAGGAGTTTGGGGATAACATGTGAAGAGGTAGTAGCCCTGCAAAGCTTTAAATTTTCTACTCTATGTATTTTGTCCTGAAAGCTTCCAATACACATATTTTAAACCAAACACATTATAAATTGTGCTTTCAGAAGTTTTAAGCCTTTTCTCAGTGTTACTGTGTCTCACCCTTCCCTACAATATGTGGGGGGAAAGAATTGCTTCCTGAAATTTGATTTTTCTTCTAAATTTATAGCCGACATTTCAAGTTAATTTCAGCCTAAGCATAGTATTTTTACCTCAATTCCAATCAAATAAATTGGTCACGAAGACCTTGATAAGCACACCCGTAACACTTCAATTACCCATAGTTTGATTAAATATAATTGTTCTTCTATTGTCTCAAATCACATATTGTCTCAAGTACGATTTAAGTCAAACTGAATAAAAAGCACAATTCTGGGAAGTCACATTTCTCTAGAGACTTTCCCACTCCCAACAAAACACAAAACACCAGAAAATAAAGGTTTACATTAGAAATCCTGACAGCTTCTTTGATTTGTCAGCTATCTATTGGTTAAGGTCTATTTGAGGAATAAAGATCTATTTGACTAGTTTGTGATTTAACGGGAGTTCACATTTATGGGAACGGTACACAAATCTATGGTTAATACAAAACACTGAAAAGCATCATACCTCTCATACTCCAGCCTCCTCCCAAGACGAGTATTGTTCTTCTTGTACTCATGAAGCTGGTCCTCTTGACGAATGAATTCTTGGCGTAATTCTGCTAGTTGTTCTAGGCCAAATTGCACAAATCAACGTGAGTAGAAAAATGCCCCCCTTTAATACCTTTTACCATTGATGCTTCTTAGATGAAAAATGCTCATTTTCAAATCTTTCTGATCTCTACCGTATTTATTGATTCCCTGCCCCCAAGGAATCTTTAAAAAATATTGCATAGCCACACAGCATGCGAAATAAGTTATTATTGTAAACTAGAAATCAATTCATACACATTTATTTTGAAGCTAAGAGTACTACTTGTGATAAGATACTTTCAGGATAAGAATATATGGTAAAAATTTAACTCTTCATTCCAAAGGGCTATATGATGCACCTACTTGTCAGAAATAATTTCATGTTAATCTCCTTATATATTATATTCTCTCCTAATGTATCGTCTTATTTTGAAAAATATAGCACTATAAATGGAACCCTCTCTCTCGCTATAGGGTCAGCCATTTACACTATATAATCATCATCCTTAGCATGCAGCAGACATTCTGTGCTTCTTTTACTCCAAGAAATTTTTTAAAAGAATACATGTCATACTTTTACACCTATCTACATTAACATTTAACATACACTTTAGTTTTCAAAACAGCTACTTTAGAAGTTTCACCTCCCTGCTGCTTTGGGTGCAAATGTGAGATTTAAAATGCCTACTCATATTTATTGGTATTAACTACTTGTAATTGCTTTAAACAGAAAACCAAGATACTAAGCAAGTTAGGAGTCCACACTACTAGGGCCCTACCAAATTCAGGTCCACTTTGATCAATTTCATGGCCAGAGGGTTTTAAAATTGGTCAATTTCACAATTTCACCTGTTAACATCCGAAATTTCACAATGTTGTAATCGTGAGGGTCCCAACCCAAAAGGTACCCAGAAAGTGGGTCTGATCTCCCCTCTGCTCTCACCCTCCCCCGCAGCTGCCAGGCAAGGGAAGGGCAAGTCTTGTCTTTCCCAAGCCCAGCAGGGACACAGCTAGGAGCTCCCTGATTGGGGCGCTTCCAGGAGTAGGGGGATACTGGACCCACCTTCACAAATCTCCTCCAGCTGCAGGAACCTCAGGGGTTGGAGGTTCCTGCATACCCCGGCCCCACACCGCTCCCGAAAGGTGGCAACGTGCCCCTGCAGCTCCATGCACTGCCCCTCTCTGCAAGCACCGCCCCTCTCTGCAAGCATCGCCTCCACAGCTCCCATTCGCCACGGCTCCTCGTTCCCAGCCAATGGGAGCTGCAGGGGCAATGCTTGCAGAGCGGGGCAGCATGCAGAGAGAGACCCCGCCCTGGCCGCTTCCGGGAGCGGTATGGGGCCAGGGCAGCTGGGGAGCCTACCTTAGCAACAGCTCCGCTCTGGGATCGACCGGGAGATACTCTAGGATCAACCAGTCAATCGCAATCGACCGGTTGGTGACCACTGTCGTAGATGGATTTTCTGGTCCTTTTTTTATTTCTATAATTTTCTATGTTATGCAGGAGTCAGACTCTCTCTCCCCTCACTCCTTCAGTCATAATTTTTACATCAATAGACAAATTACTTAATACAAATTTGATATTACTGGTACCTAGAATATTACATTACATTTCACCTTGAAAATGATTTTGGGTATTTTAGAAAAGTTTTTGGTAGAATGTATCCTCTCCCTCCACTGCATAACATGAAAAGGCTGATATGGAAATCCATCCAGCCCTTATTATCTAAGCCAGATAAAGAATTACATTTTATAAAACTTCCGCAGCTGAAAGACCCAAGCTGCCACTTGTTAATACTCCAGCCTCAGACATACCCTAGATTCTTCTTTCAGCATGCACTCCTCAATACCTAGGGAATTCTAAAAGATTTTAGTGTTCATATGCTATTCTCAAACCATGTGCAAGCAGTAAGTTCCTTACCTTTTAAACGATGTATGTCTGCCATTTGATATGATATGTTGTTCTGTAGTTTGATCTGCAAAGAAAGAAGTTTAAAGATGTAAATATATATTTACACCTAAATAAGCCAGAAGCATTTGAACACATTTTGATCCCACAATTAAGTAAAAGTGTCATTTTACAAACTTGTGTGAACCGCTTTCAGAAATCACAGATGGAAGGTACTGCAAGTAAAATCAATCATACATTTCCCTTACAAGTTAAGTCCCTAAGTTTTGCTGAGACAGGTTTAGCTAAACCCACCTTTAATAGAAATATTTTCTGAAAACTAACAAAGTAGATATATTTATCTTTAAATCTATCATTTGTAACATTAAGATTGCATTGTGGTACTGCATGAAAAACTGAACATACGAGTCACGATTTCACTGTCCAAGCCTAAGTGCTGCAAAGTAAACAGTATTAATAGTGAAAAATCATTTACAAATGTTTCAGTTGTACTAAAGTGAAAAGCAATGGCCAAACAACTAAGAATATTTGCTTTAAACAATACTTTTAATATGAAAGCATGTCTTTAAGAGATCTGCCTCAGCTCTGATGGAGCCAGACTTCTACGAAGGATTTTTTGATTAGATATTTTTATTATGTAAAAGCACTAACAATTACAACCAAGTGTAAATATAAAGCTATTATCATGCCAAAATACCTTATATTTCTTTATTTTTTCAAACAACGAATCAACCAAAGCAAAGACGAAAAATGTTAGAAGTGAGGGAACGTCTCGAACCAAATAAACACCATGCAGAGACAAGGAATTATGTCAGAAACTGACCCCTGCACAGTTAGTTTTTGAAAGAAACTTGTCTCTGTTGGGGTCACAAGTATTCCCCAGTAGGGCTGCTAGACTATTAGGTTTAAACTAAACATTAGAATTCAATTATCTTCCCTTTTAAAAAGTAGCCACAATTTATTTATAAAAAGAAAAGGAGTACTTGTGGCACCTTAGAGACTAACAAATTGAGCTGTAGCTCACGAAAGCTTATGCTCAAATAAATTGGTTAGTCTCTAAGGTGCCACAAGTCCTCCTTTTCTTTTTGCGGATACAGACTAACACGGCTGCTACTCTGAAACCAATTTATTTATAGTTACTTTTAAAATTGTACAATATGGACATATCCCTTTTTTCCCCAAAGCAAAGGGGTATTAGATATTTCAATCCCCACCTACTTTCTGAAGTTTTAATATCTTTGAGTCAGGCATTTGGAATACCTGTTTGTTTGTTTTTTTGTTTTTTTTTTAAAGCTACATCTGCTCTCAGGTTGGAATAAATGGAAGTGCTATGAAAAGTAGGTACTTTATATAATACCTCTCTCTATAGAACTGCTATCTTAAAAATAATAAATGCAGCTAAATAACCATAAACTTTCAATTGTTAACATTCATCTCTTTTTAATTAAGTACAGGTGAAAAAAAAAACCCTAAAACCACAGGGAAGTATTCATAAGCCTTTTCAAGTGGGAAAATAGATTTAGTCCTCGCTGCAGAAGACAGACTTAAAAAAAAAACCCCAAAAAAACCAGTTCTCTGTTATAAGCAAGTCATATAATTTAACCCAGTCACTACCAGTTTACCATGGAGTGCTCCCAGTACAGTTTTATAGTTGCCAGTTATAACAATGTACTAATGAAGAGTTCTTTATTCTACCACAGATTCTGTGTAAGTCAGTTGTAATACTGTATCTCTAGCTGAATATGTGTATTCAGGATGACTACATTTAGGTAAAATTCAAGCAGCAGACTTAGGGTTATGATCTGAAGTAGTACAAAAGAGCATAAGCTTTCGTGAGCTACAGCTCACTTCATCTGATGCATGTAGTGCATGTAGCTTATGCTCAGATAAATTTGTTAGTCTCTAAGGTGCCATAAGTACTCCTTTTCTTTTTGCAAATACAGACTAACACGGCTGCTACTCTGAAACCTGTTAAATATGCTTAATACCGTACATGCTGTTAAACATTTGGCTTTTAAAATCCATGCAGTAAGAGTAAAAAAGTAATAAGCCAAGCATTTTAGAATATAAGACAGTCTCTTAGTTAGTGTCATAGCAATATTTAGAGAGAGCTGGCCAAGAAGTAGGATGAATTTGATAAAGTTCACACAAAAAAACCCCACCACTTGATTTCACTGAAATAGTGATGAAAAACTCAACAAAAAAATTGGAGTTTTGTAAGTTACAGTTGGCTGAAATTTTCCAATCACTAAAAAACCAAAACAAAACAAAAAAACCCAAAAAACCACACCACTATCCTGGTACTGTACAATGTAGTTTTCCAACTGCCTTACGGGTCACAATTTTCAATTAATTTTAGTATCCCTGTAGAACATACTTTTTAGTAATTAACCAAACACAAATAGCTGCGAAGTCAAATGCAGTAGTATGATTTTTTTTTTTTTAAATTCTGTATCATTTGTTTTCCAGAGAGATATACCAACTTCTAAAAATACATACTTAATCACACTGCCTATTTTCAAAGCACTCAAAAGTTAATTCTCAGCAAACACTGAATTATTGGAAAAACCTATCACCTCAGTGGCAAGATCTATATAGCTCATTCATTGCTGCAGTGGGAAATAATGACTTCACTACAGACAGACCAAAATATGCTGGGCTGCCATTTAAGAGGCAAAATTTGTGGTGCTCTCCTACCATATTTCCTGCTAATCGGAATAAGATGCATTTTTCATTTAGACATGGGATAACTGCTGTTTAAGTAGGACAGTTTTTAAAACCAACCTTGACAGTTCTTATTTCAGCAGGTTAGTCAAATTCCACTTACCAAACTACGCCATCACACTTCATATTATGCTATTTGATCATGATATTTTGTTGCAAAATTAATTGTGTGTGATGTGAATCAGAAAGAAAGGCATTCAAAAAAGCAGTAAAATTTCTCACACAAATGGTATTTCCTTAAATTCTATGACAAAAATAGTAATTAGAAAAGTACAAACTGTTCAACCACAAGACCACGATCCCCAACTCCATTCAAACGACACTGCACTTACTACCACACATAGTGTTTCTTACAATATTCAATCACATCACTCATCTCAAACTATTTACCACCACATCTTTAGTTTCTTACTATTAAAAAGAGCTGCTTGTTTAACACAGCCTGGCAAAGTTGTCATGAAAATGTACCCCACTAGCACAAAATCTATTCATGCACTCTTTTCCATGACAAACCAAATGGAAAAATATCATTTTGCATAGTTAGTTTAAAATATCCCTACAGAGTGGACTAGCACCAGCCATGACTGATTGTAGCCAGGAAATTATGAAAGAAAAAAAGGTATTTTTGATCTTTCAAAAATCAAAATAAACTTTCTATATAGAGTTTTGCAAGATAAAATGGTGAAGAAAAGTGCACAGGCAGGTACTATCTTGGTTTTTCAATGTGCTGTTTAAACGAGTCATGTTTCCATAACAGGTCACCCATTAAGCTAGACAGAACAGTAGTTCCCTAGCTTTAAAGCTTCGGATCTCTTTTTCATTAGTCAGAACAGATCAGATCAATGGAAGAAAATGAGTTCAAGAAAAAATGAGCTGACCTGCAGTATATTAACCCACTTCCAAGGTTATAGTCAAATAGCCAATATCCCACACTGGGTAAAGCCTTGAGTTTGTTTCTTGCACCCATCCCATCATCTTTCAGGAGCTGCAAAACGTTAGGATAACAAACTCACTAGCCCACATATCTATTCAGGGGACACCATCACAGGGCCTAATAACATCAGCCACACTATCAGAGGCTCGTTCACCTGCACATCTACCAATGTGATATATGCCATTATGTGCCAGCAATGCCTCTCTGCCATGTACATTGGTCAAACTGGACAGTCTCTACGTAAAAGAATAAATGGACACAAATCAGATATCAAGAATTATAACATTCATAAACCAGTCGGAGAACACTTCTATCTCTCTGGTCACGCGATTACAGACATGAAAGTTGCGATATTACAACAGAAAAACTTCAAAACCAGACTCCAGCGAGAGACTGTTGAATAGGAATTCATTTGCAAATTGGATACAATTAACTTAGGCTTGAATAGAGGCTGGGAGTGGCTAAGTCATTATGCAAGATAACCTATTTCCCCTTGTTTTTTCCGACCTACACACCCCCCTTCCCCTTCCTCAGACATTCTTGTTAAACCCTGGATTTATGCTGGAAATGGCCCACCTTGATTATCATACACATTGTAAGGAGAGTGATCACTTTAGATAAGCTATTACCAGCAGGAGAGTGGGGTGGGGGGAAAGAAAACCTTTTGTAGTGGTAAACACCCATTTTTTCATGGTTTGTATGTATAAGAACATCTTCTGTATTTTCCACAGTATGCATCCCATGAAGTGAGCTGCAGCTCAGGAAAGCTTATGCTCAAATAAATTGGTTAGTCTCTAAGGTGCCACAAGTCCTCCTTTTCTTTTTGCTAACACGGCTGCTACTCTGAAACCTGGCACTAGTCCTAGAAGAGGCAGCAATAGTAACTCCCAAGCTCTGCCCCTGAGGTTTGTTATTTCTCTATATTGGGCACTGGAGAGGACGGAGAGTCGAAGGAAAGAAGACGAGACCCCCGACACCAGGGAGCACAGCACCGCCGGAAGTACAGAGGGACTCTCACTTCCAGGGGCACTTTTCACACCCACCCCCCAGCCCTGCCAGGACGTGGGCCCCGCCCCCCCGTACCTTGCTGTCCTCGCATCTGGTAGCCTGGCTGTCCTTGGCTTGCAGCTGGCCGCTCAGGTGCCGGCAGTCCGCCTCCTTCTGCTCCAGCTGCTTCTGCTGGGAGTCCACCCTGAGCATGAGGTCCGAGTTCCTCTTCTCCAGCCGCCCGCGGGCCACCTCGCCGCGCCTGGCCTGGCCCTGCAGCCCGGCCACCTCCTCCTGCAGCAGGGCCTGGCGGGACGCGGCGCTCCAGTAGTTGAAGGCGAGGACGGCGATCAGCACCAGCAGCGCCGCGAAGACCAAGGACGGCAGACGGCCGCCCCTCCTGTTGGCCCCGAACCCCACCATGGAGGAGGCCGGGGGGGGGGCTTCGCCGCGCGCCGCCTCCGCCCACCGCTGAGGGGAGAAGCCGAGAACGGGGCCCGGGGAAGGCCCCTCAGGACCCGGCGGGACGGGGGGAGGCCCCTCGGGGCACCGGGGGAGGGCTACGAGGGGGGCCGCCGCAGAGGGTGGCGGGGCAGGGGCAGCTCGCGGCGGCCGAGGGGACCCCGAGCGCCGTCCCGCCCCGCACGGGAGAACCGCTGCCGACCCCGCCCGCACTCTTCTCCTCCCGCGCCGGTCCCGGGCCCCGGCCGGCGGCTCCAGGGCAGGCCCCGCCACTTCCGCGTTACCGCGTCTCGCGAGAAAGCCCCCCCCCCCGAGCTCTCGCGAGAGCCCCACTGCCGCGAGCGGGGGGCGTGGCGGGGCTGCGGCGGCCTCCCTCGCTCCGCGGGGCCTGCCGCTCCCCCCCGGGGGGGAGCCGTGTCAGCCCCCACCCGCAGGAAGGCGGGGGAGGCCCTGGGGCGCCTGAGAGGCGGGCACAGCGGCGGGGGCGCGCGCGCTCTCCTGGGCGGGAAGCCCGCGTGGCGGGGGCGGGTGTCGAGGCGTGAGGGGAGCGGGGAGAGAAGTTGGGGGAGGGGATTAAGGTTTTGTAGTGACCCAGCCGCTCCCAGTCTTTACTCAGGCCCAGTCTGATGGTGTCTAGTTGGCACATTAATTCCAGGGCTGCAGCTTCTGTTTCTGACATTTTGGGGGGAGGGGTGGCAGAATTGCCACCCTGAGGTCTGTGGTTGAGAGCTCCTGGCGTGAGAGACGAGGCGTTGCCTTGGGTCAAAACCTGCCTTGGAGGCGAAGCGAGGAGCAGGGTGCCCTGGTCCGGTCTCTTCCTGGCCCGAGGCGGGCAGCCGGGGGCCTGCCGGTTCCCTCACAACACGCTGCTGGGTGACCTTCCAGCGCAGCCGCCAACTCGTCCTGGGGGCCCTGCTGACATTTCCCCCTAAAATCCTTAATTAACTTCAGGAAAAACAAATATAGATGCACATACGCGCGTCCAAATCATTGTAAATTTACTGAATCTTTTTGCAGACTCCATAATAAAGATAATGTGGAGGTGTCTCTCTTCTTTACGGGACCTAAACAGAACAGAAACACAAATAAGGTGCTCTGCAGGCTCTTTGTCTTTTTTGTTGTTGCTTCTTTTCCTTTTTTGGGTTGCTTTTTTAAAAAGACTCGCGAGCTAGTACGTCTGCTGCTGTGAAAAGTGATATTAACAAACATACAAATTTCAGAGTAACAGCAGTGTTAGTCTGTATTCGCAAAAAGAAAAGGAGGACTTGTGGCATCTTAGAGACTAACCAATTTATTTGAGCATAAGCTTTCATGAGCTACAGCTCACTTCAACTGAATGCATCCGATGAAGTGAGCTGTAGCTCACGAAAACTTATGCTCAAATAACTTGGTTAGTCTCTAAGGTGCCAAACATACGAATATCGCTTTTCACAGCAGCAGACTTACGCAGTCCTGGCAAGCCTGGGGACAAATTAAGCCCTGGATGGGGAGGTGGGTAGGGGGGAAGAGGAATGCATGACAGGCTGGCAGAGGCAGCAGGGGGTGAGCCCCATGATCAGAGCCTTCTGCCTGCCACTCCAGGAGCCCAACCCTACATCCCCAGGAAGGTGAGGAACTCACTAGTTGCCTCCTCTTCCAGTATTTGTGTCTCCAGAGAGAGGCAGGGTCCAATCCCTGCTGGTGGCCCTTGTGGAGGGACCACTGCTTCCCTTTCTCCCCCAGTCACTGCCCAGGAGTCTGTGGCCACAAGAAAACCCCTGGTGGCCATATTTGAGAAACGCTGGCTTAATGGGCCCAGTGGTGTTTAATATATTAAAGATCATAAAAGGGGGGTGAGTAGTGAGGTAGCAAAGTTTGTAGATGGCACAAACTTATTTAGATTATTAAGGACCAGAGGAGATTTTGAGGAATTTCAGAGGGATCCAACCACACCAGGTGAACAGGCAATGTGATGGGAAATAAAATTTACATTAGAGGGAAAATTTAAATCAGTCATGCACATAATGAATTTCTTAATTAATTGTAACAACTCAGGACATGGGATTGTAGACAACTCACTGAAGACTTCAGCTCAGTGTGCAGCTGGGGTCAAAAAAGCAAACAAGATGACTTGTACTCCATGCTACAGAGGAAGGTGAAAACTCCCCAAGGTCTCTGCCAATCTGACGTGGGGGAAGATTCCTTCCCGACCCCAAATGTGATTAGTTTGATCTGGAGCACATGGGTGAGACCCACCAGCCGGAAATCTGGGAAAGAATTTTCTGTAGTAACTCAGAGCTCTCCCCATCTAGTGTCCCATTGCCAGCTGTTGGAGATATTTGCTAATAGCAGTTGTGCATGGGCTGTATGCTTTTGTAGGCAGTCTCATTATGCCATTTCCCTCCATAAATTTATTAAGCTCTGTTTTAAAACAGGTTAGGTTTTTTGTCCCACTGCTCCCCTTGGAAGGCTGTTCCAGAACTTCACTGTGCTGATGGTTAGAAACCTTTGTCTAATTCCAAGCCTAAACTTATTGACGTCCAGTTTATATCCATTTGTTCATGTGCCAACATTAGTCTTTAACTTAAAAAACTCCTCTCCCTCCCTGGTGTTTATCCCTCTGACATATTTATAGAGGGTAATCATATCTCCCCTCTGCCTTTGTTTGGTTAGGTTAAACAAGCCAAGCTTAAGTCTCCTCTTGTAAGGCAGGTTCTCCATTCCTCTGATGATCCTAGTACACCTTCTCCAGCACCTGCTCCAGTTTGAATTCATCTTTCTTAACCATGGGAGACCAGAATTGCACACAGTATTCCGGATGAGATCTCACCAGTGCCTTATATAATGGTAATAACACTTTCCTGTCTCTACTGGAAATACCTCACCAGATGCATTCTAGGATTGCATTAGCTTTTTTTCACAGCTAGATCACATTGGTGGCTCATAGTCATCTGGCGATCAACCAATACACTCAGGTCTTTCTCCTCCTCTGTTGCTTCCAACTGATATGTTTCCAACTTGTAGCAAAAATTGTTGTTGCTGGTCCATAAGTGCATGACCTTGCACTTTACACTATTAAATTTCATCCCATTTCTATTACTCCAGTTTTCAAGGTCATCCAAATCTTCTTGTATGATATTCTGGTCCTCCTCCTTACTGACAATATCTCCCTGTTTTGTGTTAGCCACATATTTTATTAGTAGACTCCCAACATCATTAATAAAATCATTTTGTGCCAACATCATTAATAAAAATGTTAAATAAGATTGGCCCCAAGACCGATCCTTGAGGAACTCCAATAGTAACCTCCATTCAGCCTGATAGTGTGCCTTCCAGCATGACTGACTGTAGTCTGCCCTTTAACCAGTTCCTTACCTTCCTTTTGATTCTTGTATTAATCCCCATCTTGTCCAATTTAAGTGAAAATTTCCCATGTGGAATTGTATCAAATGCCTTACTGAAATCCAGGTAGATTAAATCTACTGCATTTCCTTTGTCTAGAAAATGATTTCCTTCTCAAAGAAAGAGATCAGGTAGGTCTGGCATGATTTACCTTATGTAAATCATGTTGTATTTATCCCAATTACCATTTACTTCTATGTCCTTAACTACCCTTTCTTTCAAAGTTTGTTCTAAGAATTTGCATATAATTGAGGTCAACTACCTGGCCTGTAGTTTCCTGGATCAGTTCCCTCCCCCGCCCCCCGTTTCTTATATATAGGTACTATATTTGAAATTCTCCAGTCATAAGGTAGAATCCCCGAGTTTACAGATTCATTAAAAATCTTTGCTATTAGGTTTGCAATTTCTTGTGCCGGTTCCTTTAATAATCTTGGGATGCAGATTAGCTCCCCCACCCCAGTTTGGTCCCATTAACTGTCTGAGTTTGGTTTCACCTTGGATACAGTAATTTCTACTTCTGTATGTCTTCTGCAGTTTCCACAGTATGCATCCGATGAAGTGAGCTGTAGCTCATGAAAGCTCATGCTCAAATAAATTGGTTAGTCTGTAAGGTGCCACAAGTACTCCTTTTCTTGTTCCCATTGGCCACCATGCCTCTGCACCCAAAATCCTCATTACCCTTTTTAAAAACTGAGGCAAAATATTTGTTTACATGTTGGGCCATGCCTAGATTATCTTCAATCTCGACCCCATCCTCAGTGTTTAGCAGTCCCACTTCTTCTTTCCTTGTTTTCTTTTTATTTATATGGCTAAAAACCCTTTTATTATTGGTTTTGAGTTCCTTTGCAAGGTCCAACTCGGCTTGTTTTTTGGCAGTTCTCACTTTTCACCTGTGCTTTCTGACCTCCAAGAGTAGCTTTCATTCCTTGTAGGTTTTCTTTTAATCATAGAATCATAGACAATAAGGGTTGGAAGAGACATCAGGAGGCCATCTAGTCTAATCCCCTGCTCAACGCAGGACCAACCCCAACTAAATCATCCCAGCCAGGGGTTTGTCAAGCTGGGCCTTAAAAACTTCTAAGGATGGAGATTCTACCATCTCCCTAGGTAACCCATTCCAGTGCTTCACCACCCTCCTAGTGAAATAGTGTTTCCTAATATTCAACCTAGACCTCCCCCACTGCAACTTAAGACCATTGCTCTTTGTTCTGTCATCTGCCACCACTGAGAACAGCCAAGCTCCATCCTCTCTGGAACCCCCCTTCAGGTAGTTGAAGGCTGCTATCAGATCCCCACCTCACTCTTCTCTTCTGCAGACTAAATAAGCCCAGTTCCCTCAGCCTCTCCTCATAAATCATATACCCCAGCCCCCTAATCATTTTTGTTGCCCTCCTCTTGACTCTCTCCAATTTGTCCATATCCTTTCTGTAGTGTGGGGCCCAAAACTGGATGCAGTACTCCAGATGTGGCCTCACCAGTGCCGATAAGATGGGAATTAATAACTTGTTTGAAATGTTTGCTCTTCCAGTTTGGTCTGCAATCCTTCCCTATGATTTTTTTCCTGTTGTTTGAGATACAGGCAACAAGATGCAGGCTTCAGATAGTTTCTGCAGCTTTGACAAACTAATTCCAAGACTCTTCCACATTCAGATCCTTGAGTTCTTCAATTCTTACGGATATACCAGGCTGCTTGCACTCCTTAACATTCAACACCCTAACAAAGTAATTGTAAACTTGTCTGACAATTCTTTCTGCATTTGGAAAGTTTATCAAAGCTCATTATCAACAACAAATTACTTGAATTACACAGCATGCCCAGGGTTTACTAGTAACATCTGTCTTGGAAGAGATTTCATGTCTTTTAAGGGTAAAAGCAATCTGTCTTGTCAAAAGCCAGAGTGGCTCCCAGTCCTCTGCAACTTTCAAAATGCTCATTACTGTTTGTCCCAATCTGGGGAAGGGGGTGTGTCATAAATATAAAGGGAAGAGTAAACCCCTTTAAAATCCCTCCTGGCCAGAGGAAAACTCCTTTCACCTGTAAAGGGTTAAGAAGCTAAAGGTAACCTCGCTGGCACCTGACCAAAATGACCAATGAGGAGACAAGATACTTTCAAAAGCTGGGAGGAGGGAGAGAAACAAAGGGTCTCTGTCTGTCTATATGCTGTTTTTGCTGGGGATAGACCAGGAATGGAGTCTTAGAACTTTTAGTGAGTAATCTAGCTAGGTATGTGTTAGATTATGATTTCTTTAAATGGCTGAGAAAAGAATTGTGCTGAATAGAATAACTATTTCTGTCTGTGTATCTTTTTTGTAACCTTAAGGTTTTGCCTAGAGGGATTCTCTATGTTTTGAATCTAATTACCCTGTAAGGTATCTGCCATCCTGATTTTACAGAGGGGATTTCTTTACTTCTATTTACTCCTATTTCTATTAAAAGTCTTCTTGTAAGAAAACTGAATGCTTTTTCATTGTTCTCAGATCCAAGGGTTTGGGTCTGTGGTCACCTATGCAAATTGGTGAGGCTTTTTACCAAACCTTGTCCAGGAAGTGGGGTGCAAGGGTTTGGGAAGTATTTTGGGGGAAAGACGTTTCCAAACAGCTCTTCCCCAGTAACCAGTATTTGTTTGGTGGTGGTAGCGGCCAATCCAAGGACAAAGGGTGGAATATTTTGTACCTTGGGGAAGTTTTGACCTAAGCTGGTAAAGATAAGCTTAGGAGGTTTTCATGCAGGTCCCCACATCTGTACCCTAGCGTTCAGAGTGGGGGAGGAACCTTGACAGGGTGCCTGACTACTCCTGGGGTGGGGGAGCATAGAGGAAAGGACAGCATCTGTGTGTTTATAAAGAAAGCTGCAGGACCTCAAATCTTCTCCCTACACATACATACTGTTTAAATGTACTGTTACATCTGCAGGTGCAGCAGCAGCTGAGTCTTTCAAAGCCCCTTCAGCCTTTTCTCCCTGCTCCCTTTACTTCCCCTAAAGTAACCAGTTGGGGGAGCCATTCACACGGACAAAGCTCTTACAAGCCACCTTCCTCGAGCCCAAGCTTCTCAGTTCATTCTTGGGTGGCAGTAACAGATGCATTCCACACCCATTAACCTGCCACTTTCCAGCAAGTGCGGGGAATGTGGGAGCAGGAATTAAAGCTATAGGAGTAGGGACCACTGGGAAGAGGAACATACACACAAACGCTTGTAAAAGAGCAAAGTGAAGAAGGGAGGGAAAGACCAGGAAAATAAAAAGAAAAGGACAGACAGAGAGAAACTAGATGGTGAAAGGGGAGATGGAGGTGTTGGGATGTGTTGTAAAGGGACACTGGAGGGGTGGGAGCTGACCCAAGAAAAATTAAAGGTTGTGAATCACTAGCCTGAGTTCTAACTTCAGTTCATAAACAGTTAAACAACAATCTCCCAGTCACTGAGATAAGATGAATCTTCGGCTGCAAAAGGCAAATATTAAAGCATGTTTTCTACTAGGGGAAAATATGTGCTTTTACCTCTAGGGATAAAATTATACATGGAACAGCTTGGGGAAAAATGGCAATGAGATCAATACATTTCTTTATGTAAATGAAGTCCCTTTGAGTAATATTTATGGAAGGCTTTTTGAGGATAAGTAGCTTGGAAGGTTGTTATTGGGGATTGTTACTGCTATATGTTGCATTATGAAAACAAGCTGCGACACATCTGGGGTTATAATGTGGTTGAATCAGGTGAAATGGCAGAATGTTGTGAAAAAAACAGTCTAAAGAATACACTTGTGTACAGGGAACAGTAACTGATTTGAAGTTTCAAGCCAATCGGGAAGAGGAGAGACATCTGTTCTTGAGGAGTGGTTGGGGAGTTTCAGTGCAGAGTCAGGCAGTTTGAGAGGGGATGCCTTCTTTAAATCACACTTGCAAAAAAGAAAGAGTAATTTTTAAAATGGAAGTTACTGTGGTGCCATTCCAGACCTCCAGGCATCCATGTACCTGTGATATTCCTTCAGCAACAAACAACCTCTGTAGTGTGGGTAAAAAGCAAGAAGTTCTGAAAGGCTCCACTAGAGATTATGAACAGCTATTAAAAAGGTGAAGTATTGTTTTAGACTCTTTATTTGTAATATAACATCTGCCGCACCAAAAGAACTGTCCTTGGAAGAAGTGGCCCTGGGAAAGGGTTTGTCACCTGTAACTGTGGGCTGGGCTCCTGAAGGGGAGTGCAGTCTCTGTTCAGCTCTGGTGGACATAATCTGGTGAGACAGAGGCTGACCAGCAACATATGCTGTGGAAGGGTACACAGAGATAAGAGAGCTCCCTTTTCTCCAGAAAGAATGACCAGAGAAGAAGAAAGCCTTGCTATGGATCACTCTGTGAACAGGGATAGATTTGGATAGACCAGGGCTGCTGTCAGATCTTGCCAAGGAGGAGCTGACTGGGGGCTTGGTAGGACCTGCAGAAAGCAGCCTGAACAGTGCTGTAATCTAGTCTACCAACGGGCTGCAGAAGTGGGGGAAGGATAAGACCCTGGACATTGAGACAGAGCTTGCAGAAAACCTAGGGTGAGCAGCTTCTTCCTTTTCAAGGTCCTAGCACAGGCTGGCTGGCCCTTTAAGAGGAATTGGGGACCTAGCAGTAAACCCTTAGCTGATCCTGTTCTGAATTCAGTTACAGCTAGTGATCCCAGCTGTGGAAGGGTCAGGGAGAGCTGCAGAGAAAGGGAAGAGAACAGGTTTCTGCTCTGATTGAAGGTAGGTAGAAGAGAGCCTATAGGGACCTGGTTATGTTCCTGTGGGGGTCTGGAAGCAGGGAGACTCCTGGGAGAAGTGGCTGGGATCCCTGGAGACTGCAGGCAGTGGGGAAACCTGCTGAAAGAAGGGCCTCCAGGAGAAAAGCCCTGGGAGGCAGTGCTCTGCTTAGGAAGCATAGAAGAACTCTGCGAGTAGGGGGGTGGAGCAGGGACCTTGAGCAGAGCTGAAGAGAGACATAAGAATCCCTTATCTGTATTTTCAGTTGGACTTTTGTTCACCTGGAAGGTGCATGAAATTAAAGGTAAGCTGGATGGAGGGTTAGGCTATGGAAGATGCAGACAGATAGGCCATTATAGTGCCAAAGAAGTGGTCAGCCAGGGTGGTGGAGATGGAGACCCCTGCAATGCCATGCTCTGATGCCAGGTGGGCCATGGTGCTCTAACCAGAACTGCTTGCAGGGCCCACGGTTGGGCCTCCTAGGAGAGGAAGTACCCATACCCCCATTCCTCCTTCAGTGGAGTGAGAGCTGGTCCTAAACCCAGCAAGAACCTGGTACTGCAGTGGCTGAAGAGCTTGGACTCCCTCCAGCCTGGGTAGGATGACTTTTGGAAACCGCTGCTACTAAGGGAGAAGGACCCTAGGAAGGGAGCTGTGGTCCAGAAAGGGTGAAGAACTATGTGTGTGTGTTTGTTTTTTGGGCTAAATTCAATTGTCCTGCCAGCTGAGAGGGAAACTGAGGCACAGTTGGGGGGGGGGGGGGTAACCAAGGCACCAGCTGTTATTGAACAAGATTGCACCCCTTAAATCACCTCTTAGACAAATACAAAGGAAACCAATTAAAGGAAATACATAGGATACCAAATAAAGAACACCTGTCTCTTTAAATCCTGTATTTACTGAGTAATAGTCATCTTTAATTAATACCCATTAGTACTGAAATTATGCAAAAAGAAAACATACAGTGTAGTTCATGGTGATATGGATTTTGAAGTCTGGTGTTGTCAAGGTAAAGACACACTAAGGTAAATGGGCAGGGGAGAGGACGCTGACTGAATGCATAATACGTTGGTTTTCATATGGCTGTGCGTTATCCATATGTGTAGCTAATGAGCATACAAGAACTACTTTAAAAGAGCATTGTTTAGGTTGCAAAATCAAATACTTAAAGCTAGGAAATGCTGGAATTATGGTTGTCTGTGTAACGTTAATTCTGCCCCCTTGTATATCCAACTTGTGCACTGAATGAGACAGGAGTTTTACGGAAAATATGTGGTCACATAATTAAAAGCTAATTTAATACACTCATACAAGTGGGCAGAATTAAGATTGGACTGGTAACTGTAAATCTGGTATTTGCTAGCTTTTGATCACCTGACTTTCCAGTCTAAGGGCTTGTCTACACAAACACTTCATTCACAGCAAGCTGGGGTATAAATCTATCCCGCAATGGCCTGTCATGAACTAAGTGTTTGCATGGGCCCTTCTGCTCACTAGAAGTTCTGTATTGTGATTTGATCTACCCTGCTTTCAAACAGGCGTAGATTTCTGCCGAGGGAATTCTTGAGCTACAGGATAACTATGCAGACTTTCAGCAGAAGAAAGCTGTTCATCTCAGAAGGGGGACAGCCCACTAGTGTCATGTGCTGGGTCTGGTAATAGTTAGGGGACACCTGGCCAGGGTGTGTGCATCTTGCTCTTCCACCCCAGTATGTGGGGGTCTCTTGCCTATCTGGTGCCTCCAAAGCTGGGGATGGGATGCGATGCTGGGGCCATGTTCTGGGTACAGAAAGTTTGGTTTGGGGCAGACTGTGTGCATTGCTTCTGCTACTGCTGTAGTGGTGGTGTGACCCGGGCTCTTGTTCTAGTGTGTGCCAGCATTTTCCTGAGGAAAACAAGCAAGAGAAGGGAAATAGTGATAAATACTTTATAACTCAGCTAAACCTCGATGGAATTTCATGAGACAAAGAAAAGGCACTTCTTTAGCCTGAGGCTACCTCCATGCCAGATTTCAAAGACCATCCTCAAACAATGGAGGTATTAGATCTTCCCACAAAAACATCTCAAGCATCTTTTATAATCAAAGGTGCTGAGCTACCTAAATCTAGTTTCTACCAGTTCCTCCTATAACGTATCTGATGGTGCCTGGTTTTCAGGCACAGAGATGTCCAAGTGTCATTCATTGCATTGGTAGTTATCTGTGGGCACTAGAGTAAGACCAGGAGGAAACAAGTCTCACAAGTAGGCCCTTAGAGTTTCAAGAATGTAAATTTTAAAAGCTGTAAATATTCTGACTGTGTCCTTTTCCCTTTACATTTATGGTCACTCGGATACAGTCATAGTCTCTTGGGGCAGAGGCTGTCTGTATGTGTTGTACTGCACCTCAGACAATGAGGCCCTGATCTCAGTTAGGACTCCTGGGCACTATTTTAGGATATGCATGTTGTTGTTTTTTTAAAATACCCTCCTAATAAACATTCCTCCACTCTCTACAAAGCAAGGCTAACCCAGGACTGTTGTGTGCATTTAATGTGACTCTAATTCTTCAAGATATTCAGCTTTTCTTTGACATGTGAATGGTTCTAAAGAATAACGTGCTGCCTTTCTGCACCTCAGTTATCTCCAGTGCCACAAGATTTCCTGGACACCGTGTATTTGAATTGTAATTTGGACATGTTTCTGGCAACAGGTGTTGGTGTCGTGCTCACATGAGAGAACTAAAAAGAGAACTAGTGAGTTGGTTACCACTGACACAGTTGGATTATGAGGTGGCTAGAATGCAGTGCACATTCGTAATCTACACAAAAGGTAATATTGGCGTAGGTCGGGGCGGCGGTGTTTGGTTTTTTAAAGGGTGCTGAACAGCCACAACTTCAATTGAAGTTAATGGTGGCTGCTGATGCTCAGAGTCTCCAAAAATCAAACACACAGAGCTCATCAGGATGAGAAGGCAATCAGTTTAAAAACACCTAATCCTACCCTACATGTGCAATCAACTCACAGGGATTGATCAATTGGGTACCTCAAAGCCCAGTAACTTGCATGTGTTACCTCCTGTATTATTTCAACCCTTTTAGGCATACTTCATCCCCTTGATTGCTACTAAATAGTGTCTTAACATCTTCTAAATTGTGATCTCTAGACTATAAGCTCTTTCTGTGTCATGTGTGTGGAAATTACCTTGCACATTGCAATTGCTACTGGAATAGAAATAATATCTCAGATTCACAATGTAAAACTATTGTTGGTAGAACAAGTTCACCCTACAATTAATGTGTTAATAACAAATATATAAAAGCTGCAAAAAGGGTGCTGAAATTCTAAAGTTAAGCATCAAATATCATGAGACACATGATAAAACAGCAAGAGTTGGCGTCTCTGTGAGGCTTTCAAGTAGACAAGCTTAGCACACTTCTGCTAACTTGGCTATATGTGAGTTTGCTTCAGTCACCTGCTAAAATACCTGACTTCGGAATATGAAGGCAGTTTTTGCCATGGTTACAAAATGTGTGGGCCACACATTATTTATCCAACCACTGACCTTTTTGTCAAGTCCTTTGTAGTGTTGACCAACTGGCAGATACAACTGCACCCAAGTTAGATTTCCTCTTGTTGAATAACTATAATTGTTTTAACAATCATCAGAGGGGCAGCAGTGTTAGTCTGGATCTGTAAAAGTGGCAAAGAGTCCTGTGGCACCTTATTTACTAACAGACATATTGGAGCATAAGCTTTCGTGGCTGAATGCATGCATCTGACGAAGTGGGTATTCACCCACAAAAGCTTATGCTCTAATACGTCTGTTAGTCTATAAGGTGCCGCAGGACTCTTTGCTGGTTTTAACAATGAAAGCACATCAATAACTAAAATCTAATCTTACACTTTAAAGGGCCAAATTCTGCTCTGATGCACACGGGGGGCTCTCAGTTAAAGTCTCATTAACCTATAATTGCAGATCCTGGAAGGCTGCTTTATAGTACAAGTAGCTTTGGACTAATAAATATACTTAACCTCTTGTATGTAACATAAAATAAAGGACTTTCTGTCTGTCAAAGGTGTATAAGTGAGAAGTAAATCTTCCTGGAACCATCCAACACCTACCCTAGTCATGTGAGCATAAATAACTGGGTTCATCAGTACAACCTGTAAGTTTGGGAAGCTCACACTTTGATTTCACAGAGTGGCTCTTCTTTTTTTTTTCCCTTTCATTGTCTTTGGGACCAATCCTGGGAGAGGCTTAGCACTCTTGGCTCCCATGGAAGACAACAGGAGTTGAGGACACTCAGCACCTCACAGGATTAGGCTATTTGAGTGTCATGATTATGCCAAATTTGTCTAATCCCTCCCAGAACTCCTCCGTATGCACCCCCAATGCAATTTGACTGTGTCTTTGTATGACAAAATTCTTTCACTCAAGGAAAACTAGAGCTACTGTAGTAATTTACTAAAATCCGTTTAATCTAAAGTAAACAGTATGACTAAGACTCTTAGACAGGGGTTTCAGTAGTAATCTCTTAGTGTTTTAGTTAACTGTGTCACAGTTCAGCGTCTGAGCACTAGGTGGTGCTGGTTTCCATAGTGCCTTGCCGTCATGAACACAAGAACACAACTGAAGCAAGACTTTTCATCTTTATTGAAGTGCTATAAAACTCTATTGCAAACAATGCCCATCAATTACGGCATAAGTACTAGGTTAAAATTAACTTAATCAGCAATTAAGAACTGATTAATCCTTTTTAAGGATTAAGAGATTCAAGGAGAGTGCACTGGGCTATAAGCAATTATGCTGAAATCGTGCTAATTCTTTGTTTTCCCAACCTGTTATGTTAATGGTCACTGCTGCTTTCTGCTTTTGAGTTGGAATGCAAGAAAATAGTAGACTTGGAATTGGGATGCCTTGGTTATAGTGGTAATGGGTCCGCACCTTTCACTTCTAACTGGATGGTATGAATGTGGACCAGGTCTGTAGTGAGTGAAGCCATGATCACTCTCGCAGTCATGGCTGCTTGTCTCAGCAGAGAGACCAAGGAATAAATGGAAGGAGAATTCTTCACATCACATCTCCCCATCCCAGGCTTCTCCATCTCAAGACTGAGACACGTTTAAGGCTAGAAGGAGAGTGCCGTGCCTGTGCTGTAGATAAGGTGCCTGTCGACAGTACTGTCAGTCCACAAACTTTCACAAGCATTAACTTTAAGCAAAAAGTAATGACAAAAGAACCAACTCTGCTTAAGCATAGCCAATGTCCTTATGCCATGTGTACAAACCAGATGTCTTCCGATCCATAGGAGGCCGTGTGCTCCCTACCCTGACAATCAGTGTAGGAACGTTGTTCTGCCCCTTGAGCAAGTAGAATGAAAGATATCAAAATGCTACGGGTATCCTACTTATGATTTGGTGAAACCTTTTGTTTTGAGGCTTGGTACCTGAATTTTCATGGTGATGTGGGTTATCTACAACACCTCAATATATTAATTCAGTTGCGTGGTACAATTGGCTCCTCTGCTGAAAAGCTTACTCGTGTGTACAGATCAGAGCTCTGAGTGTGACATCTGTGATGGCATGGAGGCTTCATTTTCTGTAATGGAGGCAGAATGTGCTGTGGTGAAAAGTAATTAGGAAGGAGCCCCACTCCTGCCTCCTTTATAATGACTCAAATGGTTTAGAGCGCTTGCACCAAACAGGGGATTAGAATCCTCAGGTTTGAGTGCAGGAATACAGCTACCTGAATATTCAGCTCCTTGTGCTCTGTGTTCTTAGCTAGTGGTTTTGATTCCTGGTTGGTTTTTCTTGTAGTCTAAGAAAGCTACAAATTAAAAGCATCCCAGACTATTGGTGTACTAGGTAACCTCTGGTATCTCTGACTAAATCTATAAAGGGCTTTTGTAGTCTCAGACACTCCAGAAACATGCTAGATGTTCCATCTCTTTTTGGCCCAACTCATCAACAGGAGAAATAATTAAATCACATGGATCTGAAAATATTTCGGTCATATTTAAGAATCCGAGAGGGTTTTTAAAGGCAGGGACAGATGGAACTTCCCTATTCAATGCATGCTGGGGTGCAGGAGGTCAGATAGGGCCCAGGCCAGGTCACTGTCCTGCCTGTGGGTATGTGGGGAGCTCTGCCTTACATGTAGCCAGGGTGCTCTTTTGGTCCTACATCTCCATGAGCTCCAGCCCCGCTGCTGGTGGGAGTGACATCCCCAGCCCTGCTCCCAGTTCTGGGGTCTTGGCTTGGCAGGTCAGCTTGGGCCCAGCAGGATGTTAGTGACGATGCCAGTGGGATCAGGGCCCAGCCAGGGAGGGCAAGCTGCTCCCCACGCTATCTATGGTGGGCCCCAAACCTGAGCTGTGCTGTGACTCTGCGCTCCAGGTCCACTCACACAAATTGGGCTGTCTCACTGCTCCGTCATGACAGAGGAGCAGCTGGGCCAATCCTGCGTGATGCTGCAACTTGGCACACAGGATCGCAATGCCGCTTGCTCAGACGGCCAGCTTCCCTGTCAGTTTGGGTGGCATTGCGACCCTCTGCCCTGTGTTGCAGGTCACCACTCTGACCTAGCCTGATTTCTGTGGATGCAGTTGCACCCAGGGACCCCAGCTAAAGCCACCTTTGTGTAAAGGACACCCCATACCAGAAATTTGGCAGGTTTTTTGTATTATAAATAAGATTCTGCAAGTTAATACTGGAAAAGCAGCAGTTTGGTTGACCCAAGGCCTAGAAGGACTGTCCACATAGATTATGCATTAACCTATTAATCACATGAGCTTTATACAGCTCTGATCTCATTTATGTATCACTAAAATAGTAATTGTTGTGGGTCATTATTGTGTCCATAGGGCCATAGTTGTGCTGATAAAGAGAGCAGGGCTGAGGATCCATTATTGTGCTACTCACAGCGTGCAAGGGATGGGAAAGCAGCCTGCTCTTCCTCGCTGGGGATCTCAGGCTTGGGGAGCCAGCTGTTTTAGGGCTGGTGTAACCAACTCCTGTGCCACCGGGCCTGCAGCTCCACCTTGTGAAGGGTGAGAGAGGTGAGGTAAGGAGGGGCATGTCTGCAGCAAGCTGCGCTCCAGCAATCCACACCTCCGGGATGGCCCGTGGGCATAGTATAAAGCATCCTGGAAGTTTGAAGAAAATGGAGTCCTTCAACAAAAGGGCATCAAACTAGGTTGATGGGGTTTTTTTTTTTTTTTTTTCTTTTCCGGATTAAAGGGTCACAGGGATATACCAGGCAGGGATGGGACACATCCCACACATTTCCCAAGAGACATGCTGGATCCGAGATGGCAATCTAATGGATGCTAGAGATGGAGAATTGGACACATGAAGTCATCAGGTAACTCTGAGCTGGCCCTGCTGTTTGCGTTTTGAAATCAAGAAGTTACTCGCAATTCCATATGGGGAGAATCAAGCCCCAGGCACAGTAAATAAAAGCCAAGTTTATTTGGCATATGATATGAGAAAATCACAAACAAAATTGATGTTAGCAGGATATAAACACAGACCAACTGCTGCACTAAGAGTAGCTAGCTCGGTTCTAGGCTTAGTTACACAGTACACTGGTTATCTCAGCTGGGGTCTTCACTGATTGCTCTCTTCTTGCCAAATAGGCTGTTAACCAGGACTCCAGTACATTTCTTTGGAAGTCTGTGTGGCCCACGTCCCATTAAAGTATCCTGTCTCCCCCTCTTGTTGGTGCATCCCATATCTCTCTGAGCTAGAAATCACTAGGAGTTACTTGTAACCTCGATAGTGGAGCCCTGGAACTGGATGTGGTGACGATAAACTGGGGCAATTGGTGCTGTCCAGCATGGGGAAATAAATTGGACATGTGTCCTGTCAGGAAGGAGAAATGAAGTAACTAAGTTGCTGCTTGGTCAGAGGAGCTAAACAAGCCCTGAACAGTGCTGAGAGGAAGCTGAATTAGCGTTGTGTGGGCAGGTGCTGAAGGGTGTGATGGTCCCCCTGAAATCAACGCGACGGTGCACATGCTTGAAAGTTAAGGGTGGACTGCTGGTTCAAGGCATCAAGATGAACAATCTCAGAGGTGTTGGGTCAGGTTACAAAATTATTAAACAAGATTTCCAGGACTGAAATTGTAAAATGAACACATGAAGGTGAAGTTTATACAAGCAGATACTTTATAACAGGGAAGCACAGTTTGGAATGGGAATGACCTGTTGTTGACCCCTGAGAATAGGAACACAGCTTCCAAAGTCAGAAATTTAACAATACACAGCAGTTGTGGTTATGTTTCCCTGTGCCAATACTGTGATTGCAAAAGAGAAGCGATGTAAAGACCAGATGTCCCGATCTCTAAGGAAAGCTTTCTCTAACAAAAATGCCCAGTTATGAAAACTAATAAAAAGACAAACCTTTTGGATACAAGAAAACATTTTAACACTAAGAATTAAAAAGGAGGAAATAACCAACTGGCAAGTGAAGTGCCAGGAAAGCACTGCAGAAAGAACTAAATTCAAACAGCAGTGTGGCTTTTTCCAAATTTAGGGCACGTTGCACAATGCTTTTTGGGCTGTGAATCGTCCTATCACCTGCAGTGGGGTTGCCTGTGAAAGCTCAACCACATGAGTAGGGCCCTACCAAATTCCTGGCCATGAAAATCACCTCACAGACTGTGAAATCTGGTTTTCCCCCCGTGAAATCTGGTCTTTTGTGTGCTTTTAGCAAATACTCTACAGATTTCATGGGGCAGACAGTGTTTCTTAAATTGGGGGTCCTGACACAAAAGGGAGTTGCAGAGGGGGGTCGCAAGATTATTTTAGGGGGGTCCTGGTATTGCCACCCTTGCTGCGGCTGGCAGCAGCTCTGCCTTCAGAGCTGGGCTCCCGGCCAGCAGCCGCCGCTTTCCAGCCGCCCAGCTCTGAAGGCAGGGCTGCCGCCAGCCGCAGTGCAGAAGTAAGGGTAGCAGAACCGCAATCCCCCCTACAGTAACTTTGTGACCACCCAGTTCAACTACAAGAGTAGAATGTGGCCCACTCTGCATATTAAAATAAACACAACACCAACATACTGGATGCTTATCCTGTTTTTCTTGTGTCTGAACTGTATTAAGTGTCTGGCTAGACAGTTCTTGTCCCAAGGATCTTTAGTCTCCTACATTTACCTAATCCCACTGTGTTTAAAAAAGGGATAGTAATGCATCCTCACTGTACCACTTAGAGAATTGTCAGATTCAGTAGGGAGTCGGGGGTTAAAATATCCCTCTTCGCTTTCATGTTTGGTTTCTAGATGAATAGGGCTAGCAACTAATCAAAAAGGATGTAAAAAGTAATTTCACCGTTTGTATTGTGAAAAAGTAGCTATCAACATGCAATTACACAACAAAATCCATGCATAAAGCAAGTATCAGTCTAGTGAAAAAACTGAAATCAAATGTTATCTCCTCACCATCAAGAGCTACCTCAGCAGGGAAATAAAAAGGTTGGTTCTTTTTAATCACATCCCTGACAGTTAGCAGCACAGTGGATAGTTTATATATTGAGGGTTGCTGATTCAAACTACTCAGAGCATCAAAAGAGTTTGTGAGAAAATCCATTAGCCTGAGGGACTCTGCTTCATGGAGCCATTGTGTAGTCTGGGAAGGGGGTGAGACAAATCTGTAATCAGAGAAGAAGTATGTTATGGACAATGTCCTTGTAAAGCTCGTGTCTAGGGTGACCCCGCTTGGCGTGACCTCCAGTGGCAGGCTGTGGCAGAACCAGTGGGTTAGACCCTCCACTGGTGTCTGCCTTCAGCCCTCTGCTTGTGAAACTCAGCTGGCAAACCCCTCTTGCTGCTCTTCAGCCTTCCCCCAGGAAGCTCCTCCAGTTTCTCCAGGGACCTCCCACCATCTCCTAGCAGCTCTCACTTGCTGTTCTTTTGCTACAAGGCAGCTCTGACCCACCAGCACTTTCCTCCTTCTGTGACTCAGGTGTCCTCTCTTAAGCCAAACTGAGGTCAGCTGAGGAGTCATGGGTGCATTGACCTCTTCCCTCAGAGGGCCACTGTCACCCTGTGACACCCTTTACAAATAAGATACACAGGAGGCACCATCAGGGTCTGCCCTAGGTGGGGGAGAACCTGATGACTGGCTTCTCTTGCTCCTCCTCTGACCACTCTCCTACAGGCATTGGTATTTAGGGAACGGTGCTGATGGCCCTCCTCCCCCTTCTGATGTCCATCACATGTACTCCCCCTGTGCAGGATGTCTCCCATGTACTTCCCTTTCCTTTCCGCCCCCCCACCCCGAAGCTTGCTCCACATGCAGGAAGCCCCCCCACCCCCCAAACACCCTTTCACTGGAGGAGAGAAACATGAGAGGCCCTCATGGTCTGGTCTCCTCCTTTCCTTCCCCAAAGGGAAGTGTGAGGAGGGGCTTCCTCTCCTGGGCCACTCACTTCTCCCTGTGAAGCAGAAGCAGAAGTGGCCTTTTCTGCCTTCACTCTCTTCCCTTGATGGAGGACCTATACTAGGAGTCTGCGTTTTCTTGATGTTGCTCCACCCCCTGCATCCCAGGAGAGGAGAAGCAATGCAGCAGCTTTCAACAGCTTGATTGCTTTCCTTTTCTGCCTCTCCATCCCACTGCGTGTAGACGCCGCCTCCCTAAAAGCCCTGGGGCTGGAGTCACATCACTCAGCCTGATCACCTGCACTAATGGAGAGCTCAAGAAGGCAAGGCCTCTTGGGCCCAGCTTTTGCTTTCCTGAGTGGCCTGTGAGCCTTGCCTTAAATTGGAGACCAAGTGTGGTGTAGCATCGGTTGATGGGAATGGGGAGAAGGGGCGAGGACAGGCAATATGTGTTTTGGGTCTGATTTATTTCTTTTGAGCAGGCAGAAGAATGCCACTACAGGAAAGAGCACCCTGTGTTAGGGTCACAACTGCCCTAGCTGAGAGCGCCACAATGGCTCAGCCATAGCCGAGGCAATCCTGTAACTCTGGTGTCCTCAGAACGCCACTTGCTCCTGCTGCCAGGTGGTGGCCAAAAAGTATCAGCCTCCCTCGTGTGACCCCCACCCAACTGCTAGTAGACCCAACTGGTAGGCTCATGGATGGCAGTGAGGACAAACCTGGGGATCCATCGCGAGGAGAAGCTCCTGGGGTTGGAGAGTGGAGTTGGCTGAGGGAAATGGAGAGAGAAGCCACCGGGTGCCAGCTCCAGCACCGCTAGGCCTCAGTGCTGAGGTAGCTGTGCGTGTATCACCTCCCTCAAGCCAGTGGGGTGAGGCTCTGTGCCCTGCGGCAACTGGCAGCACCACAAACATTGGGCCCCACACGGAAGCATCTCTGTAACAGAGTTAGAAGCCCACGAAGGCTTTGCCTACGTTTTGTTGAGTTACAACATCCTTCTCCTACCGATGGTTGGGTCTGCAGAGCGTGTCGGTGGCTATGGCTTGTGGGAGAGAAAGGTGAAAATGCCCTGGGCTTGCTGTCGCTTACAAGAAGGTATTTTTGGTTCCATTTCACTTGCTGCACATACTGTTTTCCTTCTTATCCCAGTCCCTTATTTTCCCCCATTCTGATCTAATAAACATGTTGCCTTGTGGGATGGCCCTTGGTAGATGCTGAAACTGAAATGGATCATCTAGAGCAGTGTTTCTCAATCTTTTTGAGACCAGGAACTGGTTTGCTGCCTTCCTAAACTGTGTCAGGGAGATCTTGGGGACTGGTGCCGGTCCACAGACTGGTCGTTGGGAAACACTGATCTAGAGACTGTTAGAAGTTCTTCAAGTGGCCCTGCATGAAGTGGGGTTGGATTACTCCCTGGAGATCTCCGGCTGGAGTGGGTTACAGGATAAGGGCCAGTGAGCAAATGAATGTGAAGGTTTGATGAGGGAGAAGCTGGAACGGCTAGAGAGAGATACAGGAGCCAGGCAACGTGTAGCCGCACCCCAGCCTGGCTGGTGTGCACCTGGAGCCCAAGCAGTATGTTTTTAGGGGCTCACAAAAAGTGACTCATTGCTACCCTTATTTTACCAGATTCGTTGTGCATCCCAGAGCAGTCAGTGGAGGGATCTGTGGTCGCTCAGATACCCCGGTGAGTTACAAGAGCCTGGAGAGAATAGTCACATTTTTGTTGATCTCTTAGACCCCATTTTAATAGAATAGAACACTCTGTGTTTCGATTGTTGCAACATTTTGGTTTGTAAATTTTAATAATAAACGTGTCTTGTTTGTTCTATTTCCCTTTCTTTTGCTTCCACCTGCTTTCTTTTTTCTGTTCATTTTAGAATATCTCCACTCTCTGTTTAAAATATCTCAGTGGCCTGAAATCCATCCCAGCTTTCCAGGTAGAGGCAGTGGGAGCTAACTTAGATTGAATCCAGGAGTGATTTACATCAGGCCAAACTTTAACCCACGTCTCCTAACAGCTGGGCTGTATGGGTCATTACAGTTGCTTTCGGTTTGTCTATTACTTGCGTCATGCCTAAACTAAAAGAAAAAAAAGTGTAATGCCCAATTCATTCATTCATTCATTCATACTAAATCAGTTGAAGCCTGTCTCCAAATAAATTCCTGTAATTAGTTATTGCCATAGCAGTGAGCTTGTTCTGATTGACACTACACTCCAGGGGACTCTACTCAGCAGAAAGGTCCACTCTTGCAGATCCCTTTGCAGCATCAAGTTATGCGCTGGGCAATCTGAAATTTCATTTAAAAATATCTTTCTATAAAATAATAAAACTGCTCAGTGCTGACTTTCTTGCTGCATACAAAAGGCACAGTAAAGGAGGGAAGGCAACAATATTGCAACCTTAATTCTGCCCCTTATAGAATCACAGAAATGTAGGGCTGGGAGGGGCCTTGAAGTCATTAAGCCCACCCCCAGGCAGTGTGGCACAACCAAGTAAACCTAGACCATCCTTCACAGGGGTTTGTCCAACCTGTTTTTAAAAACATCCAATGATGCGGATTCCACAACCTCCTTTGAAGCCTGTTAAAGAGCTTGACTACCCCCTATAATTAGAAAGCATTTCCTAATATCTAACCTAAATCTCTCTTGCTGCAGATTAAACCCATTGCTTCTTGTCCTATCTTAAGTGGACATGGAGAACAATTGATCACCATCCTCTTTACAACAGCCCTTAACATATGTGAAGACTCTTACCGGGTCCCCCCTCACTCTTCTTTTCTCAAGATTAAACATGCCCGGTTTTCTAACCTTTCCTTGTATGTCAGGTTTTCTAAATCTGTTATCATTTTTGTTGCTCTCCTCTGGATTCTCTCCACATTATCTGTATCTTTCTTAAAGTTTGGCACCCAGAATTGGACACAGTACTCCAGTTGATGCCTCACCAGTGCTGAGTGGAGCGGGACAGCTACCACCCATGTCTTACATACAACAGTACTGTTAATTACCCCCCAGAACAATATTAGCCTTTTTTGTTGCTGCATCACATTGTTGACCCATATTCAATCTGTGATCCACTATAACTCTTAGATCCTTTTGAACAGTCCTACCACCTCGCCAGTTATTCCCCATTTTGTAGTTGTGCATTGGATTTTTAGCTTCCCAAATGAAGTACTTTGCACTTTATTGAATTTCATCTTGTTGAATTCAGACCAATTCTCCAATTTGTCAAGGTCATTTTGAATTCTAATCCTGTCCTCCAAAGTTTTTGCTGCAGTTTGATGCAATCTGAAAACTTTATAAGCATACTCCACTCTATTATCCAAGTCATTAATGAAAATATTTAATAGTACCACACTCAGGACTGACTTGTGTTGCTCCCTACTAGATACAACCTCCCAGTTTGACAATGAACCATTGATAAGTATAGTCTCTCAACCAGTTGTGTGCCCACTTGATAGTGATTTAATCTAGATGGCATTTCCCTAGTTTATGACAGTGCCATGTGGCCAGTAATCCCGTCAAAGAAGGAAATTTGGTTGGTTTGGCCTGATTTGTTCTTGACAAATACAAGTTAGCTGTTCTTTATAACCCTATTATTCTCCAAGTGGTTACAAACTGATTGTTTAATAGGTTGTTCTAATATCTTTCCAGATATATAAGGGCTTGGCTACACTTGCGAGTTACAGTGCAATAAAGGAGCCCCGGGCAAACTAGCCCACTACCCGTCCACGCTGGCAGGGTACGTAGAGCGCTCTGAGTCCATGGCTACAGCGCTGCTGGTCTCCACCTCGGCGAGTGGAGTAACGTTTGCTGCACCCCCGCTGGAGCACCGCGTTGCCAGTGTGGACAACCTGGTCCTAGAATGCGCTCTGATCGACCTTCAGAGGTGTCCCACAATGCCTGTTCTGGCCACTCTGGTCATCATTTTGAACTCTACTGCCCTGCCCTCAGGTGACCAACCATCAGACCTGCCCTTTAAATTCTCTGGGAATTTTGAAAATCCCCTTCCTGTTTGCTCAGCCAGGCATGGAGTGCTCTCAGTGCATCTTTCCAGGTGACCATGCCTCCACGAGCCAGGCGAACCCCAGCATGGAGCAATGGCGAGGTGCTGGACCTCATCAGTGTTTAGGGGGAGGAAGCAATCCAGTCCCAGCTGCACTCCAGCCGTAGGAATTACGATACCTTTGGGCAGATATCGAGGGACATGATGGAAAGGGGCCATGACCGGGACGCACTGCAATGCAGGGTTAAAGTGAAGGAGCTGCGGAATGCCAACTGCAAAGCACGAGAGGCAAATCGCCGTTTCTGCCTCCACGACCTGCCGTTTCTACAAAGAGCTGGACATGATACTTGGGGGCGACCCCACCTCCACTCCGAGTACCACCATGGACACTTCAGAGCCCAGTTCAACAAGGTGGGAGGAAGAGGAGCAAAGCGGGAGCGAGGGTGCTGAGGCGGAGGAAGACACCCAGAATCCCTAGATACATGCAGCCAGGAGCTGTTCGCAAGCCAGGAGGAAGGTAGCCAGTCGTGGCGGCTGGTGCTTGGGGAAGGACAAACACCAGAGGAGGTTCCCGGTAAGCGGCTTTTCTTTTGGGAAGAAAGTTATTTGGTGCGGGCTCTTAGGGCGAGGAGGGTTAGGGCTGTGTGCATGCCTAGATGCGGAGTAGGGCGTTGATGTGCTCTCTCACATCGTGGTAATCGGCCTCTGTGATTTCTGCCCAAGTGCTAGATGAGACCTTTGAAATGTGCTTGCACAGGTTTCGTGGGAGAGCCACTGTGGTTCTTGTCCCAGTAAGGCTAACTTGTCCATGCCACTGTGTCGTGAGGGGCCAGGGGACCATTGCTGCACACAGGCAAGCTGCATATGGGCCAGGGTGGAATCCGCATTGCAGTAGAAGGCCCTCCCTTGCTTGCCAGGTCACCCTCAGCAGCGAGATAGCTTCCAGGATGAACTCCTGTGGAAAATGTGGGGACACTGTTCAGTATAGGGACCCCCTGCCGCTCTTGGCTCTCTCCAAGGCACAGAAACCCAGAGGACAGTACAGCCGTGAAACAATCAGTCACGCTTGACCCTGTGCTTACTCACCATTTTGGGGCTTCTGTGGGTTATGTGCGCTTGCTTTGGGATGGGCAAATTATGCTATTGTGTAGACTGTGCTTGCACTTAAGTACAGGGGAATCATTGCTCTGTCTGGTGTGAACAATGCTGCCTCTGGCAAGTGTTGCATTGTGCCTTTACAGATGCAACCGTGAGATCTCAGCCATCCGTGTTATCACAGGCCGAAAGACTCCAAAGAATCAGAAAGAGGCCACGTAGAAGCAAGGAAGACACGTTGCATGAAGTAATGCAGCATTCAAGTAATGAAAATTGAAAAGTGTAGGAGTGGTGGGACGGTGAAAAGAAGATCCACCAGCAGAATGAGGAGTGCTGGCACAAAAGCGCGGTGCTCCGGCAGCAAAGCACGGATCGGCTGATAAGCATCATGCAGCACCAAGCGGACTCGATCCAGGCACTCGTAGCCATGCAGGCGGAACACTACTGTGCCTGACCCCCCCTGCAGCCCTTGTCCCAAAGCTCTTTCCCTTGTGCCCCCATGTCACCTCCAACCCACTTTCCCGACATCCAGGTTCTTGCCACCACCAGCTGCCTCCAGCACCTGTAGCTTCACCACCCAGCCCTGAAAACTACGACCCTGACCCACAGCACTCAACCCCCATCACCACGCAGTGTAGCCACCCTGAAGTGCAGCACTCATGGCACAGCACTCCAGACAGGAAGGCTGAGTATGAGAACAGGACATACGCAAACCTGTGATTGTACCGTTCCCCACCCCACCCCCTTGCCCTTTCTGTTTCCTAAGCAGTTGTGTTTCTTTTCAATAAATGGATTTTTCTTTTCAATAAATGGATTTTTTGGCTTTGAAAACATTCTTTATTATTGCATAAAGTAAAAGATACCTTAGCCCAGGAAAGAAACAGGCACTGCAAGTCAGCGTAGCAAACACAGGTTCCTACTAACATTGGAACCACGGCACTTCACTCCCGTGCAGGGCACCAGACATTACTGGTGGCTTTCAGCCTCAAATTGCTCCCTCAAGGCATCCCTAATCCTTGCAGCCCCGCGCTGGGCCCCTCTAACAGCCCTGCTCTCCGGCTGTTCAAATTCAGCCTCCAGGTGTTGAACCTCCGAGTTCCATGCCTGAGTGAATCGTTCACCCTTCCCTTCACAAATGTTATGGAGGGTACAGCACACGGATATAACCGCAGGGATGCTGTCATCAGCCAGGTCCAGCTTCCCATACAGAGAGCACCAGTGGCCCTTTAAACGGCCAAAAGCACACTCCACAGTCATTCTGCACCGGCTCAGCCTGTTGTTGAACCGCTCCTTCCTGCTGTCAAGGCTCCCTGTGTAGGGTTTCATGAGCCACGGCATTAAAGGGGAAGCAGGGTCTCCAAGGATCACAATGGGCATTTCGACTTCCCCTACGGTGATCTTCTGGTCTGAGAAAAAAGGTCCCGGCTTGCAGCTTCCTGAACAGGCCAGTGTTCCGAAAGATGCGTGCACCATGCAGCTTTCTGGGCCAGCCTGCGTTAATGTCAATGAAACGCCCACAGTGATCCACAAGCACCTGGAGAACCATAGAGAAATACTCCTTCCGATTAACGTACTTGGAGGCTAGGTGGGCTAGTGCCAGAATTGGAATATGTGTGCCATCTATCGCCCCTTGGAAACCCATTTGTGCAAAGCCATCCACAATGTCATGCATTTTACCCAGAGTCACGGTTCTTCTGAGCAGGATGCGATTAATGGCCCTGCAAACTTGTATGAACATGATTCCAATGGTTGACTTCCCCACTCCAAACTGGTTAGCGATCGATCAGTAGCTGTCTGGAGTTGCCAGCTTCCAGATTGCAGTAGCCACCCGCTTCTCCACCGGCAGGGCAGCTCTCAATCTCATGTCCTTGCTCCTCAGGGTGCGGGTGAGCTCCTCACACAGCCCCATGAAAGTGGCTTTTCTCATGCGAAAGTTCTGCAGCCACTGCTCGTCATCCCAGACGTGCCTGACGATGTGATCCCACCACTCAGTGCTTGTTTCCCGAGCCCAAAAGTGGTGTTCCACGGTGGTGAGCGTGTCCGTGAATGCCACAAGCAAACTCGTGTCATATGCCGATATGTCAAGTCGATATCATTGTCGGAGCCCTCGCTGTCACTTTGGATCATAAGGAATAACTCGACTGCCAGACGTGACTGCTGGCAAGACTCGTCAGCAGACTCCTCAGCAGTTCGGGCTCCATCCCCGCAGACCGAAAGGGAAGACAGAGCGCGCAGTACAAAAAATGTTGAAAGATGGCGCCAAATGTGGACAGAAGCACAGGGATTGCTGGGATGCGAACTGATGCATCACAGGGCGTTGGGACAGGACCCAGAATGCTCTGCACTCCCTGCCCCCTTCCCACAAGCCACAGCGCCAGAATGGGAAGAGGTGCTCTGTGGGATAGCTGCCCACAATGCGCCACTCCCAATGCCACTGCAAGGGCTGCAAATATGGCCACGCCAGCGCGCTTGTTCCTGTCCGTGTGGACAGACTGCAGCACTTTCCCTACTGCGCTCTCCGAAGGCGGGTTTAACTCAAAGCGCTCTACATCTGCAAGTGTAGCCGTGCCCTATGTTAGGCTGGCTGGTCTATAACTCCTGGATCCTCTTCGTTCCCCTTTTTAGAGATAGGTGCTATGTTTGTCCTTCTCCAGTCTTCTGGGACCTCACCCATTCTTCAGTAGTTCTCAAAGATAATTGCTAACGATCCCAAAATTGCTTCAGCTAGTTTCTTAAGTACCCTAGGATGAATTTTGTTACATCCTGTTGACTTGAATACATCTAACTTACCTAAATATTGTTCAATATGTTCTATCTCTATTTTGGCTTGCACTCCTTACCCCTCGTTGGTATAGTGTTGAATATCGGGTCATAATTAACATTTTTAGTGAAGACTGAAGTGAAATAGGCATTAACTCAACTTTCTCTTGATGTCATCAAATATTAACTTTCCTTCCTCACTAAGCAGAGGACCTACACTTTCTTTTGTCTTTTTTCTTGCTCCTAATGTATTAAAATAACCTCTTCTTATTGCCTTTACACCCTTGGTAGGTGTAACTAATTTTTTGCCTGAGCCCTTTCTGATCTTGTTCATACATGCTTGTGCTATTCTTTTTTACTTCCTCTTAGCAATTTGACAATGTTTCTACTTTTTGTAGGATTCCTTTTTTGATACCCTTGAGGTTATGCATTACCTACAGTCCCTACCTATATGATCACTTAATGTATTATTTGAGAAATGATATGATATACATTTTTTCTACAACCTTAGATACACACTAATAACATCTCTTTACCTTAGCCATTAATCTCTGATGTCGAAGTTTAGCAAATGCTTTCTGAAAATTTACATTTAACGATTCCCCTATCTTGCCACAATATTTTAAAAGAATTCTGAGAGATTAGGAAAGGAAGACCTACCCTCCTGAAGTCCACATGTACTCTCCTGAATGAGATTGTGTTTTTCCAAGTGTTCCTTAAGATTTTTTTCCCAGAGTACTAGAGTATGTCAGCAGTGGGCAGCCCTTGTCAATGACACTCCTTCAACAGATTCTTATTCTCAAAAAGTTAATTAAATTAAACTTTTAAAAAATCACCTTGGTAGCCAGACATAAGCAGAATACAAGACGTTTCTCTTCCCTCAGGAAAGCTGCCGTCATGTATTATATCAGTTAATTGGGTTCAACTAACACTTGGAAAATTCAGTTACTCCTGAGCAACTTGGATTAAAATAATGGAAACCCTGCTATTTAGCAGCATATTATGTCTCAAAACATACACATTTCCCTTGTGCATAAAAGCACTCAGCGCATAAAGATGGATAGCAAACTGAAGATTGGCAAAGGCTATATGTACAGTGTGACCTTGATTATTCAAATGTCATGGGAGGCACTTAATACATTCACGTAGTTGAGAGAGTCTTCAGTGCAAGCAACAGACGTCAGGGACGTGACCCTATTTTGGATAAAGTGAGGATCAGATCATAGAAATTGTACCGTATCCCCAGGGCAGAACTGAGGGAATAATCTGATTGGCTAGCTGGAAATCTGGTCCTGAGGGGTCTGAATGAAATGGTTTTAATACAGCAGCTTAAGCCTGTTTGTGTTATAATGATCTATGTCTTTTCCCAAAGAAGGCATTATAAGACACAGCTGCTCATTTGGAAGTGTTTCTTGCATGCACACGGTACTGTGTCTTTAATTCATCCTGGTTCATTCCCTTTCACTTGCAAGCTTGAACCCTTCCTCACATCCTCAGAATTGCCTTCAGTGGGAGTTGCAGCAGGTGTTCGGCACCTCCAGGATCAGGATGTAAGACACCAATATGTGTGATTATGGGGGACAACCGCCACTTTCTCAGGTGCGAAGGGACTGTGCAGGGCCCAGGGCTGAGCAATACACTAGAACTGTGCTGTTATGTCACAGACATGCCCTGTTTTGGGAGATCCCTTACACAAGCCAGTTTCAGTTAAACTTCACTCTTTAAGATGAAGAGCAGCATTTCCCCCTGCACTTCTCTAACAGATTCTGTTGAAAGTTTTTTAAGACTTCTCAAATTCAGGAGCATCCGTCTTGCACTATATGCTGAGTCTGAGCTTCAGCATCATTTCATCCTGTGTTTGCAGAGCAGTTTGTTTACCTGCCAGTGGAAATGTTGGTGAGGGACCTTCCTCCTGGTTTTAAATTATAGTACTCCCCTCCAAATCAGCTTTTAGTCTGACCATTCAATAGGCATGATATTCTGTATAATTATTTGTATTGATTTGCGTTGATCTCAGTGGCGACAATACACTGTTGTTTTACTGCTGATGACAGGCCACGTGGTGCCCTACTTTATGCACTTCAGTGTGGAGAAAAATGGGCCCAATCAGTGGGAAAAGGAAGCCATTCCTCTGCAGCCATGTTCCTTCCAAACTTAGATGCTGGGGAAGCTCCTTCCTGCAAGATCCCCCAGGGACGGGCTCCGTGTTGAGGGAGACAGTCTGGGGTTGGAGAGAAGGTACCAGGCAGCAGCCATTGGAGGATTCTGCAGAATGTAGATTTGTTAAGAGGGATGTGAGCAAGGATTACTGATGGGAGCTCCGGCTACTGACCTGACCAATATTTCCAAAGTACCATTCATCATGAAATGCTAATAATTGCATGGGATGGCAAATGTCTACAGAAAAGGTGAGTGGTGGGCGGGAAACTCAACCTGATCCTCTTTGGTCCTCTATTGCTGAGGCTATAAAACCAACCAAACACCATGTTTATTGCTACAGTCAACTCTTAATGGTGTGAATCTCTGCTTCTATGTTGACTGGATTAGTTAGAAAAAGTTCTGACCTGTGAGGGCATGACTGGGGTCTCTGGCATATGGCTTCTGATGGCACAAACAATTAATTCAGTGTTGGGTAAGTGACTATCATGGTAGCATCATCCAGAGAAGTCAAATGTATCCATCCACTATCAGCACCCCCCATACCTTTAGTTCCGACACATATTGTTGCATAGCTAGTGCCCCATGAGTTATGAGAGTGAATATAAGACACAATGAAACTTATATGCAAGTGAAAGTTCCAGGTGAGCATATTGTCTTAGCCCTGGTCTACACTAGGAGTTGAGGTCGAATTTAGCGGCGTTAAATTGATTTAACCCTGCACCCATTCACACAACGAAGCCCTTTTTTTTTTTTTTTGACTTAAAGGGCTCTTAAAAGCGATTTCCTTATTCCACCACCGACAAGGGGATTAGCGCTGAAATTGGCCTTGCTGGGTCGAATTTGGGGTACTGTGGACACAATTAAAGGGTATTGGCCTCCAGGAGCTATCCCACAGTGCTCCATTGTGACCGCTCTGGACAGCACTCTCAACTCAGATGCACTGGCCAGGTACAGGAAAAGGCCCGTGAACTTTTGAATTTCAATTTCCTGTTTGGCCAGTGTGGCAAGCTGCAGGTGAGTGCAGAACTCATCAGCAGAGGTGACCATGATGGAGTCCCAGAATCGCAAAAGAGCTCCAGCATGGACCGAACGGGAGGTACGGGATCTGATCGCTGTATGCGGAGAGGAATCCGTGCTATCAGAACTACGTTCCAGTTTTCGAAATGCCAAAACATTTGTCAAAATCTCCCAGGGCATGAAGGACAGGGGCCATAACGGGGACCCAAAGCAGTGCCACTTGAAACTTAAGGAGCTGAGGCAAGCCTACCAGAAAACCAGAGAGGCAAACGGCCGCTCCAGGTCAGAGCCCCAAACATGCCGCTTCTATGATGAGCTGCATGCCATTTTAGGGGGTTCAGCCACCACTACCCCAGCTGTGGTGTTTGACTCCTTCAATGGAGATGGAGGCAACACGGAAGCAGGTTTTGGGGACGAGGAAGATGATGAGGATGATGAAGTTGTAGACAGCTCACAGCAAGCAAGCGGAGAAAACGGTTTTCCTGACAGCCAGGAACTGTTTCTCACCCTGGACTTGGAGCCAGTACCTCCCGAACCCACCCAAGGCTGCCTCCCGGACCCGCCAGGCGGAGAAGGGACCTCTGGTGAGTGTACCTTTTAAAATAGTATACATGGTTTAAAAGCAAGCATGTTTAATGATTAATTTGCCCTGGCATTTGCGGCTCTCCTGGATGTACTCCCAAAGCCTTTGCAAAAGGTTTCTGGGGAGGGCAGCCTTATTCATGGTAGGACACTTTACCACTCCAGGCCAGTAGCATGTATTCGGGAATCATTGTAGAACAAAGCATTGCAGTGTATGTTTGCTGGCGTTCAAACAACATCCTCTCTTTATCTCTCTGTGCTCTCCTCAGGAGAGTGATATCATTCATGGTCACCTGGTTGAAATAGGGTGCTTTTCTTAAAGGGACATTCAGAGGTGCCCGTTCCTGCTGGGCTGTTTGCCTGTGGCTGAACAGAAACGTTCCCACTGTTAGCCACGGGGAGGGGGGAGGGGCTAGCCACTTGGTGGGGGGAGGCAAAATGCGACCTTGGAACGAAAGCACATGTGCTATGTATGTAATGTTAATAGCAAGGTTTACCGTGAAAGAGTGTACCCATTGTTCTATAAAATGTGTCTTAAATACCAGTGCCCCCCTTTTTTTTTCTCCACCAGCTGCATGTGTTTCAAGGATCACAGGATCTTCTCCTTCCCAGAAGCTAGTGAAGATTAGAAGGCGAAAAAAAACGCACTCGCAATGAAATGTTCTCTGAGCTCATGCTGTCCTCCCACACTGACAGAGCACAGATGAATGTGTGGAGGCAGACAATGTCAGAGTGCAGGAAAGCACAAAATGACCGGGAGGAGAGGTGGCGGGCTGAAGAGAGTAAGTGGCGAAGAGGGCTGAAGCTGAAAGGTGGCAGCAGCGTGATGAGAGAAGGCAGGATTCAATGCTGAGGCTGCTGGAGGATCAAACTAATATGCTCCAGCATATGGTTGAGCTGCAGGAAAGGCAGCTGGAGCACAGACCGCTGCTACAGCCCCTGTGTAACCAACCGCCCTCCTCCCCAAGTTCCATAGCCTCCTCACCCAGACACCCAAGAACGCGGTGGGGGGCCTCCGGCCACCCAGCCACTCCACCCCAGAGGATTGCCCAAGCAACAGAAGGCTGGCATTCAATAAGTTTTAAAGTTTTAAACTTTTAAAGTGCTGTGTGGCCTTGTCCTTCCCTCCTCTACTACCCCTCCCGGTGCTTCTCTCCTCCACCACCCCTCCCGGGCTACCTTGGCAGTTATCCTGCAATTTGTGTGATGAATTAATAAAGAATGCATGAATGTGAAGCAACAATGACCTTATTGCCTCTGCAAGCCGTGATCAAAGGGAGGAGAGGAGGATGGTTAGCTTACAGGGAAGTTGAGTGAACCAAGGGGCGGGGGGTTTCATCAAGGAGAAACAAACAGAACTTTCACACCGTAGCCTGGCCAGTCACAAAACTGGTTTTCAAAGCTTATCTGATGTGCACCGCGCCCTCCTGTGCTCTTCTAACCGTCCTGGTATCTGGCTGCGCGTAACCCGCGGCCAGACGATTTGCCTCAACCTCCCACCCCGCCATAAACGTCTCCCCCTTACTCTCACAGATATTGTGGAGCGCACAGCAAGCAGTAATAACAGGGGGAATATTGGTTTCGCTGAGGTCTAACCGAGTCAGTAAACTGCGCCAGCGCACTTTTAAACGTCCAAATGCACATTCTACCACCATTCTGCACTTGCTCAGCCTGTAGTTGAACAGCTCCTGACCACTGTCCAGGCTGCCTGTGTATGGCTTCATGAGCCATGGCATTAAGGGGTAGGCTGGGTCCCCAAGGATAACTATCGGCATTTCAACATCCGCAACGGTTATTTTCTGGTCTGGGAATAAAGTCCCTTCTTGCAGTTTTTGAAACAGACCAGAGTTCCTGAAGATGCGAGCGTCATGTACCTTTCCTGGCCATCCCACGTTGATGTTAGTGAAATGTCCCTTGTGATCCACCAGTACTTGCAGCACTATTGAAAAGTACCCCTTGCGGTTTATGTACTCGGCGGCTTGGTGCTCCGGTGCCAAGATAGAGATATGGGTTCCGTCTATGGCCCTACCACAGTTAGGGAATCCCATTGCAGCAAAGCCATCCACTATGACCTGCACATTTCCCAGGGTCACTACCCTTGATATCAGCAGATCTTTGATTGCGTTGGCTACTTGTATCACAGCAGCCCCCACAGTAGATTTTCCCACTCCAAATTGATTCCCTACTGACCAGTAGCTGTCTGGCATTGCGAGCTTCCACAGGGCTATTGCTACTCGCTTCTCAACTGTGAGGGCTGCTCTCATCTTGGTATTCATGCGCTTCAGGGCAGGGGAAAGCAAGTCACAAAGTTCCATGAAAGTGCCCTTACGCATGCGAAAGTTTCGCAGCCACTGGGAATCGTCCTAGACCTGCAACACTATGCGGTCCCACTAGTCTGTGCTTGTTTCCCGGGCCCAGAATCAGCGTTCCACTGCATGAACCTGCCCCATTAGCACCATGATGCCCGCATTGCCAGGGCCCGTGCTTTGAGAGAAGCCTGTGTCCATGTCCTCATCACTCTCGTCACTGCACTGACATGGCCTACTCGCCCGGTTTCGTTTTGCCAGGTTCTGGTGCTGCATATACTGCTGGATAATGCGCGTGGTGTTTAATGTGCTCCTAATTGCCAAAGTGATCTGAGCGGGCTGCATGCTTGCCGTGGTATGGCGTCTGTACAGAAAAAAGGCTGGGAACGATTGTCTGCCATTGCTCTGACGGAGGGAGGGGCAACTGACGACATAGCTTGCAGGGTTGGCTTACAGGGAATTAAAATCAACAAAGGGGGTGGCTTTACATCAAGGAGAAACAAAAACAACTGTCATACAGAATGGGCCCCTCAAGGATTGAACTCAAACCTCTGGGTTTAGCAGGCCAATGCTCAACCCACTAAGCTATCCCTCCCTCTGGTATTTCAGGCAGGACTGAATCTCCATTAAAGTTTTCAAGGTGCCCCTGACAGACCTCACCAAAATGATTGTCAGCCGTTGATTTCAGGGAGGGGGGAGCAAATGAATACAAAACAAATCTGGTCTATTTCTTGTTTTGATCCACTCTATCTATCTTTTACATCTTTGGCTGGCAGCAGACGGTGCAATAGGACTGCTAGCCAGCTTCCTCTCCTGCCTGCCCAGCAGAAGATGGTGCAATAGGACTGCTAGCCATCCACATCTCCTGCCTGCTCACCATAAGATGGTACAATAGGACTGCCTGCAGGGCTAAAGAGAATGACCTGGTCGAGGCACTCCTAATTTAGTCCCTGCACCCATGTCTGCCCAGGCGCTCCTGACTGACCTTACTGAGGCGGCCAGGAGCACCTCGGACACGATGAGGATGGTTTTCAGGCCTATTGCACCGTCTGCTGCCACAAGGCAATGGGTTGCTGCTGCTGTGTAGCAATGCAGTAGCATGTCTGCCAGCACCCAGGAGACATACGGTGACAGTGAGCTGAGCGGGCTCCATGCTTGCCATGGTATGGCGTCTGCACAGGTAACTCAGGAAAAAAGGCGCAAAACGATTGTCTGCCGTTGCTTTCACAGAGGGAGGGAGGGCCTGATGACATGTACCCAGAACCATCTGCGACAATGTTTTTTGCCCCATCAGGCATTGGGATCTCAACCCAGAATTCCAATGGGCAGCGGAGACTGCGGGAACTGTGGGATAGCTACCCACAGTGCAACACTCCGGAAGTCGACGCTTGCCTCGGTACTGTGGTACTGTGGAAGCGCTCCGCCGAGTTAAAGCACTTAATGCACTTAGAACATTTTGCGTGGGGACACACACAATCGACTATATAAAAACAATTTCTAAAAAAACGACTTCTATAAATTCGACCTAATTTCGTAGTGTAGACATACCCTTAGTCCTTTCTACTGTTGTGCCCATGTTGTACCTTAAGGCCTGGTCTACACTAGAGAATTAGTCAGTGTCTGCACTACAATGGTGCTCCCATCCATGTAAATGGCCCACGACATCAAATTAATAACTCCACCTCCACAAGAGGAGTAATGCTTAGGTTGATATAGTTAGGGTGATGCAGTGTCTCTGTAGGCACCTGTTAGCTGTCAGCTGCTGTTAGCTGTCAGCTGGAGTCCTCCTCACTGAGGGGAACTGGCAGCCTGGAGACTCAATTTCACAGCAGGGAGCCTACCAGCAGTGCAATTGACATTCTTGTCAGTTTCACAACTGCTCTTTTTTCACATTTTGTCTCTGGCTCCAGAAGAGGTTCCTCTGGTCAGAGCTGCAGACCACTGACAGCATTATGAAGACGCTTGCACTGTCACTGACCAAGACTTGCAATCTCCAATTCTAGCAGGATGGCTCTTTTTATGATTGCTTAATGGCACGTCCCCAGACCAAGGGTTAAGTGCAAAAAAGGAACATATCTATTAGCATATACACTCCACAGAAGGAAAGACTCCCTGTGTAGGTCATAGATGCCTGTATGCTCCCAGAGCCAGAGAGAAGCATGCAGAAAGACACAGGGCTCAGGCTCTAGAGACACAAATAGATTTTCACTACCATAAATGTACGTATACTTTACATATCTAACTTTATTTACATATGCAAAGTGTGTAAAAGTGGACCACAGTGTTGAGTATTGCATATTTTATAAATCTGAAACAGACACAAATAGAACACAACGTGTTGTTAAAAATGGCTAGACCAGAAACAGCTGACCTTGGGAAGTTATTTAGCTCTATTTTCACATTTTAAATACCATCAAAACATGCTGTATTTTGTGCCCTTGAGCTAGAGCAATCTGTTTTCATCAGAATCTGATGGTGTTCTTGTTACACCCCATGTACAGAATGATGGAATAATTCCAGTGCCCAAGGGCAACAAGTGCAATGTTAAACGTACTTATTTTATATTTTACACTTTGTTCCTGAGTAAATCTGATTAGATGCTCTGATAGTTGGTATTCAATTCATTGATGAATTGTTCCATAAAAGTATTATATGTGCAGTTCTTGAGACTGCCAAACATTTGTTATACTTTGGGTCTGATTTTTACGATCCAGCTTTCCTTTTTGCAGATGTAAATCTAAATATCTGATTGCACTTGTCAGCCAGGCAGTGAGATCTGCACATGTCCTCATCTGTAAGTGCAAAAAGGAAGACCAGGCTGAGGCTCTATATAAAAACAGGCCTTTGCATTTATATAGTGATGAGTACTGTGTCTAGAGCAATGACTCCAGAGGCATCGCAGATTAATAGCTGTGTTGTTATTGATATATAGACTGTAAACATTCAATGCAAAATAAATTATATAAAATGCAACATTATACTTGAAATTTTCGAAGCAAAATGTCAGGGAGTTCCAAGGTATGATGGATACATACAGTGTTTTGTATTATGGAATATGGCAATAGCTTACCTGTGTTCATATGGATGTGTAATGTGTCCCAGTTATAGTTCTGTTGGAACCATAATTTTCAGCTTCCTGACTTATACAGGTGTAAAATCTGTCAGTGTTGTATTTGTATTTGTATTCCTGAGTGATCACAGATTGAAATACAGTAAATGCTACAGATCACTGATAGTCCACCTCCAGTACCTGGGTTCTATAGGATGCTCTGAGATGAGCAGGGTGGGAAGACTATGGACCTTTCATATTCAGTCATGCTTGGCATGCATTTGGCAGTAGTTCTGCCTGACACTGTTAATCTCTCTGTGGAGCCGTGCACATGCAGTGACTGAAGAATTCCTCAGCGAAGCTGTACATGAATTAGTATATTTTCCTCTTCAAGAGTAACTTCCAGCAACATTATAGTTACTAATGCATATCAAAAGCACAGCAGACCATAAAATTACTCCTAGGGCATTAACATTTTTGTAAATGGTTACTCTTTCGATTAGATTCTTCTGGATGTGTGTGCGCTCACTTACCCGTGGATAGCAGATATATTTCTATTGACCCTGCTAATTTTCAGCCTCAGATTACCCAGTTTGGGTAACAAGTGTGAATTGGAATAGGTGGGTTAATGCAGAATGTCTCTGTGGTTCAGCTTCTCCTTCTATTCACTTCGAATAGGTCCATGTGTTATTCCTCGACTTTAGCAAAGCTTTTGACATGGTCTTCCACAGTATTCTTGTCAGCAAGTTAAAGAAGTATGGGCTGGATGGATGCACTACAAGGTGGGTAGAAAGTTGGCTAGATTGTCGGGCTCAACGGGTAGTGATCAATGGCTCCATGTCTAGTTGGCAGCCGGTATCTAGCGGAGTGCCCCAAGGGTCGGTCCTGGGGCCGGTTTTGTTCAATATCTTCATTAATGATCTGGAGGATGGTGTCGATTGCACCCTCAGCAAGTTTGCGGATGACACTAACCTGGGAGGAGTGGTAGATACGCTGGAGGGCAGGGATAGGATACAGAGGGACCTAGACAAATTGGAGGATTGGGCCAAAAGAAATCTGATGAGGTTCAACAAGGACAAGTGCAGAGTCCTGCACTTAGGACAGAAGAATCCAACGCACCACTACATACTAGGGACCGAATGGCTCGGCAGCAGTTCTGCAGAAAAGGACCTAGGGGTTACAGTGGACAAGAAGCTGGATATGAGTCAACAGTGTGCCCTTGTTGCCAAGAAGGCTAACGGCATTTTGGGCTGTATAAGTAGGAGCGTTGCCAGCAGATCAAGGGACGTGATCATTCCCCTCTATTCGACACTGGTGAGGCCTCATCTGGAGTACTGTGTTCAGTTTTGGGCCCCACACTACAAGAAGGATGTGTAAAAATTGGAAAGAGTCCAGCGAAGGGAAACAAAAATGATTAGGGGTCTGGAACAAATGACTTATGAGGAGAGGCTGAGGGAACTGGGATTGTTTAGTCTACGGAAGAGAAGAATGAGGGGGGATTTGATAGCTGCTTTTAACTACCTGAAAGGTGGATCCAAAGAGGATGGATTTAGACTATTCTCAGTGATAGCAGATGACAGGACAAGGAGTAATGGTCTCAAGTTGCAGTGGGGGAGGTTTAGGTTGGATATTAGGAAAAACTTTTTCACTAGGAGGGTGGTGAAACACTGGAATGCGTTACCTAGGGAGGTGGTGGAATCCCCTTCTTTAGAAGTTTTTAAGGTCAGGCTTGACAAAGCCCTGGCTGGGATGATTTAGTTGGGATTGGTCCTGCTCTGGGCAGGGGGTTGGACTAGATGGCCTCCAGAGGTCCCTTCCAACTCTGTTATTCTATGATTCCATGATTCACTCTTTTTAATGGCATTTAGCTCTTATATAGCACTTTGTAAATGTCAAAAGAAAATTATCATTAGCCTTCTTGGGGAAATTAAGGTCCAGAGCGATGTAAGTGACCTGACAAGGTCATTGAGCAAGCTAATAGCAGACCCAGAAATAGAGAAGTGAGGTTTGTGACAGGTTTCAGAGTAGGTTTGTGGAATCCCAGTCCAGAGTCCTGTCTACTGGACCACCCCATCTAGACAAATTAGAGGATTGGGCCAAAAGAAATCTGATGAAGTTCAACAAGGACGAGTGCAGAGTCCTGCACTTAGGACGGAAGAATCCCATGCACCGCTACAGGCTGAGGACCGACTGGCGAAGCGGCAGTTCCACAGAAAAGGACCTGGGGATTACAGTGGACGAGAAGCTGGATATGAGTCAACAGTGTGCCCTTGTTGCCAAGAAGGCTAACGGCATATTGGGCTGCATTAGTAGGATCATTGCCAGCAGATTGGGGGAAGAGATTATTCCCCTCTATTCAGCACTGAGGAGGCCACATCTGGAGTATTGCATCCTGTTTTGGGCCTCCCACTACAGAAAGGATGTGGACAAATTGGAGAGAGTCCAAAGGAGGACAATGAAAATGATTAGGGGGCTGGGTCACATGATTTACGAGGAGAGGCTGAGGGAACTGGGCTTAATTTAGTCTGTAGAAGAGAAGCACAAGGGCGGATTTGATAGCAGCCTTCAACTACCTGAAGGAGGGTTCCAAAGAGGATGGAGCTCGGCTGTTCTCAGTGGTGGCAGATGACAGAACGAGGAGCAATGGTCTCAAGTTGCAGTGGTGGAGGTTTAGGTTGGATATTAGGAAACACTATTTCACTAGGAGGGTGGTGAAGCACTGGAATGGGTAACCTAGGGAGGTGGTGGAATCTCCATCCTTAGAGGTTTTTAAGGCCCGGCTTGACAAACCCCTGGCTGGGATGATTTAGTTGGGGTTGGTCCCACTTTGAGCAGGGGGTTGGACTAGATGACCCCATGAGGTCTCTTCCAACCCTAATCTTCTATGATGATTCTATGATCTCCCCAGAGCTATTTTTAAAGAAGTAACTATGGGCTACGTAAGTTTTATTACCTTACTTGTCTTCAAGAGCTAGTATCTAAACTTGGATCTTAATTGCTACTTACCAAAATTCAATTTAAGATTTGTATTTTCAGAAACTTGATAACTAAATATTGTTTAAACTGATACTTACAGAAACTTCAACTAAACTTACAGTCCAGTAAAATTCAGTCTAATGCCGAATAGACTTCTTGCTAAACAACTGTATGCACTCACATTTCACTGTCATATTCTGTTCATTCCTGACTTTCTCTCTGTTACCTTGTGCCAAGGGAACAGTTTATTTGAGAACTAGTCTCCTGTTGCAGCTCAGAGGTCCTCTGCTGCTAGCCATCAATAGTCAACAGACCTGGGACTCTCTGCAATGCCAGGCTCTTAAAATGCTTATGCTCCTTGTCACATGCTGACTGGCCCCTTTAAAAGAGAGCAGGTCCAGTGACTCATTACTTGCTGCCCCGAAGGGTTTAAGGGCAGGCACCTGAGCCTTACAAAGGGGAGACACCAGCAGAGGAGGGTGACTATCCACTGATCTTTGCTCAGCCCAGGGAGGTAAGGGTGCTGCTGGAGGACGCTGTCACAGAGGCTGCAGAGAGCAGAAGGCGTTTACCTGTTGACCTGTGAGGCTCCGTTTACACTACGAGCTCGGGGTGTGACTTTCCCCCGGCGTCCTCACACTCTCCAGTTGAGTGAGCGCGAGTGTGAATAGCAGCATAGCTGCACTGGCGTGGGTAATGGCAGCAGAGGCATGGCTGAGTCATGCCGAGAACAAAGATGCCTGAAACCAGTGGGTATGTTCTCAGCCGAGCTGCAACTGCCCGTGCTCCTACAGCGACGCTGCTCGTTGTTCTCGCCCTAGCTCAGTGGGAGCTAGGCAGGTGTGCGTACACACGCAGTATAGGGGTGGCCTGAGAGAGAGCTGAAGAAGGCTGGGCTTTAGCTAGAAAGGGCTGGGAGTGGCTGCTGCGGGAGAGCAGGCCGAGAGAGGAGACGCGCTCCAGGACTGGCTGAAGATGCCGGAGCTGAGTAGGAACTCTGGGGTTGGAGTGATGGACTTTATTTTGGGACTTTGGGGATTGTTTTCAACAGTCTGTTGTTAAACCAGCCCCGGGCAGGGATGGCGTTTGCCTGTGGGGAGCCTATTAAAGAGTTCTGAGAGAAACTGAAACTGAAAAAGGCTTCTACAGAGCCACACCAGGTCTTGAGGGGACATGCGGGAAGTGATGTGCCCTATTACACTCCAACAGCTGTTTTCTGGTCCTTTCCAGCCTTTATTTCCTCTGTTTTCCTTCCCTTTACCCCATTCTCCTCCTCCCCTCTGCCTCACTTCACGTTCCCTTGGTGTACACCCCCTGCCCCCTGTTTTCCTTCAACTGCTCCTACTGTGGAATCTTTTGGGTACGTCTACACAGCAGAACCAAAACCCATGGCAGCAAGTCTCAGAGCCTGGGTTAACAGACCCAGGCCAATGCTAGGGGGCTACAAATAGCAGCATAGATGCTCCAGTCCAAGGGGGAACATCTTCATGGCTATTTTTAGCCCTGTAGTGTGAGCCTCAGCCAGTTGGCCTGGCCTCTGAGACTTGGTGCTGTGGATTGCTGTGTAGACATATTATTCCTCCCCACCCCGGACATCAGCGTTCCTTCCCCCGTTAACGGGGTCCCATAAAGCATTCTGCTGGTTCTCTTGAGCACAGCAGAAGACAGGAATATCACTCCAGACCTACTTTGTTACAGAAGTACCTGCAGTGCCAGACTGGGGAGGCCAAAGCCTCTAGGACAGGAGAAAAGTGGAGCCTGTGAGTATGGCACTTAGTGGAAAAAGGCCACAAAGTGAGTACGAAGTACTTTTACACCCACATAAAGGCTCTTTTATGCTGTCAAAGTGGTGTAAAGGGGCACTAGTATAAATGAGAATCAGACCCTGTGAGTGCTTTGAGTTTCTCAGGTGAAAGGCTGTGTTGTTCATTAGCTATTTACGTCAGATTGTTATTGTGTAAGTGTTTTTGTTAAAGGTCTGAGGACACCGTCCTGTCCTCAGTTATGCAGGTGCAATTACTGCATCCCTTGTAATGTCAGCTGTTTTGCTTATGCTCAGGACTTGTGGAGATGTGAGTTCTCCCTTATCCAGACAAGGTCAAGTCCGTGAGATGAGAGAGGAAGGATTTCTTTTCCCTTTTTTCCACTTGATTGCAAACATTTAAATCTTTTAAAATATGCAAGAAATGTTTTTAAACCCTTCAACCCAAAGTATTTTCTCCTTATAGAAAAGTCACACTGGAGAGTGAAAGCAGCTTCAGTCTCAGCCTTTAGTCCTGACAATGTGTGATACCAGCAATCAAAATGTGTGACACATGATCAAAATGTGGAACACTGGTGTTTGGTAGCGTCTTGTTCCATAATTGACAATTTGTAATGGCTTCTAAACTACAAAACCTGATTTAATTGAGGTGTTCTCACTGTGGGAATTAAATAAACCAGCTTTAAAAAGAAAATCTTGAAAAACAACGTTCACTGCGTACAATCATGTGAATTCCCTGAACTAGCAAAGAGAAGGACCAGAGGAGCTAATGGGTCTTTTCGATATCTAATGGCCAGCTCACAGAAATAATAAAGCCATACTACTAATGGAGGTGGTCCTTTCAGATCAGGACAGTTTTTGAAGCTGACCATGGTGGCTTGCATCCCCACGCCTAAACACGCTATTTCTGCACCAGCATTTATTGCACAATAAACAATACATGTATTTATAAATAATAGATATCTGTTGTCTAACACCTCTGTAGCCATGGGTGATTCTTGAGTGAAAAATATATAATTTCAAATTAATTGTCAGTTATTTCTATTTATATTGCAGTAGCTCCTAGGGGCCCCACACAGGGATCAGGACTGCACTGTACAGAGAGAGACAAAGCAGGCTGCTTCCTAGTACAGAAAGGCACAGCTCACCCCTCTTCAGTCTAGGCCATTTGTCTGCATACTGATTCTGATGGCATGCTTCCCTACAGAGCCCCCCTGCCTGCAAGCAGGATCAGGAAAACCCCAAAGAATTTAAAGTCCTAAGTCACTGTTTTCAGTACACCACCTTAGTAAAAAGACAGTTCCTGCCCCAAAGAGCTTGCAGTCCTGGTTAATAAGATGCAACAGGTGCATAAGACAAACAAGTGCCTGGATGCCAGGGAGGGAGAGCAATATGAGCCTGTTTTCATAAAGAGTATCACTTTCAGAATGAAAGGGGCTTAGGAAGCCAGTTCTGATCATTCACCCCTCACAGCTGCATGGCCTGTCATAAATCTGTATTTAACACATTTTAAAAATTCATATTTATCCAATAGAGTGGAATTCAAGTAGAAGCTTTCACTTAAAAATGTAAATCCAAGGAAGAATGTCAAGAGCTCATACAGGCTCAGTTGTCGCTTTTCCTCCCCTCTTTATCCTGTCAAGTTTGAGTGGGGATGGCAATCCATACTACAGCTGTGACTTATCCCAGCAGCTCCTGCTTATGATCAGTCAGGAACAAAGATCTTCTGTTGCAAGTGAGCAATCTGAAGTTTAATTTTGTTTTTAAGCCCCACCAATACATTCTTTCTGGAATTCAGACTTTAGCAGGAAAAATACCAGTCCACTTGGTGACGTACAGTGATACAGAGATGGGGGAAAGCCAGTTACCCTTTGTGGTCCTGCCTCTTCTCAGGGATAAGCTGCATTCATGGGCACTTTGAGACCCGCAAGCCTTTGCTGATGTGGCACATTGGCAGGCTCTGACAAACCACTTCTCATTGTCTACTTAGCAAGTTATTTATGTCTAGACAATTTCAGGTGCCAAAAGGGAGGTTCCCCTTACTGGCAGGCTCAAATGCAGGGCCTGCATCCTCAGAGAAAGAAGTGATGCCAGATGGATGGAAAGAATAGCTACGTTAGTTCCTTAGCTGAGTCTTTATTTCAGCTGGGCTCTGGGTTGACTTTCTGGAGTCAGACTATCAGATGGTTTCATATGCTTACCATTAGTTCTAGTGGTGAGTTCCTGACCTAGACAGTAGGTCTGGCAAGAGATGGACTATATCTGTCATGTGGATGATTTAAAATCCTGTTTCTACAAACAAAGACTCTAGTCATGACCTGATTCGACAGGTTAGCACATTAGAGATGAGGCCAGTCCATGAAGTTTGAATCCAGAATCAAACTTCCCCAAAGGTTAGGGGAGTTCAGATCGAGGGGTTTGGGTCAGGTCACGCCCAAATGTGACATGCATTTCTCTACTGAGCTACATTACACAGCATTTGTGCAATGGTTTTCTGGTACCTTTGAGTAATATATAGAATCAAAAATAAGAGATGGAAAAGATTTCTTCCAAGGCAGGTTTGTTCCCTGCATTATACTCTCCAGTGCTTTTCTGATCAAGTTGAAAATATTCCAAGCAAAGAGACTTCTTCCACTTTCCTTGGAAGTCTATCCCACAATTTAATTCCCTGTCAGGAAGTTTGTTCTGATATTTACCCTAAATTGTCATGTTTTCATTGCATCAGTAAGCATCTACTGCAGGAACCTGTCATCTTGGCATAGAGAGTGAATCTCATTTTCACCTCATTCAGCATTACTGGGGGATTGCATTATGGACGGGGGGAGGGGGAATGGGAATCATGTTGTCTGTCCAGTGGTTTGCACTGTCCTTTTGTGGCTAATGCAGATACTGGTATAACCTCATGAAGATGAATGATCCTTTTCCTTTTCTTCCCTGTGGTAAGTGACGAGCTGAAAGGGAGGGACATCCTGTCGCTATTTGTGAGAGCAGTTTGGAGTCTAGGGAATCCAAAGTCAAGCCTGGGTTCTGATCTTCATTACACCAGGGTCGCTCCTGGGACTTCAGTAACTTAGGTCAGAATTTGACTCGCAGACACTTATAAAAAAAGAAATATTTCATTGTGCCATTGTTACCATACGATTTCTTCAAGCAACAGCAATCAAAGAACAAGCCGCTGCAGAGCAAGCACTAGCAAACTCTAGGCATGTGGTCTGTCATGCAGGCCTGAGGCAGCCCTTGTAATCCTGTCTGCTTGCGAGTGGTTCATGCTAAGAATGGGCTACGTCTCAACCTCTCTGTTTCCTGCAGAACGTGCTGCTTCACTTTCTTTGCCCTCGGAAGCCAAGGTCTGGCGCTAACACCCAATGTACAGCTGCAGAGAGAAGCTTGCTCTCTTCTTGTTGAAAGAAAAGAGGGTTATGGCCTAACCCAAACAATGCTTAAGCCCACTCAATAGCTTAAAAAGAGGGAGTGACACATTAAACAGCCAGAGAAATCCCCACAGATGGACTCTTTTTGAGCAATGTTTTCCGTTGGACTTCTCTAGCCACTTTTGTTATGTGCCCTCCCATCCTTAGAGTATGAGCAGCAGCATTGCGAGGACTTTGAAGCGAGGTAGCTGGTAGCTGGGGGGGCGAGCAGTCTGCCTAGAGGAAGGTGTGAGAATATTGGCAGGGAAGCCCTGACCTGAGCACCCCCAATTCTTCACACAGAAAAGCTGATGCATTTCAGAGCAGTATTTCATCAGTGAGTAGTTATACATTGGCAATGGCTTCATGCTGTGAATAACCCAGGGGCTGCCTTTGTTTTGCCTTTGGGGAAATACAGCGGTTGTAAGATATCACAGCAGAGGGCCTGACTCGCACTACTGGGTGCAGTGCTTACTACCCTCAGTAGTTCTGCTGATACCTGAGATGAACTGTACCTATTAGCAAATATTTGCTGGATCGAGGCCTTGCCTAGCAGTTGGCGGGGTGGATGGGGGTGTCTCAAGTGTTGTCTTGAAGTGACAGTACCAGCCCATTTGCCCCCAGTGGGGAGGACACATGGCTATGAACAGAATTTTTTCAGCTCTTAATAATAATAATGAAGTCTGTCCTCGCAAAGTTCCAGTGCAGTTTGGGAAGACCCTGCAACATTTGCTGCAAGTGCTTTTGCATACGTGGCTGTGAAAAGTGTATAGGTCATAGCAGATGCTGCCTCACCTGAGTGTATTACATTTTGATGGGTGGCCTGGCCTCTGAGCAGTGTCTTTTCTTGAGAGGCAGCAGCCGTTACTGTGCTGTGTATTGTGTGTCTGTTTGATGGTACAGCCGTTCTTGTTTAGTGCCTTTTTGCCTGTTTTGCTTGGTCTGCATGTGTATGCAGTACTCCCCACATTCTGCAAGAGCCGTCCCCAGGTACATCATTGCCCGTGGAAGTAATCTGTGCACATTAACATGAGTCTTACAGTACTGGTGTGCACCTGCATTGAGAGCCCTATTGCTTATGTCCAGACTCTGGATGCCTTAAATTGGAAATACCCAATACTCACCAGGAACGCGTATTTGTAGGTGTAGCATCATATTGCATCAGGAAAGGCGCAGTCACCACTAAGTAGTAATGTGATGTGACGCGATGCAAGAGGAGAGCAGCGGGAGGCTGGGAGCACAGTATAGAAGCTGATTTAGAAAATACGCTCTGCTGTACTTAGGAGCGAACATTTATGAAAATTACTGTCTCCTTTGAGCTAAATAATGGACACTTGTAAGTAGCCCTGGTTATGATGAGGGGTGTGCCGACCAAATGCCACCTGCAGGTCAGTGAGCTGGGCAAGTCATTTGTGCGCACACTCATCCCTCCTGCTTCATTCACTGGAGTGCCACCGTTCTGACGGGAGTACCTGCCACCACTTTCTGAACGGTGAAAACAGGACACAGTCTGGAGACCGAACTCATGCTATTCGCCTGGTTAGTTTGCTTGGGAAAGCGCTCCCTTCACATCCATTTGTTTAATATAATGTTTCTACCTCCGAAAAAGGCAACATCCCAGTGGGGAATCTGCTGCTGTTTTTTATAAACCACACATAGGGGAGGGGAACAAGCAATTCAAAAAATATTTCCAAACAATTTAGGGAACAAATATTTAAGAACATACAAGAAGGCGCGCACACACTTGCATGCACACAATCACGAGACAAAGAGAGACCTGCAAATTTACAGTCAGTAATTCCCTCCCCAGTCTCTAGGTAGGAACTGGTGAGTCACCCTGTGTGACGTTCTGGCCTCATTGATGTTAATAGCAAAGTTCCCCTGGACTTCAGGGGGCCAAGATTTCACACTAGGACTAGAGAGAGGCACGGTTGAATACTCGGGGTTGTAATCCCAGCTGCGACCCTAACCTTTGTTGTGGCCCTGGGCAGCTCTCTAACCCCTCAGCCACAATTTCTCCATCTGTAAAAGTCGTGATCACATGTACTTACCTACTTCCCCACCCACCCCACACCCAATGGCAAAGAAACCAACATTCAACAGGAGCTTGTTGTAAAATGCACTTAGGCCAGGTCTACACCCAAAAGTTAAACCAACCCAGCTATGTCACTCAGGGGTGTGAAAAATCCATACTCCTGAGGGATATAGTTAACCTAATCCCTGGTGTAGACAGTGCTAGGTTGATGGAAGAATTCTGTTGACCTAGCTATTGCCTCTTGGGAAGGTGGGTTAACTACGCTGATGGGAGAACTTTTCCTGTCGTGATAGCATTCCAGCTCTGAGTTACCAGTTGGGTCTGTGGCTGGCCACATGGCTCTGGCTCCAAAGAGGTTCCATATGCCTAAACAACACCAGCCTTTCTCCCCATCACCCACCCTTCCAAAAACAATTCATTACCTATCAGAGCTAAAGGCTTCCCCCTCCTGTCTCAGATTCATTTTCTTTCTATCTCTCACTGATCCAACAAGTTTGAAATTTCCCAAATTAAGTTATTTGCGAGGGACTTGAGGGATGGGAATGGTAAGATATGCGGGAGATATTTTCTTTGGGTGCTAGCTTTAATTCCCCCCTGTATGGTATGCAGCAAATCAGAACTGATGTCCGGATATTTTAAAGAGCTGGGGAAGGAGCATGGGGCGGGGGGTGGAATTTGAGGGTGTGGGGTGGGGGGAGAGGGGATGTGAGGGGAGAGCACTGAGGGGAATTTGGGGCTGGTAACTGTTGTTTTCTATAATAATATCCTAAAATACATTGTAATTGTTGTAGGGAAAATTTAAAGTGAAGGTAAGAAAGTTAGAGTAATCTGTGCAAGTCACTCCATGCAGCAGGACAGAATGGCTTTGTCCTCTGCTATTACAGGGAAACTCTGCTTAGAGTGAATTTGGGGGCAGCAGGGGAACAAAGCCACCACTGCACTAAGGGTTAAATCCTGCCTTGGTACCAACGTACCTGGAGTAGCTGGACTTAGAGCTGGCAGGATCTGGAAGTGGGGACACAGGCAAGGAACCCACCTCTCCACGGCTGCTACTACAGTCCTAAGGCTGCAGCAGCCCTTGCTCCCCGAGGATAATGACTGGTGGCGCAGTTTCAGAGGTACACCCTGCCCACACCCAGGCCCTGCTGCACTGGGACATGCAAGGTTCCTTCCCCACTCTGAACTCTAGGGCACAGATGTGGGGACCTGCATGAAAGACCCCCTGAGCTTATTCTTACCAGCTTAGGTTAAACGCTGCCACCACCAAAGTGTTACACCAAGAACAGGGGAAGTGCCCGCTTGGAAACGTCTCCCTCCCAAAATATCCCCCCAAGCACTACACCCCCTTTCCTTGGGAAGGCTTGATAAAAATCCTCACCAATTTGCATAGGTGAACACAGACCCAAACCCTTGGATCTTAAGAACAATGAAAAAGCCATCAGGTTCTTAAAAGAAGAATTTTAATTAAAGAAAAAGTAAAAGAATCACCTCTGTAAAATCAGGATGGTGAATACCTTACAGGGTAATCAGATTCAAACCATAGAGAATCCCTCTAGGCAAAACCTGAAGTTACAAAAAGACACAAAAACAGGAATCTACATTCCATTCAGGACAGCTTATTTTATCAGCCAATTAAACAAAACAGAATCTAATGCATATCTAACTAGATTGCTTACTAACTCCTTACAGGAGTTCTGACCTGCATTCCACAAGTCCTCCTTTTCTTTCTGCAGAGCAGGGCTCCAGTCTGCAAGGGTCATGCAGTAGGGTATAAAATAAATGGGGAGCAGTATGGGGAGCCTCCCCATGGCTTGGATAACCCAAGCTCCCTCCACCTCTGTCCCTGGCTGGTGCATTGTGGTAGCTCAAGCTCCTATTTCAATCCACTGCAGTCACTGACCCGGGGCCTACAGCATGCTGGCACCTGACACTTGGATTATTTTAAAAGCATCTTACCTTCAAGCACAGAAGAGCTCCTTATTGGGAAGAGAGAAATATATTCTATACATCCATGTCCAGGCAGTTCTGCAGACCAGATACTTTGCTTCTTCTTTCCTTTTTTTAGTTTGGAGATGTCAGCACTCTCATTTCCCATGGGAACGTCATCTTCGCTGTTGCCAGCAGCAAATCTTCTGTAGAGATACTGGGATTGGAGTATCGGTGGGCTTTCATGCAGTTGGTCTATTATTGCTGGCTTCCTGGTCGACAAAAAGCCTTGCCTGTAAAGTTCTCACAACTTTGTGAACTTGAAGTCACCTACTCCATCACAAGGCATTACTCTTATCAGCCACCCTCACTGTGCATAGCTAAGGGGACAACCCAAATCGAATGGCTTTTAACTTGTAGGGGCAAATAATAAGAAATCGATCAGAAGCTGATTGCAAACAATTGTGGGCCTGATTCTGCTCTCTCTACACAATTCCCAGTGACCTCAGTGGGACAGGACAGGAGCAAGCCCTATGTGTACTGCAGGAACGCTTTCTATGTAAGTTCAGTGTTGGGCTGTCCCTCCCGTTCAAAAAGTAGCCCATTCTTACAAGACGAAATGCCTGCTCCTGCTAAAGTCAATGGCAAAGCTCCCCAACTTACATGGAAACAAGAACAGACCCATTGACTATAAATGTCATTAACAATATGATGAAATATTATCTGTAGACCACTGGTTAACGTTTGAGATGGTGAATTGCCATGCTCAACACCTCACAGGACTTAATCCAATATGGTACTTTATAGTCCTTAATTTAATTCACGAGGCATGAAGTGGGCCCCACTGGGATAAAGGATTTAAAAAAAGGATAAACAGCGTAATTGCAAATACTTAAAAATATTTTTTTTAAAAGTAGGTCATTTCAGAGGGGTGGTACACATGAACTGAAGGTATGAGCCACTGGCAGATGCTGGAACACTGTGGGCATTATGACCAGCTAGATTGACAGATAGTCCACTGTTTGGAATTGATGTTTCTATTCACTAAGCGGATTTTCATTCTGCACTTATGAATACTCCTGCTTCACTTTGTATTTAAAGACACTGCAGATACTTTCAGACATCAGTAATTTTTGGATTGTGAACAGTACCTTGCTGATGTACAGGGGTGGAAGTGGGCTGGACTGGTTCTGTACAGCAACACAGTGAGGGCTGTAATACTTGGGTCTGATTTTGGTTGTTGTACTGGGTGGTGTTAAGTAGCCTGTGATATACAGGAGGTCAGACTAGATGATCTGGTGGTCCCTTGTGAATGTGACAAGATCTCTGTAGTGCATAGATATCAGGGATGCTGAGTGTGCTGAGGAGGGAATTCTGGCATTGTGAACGTGGCAAGGGAGGTTTGAGATTAAAACCCACCACAGATGCACTGAGACAATGCTGTGGTCATGCGGTTTCCAGCTGATCCCGTGCCTGATCCTACAGTGTGTACGCAGGCAGAGCTCCCTTTGACTTTGGTGGAAGTTCTCCTTACTTACCAGAATGAAGGATTATGGTCAACGTTGAGGAAATCCGAACTCCTTTTCGGTTTTGTCACTTCCACAGGCCTGTTTTCTTGCCAATGTGTTTTTTGCTTCGTTAGGCAATTCACCGTGTTATTTTTTTTGAGTGTATTGAGGCTTCCCACTTAAAGTCCTTTGTCTGGGTGAGTGCTTCCTCAGGGACAGATTGTGTCACCCGTACTCCTGTCTGAGTGAACCTGCTCCCAGAGTAAGGCGCTACGCAGTGTGAGTATGGATAGTGGAACCTGGCCCCTGTCCCTCTCGGTGCTAAGAGTTACGATTTGCTAGCCACTCGTGCAGGTGGAAGAATGCTACTGCAGCTGGCTGGTCACCTACTGTTGGGCCGGCTCTGGTACAGCCGTTAGAAGTTTGCCAGGTCTCAGCCCGAGCAATCCAAGAATCCCTGTATCCCATGATAGGTCACGCCGAATGAAAGGGTCCCTTAGTTCTGGCAGCTGAGTTCTCACACTGCTGTAGCTGCACAGTGGATGTCCTCAGAGAAAGGAAAAGAACAGTCCGACCTACAGATTCCTCTGCATGTTCCTGCTTTCCAAGGGGGAGTTAATACGAAATGGACCCTCGACACACCAACATTTCAGCCTTCTCCGAAAAACCCTCCCTGAAATGCTGCTGTTTGGTTACTTTTCCTCCCAACTGGCTGCTCAGAAGCAAAGTGGGATACTACTGCAGGCTTTCACTGGGAACTGGGGCCGGAAGCTCAGACTCTCCTACCCTTCCCCAGAGGTGGGTGCTCTCTGAGTCCCCTCACTCTCGGTGGAGGACTGAGGGTTTCCATGGCAGTGCAGACATGGCAGTAGTTTGAGCAGCCCATGCTGCTGCTTTCCACTTGACTAGAAAGAGTCTCAACCGTTCCTGTCTCCCTCCTGCATGTCCCATCTGCACTGTGCTGAAGCCTCCCACATGGGTGAGAAAAGGACTAGGGGCTTCAAAACAGCCCTGGGTCTTTGTGCTCAGCTCTCAGATCCTTCATACCACCTGCTTCGTGTTTCCAAATCAGAGGCTTTCTCTGACACCAGGGGCCTATATCCTGGTTCAAAAAAAGATCCTGTCTTAATTTGCCACGGCTGCTGCCTTTGGCTTTTTGTTCTGTTGCGATGTTCCCCCACTGAAGCACTGTGCTGTGTCGTTGTGTGGGTTTTCTGCAGTGGTACAGTAAAGATTTTATTATGCAAGGGTCTAATATAGCCATTGCAACTGACTAGTAAAATACAGTGTTGCATAATGAAATCACTCCCGTTCTGCTGCAGGGCTGTGTGCCACAGATGGAATCCCTGGGAAGTGCTATTCACTTCAGTGGTGAGAGGCTACAACAGAGGGAAGTACAGAGGCAGCAAGGGAGTCTGCAGCTCAGACTCTCCAGTGTATTTAAGGAGGAAAAATCCATTGGGTACAGCATATATGGGTGTCTGGCTGTTTAAAACCTTCCCAACCACTGATCAAACATCTCGGTCTGTCTGCTTGCAGTTACCCTGAAATCAAGGGAGGCCAGCACACGCACCTGCCAAAGCCACATATAATCTTCATTGAACTCATTCCACTTACCGTTGATGGCCAGGAAGGAGGAATATTGCAAACCTCAGTGGTTGTGGTCCATTGATCTCTCTCTCTCTCTCCTTTTGGCATAGACTGCCAGGTCTCTTTATGCCACAGCCGTTGTCACTACCCTTCAGAAATAACACAACATGCCATTTGGGGGGCTCGCCCTAGTTGCTAGCAGACAGGTGCTTCCATCCCAATCGGCATCGGGAACAGAGAGGCCAGGTACTGACTAGACCCAGAGAATGAACATTTCTCACATGTGCACTTTCTGCGCAACGGCAGAGCCACATTAGTGGGGCCACGTGGAAAATCCGGTGTTGCCACTGAACACGCGTGGCATCTTGCGTCGGCACTGAAATGACACTAAGCAGCCCAGCACGCATATTCTGAAATCACTCATTTGCGCAGGGCTAAAAACAAGCTCTTCAAACTGCATTATGTTCCCTGCAGAAGAGGAGCTTTCCTGTGCTGTCTGAACATGGCCGCCCCCATCTAGGAAGTGGTTTGGCTGTGCTCTGTGAAGCCAGATTTTCAAAACATGAAGGTTAATTAGTGTTTGCTTTTAAGCTTTTAAGTTTGTCTGGTTTGTTCTTAAATCTTTCTGCTTTCAAGTTCCCTTTTGTTTTCACGAAGAGCTGGCTTTAGAGCTTCATCCCTTATGGCTCCAAAACAGACTTGGATTCAGAAACAGTGAGAACAAAAATGCGGAAAGGGTTGTATCAGAGGTGTGGTGGATATCCTGTGTACACATCTGGCAAACAGAGCTCCCACTAGCTTGTGTGCCAGATCACAGCATTACACTCCCATCTGGCTGATGCCATCCCACCAAACCTGGTCCTGCTCCCACTGTAGTCAGTGCCCTCAAATAATTTTGGTGGTTCCTTTCTGCTCCCTCTCCAATTTTTCAGTGTGGACACCACAAGTGGATGCAGTGTTCCAGTATCTGGCTCAGCAGTGCTGCATACAGAAGTAAAATCACCTCTCTATTCCTGCACGCTATTCCCCTGTCTGTACATCCAGGAGCTGAAATGGCCCTTTTTAGCACAGAATCACATTGGGAGTTTGTGTTTAGCTGCTTGTCCACCATGGTCCCTAAATCCTTTTCTGAGTCACTGCTTTCCAGGAGAAAGTCCCCAATCTATAGGTATGGCCTATATTATTTGTTCCTTGCATTTGGGTGTATTAAAACACATTGTGTTTGAATGAGCTCAGGTTACCAAGCAATCCAGATCTCTCTGTGTGACTGCCCTGTCCTTATCACTATTTACCATTCCACCAAATTTTGTGTTATCTGCAAATGTTATCAGCAGTGATTTTATAATTGCTTCCAGATCACTGATAAAAATATTGAATTGGGCTGAGTACCAATCTCTGTGGAACCCCACTAGAAACCCCTCCATTCAGCGATGATTCCCCATTGACAGGTATTTTTTGAGATCTGTCAGTTAGCCAATTCTTAATCCATTTAACGTGTGCTTTCCTCTTGTTGCATGTACTAATTTTGTAATCAGAATGTCGTGCTCTCCTAAATCAAATACCCTACTGTTACCTACATAGTTACCTTTATCAACCAAACTTTTAATCTCATCGAAAAATGAAATCAGGTATGTTCAACAAGACCTATTTTGCATAAAGTCATATTGACTGGCATTAATTGTATTTATAACTGTTAATTGTTAATTGAATCCCATATCAGCTTTTCCATTATTTTGCTCAGGATTAATGTCAGTCTAACTAGCCTGTAGTTACCCTGGTTATCCCACTTGCCCTTTTTTTAATATTGGCACAACATGAGCACTCTCGCAGTGTTCTGGAATTTCCCCAGTGTTCTAAGATTTATTAAAAATTAATGTCAGCAGGTCAAAGGTCTCCTTAGCCAACTCTTTTAGGACTCTTTGGTGGAAATTATCCAGGCCTGCTGATTTAAAAATGCTTATCCCTAATAGATGTTGTTTAACATCCTCCTTGGTTACTAATAGACTGGAAAGTACTTCATCATCCTCATGTGATATGAGGATAGCCTCCTGCTTCTTTCCAAATACAGAACAGAAATATTTGGTGAACACTTTGCCCTTTTTTACATCGCTAATAACTATTTTCCAATCTACTTCTAGTCAAGGGTATATACCAGGGTAGGCAACCTATGGCATGAGTGCCAAAGGCGGCACACAAGCTGATTTCCAGTGGCACTCACACTGCCCGGGTCGTGGCCACTCGTCCGGGGGGCTCTGCATTTTAATTTAATTTTAAATGAAGCTTCTTAAACATTTTAAAAACCTTAATTACTTTACATACAACAATAGTTTAGTTATATATTATAGACTTATCGAAAGAGACCTTCTAAAAACATTAAAATGTATTACGGGCACGTGAAACCTTAAATTAGAGTGAATAAATGAAGACTTGGCACACCACTTCTGAAAGGTATATACCACTGCTAGGATTTCTTTTGTTTCTGATATACATAAAAAACTCCTTATTGTCCTTAGCCTTATCAGCCGTGGATTTTGCCTTATGTCTTTCATTTCTCTAATCAATCATCTACACTTCATGGCGTCTAACATATGAATTGCTATCTATGTCCCCTTTTACCCACTTGTTTTTTATTTCTAATTTTAGCCTCTTGGGCTTTTACTCAAAGTTGTCCTCTTTCTTGATTGTGGAATTGTGGAACTGTGGGTTTTTTGGCCCTCTCATAAACTCTTCTTAAAGAACTCCCAATTTTCATTCACATTTTTCTGTTTAATTTTTTCCTCCCAATTAATTTGGCTCAAAATTTCCCTCAGCTTTGGGAACTTAGTCCTTTTGAAGTATATATTACTGATTGGCAGAGTCCTCTGTTTGCCCATATCCAATATAATGAGGTCATGATCACAGATCCTTAGGCAACCACCTACTTCCAGGCCAGTGATCAGCTCAACTTTATCCATCATAATGAAGTCCAAAATAGTTACCTTATGTTGGGTGCATATTGAATTACTCCTGAGGGCATTCTGCATGAAAAAATTAAAAATTCTGCGCACAATATTTTAAAATTCTGCAAGTTTTATTTGTCAATAAATAAATGCAGCGGCTCCAGCATGGCAGTAAGGAGCACAGGCCACCGGCTGTACAAAGGTGGGAGATCACCTAGCAGCCTCCCCACGCCCAAACCCCAGGACATGGACTCAGTGGTGAGGCTGCTCCTGACCTGACCGAGCACAAGGCCTAGGCCTGCCCCAGAAACACTCTGGGTCCCTGCTCCTCTGTGCCATGCACAACAGGTGTGGGGCAGGCAGGCTCAACCAGGCAGTCCCTGCTCAATCAAGCGTGGAGGGGCTCAGTGTGGGGGATCCAAGTGTGGGGTGAGAGGATTCTGTGTGGGAGAATCTGGGTGCAGACAGCTCAGTGGGGGGTCTAGGTGTGTGTGGGGGATCTGGATGCACAGAGGCTCATTGGAGGGGTTCCAGGTGCAGGGCCAAGGGGACTCTGCAGGGGCTTCCAGGTGAAGGTGGTTGGGTCTCAGCAGGGGGGTCTGGATGCTATGGGAGTGGGGTTTGGTGGGGTGGGGGTTGGAGTGCAGCTAGTTGGGGGTCAGTGGCATGGCGGTCTGGATGTGGGGGCTCAGGCTCATCAGGGTGGGGGTTTGAGTGCAGGGAGCTCAGTGGGAGGTGGTCTGGGTGCAGGGTGGGGGTCCAGAGGCAGGGGGTCTGGGTGAAGGGGAGCTCCAGATGCAGGGGTTGAGGTTCAGTATGGTGGGATTCGGGTATGGAGGGCTAGGGGGGTTCTGGGTGAGGGTGAGACTTGGTAGGGGTGTCTAGTATGGAAGGTCCAGATGCATGGGGATTGGGCAGATGGGGGAGCAGCTCCCGGTACAGTGACCCCTCCCCCCACAGCTGAGGACCAATTGGGGCAGGAAGCAGGGGAGGATGCTGAGCTTCCTGCAGCTGTGGGAAGTTTCTGGGGGTAGGTCTGACACAGCCCCAGCCACTCTTTGCAAGGGAAGAGAAATTCCTGTCCACTCCTGCCTCCAGTCCAGCTGGGACTAGCAGCTGATTCCAGCTCAGGGTAGGAGCCACTGGCTGGGGTGTCCCCAGCCCAGCAGTGATTTACCTCTTCAACGGCTGCTCCGGGTGCCTGAAGCAATGTACCTGCACAGCATGGGAATGGTGCATGGCCGCTCTTGCAGCTTCCCTTTGCTACCCTGACAGAAAGTCATTTTTCTGTGGGGAAGCAAAAAAATCTGTGGAGGACATAAATTCTGCGCAGGCACAGTGGTGCAGAGTTCCCCCCAGGAGTAATATTGGACTGAGAAGTCCATGCTTTGGCCCTGCACCTTTAGTTTGCCATTTCCTGAGCACATCCGGGCTGAACTCTAATACCCAGAATATGGCCCTCATTGTCTAGATTATCTAAAGGCACCATCAAAGCAACCATTGCTGAAAGTGGAAATGCACTCTCTGTGTTGCAGTTTAAGAAGTGGGTGGGTAAAATTAGGATTCTAGGAATGTTTCCATATGAAGCTGTAGGTTATGATTTCACTTAAAATGTGTCCTTTATAGATTGATCATTTACAACAAAGGGCAATAGAGTCTAAATGTTTAGGAAAGAAAATGATGAATTATTTCACTGCAGTTTATCCAACTTAAGAAAACTACTCTCTCCCCATCCCATTTGATGTTCTATTCATCAGTAATATGTGGTGACCTGGGGGAACGTATTACTCTGATCTAGAAACAGAGCCTGTGTTCTCACTGATGTACTGAAGGTTTATGTGGGAAGGAGCTACTCATTCATGTCCCCTGGGTTTTAATGGAACGATAAACTGCTTGCTTGCATTTTGGGGAGTGATGAACATAATTAGCTAAGAACTGCTTTCTTAAATACAATTACATTGGGGTATTTTCCTTCAGATGGCTAATTAATTAATTTTTGTCCATGTAAAATATCTGCCTTTGCAATAAATTAAACATGTTTTTCCCTCTTGTCTGTGATTTGGCACACTCTCTGATTGGAATCCAAACCGCGCTTAGTTTAAAAGCTGGAGGGGCAAGGGAATATCAGACAGACACAGAGAAAATAGAACATGGGAATTTGGTAAAGTGGAATGGCAACCTTATCTTGTCATCCAATGCAGCTAGCGCAGGACCATTACAGGGCTACTTATTGAAGTTTTAAGACAGACGTGTTGCACAATGCATATACAGTACCCTTGAAACACACTGTACCTTTCCCCTTAAAAACTGATTCACCTCGATAATGTGAACTCTTTATACTGCTTTATGAGGAAAATGCCATATACTGAATAAAAAGCAGGCATCATTGCATTGATTTTTTTAGGCTGGGATCAATAAAATGACGTTAAGCATTTGCACAGTAGGTAGGGTTGCCAGTTTTGGTTGGACGTATTCCTGGAGGTTTCATCACATGACATAATCTTTAATTAAAGATTAATCTTTAATCCCTGGAGACTCCAAGACAATCCTGGAGGGTGGGAAACCTTAACAGTAGCTATGAGTTTGTGAAGAAACACTTAGCATTTAGTTTATTAGTGTATATTAGAGAAAACATAGTTCTGCAAAGTATTAAATTCATAAGAGAATGGAAAATGTAGTACCGATCTATAAAAAGGGGAATCAGGACAACCCAGGGAATTATAAACCAGTCATCTTAACTTTGGTACCATGCAAGATAATGGAGCAAATAATCAAACATCAGTTTGTAAGCACCTAGAAGAAAATAAGGTGATAAGAACAGTCCACATGAATTCATCAAAAAATCATGTCAGACCAACTAATATCCTTCTTTGACAGGGTAACAAGCCTTGTGGATGGGGGGAGCAATAGATGTGATATATCTAGACTTTAATAAGGCTTTTGAAACTGTCTCACATGACTGTCTCATAAACAAACTAGGGAAATATAGCCTAGATGAACATACTATAAGGTAGATGCACAATTGGTTGGAAAACCATGCTCAGAGTAGTTGTCAATGGTTCACACTCAAGCTGGAAGGGCATACTGAGTCGGGTCCCGCAGGGATTGGTCCTAAATCTAGTTCTATTCAATATCTTTATAAGTAATTTGGATAGTGGCAAGAGTACACTTACAAAGTTTGCAGATGATACCAAGCTGAGAGGGCTTGCAAGCACTTTGGAGGACAGGATTAAAATTCAAAATTTTTGAATTTTGGAGAAATTGGAGAAATGGTCTAAAGTAAATAGGATGAGATTCAATAAGAACAAATGCAAAGTACTCCACTTAGGAATGAACAATCAATTGCATATGTACAAAATGGGAAATGACTGTCTAGGAAGGAGTACTGCAGAAAAGGATCTGGGGTTATAGCGGACCACAAACTAAATTTGAGTCAACAATGTAATACTGTTGCAAAAAAAAGCAAACATCATTCTGGGGTGTATTAGCAGAAGTGTCGTAAGCAAGAAACAATAAGTAATTCTTCCACTCTACTCAGCTCTGATAAGGGATCAGCTGTGGTACTGTGTCCAGCTCTGGGCACCATGCTTTGGGAAAGATGTGGATAAATTGGAGGAAGTTCAGAAGAGGGCAAAAAAAAATTAACGGTCTAGAAAACATGGCCCTTGAGGAAAGATTGAAAAAACTGGATTTGTTTAGTCTGGAGAAGAAAAGACTGAGGGGGGAACAGGATAAGAGTCTTCAAGTATGTAAAAGGTTGTCATAAAGAGGAGAGTGATAAATTGTTTTCCTGATCCACTGAAGACAGGACAAGGAGAACGGTCTTAAACTCCAGCAAGGGAGATTTAGGTTAGACCAGGCGTGGCCAGCTTGAGCCTGAGAAGGAGCCAGAATTTACCAATGTACATTGCCAAAGAGCCACAGTAATATGTCAGCAGCCCCCCATCAACTCCCCCCGCCCCTCCCTCCCAGCGCCTCGTGCCCACCAGCAGCCCCACTGATCAGCACCTCCCCCTCCCTCCCGCACCTCCTGCTCAGCTGTTTTGTGGTGTGCAGGAGGCTCTGGGGGGAGTGGGAGGAGCGAGGGCACGGCAGGGTGAGGGGAAGGGGTGGAGTGGGGGCAGGGCCTGTGGCAGAGCCAGGGGGTGAGCAGTGAGCACCCCCCGGCACATTGGAAAGTTGGCCCCTGTAGCTCCAGCCCCAGAGTCGGTGCCTAGACAAGGAGCCGCGAATTAACTTCTGAGGAGCCGCATGGGGCTCCGGAGCCCCAGGTCGGCCACCCCTGGGTTAGACATTAGGGAAAACTTTCCAACTATAAGGGTGGTCAAGCATTGGAACAAATTACCAGGGGAAGTTGTGGAATCTCCCTCACTGGAGGTTTGTAAGAACAGGTTAGACAAACACCTGTCAGGGATGGTCTAGATCAGTGGTGCCCAACTTTTCCCTGTCACGCCCCCCTTACCAGTCCTGGAATCTGTCCGTGCCCCCCGGTACTGCACAGTCGGCTCAGCAGAGGAGCTTGGGCTGAAGGCGAAGCTGGGGGCGGAACTGGGGATGGGGAAGGAGCTGGGGCTAGAGGGAGAGTTGGCCTGGGGTGGAGAGGGAACGAGGGCAGAGCTGGGCTGGGCTCAGAGCAAGGGTCAGAGTGGAGCTGGAGCTGGGGCTGGGGCTGGACCTGGGCTGGGGGCGGAGGGGACTGTGACTGCGTCGAGAGCTGGGTTGGGGGCGGAGCGGAGCTGTGCCTGGGGGCATACTGGGGCTGGGGGGGCGCTCCCTCCCCCCCCCCGTGGAGGCTGGCCCTGCCCTGCTGCACGCCCCCCTGAACATTCCTCTGTGCCCCCTGAGGGGGGCATTTCCCACAGTTTGGGGACCACTGGTCTAGAAAATACTTAGTCCTGCCTCAGTGCTGCAGATGGGACTAGATGACCTATCAAGGTCCCTTCCAGCCCTACACTGCATGAAGAAAAACAAGAATACAGCATGGTCTGGCTAGACATACAGTAGAAGACCCTCCACTTTTTGCCCACCAAGTCCAGTCTGAGATTCGTTATCAGAACATAGGACTGGAAGGGTCATCAAGTCCAGTTCCCTCCTGATACAAGCAACCCTGTTATATAATCCCATTCATAAACTTGTCAAGTTCCATCTTGTTAAATTGTTTGCCCCCCATTGCTCCTATCTGGAGGCTGTTCCAGAACCTCACTCCTCTGTTGGCTAGAAACCACCTTCTAACTTCCAGCCTAAATATCCAGCCATCTCTTGAAAGTCTGTGTAATCTGAAGTAGTCAAAGATTTTTCTGTTGTCAGAGGTGCTGTGTAGACTGAAGAAAATGCAGATGGGTGACTAGTGAGAAAATGGCTGTGTACTCTCTCCTGTTAGGCCACAAGGTCCCATTCCACCAGCAATGAACAGTAGAGTTGCGTATGTTTCACACAGTGTAAGAGATCCTTCAACCCCAATCAGTAAACCAATAATTAATCTGTAAATGCAAAAATCTTCTATACAGCTTTCGTGCAGATGGAATTATCAAAAATTCTGCACGTGGAATTGCTGATAGCAACTAGTAAAGATTCCACCCAAATTTTTGAATTTGTAGATGTAAAATCAATATAGGATACCATTTTCTTCAAACATGCAACCAGAAATATTTTAAAATGCTATTGAGAGGGAGAAAAAACTTTCCATATATGGAGTAAATAATTAATAAAAGCAATTAATATTTTTATTATGCCTTATGCCTAGAACACACTGTGTGACCTAATGGATCAGCCAGCTTCGCTTTCCTCCATTTCAGCACCTCCCAACCATTCTTGTGGCTAGCCCTCTGTTGCTAACGATCCTCTCCCATTCTCTTGCCTATATAGACCATTATTTTACAACATACCTACAAATAGATCCTACAAGAAAAGTACCAAACTTCAGCAGTGCATATTTCACTGACTGTCACGTCCTTTCCCACCTCCTTTGGATATACGTAACTCTCCTTTGCCATCACGCCTACAGAAAATGACAAGCATTACGCTACTAGAATACAGAGACCAGTGCCTGTCATGCTGCCCAGTACTGTCTCACTGTTTACTTGTATTCTCTCATCTGTCTATATCCAGGTGTTGTCTTAAAGGTAGGTTTTAAGCATCCAAGGCCTGTCTTGTGGTTAAATGTTTGTACAGCACCTAGCACAATGGGATCTTCATCCATCGCGGGGGCTTCTTTGGGGCTACAGTAATTCAGACAATACTTTTCGCCAGCCTTGTGCTCAGTTATGCTTTACTGTGCAGGTAATATCACTGAAGTCGGGTGGAGTAAGACATAATGCTTCTCAACAGGATTTAAGGGTGGCAGACTCAGATGCTGAAGACGTAAGCTCTTCAGGGTTGGAAGCGCATCATCCTGCATTTGTCTGTGAAGAGTTGTGCACCCCTATAGCACGGTGCAAGGAAGGTTTAGCCAGCATCTTGGTCCAAGGATCTGACAGCACTTTACAAAAGTGGGTAAAAATGACCATCATTGTTATACAGAGTGGGGGAAACTGAGACACAGAGCGATTCCCTTGCCCAAGGCTAGAGGCAGAGTCAGACATACAGTCCAGGCTTCCTGACTCTGTCTTCTGCTCGAACCACTACACATCCCGCCTGGTGAAGCATTGAGTATACTGTCCTCATCACAGTAAAGCTAGACAAGCTGAAAAACACACTGTATGTTTTGCACATATGGAGAGTATTTGAGCTGAAGTGACATCCGCTCCGCCTGCTTCTTCTAACTCAGTCACTGGAAGAATCAAGCAGAATTCAAAGCAGAAATGCCGTAAGTAGTTTAAATTAAATCCAAATTAAATCCAGTGCTTGTCAAACCTTGTGATATTACCACAAGTGGCTGGAACAGAGTGTTGGGCTGTTTGCTATTAATAGGCTCACGCTACTGCTGAATAGACTTATTCTAACCCAGGGCAGTTCTCCCTCCTCCGATCCCAAGGGAAAAGATATTTTTAGGAGAATTTCCTTAAGGCTCTAACTCTGTCACCCCTAATCATGGAAAAGGGGGTGCAGGCCTGAGTTAACAGTGGGGAATGAGCCATAGCTCTTCTGCAGGGTCTGCCAGATTTACTCTCCCCTGTGGCAAAGCTACAGATTTAGGCCTGGGTCAGCTCAGGCTGACGGCTGACAGCCCTACAGATGGGGGCTGCAGCAGCAGTGGCTATGGTGTAGTCTTGGATAATGCCCAGTTCAGGCAATGAGATGGTTTTACACAAGGAGATGTCTCAGTCTCTTACTACAGAGTTGCCTACTTGACATGGAGTCAGTCCCGAGTCCTGTATGTGATGGACTTTCATTTAGGGCATTTTAGTATTGGTGGTCTGAGGGAAATTACGGACTTGGTAGATAGCACCAGACCCGTGGCCCATCTAGTCTGGCCTCCTGGCTCTGACAGTGGCTAACACCAGGGACAAATTCAGGGGTGACATAAATAAACGTCCCTGGCATGTCAGTAGGTTGGTGCCAGTGGGGGTTCCGTGCCAAGTAGGCAGAGGCCAGGGTAGGGTTGTCTTTGGAAAAATAGGAGGGTCCAAAACTTAACTCCTTTGAGGCCCCATTGAAAATCCCACCCTTGGACCCTATTTTTTTCTTTGCACCTAGACATTTAGCATTCCAACATTTGTACACAGCAGCGGCAAGGGTTCAAGTATCATGAGCCTGCCCCTACCAACTCATGAGCCTGGCTAGCAAAATATGAGATTGAAAACAAACAAAAAAACCCTAGGAGTTCCTTTTGTTAGCCTTCTGGTTTCTGAGCCTTTGGAGTGCCCAGGGGTCACATTTTCAAACTTCTTGCTGCAACCATGAAGGATAGAAACTGTATGTATTTATTTTAAACATTCCGACATGATCACATGAAGCCAGGAGCTAGGGCTTTAAGAAAAAAACACCAAATATCACGAGATGTGATAAAATCATGAGTGTTGGCAACTCTGTGGAGTGATGCAGGTGTCATGGCAACTTGAGAAGGCCTTGCGAGGCTTGTGGTGTGGCAGAGCTTCTGTCAGATGAAAGGAAAGCCAAAATTAGACACCCCTGAAAGCCAGGTGAGGTCAGAGTGCCCTGAATCAGGGGCTCAGACACTGCAGGAAGGCAGCCGAAGAGGAATGATAGAACAACTGACAGATTTTGGCAACGTGGCGGATTATGGTTTCAACTTTTTGTTTCTGAAAAGCTGTTAAAACATTAACGCATTAATGAAATAAACAGTGAATCCCAGCATTAGTCTAGTCCCTTGTGGACCTTTTGCCTACATCAGGTTAGCAGGCGCAAATCAACATAATGATCTTACTTCGGGGTTGGAATAGTAAGAGTACTGCAGGTAGGATCTATTGCCCTAGCACTGGGAAGGTAACCTCCCAGGTACCCCGATTCCAGGGTCCTGACTTCTTTGTTTGTAATCTTTGCTAAACACATGCTGCGTGTACCTAGATAGATATCTAACCCCTTAGTGTAAAAAGAGAAGCAACACAGTTTACAACGACAGGTTTCAGAGTAGCAGCCGTGTTAGTCGGTATCCGCAAAAAGAAAAGGAGGACTTGTGGCACCTTAGAGGCTAACAAATTTATTTGAGCATAAGCTTTTGTGAGCTATAGCTTCCTTTGCAGCAAGCACAGCCCTATAAAATCCAGCTATGACCAAAGCATCCAGCCCCTGAAAGAAACCCTTCAGCCTGCTGGGAGTACCTGGATGTGGGTGTTACCTTTTGCTGGAGATTGCTGGGTGGTTTGGCCCTACACGCTCTTTGGAGAGATGTGTCTGTCCCTGGGTAACTGAGCCAAGTGAAGGGGCAGAGTGCTACACAGATGGCATTAGAATAAGGTTTGTAAATGTTGTTGGCATAGTAATTATGTTGCTGTGAAATGGATTGTTTGTAGACTTTGGAGCTAAGAAGAGGTTGCTTGATAGCTGTGTACCTTGGTCAAACTCTAGATTAGAGCAATATTCCCTTCCAGATGCTACCTCAGATTGTGGGATTCGGGTTTTTGTTTCTTGTGCTTTGTTTTTTGAGACAGGGACCTTTAGGATCCCTACTCCCATTTCCTCCCATCAACACAAGTCACATCTGGACAGAAGAGTTGAAAAAGTCACCACACCCTGGGATTGCTTTTATTAACAAAGAGGAAATTCCAAAATACCCTAGCAGGAGCCCTAACCTAAGCCTTGTCCTGTGTTTGGGTGCTTTCAGGGCTCCTTGCAAACAACCTTACCTCCCTCTTCCACAGGGCTACTCCCACTTCCCTTATGCTCAAGGAAGAGCAAAAGATTTACAGACTTTAAGGCCAGAAGGGATCTTTGTGACTATCTAGTCTGACTTCCTGCCTAACGCAGGCCATAGCATTACACCCAGAAATTCCTGCATCATGCCCTACAGCCCATGGAAGAACTCAAGCAGATCTGAGGCTAATAAGCCTGTCCCAGTAAACCGGCAGTAATTAATCTGCCGCCCTGCGGGTTCCCAATACTTCCGAACAGGTGAAAGCCTGCCCTAGGCTTACAGCTGTGCTGCTGTCATATCTGCAGTGTAGACAGGCCCTCAGTCTCTGGCTTTTCCTCTCCTTTCTTTGCCCTCCCCTCCTCTCTTCCTTTTCTTGCTTCCTCTTAATGTTTTCTTTTGGGTCAGAGGAAAATTTATCCTCAAAGAAAATCTGGAGGAATGCTCTTCCCTAGTGGCAAATCAAACCATCTGCACCATCGAGCAGCTCCCACCCTCATCAGATAGTGTTAAAAGAAATATATTAAAACATCAACCACTACCTCTGAGTCAGAGAAAGGATGTTCCCATAACACTCTGTTACTACAGCCAGATAATCTCACATGGAAAACGTTTTCTTTTCGTTAGTAACCATGGCGTATAATCTGGGATAAAGCCAATCCTCACACCTGGGCATATCAAATCACTCGCCCGACTAGCAGGGCTCAGACACTGCGTTCTCATCAGCAGTGTTTCACAGGTTACTAAGCCAGCCATGAGAGAAACAGAAGTGCCACGCTTGTCTTCGGAATGAGGTACAATCTTGTGGGATAAGAAGAGATGCGATGTAACAGCTCAGCTGAATGGGGATTGGCATTTTCCCTGATCAGCGCCTGGTGGTTTAGGGCCAGATTGTCATTCCTGGCTCCCCCTTTTTCACAGGCACACTTTTGTGCCTGCAAGTACCTGCAGGAGCAGCTTCTACCACGCAGGAGTCTAAGTGCTTGGTTCCTTTCACAAATTACTTGCAAGTGCAAAATAGTATTGGTAAAATGGAGGCTGAGTAGGTGTATGTTAAAACTCAGGCCCAGGTGCCTCAGACAGCTGCAAATCTCTTGCTCCTGCAGACTGGCATGTTAAATATCCTCCAGCACTGGCCATTTTTAAATCAAGAAAGGCTGTTTTCCCAGTAGATCTGCTCTAGTTCAGACAGGAAGTAATTCAGGGAAGTTCTCTGGCCTGTCTTAGACAAGTCAGACTATGATCAAAGTGGTCGCTTTTGGCCTTACGATCTGTGAAATATTATTTGTCCTAACTTTATTTTTGTTCGAGTTTAAAAAATACTCTGTATAAAGAGATTTTCTCAGCTCAGTTTAGGACCCACATGTAGGATTTCTTATGTACTCAGAAAAAGATAACAGGGTTTTTATGTGTGGTGGAGATTTCAACATTCCCCTGCAGCCTTGAGAACTTAAGCATGACACCACACGAGTTGCAGTCGTGCAGCATTAAGGATTAGGTTGCACCTAGCCCTAATGCAACCACATAAGGATTTCTTTTTGCATGACTGCATTTGGGCTGCCTGAATCCCAGTTCCAGGCCCTCAGAAGTGCAGAGCCCCTGTGTGCCAGGTACTGCCCCCACCCCAGGGAGGAACAGGAGAACAGGTGAAACCACGGGTCTGCCTCCCTATACACTGCCCAGCAGAGCTAACGGCTGCATGGGACAAATATGTCGCTCCTAGATAGTGGTGTGACAAATTATTCCTCTCCCCCATGCAACAGGAGAACCCCTGGGAAGAACTGTGCTGTGGCGGGGCTTTTTGGAGAGCCAGTGACTCCAGGTGCGGTATGCCATGCCTTAAAGGCACAGTCTAACTCTAAACGAGTGGAACTTTCTGACCTGATGGAATTTTGCTGGCGGTGGTAACACAGTTGCTGGGGCAAATACTCCACTAGGGCACTAATGTTCAACTGAGGATGAAAGATGTGACCACGCTAGCTAAAGGGCTGCTTCTCCACTTTATGGAGATTCACTGAATGGTAGAACACTCCACTGGAAAAAAGAAAAACTGCCATCTGTAACCCAGATACAATTCTAACTTGGCCAAAAAGCTAGTGATGAGTCCCTTTTCATGACCGTAATGTTTATAATTATTCATTACTCTAGGAAAAACCCAGTAAAACATGATGAAGAACACACAAGCATTTGTTCTAGATGGAAAGCAAGTGAAAATGCGTGGAAGTTAGAGGTTGAATTGGGCTGGCTTATGGCACCTTGGTGAGTAGCAACGTCTCCCTGGAGGCTGCAGTCTTGTCCTCCAGGGTATTTCATTTAACAAATAAATTAAGGGCAAGATTTGAAAAATTAAGGATCAACAGAGAATTCGGATTTAAGTCTATAGAAAGAAAAACCTAGGCCAGGAAGAAGTAAACCAAAGAAGAGCTGTCTGCCTGTGTTGGCAGATTGCCTGAAAGAGTAGTCCAGAGAAGTGTGACTGACCCCAGTTCCTCTCAATGGGCTATTAACTCAGAAGACTGATAATAATTAATAATGCAAATGTCAACATTGTTTGCAGTGTTGTTGTAGCCAGGATATGAGAGAATGAAATACAAAAAGTAAACAGTGTTAATTGTGGAAATTAAATCAGATTTATGTATTGCATATTTAATACGAATATAAAGATATTATAAGTAGCATATTAGGAGAATTTTTAAAAACATGTTTTTTAGTAAGCAGTTACCCTTTAAAATTGTGTCAAACCAGCCATTCAGTAGTGTTATTACTGAGTAAACAGAATCCTATATGAACAGATGAATCCTCCAGAGTGGAAAATCTAGGGACCCCCTAGCAGAAAGCTCTCCTTATTGTCAGATGCCTCCTTAGGACATGGAATATTCTGTTCTCTTAGCCTTGTTTGCAATCATACCCGCTTTCTGTACTAAGGTTAGATGTTTATTATGTATCATAAAAATAAGATGTATCATAATTCCCATGGCTCTATCTGGAACAGAAAGAGGATAATAAATTGCCCCCTTTTAAAATTTAAGATGGTAATGGAATCATTGATTTTGTCAATGTCAGATTATTAGACACCTCGTAAAACAGCTGGAGCACTTTCTAAATATCAGCAAAACTTGCCAGGCTGGATCACACTGTCAATTTTCATTGGAAACGCATGTATTTGATTGTCATTGAATAAATGACAAGCAATGTAAATAATTAGCTGCTATGCTGTTTACATTGTAAGATATATCAAAAAGGGAAGAGGCTTGCACCTAAATGTGATGGATACAAGGGTATGGTTAACAGAGAGCCTGAGGCATACTGTAAAATCCTGTTTATAAACCTATTGATTGGGATGATGAAAATTGTCCAGTCAGTAGTATTAACTGGCTCATGGGCTTGGTAATTGGATATAGAAAACTTTTCACCTTTCAATCAATAGTTCAAAACCAGCCTAGGTCAGTTTGCATACAGTAGAAATGGACAGAAATTAAGTTTCTGATTGCATTTGGACACATTCCCCCGATGTCTGGCTTTGGAAAACCTTTTCCTGTTATTTAACTGAAGTTTCGTAGCTCTGTGAAGCTAAGGATATGTCTACACTGGCGGAGTTCCAGTGCCCGCAGTTCCAGCGCCGCTCAGAGAGTGCTGTAGGGAAACTGCTGTTGTGTGTTCACACTGTCAGGTGCCTGTGCAATGGTGTGTTCACACGTGCGGCACTTGCAGTGATATTCGGAGCAGTGCACTCTGTCCCACAGAACATCTCTTCCTCTTCTGCCGCTAAGAGCTGTGCAAAGGTGGAAGGGGTCGCAGGTCATTCTGGGTCCTGTCCCAATGTCCCATGATGCATTGCTTCACATCCCAGAAATCCCTGTGTTTCCGTCCGCATTTGGCACCATCTTTCAATGGTTTGTGTACTGCGCGCTCTGCCCTGCCTCTTCGGGCTGCAGGAACGGATCCTGCACCGTTGCCCAATATGCTGCTCGCTCTGATTAACACGTCACGAGAGGCAGTGGAGTTATTCCTTAAACGACAAAGGCAAGAGCAGTTTGACATTGATCTTGCCACGTGTAGTAGCTACGATATTAGACTGCTTGGGGCATTCACGGAGGTGCTGACCACCGTGGAACGCCGCCTCTGGGTTTGGGAAATAAGCGCTGAGTGGTGGGATCACACCGTCATGCGTGTCTGGGATGAGGGGCAGTGGCTCCAGAACTTTCGGATGAGGAAAGGCACTTTCATGGGACTGAGTGAGGAGCTCGCCCCAGCCCTGCGGTGCAAGGTCACAAGAATGAGAGCTGCCCTGCCGTTGGAGAAGCACGTGGCGATTGCACTGTGGAAGCTGGCTACTCCCGACTTCTACCGATGGGTCACTAACCAGTTTGGAGTGGGAAAATTGACTGTTGGACTCGTGTTGATGGAAGTGTGCAGGGCCATTAATCACATCCTGCTCCAAAAGATTATGACTCTGGGCAACGTGCGTGACATTGTGGATGGCTTTGCACAAATGGGCTTCCCTAACTGCGGAGGGGCGATAAACGGCAGGCACATTTCAATTCTGGCACCAGACCCCCTAGCCACCAAGTACATTCATCGGTACAGGTATTTCTCAATGGTTCTCCCCGCACGTATGGATCACCGTGGGCATTTCACGGACATTGTCGCAGGCTGGTCCGGAAAGGTGCATGATCCCATGCATCTTTCAGAACACTGGCCTGTTCAGGAAGCTGCAAGCAGGGACTTTCTTCACGGACCAGAAGATCATCGTAGGGGAAGTCAAAATGCTCATTGTGATCCTGGGAGACCCCACCTACCCCTTAATGACGTGGCTTATGAAGCCATCCATGGGGCACCTTGACAGCAGCAAGGAGCAGTTCAACAACAGGCTGAGCAAGTGCAGAATGACTATTGAGTGTGCTTTTGGCCATTTAAAGGCCTGCTGGTGCTGCCTATATGGGAGGCTGGACCTGGCTGACGACAATATTCCAATGCTTATAGCCGCATGCTGTATGCTCCAAAATATTTGTGAAGGGATGGGTGAGAGCTTCACTCAGGGCTGGGCTGCTGAGGCTTAGCGTCTGGAGGCTGAATTTGAAAAGCCAGAGACCAGGGCTATTAGAGGGGTGCAGCATGGGGCCATCAGGATCAGGGATGCCTTGAGGCAGCAATTTGAAGCTGAAAACCACTAATATTTGTTGCTATGCTCTTGAGTGCAGTGCTTGTAATACTAGGAGGGGATGGTGATTGGTGCAGGCGATGCCCTAGGAAGGTTTAAGAAAATTGCCTGTGGCTTTGCAGGGCCCTGTTTGCTGTCAGGTAATGGAACAAAGATGGCTTTCAAACCAAAACAATCCTTTATTAAAAAACAACAACCAGAGGAGAGAGACAAACAAAAAAACACATCAGCACTGAGGAGGATGGGGGAAGGGAGGGTCCCAGGAGGAGGTGGGGACCGGTTAAAGATTTGTGTACGCCCAGGGATTATATCCAACCTTCCCCTTTGGAGTCCAGTGCAGCGGGGACTGTACTTCGGCAGGGCTAAACTGCAGCGGGACGGGCGTTGAGTGCCGTGGGTACTGGGAGTCTGCAGGGCTAGCCTGTGACGGGGCAGGAGTGGAACGCAGCCGGTACAGGCTGGAGCCAGGAGGTTGATACGTGGGTGCTGGCGGTGTCTGGGGGGCACAGGGGAAAGAGTTTTGTGACAGTGGCTCCGGGGCGGGCGGGCGCGGAGCTGCTCAGTTTGCAGCGCTAGTAGCCCCTGGAGCGTGTCCACTTGGCGCGCCATAACGTTTCATAGCTGCTCCGTGGCTTCGTCCTGGCGCGCCGCGTTCTCCTTTCGGTCCCTCTTCTCGCTGTCCCGCCCGCTCCTTCAATTCCTGTTTCTCGGCTGCGGAGTGCATCATGACCTCACGCAGAAAGTCCTCTTTCGTTCTTCCTGGCCGCTTTCTAATTCTGCGCAGCCGTTCTGCCGCCCATAACAAAGAGGGAGGCTGGGCTCCCAAGTCAGCTCTGTGAAGCCAAAACGCAACGTTTTACAGAAGCAGCATTGTTTGCAACACACAGACCACTGACTCAGTGATTTAAAACACAGCCACTGTTCACACACCTGTCACTAACTGGCTGACCCCAGGCAAGCACACATGAGCCACGAGACCCCCAGAATGGTGAGTAACTGCAGGGGCAGGGGAAATCAGTGTTCCAGGACTGTACTGTGCACTGGGCATGTGGCTCTTGGGGAGAGCCAGCACTGGGGGGGAGGTCTTATAATCATTACTGTCCCCACATTTTCCACAGGCTGTGTTCATTATGGAAGATATCTCGCTGCTGAGTGTGAACAGGGAATCAAGGGAGGGTCTTCTCCAAGCCTGCGGCTTCTGCCCTGGACCTTATGCGGCTTGCCTGTATACAGAAATGGTCCTCCCGCCCTGTGATGACAGAGTGGCCTGGGAAAGTTACCCTTAATGGGGCAAGAAACAAAGCAGTTCTGCCAAAGAACCTGCAGCAGCGGATTGCCCAGTGTCACCATGAGAGTTTCGGGGAGATCTCTGAGGCAGATTCCCGTGAAGTGAGGGAGTCAATCAACACCCTGTTCCACCGCTCAGACTAGGCATGTGGTGGTACACACATGAAACAGACACAAGGCTGCTTTCTGCAACCCTCCTGCCCCCAACAACTCACTTCAGCGATTCCCAAAATCAAAGCCACTTACCAGGGGCCTCCTCTCCTGTTTGTGCTTCGCCAACATCCGACAGCTGTGACTGGCTAGCCTCCTCCAGGGTAGAGAAGAGCTCCTTGCTGCATGCATCTCTGACCTCCGAATCATCCTCTGCCTCTGGGTCCCCCTCCCCCTCCACAGCCTCATCCAAGACTTCCTCCTCCTAGCTCAGTCCACTCTCGACTGGCACACGAGCCACCGACGTATCCACAGAGGCCTTCGCAGTGGAGGTGAAGTCGCCACCGAGTATCACATCCAGCTCTTTGTAGAACCGGCAGCTCATGGGCGCAGCCCCGGAGCGGCGGTTTGCCTCCCGCACCTTGTGGTAGGCGCTCCGCAGCTCCTTCACTTTGACCCTGCACTGCAGTGTGTCCCCGTCATGGCCTCTTTCTGTCATGCATCGTGAAATCTGTCTGGAGCGCAGCTGGGACTGGACAGCCTCCTCTCCGCAAATGCTGAGGTCCAGCAGCTCGGCATTGCTCCAAGCGGGGGATCGCCTGCTGCGTGGAGCAGGCCTGGCCACCTGGAAAGATGCACTGAGACCACTGCATGCGTCACCGAGCAAACAAGAAGGGGACTTTCAAAATTCCCAAGGAATTTACGGGGTGGGCCTCACGGTTCATCACCTGAGGGCAGGGCAGCAGAGTTCAAACCGATGACCAGAGAGGCGAGAACACGCATTGTGGGACACCTCCCGGAGGCCAATCGCAGCACTATCATCGACCAGGGAGTCTACACTGGCCCCGCGGCGCTGTAGCCCTGGCGCAGACAGCTCTACGCCGCTCCTCAGGGTGGGTTTTTACAGCGCTGCAACTGCGCAGTTTCTGAGCACTAGGTAGCTTGGCTGCGTGTTCGCTTCGGGCGTTACCGAGCAGAAACCAGCTTTGCTGCCCAGAAACCTGCCAGGGTAGACAGGGCCTTAGTCGCTTTATTATGAGGAAGCCATTGTCATGCCATCGTTAAGGCTGGCTTCTATTTTGCACTCATAGAAGGAGTTCTACCACAATTTTTGGTATTGGTATTGGGGCTGGAACAGACGACAGTGTATCTGCCCAAATTTTTCAGCACATAAACTCTGAGCAAAGCTTGGATTTCAGGGGCTTTTCAAGCAAAGTCATTTCTGAGTTCTAACTGGTTAATAAATGGCACCAAAAAATTCACATGCTGAGCCTCATGACTTTTTCCTGTAACTTAAAACTACAAACTGTAGAGTCAAAAGTGTGCTCATCACAAGAGTTCGCAGGGCTCCTTGCGGCTATGGAATTATTTTGTTAATTAATAAAAAGAAAAAAGTTGAATTATTAATCAAAACTGAATTTCTGTCTGCCGCAATGAGACAATAGAGAAAACTTTCATGGGCTATTTTTGTTCTCTGAAACAGGGGAAGCCTTTTTAAACAGGTTTGGATGAGGAAAGAAAACCAATTTTTGACATAGACCTCCCAACTCCATAATGGTTCCTGCGTCCAAACCCTGGGGCTGGCCTGGGGATGAGGAATGAGTGTGACTACTCAAGGGGTTTCTGCATTGCTTCGGTGAAGATCTTCAAAAAAATAGCAGCTACTTTGTCAAAGACCAGGCTCTCGATGAAACTGTTCAGTTGGTTCCAGAACAAACCTAATTAGCATCTGAACAGTAGACAGGAGAACAGGATCTTTGACAAAGCACTGGCTGGTGTGTCCTGAATTTTGTTCTTCATTAAACTGTTCAGCTGGCTCACGAGCTCCTGGTCTGTATGAAAACAAGAACCACTAATGGCGATGACCCTATTACTCAGGAGCAGTTCAGAAGGGGAGCTTTGAGGTAGATGAATAGTGTATGAGGACAGGATCTATGACAAAGTAGTGGCAACTTTGACAAATATTAGGATCTTCATGAAAGTGCCAAGTCAGTTCAGAGGCGGGTTCTGTTCTTTGTGAAAGGAATCATTGCTGTGTCGAAGAGCCTTTCTTAATCTATTAGCATCAGCCCTCAAAGCTGAATTGTTATGTGCATTGTTCACCTAATGGAGAACATGAAAAGTTTAGTTTTTGCTAAGGAAAGCATACATTTCCCTTTTAAAATAAAAAGTTGGCCGGCCACCTCTGCTTTGAAACAACTTAGAAGAGACGTACAATATTGTCTGTTAGCATTTGCCCCAAGCTGTGTGCCCTCCTTTCACAACTGGGCCCCAACATGCTGGAGAGGAACAGAGTTTTACTATTCCAGAGCATTTCTATTGCATTTGCAGAGGAAGATCTTTGACAAAGCCGCAGCTACTGCTGTTCACAAATAGGATGTTTGTGAAACCACCCAGCTGGTTCAAGAACTCCAGCCTCACAAAAGGGCACTTTCACCGAGATCCTGTTCTTTATGAAAGTGGCCACTGTGGTATTGGAGATTCTTTATGAATCTAAGAAAACCTGGCCAGTTACTAGGTTCTGAGTGTGTTAAAGTTGTTCTATACATAACGTACCTAACAGAAAAAGAAAGGAAAGGACATGCAAAGGAATGAAAAGCTAAGGCATCTAACAGTGCATCTACTCCTCTACCAGAGATACACACCTCTCACCTGTGGAACAACCAACATATACCACAGACAACACCCCTTAATTCTGCCCCAGTCGGAGTTTTAGCCTTTCAGCACCCTCTCCCTACACATGGGTAAATGTGATTCTCCAGAATTGTGCAGAAAAGATAGTAGGGAAAGGAAGTCTGGTCTTTTTGTGGTTGTGGTGAGTTTGCAGAAAGGGTGCTCAAATGCTGGCATTAATTATTATTTATGATTATTTTATTCTGATTGTTGTAGCCTCTACAGTTCAAGGCCCCAGTGTGCTAAACACTGTCCAAATACAAACATATAACAAAGAAACGGTCCCTGTCTTGAAGGGCTGCTGGGCAGAATTAAGGTTGTGGTGTGTTATCTATGCCAGAGGTTCACAGATTTTTCTTTTTGCTTACTCCTTTCCAGATCTACCAGCTGCCCGTGTACCCTACCCTACTCATCACTGATACTTTGTATGTTCTTCTTAATACCATCTCGCCTGTCTTTAGCCATCTTCCATATTTCACTTTTACGTACAGATATAGTTTTAGTATGACGTAGACAACCGAATAAAAACCCCTGACTAAGTTCTGAGCTCAGTACGACGGGACAGTTGCTGGGCAACTGAACCCGCGTTGTACGGTGATTGGAGGAAGGGTTCTGTACATCTGCGTCTCGGTGTATCTGTGTTCTCATTGGTACATCTTGAAGTAATTAACTACCATATTTTATATAACAAATTCCCAGAAAGTTTTAAAGCTGCATCTGAGTAGCTTATTATGAAAATCAAATAAATGAAATAATAAATAAAACCCACCATTACACAATTTCTCCTGCATACCCCCCAGAGATGTCTCACGTGCCCCCAGGGGTATGAGTACCACAGTTTGGGAACCCCTGATCAATGTGGGAGAGCCAGATTCAGTTCCCCCCCAGCCTGAGGAGAAGAGGGTTTTGAACAGCTACCTTACAGGAGAGTGCTCGAACCCAGTGGTTCTCAATCAGGGGTACACATACCCCTGGGGGTATGCAGAGGTCTTCCAGGGGGTACATCAACTCATCTAGATATTTGCCTAGTTTTACAACAGGCTACATAAAAAGCACTAGCGAAGTCAGTACAAACTCAAATTTCATACAGACAATGACTTGTTTATACTGCTGTATATACTATACACTGAAATGTAAGTAAAATATTTATATTCCAATTGATTTATTTTATAATTATGTGGTAAACTGAGAAAATCAGCAATTTTTCAGTAACAGTGGCTGTGATGCTTTTGTATGTTTATGTTTGATTTTGTAAGCCAGTAGTTTTTAAGTGAGGAGAAACTTGGGGTATGCAAGGCAAATCAGACTCCTGAAAGGGGTACAGTAGTCTGGGAAGATTGAGAGCCACTGGCCTGACTGTAAGGGTTCTTTCTGCTCTCTCTTCCCCGCTGTCCCAGGAACTGGAACAGTCTCCACAGGTTCCTACTAACCTTGCCGCTCTCTGACTCTTTTCAGAGCCTATTTCAAGGTCCATTTTTTCTCCCTGGCTCCTGATTGAACTTACCTCCTACTTTTCCTATCCCCTTTCATTCTTCCTCAGCCTTGGCCAATATAACCCCCCAATACCAATGTAGCCTCCATAATTGTATATGTGTAGGATAGAGCTGGCTGGGAAGTGTTCTGTGGTTCATTTTCTATGATGCAGTACTGTCTACACCTTGTGGAATTAATAAGTGTTTTGCAGCCTAGTTGTAGCCATGTCGGTCCCAGGACATGAAAGAGACAAGGCAGGTGAGGTGATTCCTTTCATTGGACCAACTTCTGTTGGTGTAAGAAGGTGTTTTGTGTTATTTTTTTTGTAACATTGTTGAGCCATAACTGAAGATGATATACAGTAGACTTTTAATGGCTAATAATAGGACTATGGTTATATTTCAACAGAAGGAAGATTATTTGCATTTTTTAACTAGGATCTCTAGTTCTCAGTAATCCTATAGCAACATCTTGGGCAAAGGGGATATACATCTTCTATGGTATCATGAGGTTCAAATTGTACCAATAGATGCCCCATACACATTGATGCTGTTTGTCTGCCATTATTTTTCCCAAATAGCATTGGATAATGTGTTATCCAAGCTAGTCCCTATCAGTCCACAGAGTAAGCGTCTGACCTACTTCTAGCACCTGTTTTCAGCAGTGTACAGAGCTCTGGGCTCCTTTCTGAGAATGATCTCCTATAGTTAACACTTCGGTGTGCAAATCACTCCTAACAACCTGTGTTTCATGCTCTGATACAAGATTGTGGAACTTGCCTCATCTTGTCTCCATTTTACGATTTACCAAGCTAACAGCGTGGTCCCCTGTTGCAGTGTCAGTTGGACAGAGGCCCTGATGCTGCCAGATTATAGGGGTGGTCTCCTGAAAATTGCTAAATGTTAAGTGGCCAGGGAAGGGGAAGAAGGCCTGACTTTTAGGACCCCAAAGACAGATACCAGGGCCCCTGGAAGAGCATACAGAAGTGGTAGTGTTAAGAGCCACATGCAATGTTGTCAGGGCCAAGGGTGGGATAAGAGACCTTTGTGATGTGAATCCTAACTGCTCTCCCTCTAGAAGACAGTGAGAGTATGAGATTGAGGTGGGAGAGGAGTAGATAGGGCCTAGATGGACCTGATGTTGGGGAGGGTCCAGCTAGGAGGGAAGAATGGGCCTGGTGTGGGAGGACATGCAGGGCAGGAGTGAAAGGATTTGAGGAGGGGCACGAAGCAGATCAGGACTGAGGTAAGGCAAAGCCTACTGAGAAGTGGAGCAGGACTTATTGGGTTACCCCTGAGGGATGAACTTCTGTAATAGGGCACACAGGCCCTTAATGGCAGGCTACAGGCCCAGGACAGCCCTGTTCCCACTTCATAACAGGGGAATTCTGGAACTTGTAGTTCTGAGGACTGATGGGAGTTAGAGGCACAATAAGGAATGGTGGGAGGAAGTGTCAGGAGCTATACAACAGCACTTACCATAAAATTGAGAGAACACTGACGCCAGGCAGTGGTTCTCAAGGTGACAGACTGAGGGAAGTTGGAGATATAAATGACCTCGTGGCTGTTTGTCTGTTTTGGATGTTTGTTTTGCAGGGAGTTTGGGGGGAAAACTTGGTGAAACTTTAGTGAACTCCCTGGGCAGGATCCTCTCTCTTCCATCTCCCTGCTGCAACCATCCGTGGAGTCAGTGAAAATGAGTGGGTTTGTGGGCAGAACTCTGGTCTGATCTGCGGCAATGCAAGCCCTCACCCGTGTACGATAGGACCATCGCATGTTCTACTTCCACAGTGCCAGCTGTGATGACAGCAATTGCAGCCAAATCTGAATAAACACTTGAAATGAACCAAAAAAGGTCATTTATTAGTTAATCTGAAATAAGACACTGCTCTCCTAGTCAAATGATGCAGACGGGGCCACAGATGCCCCTGGGATTATCTCAGTATTTGGATGCTATGATGTTGGACCTCTAACCTAGAGCATCAACCTGCTAATCCACTTCCCTCTCCCCAGTGAGAGCTAGGAGGACTGGTTTGTAGGGGCTCATTCTGCTGCCACAGGCTGGGTGCTTCTCTTCCAGGGGAGGAGGAAGGGGGGAAATTTGTCCTTCTCAAGTAGGCTGGCTGACAAAGAGAATTCCCTCTCATAGTCTGAGGAGACAGAAGACATATCTTCCAGCCACAGAGCCAAAGCATAGGAGCAAGAGGGGTCACTGCTGCCCAGGTGGCCCAACCCCCTACATGGGGGAGGACAAAAAGACTTATAAAAAGGTGCTTTGTGGGCATGGTGCCTAATGCTAGCATTTCTAATAGGGGCACTCCAATGGGCTTCTCTCCGCGCCCCCATTACCTAGATCTCCACACAGACATGCTCCTCCACCCTCCTCTGCTCCATCATCTCCCCCAGCCCTATAACTAGGCTATCAGCTCTCTGGGGCTGGGCCTGCCGGAATGTCACTTGTTTGTACAGCACCTAGCGCCATGGGGCCCTGATTCCACACAGGTGTTCTAAAGCCTCTCCCAACACACACTGATGCCCCTGATCTGTGCCCCCTCCACGCCCATCTGCCCTTCCCTTCTGCAGGCCCGTTCCTACCCTCTGGCTCTGGGCAGAGGATGGGCTCAGGGCAGTGGCTGTCAGGGGCTCTGTACCCGCCTGGCCCCTGCTCCTTGGGGCCGCAGCAGCCTGGGCATGTGCAGAGGCTCCCCGAGCACATCACGGGGCAGGGCGGATGCTGCTCTTACCCCTTGAGTCCCCACCCTGGCTCCCATTGACACATGGGGTGTCCAGGCTCCCCATGCCCCGGGGGGGGAACCAGAGGAGGGTCCCCCGCAGAGCTCCCTGTGCCTGGGCATGGCAGAGCGGGGGTCCCTCGCAGGGCTCCCCGTGCCTGGGGGGGCTGAGGGGGGTCCCCGGGGGGGGCGGAGAGGGTCCCTCGCAGGGCTCCCCGTGCCTGGGGTCCTGGGGGGTCCCCGGGGAGTGGAGGGCGGTCCCTCGCAGGGCTCCCCGTGCCTGGGGGGGCAGAAGGGGGTCCCCGGGGGGGGCGGAGAGGGTCCCTCGCAGGGCTCCCCCTGCCTGGGGGGCGGGTGGAGGGGGGTCCCGGGAGGGCGGAGGGGGGTCCCTCGCAGGGCTCCCCGTGCCTGGGGGGGCAGAGGGGGGTCCCCGAGGGGTGGTGGGGGGTCCCTCGCAGGGCTCCCCGTGCCTGAGGGGGCAGAGGGGGGTCCCCGAGGGGCGGAGGGGGGTCCCTCGCAGGGCTCCCCCTGCCTGGGGGGCGGGTGGAGGGGGGTCCCGGGGGGGCGGAGGGGGGTCCCTCGCAGGGCTCCCCGTGCCTGGGGGGGCAGAGGGGGGTCCCCGAGGGGTGGAGGGGGGTCCCTCGCAGGGCTCCCCGTGCCTGAGGGGGCAGAGGGGGGTCCCCGAGGGGCGGAGGGGGGTCCCTCGCAGGGCTCCCCGTGCCTGGGGGGGCAGAGGGGGGTCCCCGGGGGGCGGAGGGGGCTCCTCGCAGGGCTCCCCCTGCCTGGGGGGGCGGAGAGGGGTCCCCGTGCCTGGGGGGCGGGTGGAGGGGGGTCGCGGAGGGGGGGTCCCTCGCCCCGCGGCTGCGCGCTCGGCTCCCCAGACAGGGGGTCCCTGCAGTCCCCGCTCCCCAGGGCCGGGGGCGGGTCGCGGGGCTGAGGCCCCACCGGGGGGCGGCCCCGCTCCCCAGGCCGAGGCCGGGCTTCTCCTCCCCCCCCACCGCGGCCGGCGGCGCCGGGGCCTGCGGCGGCCCCGCGCCGCCATTGGCCCGCCCGCCCGCCGCTCAGCGCCGGCCCCGCCCCCCGCCCCCCTCCCGGCCGCGCGAGCGGCGGCGCGGGGACCCGCACTCGGCTCTGCCCGGCGTCGGGGCCGCTGGGATGCCGCGGAGCCGGGCAGCGGGCGAGCGCCCCCGCCGAGCCGCCCGGCCCCTGTGAGCGCCCCGCCGCCGCCCGCCCGCCGCCCGCCGGGCCGGGGAAGATGCTGAGCCGCTGGATGAGCGGCAGCAGCAGGAGCCTGGAGCGGGAGTACGGCTGCACCGTCCGGCTGCTGGATGACAGCGAGTACACCTGCACCCTCCAGGTCGGCGGGGGGCTCGCGCGGCGCGGGGGGCGCGGGGTGCAGCTGCCCCCCCCCGGGCTGCCCCGGGCATCGCAGAGCCCGCAGAGCGCGGTGCCCGGGCTCGCTGCGTGACCCACCCGCGGAGCGGAGCCGAGCCCCGCAGGCTCGCCCCCGCCGCGGTGAACTTCACCCTCCGGGGGGCTGGGGGGGGCGCCGCGGGGGAGGGAGAAAAGAGGCGCGCGGGGCAGCCGCGGCCCCCGGGGGGTGACGGGGCTTCGCGGGTTGCGGGCAGGGAGGGGGGCGCCCCGTCCCGAGCATGGCGTGGGGGGGGGGGGGCTCCGCGCGAACTTGCGCACAGCCGGCGAGCTTGGGCTGGAGAACTCCCTGGCTTCGCCTGGCCCCGCGGGAGGATGCGGTGCGGAGCCCGGCAGATGCGGGCCCCTGGGGAAAACGTTACTTTTGTTTGGGGGGGGGCGCAAACGGGGGTGCTGGTGGGGGGGGGGGGGGGTTCCCTAAGAGCCGGCTGGGCGCTCGTTCCCGGGCAAACGCCGCCGTGCAGGGGGCCGAGCAGCCCGGCGCCGGCCGGAGACTGGCTTCGCTCGCTCCCGGAGCGCGGCGGGGGTCCCTTCGCATGCTGGGGCAAACAGTCGGTGCGGGTGGGAACAAAACCACGGGCGCTGGGGCAGAATCGGTGACGGGGAGACGCAGCCCCATGTCACCCCCCCCCCCCGTGCCCTGCAGTCTCACTTCTCAGCGCCTCCAGCCCGGGCTGCCGAATGGAGCCCGGGGGCTGCAAACAAAAGCGACGCGGGATCCGGCGCTGGCTGTTCGCGTCCTGCGCCTCTCGCCCGCTCCGCTCTGCAGAGACACCCCGGGGGCGGCCCCGGGGCCGCGAGTAGGGTTTCATGGGGGGTCGAAGCATTAAAGCCACTCCTGGGCTTGGCGTCGTAAAGTTTGTGTTTGATGGAGGATGCTACAGTGTCTGGGTGGTTTTTCCGTCGGATGGGAACAAAGACAGACCTGTAGCTTTCCAGCTAGGTGTGTGCGTGTGTGAATCCGATGCTCATCAGTGAATTACAGCCACTCTAGATGGTAACAGCTGGAAGCATTACACACAGAGTGGGGGGAGGAGGGGGAAGAAAGCAAATGAATCCCGGCTTCATTCAGTGACCTTTAATTCTGAAATGCGCCCCCCCCCCCCTTCTCAACTGGGCAGATTGATGTATCCAGTTTTTCAGCCCTCAGAAAGAAAAGTCTGATCAGCTTGACTGGGATGTTGCTCAGGGGAGGGAGTTTAGTCACAGAAGCTTTTTGATTCCACCAGGAAAATAATGTCTCACGTCATTATTTTGATCAGCACTTCTGTGAGTCAGAATTCTCGGCATTCACAAAAGAATAGCTCCTCGCAGGCCAAGTGGCCCTGTGAAGCGGGGGTAGTCTCTAGCTTTTAGCACGGAGCTTACCATTTTCCCGACTGTGTTCCCCTCCCCTCAAAAAAAACCAAACAATTTAATGGAATAGGATGAATTTCAGTGGACTAAAGTTGTGTCCCCCTTACCCTCCACTCCTTCCCGCAACATCACTATTACTGGATATACCATATGTAAAATAAGTGTCTTCGTTATTTTATAGAACTAATATATTACCCTGATTCAGTCTTTTATAATAAACCAGAACATGGACAATTGCTGCAAGTTTTACTGACATTATTCTTTTTGCTGTTCAAAATCAAAACCCGCAACTTTCACTAACCTTCCCTGGTGCAAATATGATTACAGAACAGCTCTCGTGCTGCTGCTTTCCATTGGTGGGGTATAATCAAATCAAGTAAACATTGTTGGATGATGGAAGAAGAGCTTAATTTATACCTCTTGCTGAGTAAAATTGGTGCTCTTAGACTTATACAATTCTGCCGAGGACTCTGTGAGTGCAATACATATAGTAAGTGCTTTTAAAAATGATTTTGATGCAAATTAAAGTATAGTAAATGCTGTCAGAGCCAAACACAAATACCAGGAGATGTATCCGAGTACTGCCTCTATCCTGCTCTAATGACTGATTTAACTTTAAAATAGTCTAGATCACTATTCAAAGTGTTCTGGGCCAGATAAGTGTTCAGATATTGTGTTGTAATGAAATTTTCTTGAGTCAGAGTCAGTTTTCTCTCTAATCTGGATATGAAAGATTTGCTAGTAAGGATTTAGTGATACATCATTAGGCTAGTAGAATACCAGAATGTTTTGAACATGAGTAACCTAATCACAACACTAGTGCCTTAACAACTAGCTAGGAACTATAACATTAGGACTGAGGACACGGGGTGGCTGACATGTACAAGAGGTTTCCATTTTGTATAGACAGCTTTTAATCTTAATTTTTTAATCATAACAGAGAACATCCATGTGATAAGCATGCAGACTGAATGTACACCATAGCACTCATTGTTAAGGCTAAGATTTTGGCATGGGTATTTTAATTAAAAATCATGGACAGGATGCGGGCAATAAAGAATAAATCACAGAAATGTACACACATTAATGCAGTTTTAACTACATCAGTACTGAAGCCCGAGTCCTGCCGCCTGGGGCTGAAGCCCGAGTCCTGCCGCCTGGGGCTGAATTATTGGAATTTTCAAGAAGTCGTGGAGGTCTCGTAAAATCATGGAGTCCATGACAGATTCGTAGCCTTACTCGTTGATTCTGTTTCCTGACAGCGTCAACTGGCACTCTTCCAACTTGTAAGCTGTAGAAAATTCAGGCAAGGTTTTTGGATAATTGTGATACAACGTGTAAATAACAACAACTCCCATCTCTCCACTGATTTATTTGGGTGTTGCTGATTCTGACTCGATTGTAGCTCTAGGGCAAGTAGAAAATCTTTTAAATGCATGCAGAAGCATACTTCGAGTTAAATAACTGGTTGCAAATAAATACTGCAGGCTGTGGGAGGCTTCACTTTTGCTTAAGCAAAGGAAAATAAATAAATGTGTTCTGTTCTGTGTAAATAACATCTCAGGAATGTTAATGTTACTGATTTCCTTCCCTAGCTTGCCTCTCCCCCACCTTAACTGCAAAGTAGTGACTTAAGTGGCTGTAATGGCAGTCAAATTAGTTGTGCTTATACAAAAATCAATTAATTTTTGAGAGATGGCTTTTAATATAAATCAATTGGATAAAAATGTAGCTTAGATAAGTAAGTACGGGGAATCCAGTTTGGAAGAGAGCTGGATTGTCTTTCTTTGATTTACTTGGGAATAGAATTAAAATAAGAGTATCCTTATACTGTATATAATTTTGACATAAAATGCCACTTGATGCTGTGTTTCACCGGTTTATATGATTTTGGGGGCAGTGAACAGAAATACTGGTATGCTGTATGCATGATTTACGGTAAAAGAGCGTCAGCTCATAATACCCTCACACTCAAGGTTACCACAGGTAAATGTTTTTCTGTTGCTTTCATGCTGACTTTTAAGCAAAAGTATTTATATTCCATGACAAATTAAAGCATACATGGTGGAAATGTATAATGTCTCAGGAATGAGAAAATCACTGTAAATTTACAGCCTAGAGAACAGTGAATGAGTTTTGAAGGTCATTACCTTATAAATGCAGATATTTCCTCTGTCTTGCACAGATCTATGGCATTTCTTCATCCAAACTGATATGTATCTTTTCATTTTTGTTTATGTATGCTTCCATTTGTTGTTAAATATAGAGAGACAACATACAAATCAGAGGTTATAATTTCAGTGTGTAGGACCATTAAATATGATACACAGAATGTGAAAGGGGTTAGTGAGGATGTTCTGTAGAAGTTTGTAATTTTGTAAATGGGAATGGAGACACATGTAGAAGTTGGCTATAGAGAGAGATTGAGTAGCGATTTACATCAGTGGCACATACATGTTTCTGAATGTTGAACATCTGACACGTTGGCTGGCTTTTGTATTGCTTGAAAAAGAGGAGCAGTTCAGAAATTGATCTGGTTTTAACAGAAATACATCTCTAAGAGAACTGGTTAAACCCGTTAACCAAACTTAACCTCTGGCTTTGCTTGACAAAGAACATCTAATGATATGCTTTGTAGACAGTTACTTTGAATATTCCTTTTCTCAATTAAATCTTTATGAACTTGATTACAGAAATCTCATTTATTAATATTCCTGCACTAAATGAGCATGTCAGCATCTATGCTGTGATGAATCCTTTGTCTATTTTGGTCTTAATTTCCGTTCTAAAACATCCAGTCTGAATGGGCTAATTGCCTCAGTAAAGGTCCTTCCCAAGCCAAATAACTATGGGCCTGATCCAAAGACCATTGCAGTTAATGGGAGTCTTTGTACATTGACTTCAGTGGGCTTTGGATCAGGCCCCGCATAAACATTTTTGTATTCTTCTTATCCACTAGAAGTCTGACATCAGAGGGTTATTTTCCTAGCCACAGTCCTTGATATAATGTGTAGCGCTGATCTCAGTGTCTGAATACAAGCAGGGTCACTGATTTCAATAACTTATAAGGGATGTGGTGTTATTTCAATGACTTTGTATGTGTAGAGGAGCATACAGCTGTTTATGTTTTCATGGCTTGGGAAAGCTTTTGGTTTAATAGTATTAGGTGGTCTTCGGGTCGCTAAGGTGCCACAAGTACTCCTTTTCTTTTTATTAGAAGCAGTAAAATCAATATCATCCCTGCTTCTAAAACTGATGGTGAGTCAGAAATCTTAGGGTCTCGGAAATTGTCACGGTTCAGTTGTGCTGTTACATGACACAAGTTTTATAAACGTTAAACATTCACTACTGCAGCCAAGTTCTGAATCCCAGCCGTTCCTAAAAATCCCGGTAACGGACACACCACCTGGAGAACATGGGGAACCTTAAATCTTTTGTTCATCTCATAGACTTCAAGATCAGAAGGGACCATTATGATCGTCCAGTCCGACCTCCTGCACAACGCAGGCCACAGAATCTCACCCACCCACTCCTGTAATAAACCCCTAACCTATGTCTGAGCTATTGAAGTCCTCAAATCATGGTTTAAAGACTTCAAGGTGCAGAGAATCCTCCAGCAAGTGACCCGTGCCCCACGCTGCAGAGGAAGGCAAAAAAAACCCCAGGGCCTCTGCCAATATCCCTTAGAGGAAAATTCCTTCCCGAACCCAAACATGGCAATTAGCTAAACCCTGAGCATGTGGGCAAGACTCAACAGCCAGACACCCAGGAAAGAATTCTCTGTAGTAACTCAGATCCCATCCCATCTAAATCCCAACATAGGCCATTGGGCATCTTTACCGTTAATAGTCAAAGATCAATTAATTGCCAGAATTAGGCTATCCCGTCATACCATCCCCTCCATAAACTTATCAAGCTTGGTCTCATCAGTTTTGACTCTAGTGTAGCCATATAATTAATTTGTCGTGTCTGATCCCCCTATGAAACAATTTATCAGGAAGGCGAACTAATAAAACTTTGAATAAAATGTACATTGAAAAATATTACTTGTCCGAGGAAAGTTTAGTATTTTCACTGTGATGTCAATATCATTGGTAGTATAAAGAACCTGAAATAATAAATGATTTATTGCATAAGGGCACCAAGTACTTTACTGAAAAGACAGTTGGTATTTTGTTGCAGAAAAGCAGAATGTGAATGCTTGGGAAGAGAAACGTGAAGACATAAAATATGGATTTGAGATTTAACAGTTTCTCACATAACTTTAAAACTGTCCTAATTTTAACAGTCTTTTGCTCCCTTGGACAAAAATCCATACGATATGCAAAGTTCATTGGAAGACCTGACAAGATCATTAACAGGTAATTTACACAATAGACTATAGGAACCCCTGTTTTTTGCAGCTCTAGCCGAGTGAAGGTTACTTGTACACAGGAGTGCTGGAGATGCGGCAGTATCCCCGGGCTAAAAGTAAGCGCAACAGAATGCATGGCTTCCATCATATAGAGCAGTGGTTTTCAACCAGTGGTCCGCAATCTCTAGGGGTCCTCAGACTATGTCTAAGATTTCCAGAGGGGTTCGGACCTCCATTCAAAATTGTTTAGGGGTCTGCAGATGAAAAAAGGTTAAAACCCACTGATCTAGAGGATTTAGTTTTGTTCAATGGCTTTCAGCACTCCCGCTATAAGAATTGTTCCAGCATCCCAGCTTGTTCACGATCTTTTTTTTATCTTCTGATAGTTTCCAATTGCTTTTTCTGGGAAAGATGGTAGCAAATTTCTTCTTACAGAATGGGATTACTTGTCTGAAATCTCAAGCAAAGGTGATGTGATGTGTTTTTCATTTGAGGATTATAGCTCTCTGCCTACTGCTGTGAACTCAAGAAACCATGAGGCTTCATGTTATAAAGTTTCTAACTGTTTCTCGTGCCTTCCTGTTTGAAGGCAGAAACATTAGTCTCTCTTCAGCCTGAAAACTAACTGCAGGTAATAAAGGGAGTACTGCAAACAAGAGACACCTCTTCAGAAACACTGAGTAAGAATGAATTTGAGGAACAAACACACTGACAATGTTGTTTGTCTATATGGTAGGTAGAGCTCTGTGGATTTTTTGCACGATCTCAGAGCAAGCTGCCAGTAAGATTAAAGTAATGTAATTGTATCGGCAGGAATATATTGACCCTAGGTGAAATCCTGGCCCCATTAAAGTCAGTGGGTCTAGGATTTCACCACATGTGTCCTATACTGTTATATATTATAGACATACAATTTTAACAGTGGTAAAAATAGTATTGACAAGACTTCTTTACAGCTGTTTTTCCGTGAAATCTATTGACCAATAATGCATTTACTCATAAAAACAAAAATTCATTTGTAAGAGAAACCTGTAATTCGTGCCTAGCTAAATCACTATAGAACTGTATGCTATATGTACCTCATGCTTAATTCAGTGCCTAGACATTTAAGTGCATATGGTATGTGGGTTCGTTGCGTTATGAAGTTTCCAATAGCAAAATTGTGTGCGTATGTGCAGAGATACACAATGTGTGGGTGTTAAGAGACAGAGTGGTACCCTGAACTCAGAATTTCCTTGGTTTTAACTTCATATTTAGTTTCCAAGTGTATATCTTAAATTGTAAGAATGTAAAAAGACAGCTGTTGAAAAGGTGCTAAAGCAGAAATTCCCACTAAAACAAACAGTGCCGTCTTTACGTTCATTTTAGTGGAAGCTAGCGTTAGTGGAAATGTCATGGCTATACACTGAGACTATTTTTACTGCTGCTACTGCAACGCTTCTTGAAGTGCTCACATCCTATTAACTTGCACAGGAGCTGGCATTGTAAAACAAACATAGAAGCTCTCTCCTATCCTCTCGTTCAGTAGCCATTTTCCAAGGTGAATATTTTTTAGTTTTTTTCCACCCTCAGGATATTGAGGAATTATTTAAATCTCTTTTTAAAAAGTGCATAACATTGAATTTATCATATATAGCGTAATGGAAAAGATGGTTTCTGCTTTTATCCAGTAAAATCAGCTAGTGAAGTTATAGGTTTCTAGGGTGTCTGACATACCCCACATACTTAAGGAGTCTTGTACATTCCAAGTCCTTTTAAGTTCTCTCCTCAGTAGGTAAAGTGATCATACTGAAAGGAAAGAACAGTGGTAGCAGTGTTCATTCATGGCTCTATCCTACCATTGAATCTTGGACAGCGTTTCCATTGATTTCAGTGGGAGTCCCACACATGGGCTGATGGCATGATATAGTCTTTGGTGTCTCTAAACAAAGAGGGACTAGTGAGTCTCTTTACGATACGCTTCCTAACTAAGCCTCCAATTGCGGGCTCCTCTTAGAGGGAATCAGATGAAGGTTGGACAATTGCTTATTGTATGAAGAGCTGGGGTGAAATCCGAACCCTTGTGAAGTGCACGGGAAAGCTTCTACAGTACTAATCTTCAGTAGGGCCAGGATTTGACCCTGGAGTTCATAGCACAGCATGGCAAGGTCCATTTGTCAGTATGAGAGGGAGCACTGGGCGTAGTATTTGCTTCTGTAGCGTTTGGATATTTTGGCTGTCAACAAAGAGCCAAAATTGCTGTTGCCATTATGTGGCAACCATTTTACACCTGACATCTAAGCAAGATTGTGTTACAGAAGTATAGGTATGACACGTGGTCCTATTCAACCCTTTTGACTCTCTCCACACTGTGGTATGTGTCCCCACTGTAGTTAGTGGGAGTTTTGCCTGAGTAAAAAATGTTGGATGTGGCTCATTCAAGTTCCTCTAAAATACGGAGTCACAAAATAATTATATTGATGTCTAGGAGCCCCCGTAAGCCTTGAGATCCTGTTGTGATAGGCACTACCCAGACAAGTAATGTAAAAACAGTACCTGCCCCAGAATGCTCCCCGTCTACATCAGAGAGACAAGGTGGGTGAGGTAATATCTTTAGTTGGACCAGCTTCTGTTGGTGAAAGAGAGAAGCTTTCAAGCATTCACAGAGCTCTTCTTCAGGTCTGAGAAAGATAGTCGAGTGTCACAACTACCTACAAGGTGGAACAGATAAGTAGTTAACAAGAGACCATTCAAGGTGAAGTAGGCAGTTAACACCTTTACAGTTGCAAGAGACCATAGAAGAGAAGGAGTATTGGGACTCATAGAAACCACCTTTACAGTTGAAGGACAAAGGAGGGTTAGTGGGTTACAGATTGTTGTAAGGGGCCATAGATCCGGTGTCTTTAAGACCATGATTTTTGGTGTCTAGCGGAGTTATGAATTTAAGTTCCCAGGCTTGTCTTTTGCCAGTGTGCTGCAGGTTTCTGTTGACGACGAGGAATGAGAGGTCAGATGTGGAGTGATCATTTTGTGAACAGTGTTTGCCCACGGATGATGTCATGCTTTTGTCTTTTATCCTTTTTCTGTGAGAGTTCATTTGAGAGCGTAGTGATTGTCTCTTTTCACCCACATAGTTGTTGTTGGGGCATTTAGTGCATGGGATGACGTACACCGCATGTTGCAATGGACATGTATAGAGCTAGTGGATCTTGAAAGGTGTGTTGTGGAGGGTATTGGTCATCATAACTGTGCTGATGCATCTGTTATGACAAGGTCTGATGCTGTTTTGAGTTTGTGTGCCCTGGTTTTGGGGAGCTTGCTTGTGATGAGCTTGGCGAGGTTGCGGGGTTGTTTGAAGGCCAGAAGAGGGGGTTTGGGAAAGACTTCTTGACTATGGATTGTAATTGTTTAATTATACCCTGTATGGGCCCCAGAGTAGGGTGGTAAGTGACAACTAGGTGTGTGTGTGAACGGAAGGTTTTTTCCCTTATATTGAAGCAGGTTCTCTCAGGGTGTTTGGGTGGCACGTTCTGTAATGCACTAGTATCCTTGTTTAGTGAAAGCAGTTTTAAGAGTGTTAAGGTGTGTATCCTGGATTTTCTCCGTGGATCATATACTGTGGTATCTGAGAGCCTGGCTGTAGGTAACAGATATCTTGGTGTGTTTGAGGTGGTTACTGGATCTGTAAAGGTAAGCTTGGTGATCAGTGGGTTTGTTGTATACAGTTGTCTGTAGGGTTCCATTGTTGAAGCTGATCATGGTGTCCAGAAAGTTGATGCTGGCATTGGGAATGTTCTAAAGAGAGTTTAATGGATGAGTGATGGTCACTGAAATTGTGGTGGAAATCTATGAGGGAGTTTGGGTCATCTGTCCAGAGGATGAAAATATCTTCACTGTATCTCAGGTATATCATTGGTTTTATGGTATATTTGTCCAGAAATTCTTCCTCTAGGTGGTCTATGAAGAGGTCGGCATTATGGGGAGCTATCTTAGTACCCATGGCTATTCCCATGGTTTGGACAAAGCACGTAGTGTTGAATGTAAAATTGCTATGGGGGAGGATGAGATGGATGAGTTTGGTGATGTGTTCGGGGTGGTTATCTTAGCATTGTCCGTTGTCTTGCAGATATTTGAGGCAGGCAGTGATTCTGTCATTGTGAGAGGTGTTGGTGTAAAGGGAGGTGACATCCCTGGTGGCAAGGATGGTGTTTTGAGGTGGTTGTTAATGTTGCGGAGTTTCTGGAGGAAGTCAGTTGTGTCCTGAAGAAAACTCTCTCTTTATGTGATGAGTGGTTTGAGGCTGGTTTCTATGAGTCCCAATATTCCTTCTCTTCTATGGTCTCTTGCAACATGTGTTAACTCCTTATGTGCTCCACCTTGTGTTTAGCTGTGACACTGTGAGTGTCTTCCCCAGACTTGAAGAGCTCTGAGCTTCAAAGCTTGTCTCTTTCATCAACTGCAGAAAAACCTGAGAGTCTCTGGATTAAGTTTAGAAGTGTGAGCAACAAGGGTGATGTTGTGGTAGGAGTCTGCTATAGACCACCGGACCAGGGGGATGAGGTGGACGAGGCTTTCTTCCGGCAACTCGCAGAAGTTACTAGATCGCAGGCCCTGGTTCTCATGGGAGGCTTCAATCATCCTGATATCTGCTGGGAGAGCAATACAGTTGTGCACAGACAATCCAAGAAGTTTTTGGAAAGTGTGGGGGACAATTTCCTGGTGCAAGTGCTGGAGGAACCAACTAGGGGCAGAGCTCTTCTTGACCTGCTGCTCACAAACCGGGAAGAATTAGTAGGGGAAGCAAAAGTGGATGGGAACCTGGGAGACAGTGACCATGAGATGGTGGAATTCAGGATCCTGACTCAAGGAAGAAAGGAGAGCAGCAGAATATGGACCTGGACTTCAGAAAAGCAGACTTTGACTCCCTCAGGGAATTGATGGGCAGGATCCCCTGGGAGAATAACATGAGGGGGAAAGGAGTCCAGGAGAGCTGGCTGTATTTTAGAGAATCCTTATTGAGGTTACAGGAACAAACCATCCCGATGTGTAGAAAGAATAGTAAATATGGCAGGCGACCAGCTTGGCTTAACAGTGAAATCCTTGCTGATCTTAAATACAAAAAAGAAGCTTACAAGAAGGGGAAGATTGGACAAATGACCAGGGAAGAGTATAAAAATATTGCACGGGCATGCAGGAGTGAAATCAGGAAGGCCAAATCACACCTGGAGTTGCAGCTAGCAAGAGGTGTTAAGAGTAACAAGAAGGGTTTCTTCAGGTATGTTAGCAACAAGAAGAAAGTTAAGGAAAGTGTGGGCCCCTTACTGAATGAGGGAGGCAACCTCGTGACAGAGGATGTGGAAAAAGCCAATGTATTCAATGCTTTTTTTGCCTGTATCTTCACGAACAAGGTCAGCTCCCAGACTACTGCACTGGGCAGCACAGCATGGGGAGGAGGTGACCAGCCCTCTGTGGAGAAAGAAGTGGTTCGGGACTATTTAGAAAAGCTGGACGAGCACAAGTCCATGGGGCCGGATGCGCTGCATCCGAGGGTGCTAAAGGAGTTGGCGGATGTGATTGCAGAGCCATTGGCCATTATCTTTGAAAACTCATGGCGATCGGGGGAAGTCCCGGACGACTGGAAAAAGGCTAATGTGGTGCCCATCTTTAAAAAAGGGAAGAGGGAGGATCCGGGGAACTACAGGCCAGTCAGCCTCACCTCAGTCCCTGGAAAAATCATGGAGCAGGTCCTCAAGGAATCAATTCTGAAGCACTTAGAGGAGAGGAAAGTGATCAGGAACAGTCAGCATGGATTCACCAAGGGCAAGTCATGCCTGACTAATCTACTTGCCTTCTATGATAACTGGCTCTGTGGATGAGGGGAAAGCAGTGGATGTGTTGTTCCTTGACTTTAGCAAAGCTTTTGACGTGGTCTCCCACAGTATTCTTGCCAGCAAGTTAAAGAAGTATGGGCTGGATGACTGGACTATAAGGTGGATAGGAAGCTGGCTAGATAGTCGAGCTCAACGGGTAGTGATCAACGGCTCCATGTCTAGTTGGCAGCTGGTATCAAGCGGAGTGCCCCAAGGGTCGGTCCTCGGGATGGTTTTGTTCAATATCTTCATAAATGATCTGGAGGATGGCACCCTCAGCAAGTTTGCAGATGACACTAAACTGAGAGGAGTGGTAGATACGCTGGAGGGTAGGGATAGGATACAGAGGGATCTAGACAAATTGGAGGATTGGGCCAAAAGAAATCTGAAGAAGTTCAACAAGGACAAGTGCAGAGTCCTGCACTTAGGATGGAAGAATCCCATGCACCGCTACAGACTAGGGACCGAATAGCTAGGCAGCAGTTCTGCAGAAAAGGACCTGGGGTTACAGTGGACGAGAAGCTGGTTATGAGTCAACAGTGTGCCCTTGTTGCCAAGAAAGCTAACGGCATTTTGGGATGTATAAGTAGGGGCATTGCCAGCAGATCGAGGGAAGAAATTATTCCCCTCTATTCAGCACTGGGGAGGCCACATCTGGAGTATTGCATCCAGTTTTGGGCCCCCCACTACAGAAAGGATGTGGACAAATTGGATAGAGTCCAGCGGAGGACAACGAAAATGATTAGTGGGCTGGGGCACATGACTTACGAGGAGAGGCTGAGGGAACTAGGATTGTTTAGTCTGTGGAAGAGAAGAATGAGGGGGGATTTGATAGCTGCTTTCAACTACGTGAAAGGGGGTTCCAAAGAAGATGGCTCTAGACTGTTCTCAGTGGTAGTAGATGACAGAACAAGGAGTAATGGTCTCAAGTTGCAGTGGGGGAGGTTTAGTTTGGATATTAGGAAAAACTTTCACTAGGAGGGTGGTGAAACACTGAAATGCGTTACCTAGGGAGGTGGTGGAATCTCCTTCCTTTGAGGTTTTTAAGGTCAGGCTTGACAAAGCCCTGGCTGGGATGAATTAGTTGGGGATTGGCCCTGCTTTGAGCAGGGGTTTGGACTAGATGACCTCCTGAGGTCCCTTCCAACCCTGATATTCTATGATTATATGAATAGGAGTTGGTCCAATGAAAGACATTACCTCGCCCATCTTGTCTCTCTGGTATCCTGGGTCGACACGGCTACAGCAATGCTGCAAACCGCAATCTGCATGTCAGGCAGGGTGTAACAAGTAATGGATAAAAGTGATGTATGCGTTGGGAGGACAAGGTAACAAAATGAACTGAAAAGAAGAAGTTTTAGCTCTCCAAAAGAAATTAATGTCTTAGCCATGTGCTATAGTTCACAAAATAATAAGGATTGAATTCTGTTCCAATTCACGCCTCTATGATACCACCGAAGTCAATAGGATTGCACAAGTGCAACATCTTGCCTTGACATCAGTCTGCAGAGCAGCATAGTCTGTTAACGTGAGAGCTGAACCCTAATGGCAGGTATGTGCTGTTACTTTCACAGTTCAACACTTTCCAGTACGCACACAGTCAGATAATAGGTAGTGCAACACTCTATGGTTATACCGTAACAAATTAAAATTTGATCCAAAATGTGGAGCCAGTACTGTGTATGACCTCGTTCAAATGAGAGTAGTCCCCTTTGGTTTACTCAATGTCGCTGTCTTCTCAGAATAGGAAATTAAATTATAGGAGTGGAAAAACCTCTGAAATCAGCAGGCTCTGAAAATCCCATTTTCAAGCAGCAAAAGAAATGTGGCAAAATTGTCACTTGTTATAAATGACAATACATTACTAAACCAGTCTAGGGAACAAGCAGGGATTCGCTGTTGAAAAAAGACATGTTTATTTTCAGTTTTGTCAAATATTGGCTATAGCTCATCAATATATGGGTCAGTAAATGGTGCTGTTACAGAGATAGCAAAATTGAACTATACTTCTCTCAGCAGCTGTTTGATTGTGGTCAAAAGAATAATTATTATTTATTTACAGAAAGACTTGGAGCTGTTTCTGCAATAAGGACGTTTTGGAACATATCCTTCTGTGTTGAACTTTTTCCAGGGTAAATTATCACAGCAGTGTGAAAACAGTTTCATATTGATGATTCTAGAATTGCCTGTAAGGCTGATGAATTTGCAGTGTGTATGATTGCACGGAGTATGGCTTTATTTGTAGCCCTGGAGATGCAAACAAGGAAATGTGAAATAGTTCTAATCTGGTTAAATTACATCCTTACCTATGCACATCCATGAAAATGAATGTGTCTTGCATGACTGAGGGGATGGTTTGAAAGAATGCTGTTAACTCCTTGGTTATAGCAGATTTTTCCTCGATCATTTGTAATAATCTCTTGAGCCAAGATCCACAAAGGTACTTTGGACCCTAACCCCCAGATTTAGGTGCCTAAATCCCAGTTTTAGGCTTCACTGCGGTCTACAAAACTCCCGGCTGGCTGTTGCCAAACTCAGCACCTAAATTCTCTACGTGCCTAAGTTGTTAGGGTAAAAGTTCCCTAAGGGCCTGTGTTTCTGCCTCCGGCCATGCACACTGCTGCCTCCGATTAGGTGTCTGGACACCTGTCTCCTATCGAAGCCGTGGTGCCATCCACGATCCAGGGAAGATAAGTGTTCGTCTGCCTATCTCACTTCTGTGGCCTGATCTGGTAGGCGTGCTCAGAAGCCACCTACAGATCGGCTTCCATTCAGAATTTGGAAGCTGGAAGAGGAGGTGGTGATGGTGCTGCCTACCTTACCGCTCCTATTCCAGTGGTAAGAGCGCTCAGCTGGGATGTGGGAGAGCCAGGTTCAGTTCCCCCCCAGCCTGAGGAGAAGAGAGGGTTTGAACAGCCACCTCTCAGGAGAGTGCTCTAACCCAGTGGTTCTCAACCAGGGGGACGTGTACCCCTGGGTGTACACAGAGGTCTTCCAGGGGTACATCAGCTCACCTAGATATTTGCCTACAACTAAAACTAAACTAAAATTTCATACAGACAGTGACTTGTTTATACGGCTCTATGGACTATACACTGAAATGTAAGGACAATATATATTCCAATTGATTTATTTTATAATTATATGGTAAAAATGAGAACGTCCGCCATTTTTCGGTAAGAGTGTGTTGTGACACTTTTTTGTATTTTTATGTCTGATTTTTTTAGATTTTAAGTGAGGTGAAACTTGGGGTCCACGAGACAAATCAGACTTTTGAAAGGGGAACAGGAATCGGAAAGGTTGAGAGCTGCTGAGCTCCACTGAGCGATGGAATTTTCAGAGGTGGGGTTCCCGCAGTCTCGGCTCTTGATGTTGTTCCTCCAGGTATAAACGCTTAGGGTCTGTCTACACTGCAATAAAAGACCTGGGCTCATGGAGCTATAAAGTCACAGTGCAGACGTTTAAGCTCGGCTGGAGCCTGGGCTCTGAGATGGGAGGGTCCCAGAGCCAGGGCTCCAGCCTAAGCTTGAAGGTTTAGGCTGCAGTTTTATAGCTCCATAAGCCTGAGTCAGCTGATGTGGGCCAGCCTTGGCTGTACTGCGGGTCTTTTAAAGCCATATGGATGTACCCTTAGAGTCACTGGAGCAGGGGGACTGGAGCCAGGATCTCCCATCTCCCAGGTGGGTGCCCGAACCATTGCACTACGGAGTCACTCTCTTGCTGGGCCAAAGACTCTCTATTTATATGCAGGGAACCAACTTCAACAGGAGAGATTGAGGGGTCCCCCCCAACAGACTATCCCATATCTCAGTGGTGCAAGCACTCTCCTGAGAAGTGGGGGAACCCTGTTCAAGACCCCTTTCTCCCTCAGGCAGAGGAGGGAATCGAACTTGGGTCACCCACATCCCAGGTGAGACCACCTCACCTCAACACCACCTGCTCCTCCAGCTGTTTGGTATGGAGCAAAGCGGGGATCTAACTCATTTTCACAAGGAGCGACATAGTGCCTAAGCCATCCGGCTCCAAGATAGGGGACCCTGGCTGTGGATCACTAGCAGAAATAGGCATCTAAGTATGAGCTGCCGGGAGGTGCCTGTTTCTGTGAGGGGGTGGGGCTTAGCACTCACCCCTTTTTTCATCATCTCCCATTGGCTGGCGGAGATGGCTTCCTGCCTTGTGTGCTGGCTATTGTGAATTGGCTTCCTAGGCGCCTAGCTCTCCCATTCATTGGATAAGGAAGTTGGGTGCCAAATTTGGGCTTTTGTGCATTGCAGTGTGTTCCTGTGATTTTTTCTGGGTGTCTAAGGCTTTGCAATGCCTGCGTCCCTTTGTGGATCCAGATTTGAAAATAGAGGGATTTTTTTCCATTTGATAAACAATATGGGGTTTTTCTCCTCTCTGTTTTGAATGGAGAAGAAACTGACATGGCTGTTTGACTGTTTTTAACATCTATAATCCCAGAAGACGTCTTTGCTTGTGTACTCTCATCATGTCAGTACAGCTCAGGCCATCGTTTGTGATGGCAACAGAGACAAAATAGCCAAATCACTGTCTTCATTCATTATTCTGTGATAATACTTAGAACATATATTGCATCTTTCATCCAAGCATCCCAAAGGTGTTTACAAACATTAATTCTTGTGACAACCTTGTGATGCTTCCTGGGGATACCTGGTGCTGAGAAGTACCTCGCTACCACCTGCCCTTAGCGTGAGGAAGCCCTGTCTGTGTCTGCCGGGGGTCAGCTCCTCAATCCCACTGGCCGCGGGCAACACAAGCACTCCCCTCTCAGCCTTGTAGGACCCGCTATCACTCTACAGGTTAGTGAAAATTTCGTGAGAGGAGGATTTCTTCTGTCTGAGGATGGGGATGGCCTCCAGCTTCTTTCCCCCCTCACTTCCACAGTCCTCTCTCACTGGAAGTGGAGAGCAGCTTCCTCTCTGCTTCTGCAATGAATCTGCCTGTAGAGGCCAATCAAGGGCTGTTGTTTCAGTTGTGTGCCCAAAGGAAACTCCTGTGTGTGCAGAAGGGGCATTGCTATGAGGATCTCTGCTCCAGAGTCTGGTGACATTTGCAACCTCATGGGGCATTCATTCTTTCCTCTTTAATGCTTATAGTCTCCCACGTTCCATTGTTATGCAGAGCTTTTCAGTCAATTCATTGGGTGATATGTATGGGCGATGCTTGTTTACAAGACGATCCCGTGTTTGGTGTTTTGGAAACAGCTTGCGAAGTATGGCGAAGTGTGCCTGAAGAACAGTTACTCAGTTTTGGTCAAAAGTGAAATCAAAATCTGCATAAATATCTAGTGTTAAAAGTGTGGTTGTGCTCTGAAAAGTGACACTATACAATGGGGTTCCATGGTTATTGTTTCTCAGTTACTCCCATATTATGGCTGTTCATTTTTTCCAAGCCAAGAAATGAATTTTCTAACTGCCGGTGATGTAAACCCTATTTGGGACTGGCGGGGAATCAAGCTAGGTTCTCTGCTTCTTCTGCATCATCACCAGTAATGACATTTCTGCAGGCCATTATTTTGACCTTAATTACACTTTGTAATCCCATTGTCCCCAACTATGTCCTCATTGGCAACCCATTGCCTTCAGTGGGTTTGCAAAGGTGTAACTAGGTGACAGTGTAATTGAAATTTAGTCAGCGGTTCTGTTGATGCTGAATAAGAAGTACAGCAGTAGACTCCAGTTCACTCTTTCTTAACTGTGTTGTCTATGCAGGGCTAAAAGAAGTAAAATGAAACCTTATTTTAGTCAATCAAATCAGCAGCTGTGACTGAATACACAGAAGAAACAGAGCGATTGAGTAAAAAGGTGCCATTTTACAGAGTTACTTTTCAGAATAAAATCATGCTTCAAATTGCAGCATATTCGACCAGCAAACCCTCTGTTTTTCTGTGGGTATGTCCAATCTGCTTTTTGGAGTGGGAAGAGTTTACTGCATTGTCGAGTTCCCTTTGCCCTCGTTAGGGAAAGTGGGAAGAATAGCTTGTACTTACACAATATTGTACCATCTACGCTGCTGTGAGCTAAAAAGTAACATCTAGTCCATTGTAACACGTACCTTATGTATGAAGAGGCTATATTTGCCTTTTCTTGTCACAGGACCTACCAGACCCCCATGAGTTTATTTTAATGAATTGTTTTGTAGAAATAGCACCTCTTCACCATCTCCCTTCATGGCGACTAAGTTCACCTAGCCACTTCAGCTCTCGGTTCTTGGATAGAATTCTTTGGGACCGGGATCAGAGTGTATTCAGCAGAGGGACCCTCATCTATGAAATTTGCTTCCCTTCAGTGTTCACCTGACCTCCAGATTGGGCACAGAATAAGGTGCTTCTGTTCAGAGAGGTTCGGTTTATAGGGAATGTGGTGATGCGATAGGTATTGGCAACGGGATGCTTCAGTTCAGCTGCACTAGCAGTAGTGATTTGGCCATCTTGTGGGAATGCTCATTTTTACTTTGATAGGGTGTTTAACATAATTTTAGGCATTCAGATGCTGTGAGAAGCTCTATATAGCTTCTGGTATGATGCAAATATTTGGGGGGGAGGGGAGAGGGAGGAGAAGGGAATGGGGTATTGGAAAACACCTCCAAAGACATGAACGTATTATAAGGACAAAATCTTTGAAAGTATATTATCTAACAGAATCACCTAACTGGCTTGCAGCTTGGTAGGATCATGCAGCATGCGCAAGAGAATTGAAATCTGCCTGGTAAACAGGAAGGAGGATGAGTCTACTTAATTTTAAAATATTTTCTTTTGATTTCTGAGTTGGGAGTACAAAGAGTTTTTGTTATGGCCCTACACCTTGGCCCTCCTGACTGGTTAGTATTCTCTTTACAACAGTGCATTCTGTTGAACCCTGTTTTTCTTCCTGAGAGACTCAGTTTTCTGCACTGATTGAACTTCTCACTGGAAATTCAAGGTTGGCACATATTTTAAACTTTCATATCTGGGAGGAAAGAATATAATTGCTTGACTCTTGAGCATAGAGAAATATCTTCTGATAGTCTGGGATATTGAAAGGAGGGGCATTTGTTTGCTCAGTAGCGTTACAAATAAAACACTTAGGTCAGTACTTGCTAGATGCCTGTATCTTGTCAAATGCATAATGCAAATGTATCAAGGAAAATTAACACAAGCTTTGTGGCTTACTGTTCTCATCAGTCCAGAGAAATCCTTCCAGTTAATCTTGCATGTCAAAATTTGATCAATGCTATAGCTTGAAATAGAAAATTTTGGCTCTGTTAGTGTCATTTACCAAAGACTTTAATTATAGTGCATGTCTGTTACGTCTGTCACAGTTTTCCATTTTGCAGAGAGGGTTTATAGCTTGGCTGTTTCAAATCATATTGGTCTTAAGCTTGGCACGTAAGTCCTGATCCCAGCAGCAGTATCCATCTAGTTACCTATATGAAATTTTCTTTTATAAAAAAATTATCAGAATCGATTAAGCCTTTTTGTAGCTAGAGAGGTGCTTTAAAGATGGATATTGTTGGTAGTTTGAGGTGATTCTTGCCATGTTACACATACGGTTAGCCCGGGATAGACTGCATTTTGAGATTTTAAAAAACGCCCATGTCAATATACTTATGTCTGAAAAATAGCAAATGAACACGCTGAGCAGGTGCTTTCCTTGAATCAATTTAATTCTCATTATCATTGCACTGTACAGCCTGCTGACTCAAATTTTTGGCATGCAAATGTCAGTGAGCTTCCTGAGGAAATGTGTGATGTGAATAGAATGTATTTGGGATCTGAAATTCAGGAGGTCCTAGAACTACTGGGGTTGATAAGAAGAAATCTGGAGGAGGAAGAATGGCTCAACGCAGCGGTTGAGTGAGGCAGGATTGTGGTGTACAGGTGGAATAAAAGTGGAACAACATAGGAAGCTGGGAAAGCACTGGAGAGTTATGCGTTTATTCAGCTCAACAGACTGTCACGATAGAAGCTACGGTAGCTAAGAGGTCAGATTCAAGGGTTGGGTAACAGAGCTGCATATAGAGCGTTGCTGTTTAGAGGATTGCAGCACATACCTTCGTATAAACTCCTATTGATTGAAGTTGGGGTTTACCCAAAGAGGGGTCTGTGTTGATGTACCGTATATGCTCAGTTCCCACATCACCCAGTGGAACTCCTGTATCACTTCCCTCTAAATTCTGCATGTAACTTCCTTTTGAACACCTTCTTGCCTAAAATATTACATTGCCTGGTTTCATCTTAGGGTTAAGAACGGTTTCCTGTTATTAAACTGGCGCTTTCCTTTTTCTGTCCCAAACGCCTGTTCTTCCCTTGAGTGTTTTCTTTCTGTTTAGCTTATTACTCCTTAGGTAGTCAAAATGTTGCATCGTTATCATTGAGGACTGAATTCAGACCAGTGACTTAGAGATCAGAGGCTCTACAGCCTGTCACCACTTCCTTGAGTCAACTCGTTATGACGACTGGTAGGTCTTTGACTTACCTGTTGTACTTCGTTTGTACGGATGACATCATCCTCCATCTGGGATTTCAGAACAAACCAGGGACCTCAGGGCAGCTGCCCGTCGGAGAGAGCAAAGGATGGCATGACAGCCTTCGCTCTGAATTTTTTTACTTCCATGGGTTTAAGTTGGACCTTTCATGTTGCTTTAATGCTGGTTTGGTATTAATTGGATACTGTGTCCTGCAGCTTAACACAGCGACGCAGTGAGATTTAGTTACAGCTATAAATAAGGTGCTAGAGCAGAATTAGAAATACATGGGGCCGACCTCATTAAAAATTCATTCCTACGTGGGGTGATTTGAATGATAATGATCCATTTCCCCTCCCACCGTTACTAGATGGTTCAAGTTAAGCATGTAGATGTCCGGTATTTGTGGTATTACCCTTATGGAAAAGCCTCATAGAATTAAATAAGGATGAAACTCAGAGTGTTCTAAAAACTAAATAGCATTCTTTAGAGCTTACTCAGTAAAACCCCTATACCAGTGAATGGCGAATGCTATACTTTCCATAAACTTTTTAAACCATTCCCTAGTGGGAATCTAAATGAATTTTAATTATATCTAGAATCATTTTAAAATGCTATTGGTTGGCTGAAAATTCTATAGAAAGTGTGTCATTCTGGAGTCAATTCTATAGGACTTTTCCAGAAGGGATACAATTCTGTTCCATGGCTAATATTTATATCAGATCCCTGGTTATTGATGAATCATTTTAGAACCCTGCCTTCCAGTTGTTAGGCAGTGTCGAAAAACATTGTAGGATGGTCTGGTGAGTAGGGCACTAGCCTAGGACTTGAGAGAGCTGGGTTCAATTCCCTGCTGTGCCATAGACGTCCCATGTGACCTTGGGCACATCACTTAGCTTCTCTGTGCCTTAGTCTCCCAAATGGGCATAATGGCACATCCCTACTTCGCAGGGGTTTTGTGAGGATAACTGTGTTTAAAGATTGTTAAGTGCTCAGATACAGTGGGGATGGGGGCTGTAGGGATAGAGACTTGCCGTTTAGGGCTTGGCGGATACAATGATGGGACACTTGTAATTGTAGATATGATAGACATTAATTCACTTCCATTTGGGAAAATTGAGTTTGTTACTTTTGAAATGTGGGACTACAAAGGAAGGTAAACTGCGTCAGCCAAGAGGCACACGGGTGCCCTTTGAGGTGTGTAATATTTTGTGCGCATCAGCAGAGAATGTTGCACATTTCCCCATTGACAGGTAGACACGTTCAGTAGTAAACAATGTTGTGTCTAGAACTGGAGTCTTCAGTCAAATAGTGTGGCAGGGTAGCTGCAAGAGCAGCTCTTGCAGCTAACAAGTTTATTGGTAAGTTCTCAGAAATACTTTCTGTACTTGGAGTAAATGCTCTAAATTTGGGGAAAACACAGTCTCTTCTTGACGCATAACGGAGAGGTTTAATCTCTGCTTGAAGTGCAAAGCTCACATCCACGTTAACCATGGACTTGTGACCAGATCCTTCATAATAACCAGCTACTTCACATGACTGCCTTGGTGAGCCTGCAAGTTATGAGGTCACCACTGAGGCATGATGTCATAACCAAAGCAAACATGGAATGAAGCAAAAGACAATTCAAGGCCAAGGAGAAGGGTTTTCCCTTTGGAAGCTTGCTGGAATTCTTACCATGGCAACAGTGCTACCCAATGATAATTATTGTATCATCAAATAAAGAGGAAGTAGAAGAGGATTTCTCCATTAAAGTGCATTAGCAACTGATAGCATTAAGCATCTCAATTAAACCTTGCACTCTCAAGGCAGGAAGAGTTATTATTTTATATTCTTGGAATATAATTGGCTTTTTTAAACAAATTTTTATTTCTAGTTCATTTTTTTCTAGGACTTTATTCCTGTTTCAGCTCACTGAACAAAACTCCTGATAAATCAAAATTTGCGAATGCTCTCTTGGATTTATATAAATGCTGTACCGCAGGATAAGAACACTGGCTGGCTTTTTCAACTCTTGAGTGCAGTTACTAGAAAGCTGGCCAGACTGCAAAGCTGCTGATGTTCTTGGAACAGAGGTTTGGTGTCCTGTCCTCTGCACTGAGCAAAGACCCCTGGCTGTTTTGCCTCTTTAATGGAAGTTCTGGGTTTTTTAAGCATGTCAGTGTCACAAGATCCCCTTTCTCTTGGTTCTCCTCTTGCCTGTTGATCGTTCTTTACACCTGGAAAGTGGTTGTATCCTTTGGTAGGCATGGTCTTGGACCCAGACACAAATATGGACGGCTTTGCAGAGTTAACCTTTGAAAGTGGTGGTTGGCATCATGCCTGTTAGTCAAATGACATGACTAGGAGGTAAGTTCAACTGGGCTGCAGTTTTTGTATTATATAAAACCTCCACAAGATAGGGATAAAAGTAAAAAGTAGCAAATAATGGGTTTCAGGTTGGCTTTGAAATGGAACTTGGAAACTAGTAAATCTCTTTGAAAGGAATGACTGTATTTTGACCCCTAGAGACAGGGCTTAATTGTTTTGCTTTGTTTTGTTCCTTGGATCTCCAAGAAAAAAAAGTCAATGTTTGAAGGCAGCTGGCTGGGCCTGTGATTGCCATGGAAACAGAGGAAATACAACTGTCCATGTCTGATGAATGGTGCCATTGCCTAGGAGATGCCCTCCATGCTCACTTCATGGGACATTGTGCTAAAACTTCCAGTCAGGAACTTCACTTTCCCCCAGTGAAAGTAACTGTGAGGCACCTTAACTTCCCCGTTTTATTTCAGACATAGCTTCATCCAAAGCCATCAGTAGTCACGTAGGGATGCGGGGAATCCTCTGATGTGGCATTTGTAGAAATACCAAATAGTGGCTTTCGGTTTTGTCAAGAACTGAATGTTCGCACTGATAGCTGCAGTCTCCTGGGGCAGGAATGGGGAGGCTGGAGGGAGCGGGAGCAGGACTCGGGCAGTGGGGACAATGTGGGGGAAGGGGAGGATCCCAGGCAGAATGAGAGGGGTGCACAGGAGAGGGAGTGGCAGAAGCAAACTTTGGGGAATACAGCCTAATTAAAATAGCCATCATCCTGTGACGTTGGTCATTATAGATACTTAAAATGCTGCTGTCTGTTCTTTTCTGTTCTGTTTTCTACTGACCGTGGATCCCAGTGTTCAGGCAGAGGTTCCTACCCGTACCTAATAACAAAAATTTATCAGGTGCCTGATGCCCAAGGTCTTCTGGGTGCCTAACACAACAGATAAAAACACCTAGTGCAATAGTTACCTGGGAAGGTGCATGATGAACATTTAAAGGATAAAACCCAGCATAAAATCCCTTCTTCATGCACTGCCAGTCTGAATTAAAAAGAAGCAGATGGCTCTACAGCTGTAAAGAAAAACAAAAATCTTTGAAATCTTATTTCTGAAATTAACTGCACAAGGTGTAGGTCAGGGCAGAATTGGATCTTGCCTGTTTAAGGTTAAAAGAAGTTTCTTTTATCAACAAGAGTAAAATGAAGGAATCACATGCTGGTTAGGATGCATGACTTGCTTACAGAGTTGATTGAATTGGAATTTTAATCCCCCCCCCCACCAAGTTTTGCATGCCGGGGTCCAATTCTGCTCTGTTACTCCAGTGCAACCTCAGAGTTTTGTCAGGGATGCACCCATGTAACTAAAAGCAGGATCAGCCCCAATTCCATGTGCCAGGGGAGGAGGACAGGGAATGACACCAACATACATAGGAATCAGTGTACTTCTCTAAGTTAAGCAAGCTCATTCAAACCTGGACTTTGGGATAGCCGAAGTGATTGTGCAATCTTTGCTGCTGCTATTTCTTCCAGTATTGGCTAGGAATGGAGACTATAATCCTGTACCGAAAGGCTTCCCAGACCCAGTGCTGTGCACCTGGTTTGCATAGTGCTGTGCATGGTGTGATATTGTAGCATCACCTGTTAACAAAATCTTAGATGTGATTTCTAGAACAGCGAGGACCTTCTTGAAAATACTGCACTGGACCTTGGTACACATCTTTGTGTCCAGTGGAGAAGACTAAAGCCTGATTAATAAGACTGTGTAGAGAGGGTTCGTCGGGGATCGTCCCTCTCCGGGGCACCGGGCAACCGCACCAGCTCCCTACACACTGATGTTTCAGAGAATAGGAGTAAAGGTAAAAAATGCACATATTTTAGCAATTCCACATAGTTGAATCAGGGAACTTAAGAATCTTTATTGTCACGCAACAGAACAGTCAGAACTTTTACTGGGGCAGGGAATAACTTCATCTTAATTCATACCAAGAACAAAACTGGTCATAAGAAAATAATTTCAGATGAGAAACAATATTGTCTATTGCATGATTAGGTCACTGCAGGTCCTTACATGCCAAGAAAACTCTGTGTGTGTGTGTGGGGGGTATCTTCAGAGGCAGAAATGCCTGTTAGGTGCCCACCTGCCATTTGTGCCTCTGAAAATCGCACCCTGATAGACAGCTGTGTACACTCGGTGTTGCCTAGTGGTTAGGGAAGGAGCGTGGGACCCCAAGGTTCATAGGATCACTTCTCAGCTCTGTGTATCTCATTCCACTAATCTACGTGGTGAATTGGGTCCTTTTTGTCCCTCAAGGCTGTGGTGTGGGTTTGGTAGCCCATCACTTTCAGCAAATAAGTGACCTCATGAAAGCATCCCTTTCATCAATGCCAGGAAAATTAAATCATGAACGAGACAATCCTCGCTCTCCAATTGGATTAGATGTTACTTGAAACTTTATTATCCTGGCATGGCTTGTTTTTTTTTAAAAAGCACTCTTTAAATAAGGAACTTAGATCTAGTACTAAAAAATTATAATTTATTTCATGGGTATCTATCCCCCAAATTCCAGGTACTGTGGTGGCATTAGGAAGGTGTTCTTATCTGCTGAAATGAGACCGAGACACCACTGTTCAGCATCTTGTGATTGCAGCTAGCAGTGTATTCATCACTGTGGATGCAATTCACCTCCTGGATAGAAGACATCCCTAAGATTTATTCACCATTCAAGTCCCACTTAAGTTCTGTTTTCAAGACTTAAGTGGGAGTTACGTTAAGATTTATGGGCCAAGGTGATGCTCTGCACGGGGTGAATGTCATCATCTGGTTTCTAAACAGAAGACCATCTATGGAAATGCGGCGACCACAATAAAATATTCTAAGCGAAATGAGGCCATATAAAGCGTGCTGCCCTGTGTTCGAGTAACGAGTGAATTAAGATTTTTAAAAAATTGCTCTTACTGTTGGAATCAGTAGGTTGCGACACTAAACCCATATTGCCACAACACTGTGGTATTTCCTACCGGTCTGTCTGTCTAGGTAAGGTACTTATATGGCCCCCTTTACCACAGTACCTAAGCTCCTAACATCTGTAAATATGTTTATTCTCATGTCGCCCCCACAAGGTGGTATTCCAATGTTACAAATGAGGAACATGGGTCTCCTGTGCCACAAACCCGCAGCCTAACGGTTAAATCGTCTTCTCTCTTTCTATTGGTCATTTTCTTTTTTGTAAGTTTTGTAAGAAAATAACTTGAATCATCAACAATTCTGGTTCTTTACTAAAAAGTTAGTAACAAAATAATGTTTGTGAATTGTTGCCCGTTTCCTACTTTCTGTATCCAATTTGAAACTCCGCTTGAAATCAACTTAAATATTATGCAGGATACGCACTTAATCAGAAATCTTTGTCATACAAGTTAGCAATGCATGTGCAATGGTGTGGGTCTATTTCTCAGAGATAGGGTCATTTAATGCATATTTTGGTACCATGGTCAGACATCAGGTTTAACTGGTTGGCTGCAGGCATTGAGGCCCTTGGCGGGATTGTGTGTCGCTGGTACCTGTACAGTTCTGTGCTGAATTTTCTGTGGTTGGCTGTGGATCCCGTTTTGAAATATGGCCACTGGTTGGTTAGTATTGGTTTATTTTGTGTATATTCTAGGTCTGCCTCATTGAAATGGCTTTTTGCTCTATTTTGAGAATTAGATTTCATTAGGAAATGCAAGCAGTGATCAGTATTTGTGTCTGCTTTTGTGCATGTCCCTTTTTTAATGGTATCTACTCTTTTTTTCAGATTCTGTTTGAGCATCACATTAATACCAATAAACCACATATTACCTTGGATTCCCTTCAGTCCGTTAAATTATAGTCTGAAGGGTCAGTTGTACACTCAGACACTGCTCGTGATTTGCATTCCTGTTTCTGAGGACAGAACTGGATCTGTTGTGTTTAAGATGTGTCGTATTCAGTTTTTCTGTTGTTGCTACCAGGTATGCATAAAGGATAGCGTCCTGTACTATTAGCCACTAAGTGCTGGGATTCTGAATGTCCTGGTGTATCCCATTGCCAGCAAAAGCAAGGTTACTTTTAAGCTCCGAGGCAAAGGTCGGAAGATCATTACTGGGTATGTAGCTGCTAGTAAAGCTTCCATACAAATGGAGACTATCCTGCATTTCTGGGCATCCATTGTGTAGGCTGTTTTAAATGCTATTTTATTACAGTTTAACTTTGCATAAATTTTACCAGTGTGAGTTCTGTCTGCGCTGATAGGAAGGTTTAAATCCTGGTGGCTGTATGCTTCGGTTCTTAATGTTCTATCACAATTAATTGTAATGGCTTGTACAGGACCCGATCCTCATTGGCCATGCACGCGTACCGATCCCAGCAAGATGGCACGCATGCTGTAGAGATGTTGCATCACATGGCAGGGGATGTTCCTCCATCCCGACTCCAAACCTCAGAGGCCTCTCTGCAGATCCTTCTCTACATGAGTCACATAGGCAGGGCACAGGAAAGAGTGCTGTTACCGGCTGGCTGTATTCAAGATGTGGGCGTACCATGGATTTATATAGAGGCAATATGATATTTTCTGTCTTATTATCTATCCCTTTCTTAATGATGCCCAACAGTCTGTTCGCTTTTTTGCCTGCCACTGCACATTGAGTGGATGTTTTCAGAGAACTATCCACACTGACTCCAAGATCTCTTTCTTGAGTGGTAACAGCTAATTTAGACCCCATCATTTTATATATATAGTTGGGATTATGTTTTCCAATGTGCATTACTTTACATTTATCAACACTGAATTTCATCTGCCTTTTTGTTGCCCAGTCACCCAGTTTTGAGAGATCCTTTTATAGTTCTTCGCAGTTTGTTTGGGACTTAACTGTCTTGAGCTGAAGAATTGAAGCTGAGACCAGGAGGGGTGATGGACCTTCCGTCTTAGAAGGGGACAGAACTCTTATGTGACTTGGCCAGAGGGCTAAGCCACAGGAGACAGACCCAGTGAGAATCTGGAGAGGAGACCGGCTGGGACTGGCCATCATGGTTGAGAAAGTGGCCACCAGAAGTGATGAAGAAGGCAAAGTCTCCTGCAACACTGTGTCTGGGCTGGAGGGGGAGCCCTAGAGTTAAGGACACACAAGGAGTGCACAAGTTAATACTCATGCAATCCGTGTCCCGGCAGTGGTCCTTTGGTGTAACCTCTCTTCCTAGCAAGAACCTGTTGTAGAGGTGAGTGCAGGGGCCCCATGCATGATGGGTACGTGCCCATTCAGGGGGTTAGTTTAGTAGTTTTCCCTGCATTGGCTAGAATTTGACCCCAGTTGTTCTAGATGACTATAGCAACTTGTCTGAAAATAAGAAGATTGTTCAAGACCTATGACAAGCCTGTTTCAGCTTTTTGAAGCAAAACCGTGGTACTGTGTACTGGGCTGTGTGCTTCTGATGCTGACGTTCTGGGAGCAAAGTGGGGCTGCTGAAGTAACTGTACAACTTTCTTCCTTACTTCTTTTTCAGAGAAAGTATGTTACCATTTCATAGCATTATTCTCCAAAGAGAGTAAGCTGCTGTTATATAAACTTGACATACAAGAGGGCCATAAGAAGTCCCATGTAGAGTATGAATGTTATAGGTCACCGGTGCCAGTATGTTTGTTACCATCTCCTCTTAAGTGTCAATAGAAAAACAAAATCATTTTATTCTCGGTAACAACAGGACCTAAAGCTACGTCTACACTGTGACCCTGCAATGGTGCGGCTTTGCCGCTGCAGCCCCGCTCTTGTAAGGCGCACAGTGTAGCTGCTCTTTGTCGATGGGAGCGAGCTCTCCCAGCGACAAACTGAAACCGCCCCCAACGAGGGGCGGTAGCTTCGTCGACGGGAGCGCGGCTCCCACCGATGGAGCGCTGTTGACTCCGGTGCTTTTCATCACTAATTCTTTTGTCCTTCGGGGGGTGGGTGTGTGTCTGTGTGTGTGTGTGTTCATACCCATGAGTGACAAAAGTTTTAGCGACGAAAGTGCCACTGTCGACAAAGCCAAAGAGAGACGTCTGTGAATACAACTGATCCTTCTGTCGCCATTACATTCAGCCTGGTCCATGTGTTCAGAGCTTTCGTTTGATGCAAGGTTGGTTCCATGGTATAATTCAGTGGTCTTGAAGTAAAGAGCATGGGTCAGAGGTAGTACAGAGTAAAATGCAGGCTGTGGGGGGCAGGGGAAGGAAAGCGACAGGTTCACTCAAACTAAGGTAGTGTAATCTGTACCCAGTTTAAGTGCATGTTACATGAACTACAGTGGTCTGGCACATCTGTCATTACTGCCTCTCATTTAAGCAAGCTTTCAGGGAGAGATTTCACTGAACGCCATGGGCTGCCTATGGCTTCAGGTGAAATTGTATTGGGAGTCAATTTTTAAAACGGTTTTTAAAAAAATGAACCATTAAGTTAGTGTGGTCCTAAGGAGAGCTTCGTAACGCAACGGTGGGTTGTGCTAGTAACCTTGGAAAGGTGATTTCTGCATATAGGAATGGGCCACAGGGCACTTGTGCTTCCTTTCTCAGCGTTAGTTGTCCGACAGTTGTTGTGCATTCGTTTTGCTGCCCTCTCTTCATACCAATGTGTAAGCCAGCCTCTCCTCTCTTAGTTTCCTCTGTCACCCGCAGGGCAGTGAATCAGCCTGAGGACAGAAAGGTGGTTTTGTACTTTTCGCCAGTGACTCACGGTTGCCTGGTGGATTACCATGTTTTTAAGTAAGCGCCCGTGCTTTTGTTCTGCATGGATGAAAAATTGGCCCAAGTGCACTCCTAGGTATTTGTCACTGAGGTATCTAAGCACCAATTCTGCATTTGCTGTCAGATAAGAGGGTTATGATTTTAAAGGCTGCATATATTTTAGCACTGCTTTGGGGTTGCTCAGAAGTTATCAAAACCAATCTGACCTGGGCAGATCGTTCCTTCAGTTGTGCCGCTCGCGCTGAGAGTTAAGTAAAGTAGCATATTGGTGTGTGCTTCCCTTCCCTTCCCTTCTTGCTTTCTTTTTTTGCTGCTCAGCTGAAAGCAAACGTTAAGCTTCTGTGTTCTGCATCGGAATGTTCCTCCTGGGGTTGGGAAGATGCCTTCTAAGCAACAGGGCAGGCAGTTCCATTTGGATGCCTTGGGTGGAATAGCCTGTGCTTTATGGTACGTTGCAAGAGGACCCATGACTTCAAAGGCTGTGTGTGTGTGTGCAGTTAGCTTAAAGGAACAGGGGAACAAATGCCTGCGCAAGGTTTATAGGGCCCCATATAGTGGTGACTCTTTGGAAATTCACCTGTGGAGATTGTTTAAGTGGATAGCAAAAGAACCTGGACTGAACATGTTCATAGATTCATAGATACTAAGGTCAGAAGGGACCATTATAATCATCTAGTCTGACCTCCTGCACAACGCAGGCCACAGAATCTCACCCATCCACTCCTGCGAAAAACCTCTCACCTATGTCTGAACTATTGAAGTCCTCAAATCATGGTTTAAAGACTTCAAAGAGCAGAGACTCCTCCAGCAAGTGACCCATGCCCCATGCTATAGAGGAAGGCGAAAAACTTCCAGGGCCTCTTCCAATCTGCCCTGGAGGAAAATTCCTTCCCAACCAGCTTATCTGTTACATTCAGATGGCTAAGGTCATTTATGTGCTCACTTAATATTTGACTTTTCATATAAAATAACTTTTGTTATTGCAGGAGCCATTGGCCCTCACTAAGTCATCATGTATGGATATATCTAACCTGCTTTGACATCCACTTCCCATCTCCATCCCTCCCCGCCTCCCACATCCTTCTGCTTCTCTGTAACATCTTGTGTTTTCTTCTTCACCCACATATGCCTGGACCACATCTATTGAACTAGTTCAGGAGGAGGGTGTCCAGTCCTCCTACGTCTCCCACCTTGGTACCCACTTTTGCCATGATGCCTACAAGAAATTAGCCATCTAATAATGGCCTGGATAGAAGTGTGTGTGTGTGTGTGTGTGAGTCTTTAAAATATATATTAAACAACCTTTGGGTGTACAGTTGTTTTCTCTCTCCCCCAGCCCCATCCCAAATCCCCTGGGTCTGTCTTGAGGGGCAAAAAAGGTGTGTTGCTAGGGTGTAACTTAGTTGAGTTAGCTTAACGTCATAGAAAAACCCCATTAAAATGCAAGTGAGCACATCTGAACCCATAGTAGCTAGCCATGTCATGGCCTTTATTAATGGAGTTTTTCAGTCATGTCACAATCGTTCTGAGCTAGTACCATTGTAAATACACCCTTTTTGCCCTTCAGGGCTTTCTGGGTGTTTACTTGTCTGTCAGTTGAGGAGCTTTGTGTCCCACTGTTTGTTTGGAGAGTGCTTCAGACGCTGTGGGTACTGCCTGATATGCTCGGATTGCCGTTGTGCAGAGAAGTAAGTCGGGGGTTCCACAACGCTCAGTGCGTTCTCTTCTAATGTAAATTATCTGAATAGCTTCCTGTTCTGTGGCTCACCTTGAGTAGCACCTTGTTTTACAAATAGCCTCATTGACATGAGTTTGTGTGAGGACCAAATTCTGTTCCAGGTCGCTCTGTGGTTCCTAATGTGTCTGAGGTGCGTGGGGAGAGAGTAAGGGGTCTTCTCCCCCTTGCGCAGTCTGCACCAGTGCTGCCTGGAATGGCAGCCTCTGCGTTTGTGGTGGGGGCAGAGGATCATTTAACCCGTAGTCATTTACCTGGTGTTAGGGTCCCTGTTGCTGATGTGTCTTTGCAGGCGCTAGCGTCTCTGAAGGGTACAGAACTTACTAAAACTGTTTTTCAGTTAGAAAATAAGTCGGCTGTGGTGGTGTTTGGGGGATAACTCTTGTCAATCTACCACCTTTCACACTCCTAGGCTAAAAATAGCGCAAGGTTTCCAGGCTGGAATTGCACATCCTGTATTCATATCAGAAGAGCTCTTAAGGTGAATTACCTTTTGATGTGAAGAGCTGAAAACAAGGTGTTTGGCTTTCTAAAAAGATTTTCAAATGGCCTAATCAGTTCTGCGTTGATAGCAGAGCTCCAGTTCTCACACATTCAGGTTTAATTGTATTGTGGGTTGGCACACCCGTGCTAGCTTTAATCTAGCACAACAATACCAGAGCCGTGCATGTGGCATGGATTCTGGTGTGGGCTGGCAGTCCAAGTGAGCACCCAGGCTCTCCGATGGGCGGCTAGCCTGCGCTGAGGTCTAGGTGCCATGACTACGCTACTATGGTTACCTGTGCTAGCTAGATTAAAGCATGCCCCTGAATGTGCGGTGTAGACCTACTGCACCCTTATAAAAGGCAGGTCTCCTGAGTGAACTGG